>NW_017728943.1:63158960-63164752 GCF_001723895.1 Crocodylus porosus
CACTCTTGGGAAAACCTGCCTCCCACCCCCTGCTCCACATTCCCCATCTCACACACTCGGGGGCTGTGGTGGGAGTGAGGGGCACTGGGCTGGGATTGGCCATTGATATTTACGTACAGGTCCTGGTACAGAAAAGGTTGAGGATCACTGGTCCCTTGGGGACCTTTGGAGGTCCCTTGCAGTCCCACTGCTCTATGACAGAAGGGAGGGAAGCACCCCACAGACCTGCAGCTTCTCAACCGTGCATGAGGGGCTCCTAGAGAAGCGGTTCGTAGAGAGAAACAGGGCTGGAAGGGACCTCAGGAGTTCTTCTAGTCCAGCAGGGGATTGACCCACAAGTTGGCTCTCAGCTCCCCAGCTGCTGTTGCATCTCCTCACATGGATGTGCTGCACGAGTTGAAGGTGTGACTGCAAGCTAGCGCTAAGCCATTAGTGTTTGTGCAGCTCACTAATGTGGACGGGAGCCCTCAGTCTTGGCCTGAACACTGACTGTTTTCCCCCATGAGGATCGCTGTGCCCAGCAGCTGCATTTTTTACCTGAGTAGGAGAGCCTGCCTCTGTGCTTCTCAGTCCTGCCATGCCACAGGATCCTCCTAAGGAGTTTGGGGAGGGGGAGGGAGGAGCCCACATAGGGCTTGCACCATGAGGTACATGGACTTGAGTCAGGAGGTTGATTTCCCCCTCTTCCCACCAAGATTTTGGATTGGAATCTGTGGTGTCAGAAGCATCCTGACCTGTCGCAGGGATTTTGAGTGTGTTGTACTGCGAAGGTTGTTCTGGTGCAGCAGTGTTCAGCCTTTGGGCTGATGCTGCCCATGGATCTGTCATGTCTGGCCCACAGGGCTATCCAGGGCCCAGAAATTTGGCAGCAAGGGAGCAGCAGCCATTAATGTACTGCCTTGCTCCTTGCCAAATTCTTAAACCCCAAGCCCCCATGCAGCTGGTTGAGGCCAAACCACATCTCTGTCCTCTCCATGGAGCTGCATTAGGTGCCTTTCCCCAGTGGAGCTACGTTGGGGCTGACCTGTCTCCCACCCTCTCTGTATGACTGGAAGGTGCTCACTTGGCTTATCCCAGGCACTGGATCTGGCCTACAGACAGACTGGAGAGCACTCATTTGGCCCACTGGGGAACAAGTTTGAGCACCACTGCGCTGGCATTTTTGTTTTCCCCCCCCCACCCCCACAGTCAAAAAAACAAGGGTAAACGAAGAGCTGGCATTTTGCAAGAGCTGCCTCTAGCCTGATGAGGGGGTCTCAAGTCTGAAAAGGCTGAGAAACCACTGTTTTAGACTTGAGTGCATCAGAGGTGCATAAGCTTCTGATTTAACTATCCCTCTCTCCCTGTTATGTAAGCAACCTGCAGTTTTAGGGCTGTGTCTTAAAGGAGTTTTGTGTAGGATGTGGATACCCCTTTCATTCCACTTCCCCTTCATGGTGCCTGGCCACATCCCACTGAGATGCTGCTAGTTAGTTCTGCTGGGAATGGTACCAGAAACTGGAGAGTTATGCTCGTGTGCCTCACTGCTCATGCTAATTTGCTGTGCCTCCCAGCCCAGGTTAATTTGCTGACTCCCTCTTTCCTACTGAGTTTGGCTAGATTAGAACCCTTCCCATTCTGGTTAGACTGCTTCCCACGTCAGAGGTCTGTAGTCTGTCCTAGCTCTGTGAGACACTTGGTGTTGTCCTCTGGATTTTGGCACTCAGAAACTGGTCACCTCATGCATTCAGAAGCAAGACCCCCAAATGCTGTGGTAGTGAGTGTGTATAGAAATAGTTGCCTAGCTAACCTGGCAAACAGTTCAGTATTGCTCCAGGCATAGTTTTAGGGTAGGGCTTGAAGGGACCTCACAAGGCCATCTAGTTCAGTTCTTTGTTTTCTTTCTTCAACTGTCCCAGGAAAAAAACAGCCCTCTCTTTCTCCAATGAGCTCTTATATTCTCTGGCTCTAGTTCTGCAAGTGCTTAAGTCATACATATATTTACCTATGTGTTGAACTCATTGGGGCTACTTGTATGGGTAGTTACACACATATAAGTGTCAAATCAAATCCCATGGAGTAGATCCATACCAGTGTCACTGATGGAGCACTACAAAAAAAATTCAGAATCAGGGCCTTCAAATTCCTTTAGTTTCCCTATATCTTTTCTTTCCATTATGCATCTGTGACATTCCCATGAGTTTGTCTTTATTACATTTAAATGAGATCTTCATGTTCTGATTTTTTTTCTTCTTTTCCTTCTGCATTTTTATTTAAATGCACAGGGAGATGATGATCCCAATAGAAGTATTGATAAAATAATCCAGTAGATGTAATACAAATGCCTTTGAAGTTGTGAACCTTCTTTATGTATCTTTCTTCTTTACACAGTTTTGGAGTTTTCCCCCCCTTTGTTTTGCTTTATTTGGTTGTGTAGTTTTAGCACTGTTACTAAACTTAAAACTGGTTTTCTTTTTAGTTCTGTATTTTATTAAATGTCCCAGGAAAAAAACAGACCCTATCCTTTCCTGGAAGTTTTTATACTCTGTGACCCTGATTCTGCAAGTGCTCAAGTTGTATGTAAATTTACCTGTGCAAGTAGTTTCATAGAATTTGTTGGGACTACTCATGTGAATAAAGTTATGCACATATAAGTGTTGGATTAAGTCCCATGGAGCATATCCAAAACAAGTGTCAATGCTTGATTGATGCCCAGGCAAATGACAAAATTTGCCCAGCGAACTATATATAAACTTCTGTTACTCATAGGTTTTCCCTTGTGATTTACAGTCTTAGTTCCTGTTAAATTTGCAAATGAATTGAGCTGAAAATTATTGTTTTCACCAACATGAGTTAATCCCTGAATTTCACTGTGTTCTTAATGTAACCAGGAGATCCTGGTTATTTTAAAATATTTCTTTCCCTTGTTGCTACATCAAATATCCATCCAAAAGGAGTTGTACTTTGGAAATAGTGAAACTAGTATACAAAATGAGGTCAAGTATACAATGCATATACGTTGAAATACATGGAGATATTTAAATAGTTTTATACGTGAAAGAAATTAGTAGCCTTAGGTGTTCCTTAATAGTAGGCATAACATTTTCAGGTGAAAACTTTATATTGTTGGTGTTGATCTTCAAACCCCAATCACTTTAGCATAGATTGATATGACTGTTGCCAGTGCAACAGGAGACAGTAAACTTTATGTATTTGGGCTCCTAAATTAGCTGTTGTCTGCTGTCTGGAAAAGAATTACAGGAGACTGCATTATAACCTCATTTATGTATGCCATCGTGTAAGATTCAGTGCAGTCTGATCTGTACATGAAGCACAGGACTACAGCAGCTGACCTCAGCATTGACAGAGGTGCATGGTTAAACTCACATAACATCAACTTGAGACGTTTTCTATTCCAGTCTGGCCCTGCATATGGTAATGTCTGTGGGAATTTTCCCATTACCCTTAGTGAGAGAAGGATTTGGCTTTTGGCCTGTGAGCACTTAGGATCAAATTCTGTTACCTTTCCCCAGTTGACTAGAGACTTTGTTTTCTCTGGTGCAACCCAAGAGAACAACAGGAGTACTTGTAGAATAAGGTACTACAATGGGTGCATGTATACGAGATGTTTACTGCAAAGTAGACTGATCCCAAATTATAGGGTAAAGTTAACATGCTAGAGGGTAGGGAACGAATCCAGGTGGATCTGGACAGGTTGGATAATGGGCAGATCAGAATAGGATGCAGTTCAACAAAGACAAGTGCAAAGGGAGAAGGAATCACCAGCACACTTACAGGCTGGGGGAGGACCTCAGCAGCACAGCAGTAGAAAGAGATCTCAGAGTCATAGTTGACTCCAAGATGAACATGAGTTGTCAGTGGGACAAAGTAATCAGTAAAGCTAACCGCACATCACCATGCATCGGCAGGTGCATGAAGAACTGGTCCAGGGAGGTGATGCTTCCCTCTATGTGGCATTGGTCAGGCTGCAGTTGGAGTACTGCATCCAGTTTTGGGCCCCCTACTTTAAGAGGGATTTGGACAACCTCGAGAGGATTCAGAGGAGGGCCACACATGGTTAGGGGCCTGCAGGCAAAGCCCTGTGAGGAGTGAGTGAGAGACCTGGATCTCTTCAGCCTTCGCATTAGCACCTTCATGTCTCAGCCAGCTCCTGTCACCATCTATACATGTATTGTGCACTTAATAACTCCACCATAAAACAGTACTGTCCCTGACAATATTATCTTAGGCAGAGTTAACTTACTGTGCCCTTATAGTGGCACACATGTAGATGGTGACGCTTAACTGCAGAGCTAATTAGTTAACTCCACAGTAAAGTGTACATGTAGATGTGCTCAGTGTGACTGAGGGTGGCTGCATCTGCTCAGAAGTTCAGGGGAAAAGTACTTGTGACATGTAAAAATATCCCTAAAGGGAAAGAAAAACCAGCCTGAATGGCAGGGAGGCTAATACTGGCTATGTCTATAGTGGTCAGGTATTTGGATGATAAAAAGTCATCATGCTGATGGCATTTTAAATTACAATGTGATAAATAGTAAATCTGATCTGAAAAATATAACATAGGTTGCCAACTTTTCTAGATATACTTAAGAAACATGGCAATCTCCATGAAGAATAGAGCTTTTACTGATTTATGGATGAATGGGCTGAGAGTGGATGATATGATTAATTCATTTTTGTAAAATTCATCATCTTGTCTATTTGTGAATTTCCCATGGTCTCCTCCTCTGTCTTGACTTTTTTTTTTTCAGTTCTTCCTGCTACTTTTGGATTTTACCCTCTCTGTTCCCATGTGGCCCAATCTGACTGTCCTCAAAGTTAATGGAAAGATTCCTGTTGGTTGCAATGTATTCTAAATCAGACACTATGCAAACTTTCTCTTCTCTTTCAAATACATGATATTACTTAGACCTTCAGTTTAGACCTTATACTTGTGCGTGATCTTTAGTTATGTTGCATTGTATTTGGCTAATTCAGCTTTTCAGGTCTGGGGAGTCTGTCTTCTAACGTGTGTAAGGGTACCAATGTTACATATACCATGGTGTTACTTTAACCTTAGTTTAATATAATGACACAGAATTATTCTTCTGTTGACAGTTGGCCTAAGGGTCAATTATAACGGTATTTTATTCAATCTTTTTTTGCATTTTCTATTCCAACTTCCCCTATGATTCAAGATAGTCAGTAGGCAAGCAGGAGGGGGCCTCAGCATGGTTGGATGGGTCATGCTAATAGCAAAAATAACCTAGCAGTGCGATTCAGTTTGGCTGAAGTCAGTGATGCAATTTGTGTCCCTGCTCCCCATAGTTCACCATGACCATACATCAGGGAAATAAGGGGATGGGTCTGGAATGAATTTTCTTACATGAAGGGATAAAAGAAAAGATTCATGGTCAGACTTACCTCAGGGCAGAGAAACTTTGTGAAACTTCTGTCATGCGGTTGACGCAATGAAAGTAGGCTGATGTATTTTCTAATTATATAATGTAAAACCACCCCTGGTTTGTTTACTGGCCATTAAACAGAATCTTCACATTAGCTCAGCTCATAGATTCACAGATTTACGGAAATTCAGGGCAGGAAAGACTGCTGGGGTCAAATAACCCCAGCAAGGTTTGCATCCAGTCTCCTTTCAAAGATCTCCAGGGTAGGTGCCTGCTGGGAGTCTGTTTCAGAGTCTGGTCACACAAACCATGAAGAAGTTTTTCTTTTAAGTATATGTATATTCTTAAAAGCCAGCAAGACTGTTTCAAGAAATACAAGGCTTTTGGGCCCCAATTTTTCAAGTTACA
>NW_017728943.1:63164852-63187568 GCF_001723895.1 Crocodylus porosus
ATTTTTTAAAAATCCCATGTAAACTTAAACATAATGTAGTGATCTTCCCTGAAATGAGGAGGAGAATTTTCTAAGCATGTGTTACAGAATGTATGATAGAGAACACAGTGTGCAGTGTGCTGTATTGCAGACATTTTAGGGCAGATCTGCAATGCAGTGTACTTTGCAGCAGAGTGAGAACTTTCTTACAACACACACTGCTCAGGGTATCTACAAATACAAAAAGAAAAGGCAGGGTTGAGGGAAACTTTCATAATATGTTGATCACAGAGCAGATGCTGGACACATGGTAATGGGATTAAGATGCTTGGTAACAGGTTACTAAGCAAGGTATTTAAATACAAAATCTTTTTAGATGGTAGAGGTTGGGACTAGATGTAGGAGCAATGGAGTTAAAAGAACAGGAAAGCAAAAAAGTAGCATCAGTGATCAAATAAATCAGGCAACAGATATTTTTAAAACCAGGGAAAGCAGAGGTCTGGCAGCATAGAATAATGTTTCTAAAAAAGGATGCTTTTTAGGACTCCCCCTTAGTAACAGCTGTTAGGAAAATTTGCATTTGAAACTCTAAACAAATAAAAATCTCCTCCTCATTCTGAAGAGGAGGTTCAAGCTGTAGTCACAATGTTCTGAAGTAAATGCCATATGATTATGAAAACATGGTGTGTCATGCAGTACTCTTCTAAAATAAGTGCATCATTGCCAGATAGGGCATGTAGGCTATATAGTCTCTGTTTTAGAGCAGTAGTGAATGCTGTAATGTCCCTGTTGCATTCACTATTAGAGGGTAAATATAACTTCTGTTTTGTTTTTAAGGAAAGAAGGATTGTCCAAGTGTGGAAGATGTAAACAGGCGTTTTACTGCAATGTGGAATGTCAGGTACGTGTTCTGATACCTCGTGAGAATGGTGGGGATGCAGTTCACTAAAGCAGTAAACTTCACTTTTCATTAGTACTTACAGGCTATAATTAACACAACTGCAGTTGGGAACAGCAGACAGGTCACTTTGATCACCCACAGATGTTGAGAGTAAAGTTGTGCCTTGGACAACTACAGGATTTAATCAAAATAAATTGGTAAAAATTAATTGTGCTGAGCCATGTTTCTGTTTGATTAGGGCCACCTTTCAGTCCACTCTCTATCTTAGTAACAGTAACTTATTTCTTCTTTAAGAGTGTGCAGGTGGTTTAACATTAGTCCGGTGAGGAAGCCTATGTCTAGGTGAAAAAATAAATATGCTTTTTTCGGAATTTATTTGCAAATGTGTACAAACCTCCTGTACTCCCCCTCTTAATCATATATTTCCACTAAAGAGCTAGTTAACCACAGTAGGTATGCTCTGATGTTAAAAGCTCCAAAACAAAAATATATGAACATGCTCTAAGGTAGCATATCGTGAAAAAAACAGACCATCTAAAACACTGCAGTGCAGTTATCCTTCTATTTTTATTTTGTTTTGAAAAGAAAGCTCATTCTTGCTTAATGAATCTAGCCAAATCCAGTATCTAGCCTTTGCATGCTGTCAACCTGACCTAAAGGAACCGTGCTGATTACACATTGGAAAAATAAACTCCATCCAAGAGCTATCTAAATAACAAAGCAGATGTTCTAACTGTGTGGAACCCTATAGGGCTAGGGCCATGGTGCTGAACGTTGTTCTTGAAGGACTTTGGTGACCAAACTCTTGGCACGTAAACAAAATTTAAAAGCTAGCAAATCATTGAAGCCCTCCCTTAGGTAGTGATGTGCTGATTATCAGTTTATAGTTTGCCTGCAAATATTCCACATTCCTGCTAGGTAGGTGGATGCATTGTAATTGCATCTAGGAACAGGACAGCTGATTTAGAATGTTTGCTGCTTCAGAAAGAGCTTATGTTAAGAAGTTATATTCTCTTCTAAATGATAATATTGCATTAATGTATTATATGTATTATCACTTCAGTATTTTTGCCTCTCTTTTACCTAGATCCAAGCTTCTAGCTTTCCTACTGGTGGTTTGTAGTTCTCTTGTAACCAAAAGTAACCGATCCTCTTGTAACCAAAAGTAAAACAAAACAAAAAACCCACTAAACATGAGGCCCAATTCCACTGCTCTTAGTGCTTTATTCCATAATTAATACATTGCAGATCACCTGCTGTTTTACTGCTCATGTTTTACTTTCTCCAAATTTCTTTTTTTCTTTTTGCTGTAATAAAATGTCTTTCCAGAAGGCAAGCTTGACATCTACTCAGGATTTCTGAATATCTCCGAAGTTGCAAGGGACAACATTCAGCAGAAGTATTAGCTGTCTGATAAGTTTCATGTAACACTAATGTGTTTTAGTTATCAAGTTCTTCAGTAATGTTCTTGTGTCTTAACTGTGGTTTGAGCACTGGCATTAGCATGTTCTCTGTTACTGTAAGGGAAAATGCACAGGGTTTTTAGCTGTCTAACTGGCATAAATTTATCTTCAGGGTTTTGGGCCTTCTCGAATCACAGAGGTGAAATTTACAGACATAGCTGGGATTGAATTCTTTTGGCGTTCTTTCAAAGTTACCTTCAAGCATAATGTACTTTAGAAACCAGTCTCAACTGACTGTACGTGCCGCACAGACAATCTACATTGCATCTTCATCCTTGTCTTGTTCAAAGGCACTTCTCAGCAGTTCAGAAAATCTTTGTCGAAGCTGAGAAGGACATCTGTGCCTTGATATTGAACTTGTAACACTGCAATATACAGTAAATGTTTCCCTTTCAGCCCCCATGGATGTGAGACTCAGTGCTTTGGTCTTCTTCACGCCAAACTGATAAAAGTCTGGGGCTGTACTTAAGAGTTCTTGAGGCAATGCTTTTTTGTCCCCCCCACCCCTTTGTCCATAACTCTATAAATCCACAGTCCTCTGCCCAGTTTGGTTAAAAACTGCATTTAGAATAATCGTCTGGTATGGTTAACTCATTATTTCAGTAACTTTGAATATGCTTCAGTGTGCTGGTTGTTCATCATGTTTAATGTACTCTGTGGGATACGCAGTCCATTTCAATTTAACTCATACTTCTTTTTCTAAAAGCTGCAGTACCTCAGCTAATTTGAAATTTATTCTCCGAGTGTAACTTGGAAAAAAAAGTGGAAAAAGTTGCAAACAAAATCATTTGTATAAGTTTTTCGTAATTATGAATTCAGTGACTCCTAGAAATTGCGCTCTGTAATCAAGACTCTGCATCTAGTGATCTGTATTGTGTCTTCAGATACACCCCTGCAACTCCAGTGTCTTCAGAAATTAAAGGGCATGAGCATACTTGAAGGCAGTATTTGGAGATATGTAGTAGCCTTGATTGCCAGCTTTTAAAGTAGCTTCCAAGCCTTAATAAATTAAGACTTGCAACATGTCTTTGCAGAAGGTATTTCTGTTTGCACAAGTGGTGATGCTAGAGCCCATAGATATTTTGACATGCTCAGGGTTACACACAAAGTTTGTGGCAGATATGTTTTTTTTCCCCTAGATACGTGGGAGATACATTTGTGCTTTTTTTAAATGTATCCTGCAACACAAGGGCCCAGATTGCAGCATGATTCCTTTTCACTTTACTTTCAGTATAAAGCAAACCTAAATCTGCCACAGTTAGCTAAGGAAGAATTAGAACAGAGGAAAAACATTTTTTTTCAGGGGTGCAGAGCTGGCCTGGCAGTCTCTATATTTGCATACTTTGCAATTGGCCGAGGAGATGTGTCCCAGGTTCCCTTAAATAATGCTCACTGTTGTCAAGAAGGTTTTGGTCTATTAGGCAGCTGGCAGCCGGTATAATTTAGAGAAACTAGAAGGCTCGACTGTCTTAAGTTGGGAAATTCTTAGAGACGGAGTCAGCCTAGGACTAGGGGATTAGTGAAGTAACCATTTATTACTATTATTTTTATACCCAAACCCTGTCTGACCTTCCCTGTGTACATGGTGGCTGGAGCTGAGCCCTGTAGCCCAAGGTCACTATATCTTCCTTGGTCCTGTCTTGCAATCCAGACCTTCTTCTGATACAGTTTGTGATTCATACAACTCTGGTTTTACAGCTGATTCATACCACTTTGGTTTATACTCCTGGTTTTACAAAGCACTGGCCTGTTATTACATTAATGAAATTCATATACCATGTGTAGCTAGCTGCCTTTTAAAATTACCATAATTTTAGTAAAATGGTGTGGGACCTATGCCTTTCCCCCTCTTCCCCCCTCAGAAATTAGCTGCTGGACAGCTGTAAAATGAAATGTTTTATGAGGGTTTCAAGAAGGTTAAAATGTGGAGATGGTGAACTATAAGCCAGTTAGTAGCATTCCTTTTTCAGCTATTAAACACAGCTATTGTTTATCCTTTAAGGAGAGATATGTTTAGCTAATCATAGTGCAGAATGCTAGGAACTTGTCTCTCCCTTCAGCATGTGAAATGTGCTCTGGAAATAGAGGACTTGGAGATTCTGTGTGTGTGTTGAACTGTTTTACAATGTCTGTTTCCACAGCAAGGAAAATTCATGTATTTGGCATCAACCAGTAGGTCTCAAAATCGAACTGTAAACAGGAAATACTCTTCAAGAAGCTGTGTTTTTTAGTGAGGTCTCCCAGGAGTCTGGCGTTGGCAGTGTACCATATAACACTTCTGCCTATGACTTGGAAGAAAACAAAAGGAATACTGCGAAGGATCCAACCAAGCCAGGGGGGATCCAAACCAGAACTAGAGAAACAAGCTCCTATTAGTAAGGGCTCTTGGAAGGAGCAGTCTGAAAAAGTTTCCTCTGGAGTGTGATTAAAATCTTTAAAAAAAATCAAAAAATCAAAAAAAATCTGGGTCTAGTCAGGCTAGTTTTCTGGGGACTGAGGAGACTGCATCTCACCATAGTCTGCACTGTTTGTAGTCCCTTTCTCTTTGTTTGGCTTTCTCTGCCTGTTTATATAGCCAAGCCCCTAAAGGAATAATACGCTTTATCATCATTGCTTATGAAGGTTACAGATGATGTAAATATTGCAGAAGTGGTAAGTAGTGAAGAAGACAGAATGATCTTGATTGTTTGGGAAGCTGGGTGTAAGCAAACAGTTTGCATTTTAATGTAACCAAATGTGAAGTCATGTGTCCCAGGACAAAGAGTGAGGGCTATACTTATGGGATGGGGGATTTTGTCGTAGGAAGAAGGAATTTTGAGAGGATTGAGGATCATGATGAATACTTGGCTAAATCTGAACTTCCACAACTACACTGGGGCCAAAAGGGGTAATATGACCCTTGCTTATGTAAGTGCGAAGAGCGATGACAAGGCTATGTTACTTTCACAATTAAGGCAGGATTTTGATAAATCGGAGAGGGTGAGAAGATAAAACTCATAATAGAATTTGGAAATATGCCATAAAGTGTAAGACTTAAATTGATTTCTTTAGCATAACCAAGTAAAGGGTGATCTAAATTACAGTGTACAAATATGTACATGGGAAGTGGGCATTTGACAGATAGAAAGCTTTTCAGCCTAGCTAGCATGACAGGTTCAGCTTTTAGGAGTGTGAAGTGGGACATGTTTGGACTAGAAATAATGTGAAAAATTTTAACAGTGAGGATTGTTAACCGTTGGAGCAATTTTGCCAGGGCTGTAGAAGATACTTCCATTGCTGGAAATTTTAAAATCAAGATGACATCTTTTAGAACAATTACCTGTCGTATAAATAAAAGATTATGGGTAATTCTGAGAACTCCTATGCCCTAAGTTAAACAAGAAGTACAACTAGAAATTCATAGTAGTTTTGCATGGTTTTACAATCTATAAAGCCATTGATGTCAACATTTTTGTTGACTCCAGTGAGGAAATACTTTAGTCCCTGATGTACAGTTTTGGGCAATGCAATTGAACAGCTCAGAAGGAGAAAAATTAACTTTTAAACCATCTTTGTCTTCCCCCTTATAACTCATCCTCCATCATATAAGGACTGGGCTTGTCACCCAGTGCAACTTAGAACAACCTCAGGCTGCTCGGAGTGGCACCCAAGTTGTTTGACAACTATATCATTACGAGGTAATCTTGTGGATGTGGGTTAAGGCAGTTTTCCAGGTGCTCTTAGACCTGTTTCCTATGCATCTAATTTATAGTTTCATGAATAGCCTTGTATTTGCAAAAACTCCGCACATCTGTGTAAAGATGTATTTAACACAAATATAACTTGGTATAGTTACATCAAAATTGATTAAATTGAATATACCTCCATGCTTGGAAAAAAAGCATGAGACTTGCAACTGTTAAGTTCTATTACTAGAGTTATTCAAAATTACTAATCAGAACCTGTATTTTAGCCTTGCCTTCCATGTGAGAGCATGAGGCTGGGGGGAGGCTTTAAGGGTAGTAGATTTAGAACAAATAAGAGGAAATGCTTCAGTAGTGTGTATGGTCTGTAAAGTCCAGTGGTAAAATTCACTGCTTAAAGCAGCCACTTTTAAAAATACAGCCGTGGGACTTGTCAAAGGATTAGATAACTGTTCTTAATGGGACAATACCTGGAGTCTTGAGTGGAGAAAAGTTTGCTTCGATTTCACTGGACTTCGCAGTAAAGTAAAAACTACAGGATTTGACCCATGCTAATGCTTGACCAAGTGGTCCCTTCAGCTTCTGCAAGTGAAGCAAACTGAAAAGCAGTGGCGAACAGGAGGTGAATGATAGAACGGTAGGGAGTAGGATTTTATTGGAGCATCTGTGCAGTCAGGGCTTTACATGGAAGCAAAAGACACCCAAGAGGTCAGCCTGCGCACTTCTGGACAGTCTCCTAAATTCTGACAATTCTGGAGGGTAAGCTCCCCCCGACCCAGAAAAAAATCCTGTATTGCATGATCTGCCTGAAACTCTGAATCTGCTTATGAGGTTTCCTTTCCCCTGCATGGAAATGGTGTAGAACCAATGCTGATTTATTCCCAGGTTATTAAAGACAGCACTCTGTAGGACAGGTATGCCAACTAAGGCTGTGTTAAGGTTTACTAAACTTCATTCCCTCCAGGGAAAAGCTGTCTTGAAAGTATTAGTGTATGGAGATGCTTGTTTCTCTGTCTTTTATGCCATCAGTTGAATATTCATTCACTGAAGTTGTGCATAGCTCCAGAAGTATCTCTGATCTCATTTCTGCTAACTTGACACCTGTTTCCTTTTGCCCTAACTGCTTCAGCACCTATTTCACTTCTCACTCTTACTAATCTTCATGTCTCATTCCCTGCTACTCTCTATGCCTAGTGATCTCCCTTCCCCGATCTTTCTCTAGTCCAGTCCTTCTTAAAAGCTTGCTATGTCTGTGAACTGTTCAAACATTCATCCATGCCAGTCAGAAATACCATCCAGTCTGACAGTGTGTATACAGAGAAGAGAGTGGCAGAAAAAACAAGGGTGTGACCTTCTAAGTGATGTAGTGCTTTGAGTGAGTTATACTGCAATACCTTTACTCACACTGAATAATAGATTCACTTGTGGAACTGTTGGAGTATTTGGAACTATTTAACATGAGTATAGGACCTAATCATTTGCAGTATCAGACTTTATTAGGTCCTCCATTTGCTTTCTCAAACTCATTGTGTTATGTGTATGTCTGTCTTCTGAAATGGATTTCCACTGGGTGAAACCTGTCCTTATATGAATCTTTTACTGTGCTAACAAGGCACATCATTGACTCTTAACTAACAAGAGTAATGTTTACATGCCAATGAATATTTAAGGTCATGTAGAATACCCAAATAATCATCTTTTTGGACTTGTATTACGTATTTATTCCTGGGTACTAGAGTTTTTTGATGATATGCTTCATGGGAGTCCAGTCTTCTGGCAAATAATCAGGTAGTCCCAACAGATGGAGTCACTTTGAAGAACTTGGTTGAGGAGATTATATTTCCACTCTTTGATGTAGAAAACATAAGCCGTAGCAAACTTCCTTTCCAAAAGTGTTGTCACTCAGCCTTTACTGAAGGGAAAAGTACTGTAGGTGTAATGAAAATAGGAAGAAAATATCATTAATGTAGCACTAGGGATTCAGTCAGAACAATGCTACCTGCTATAATTTAAACCACTTAGAGAAAACGTGGAAAAGAATGCTAAATGCAGTCCTGCTGTGATCGCAGAGAAGGCTTCTGTCAGAATGTTTCCATGCCACGTATTATTCAGTCATCACTACTCTCTGTTCCTGCAATGTTTGGGGCTTTTATCTCATTTTGCACAATTCAGCCATATCTTGTTCCTTTAACCTCCCTACTAGTTCTCATAACTCAGTATGATTCTGCCTGAGGAAAGATTTTAATTAACAGTGCTTAAAGAATAAAAGCAGCAAATGCATTTTAAAAAACATTACTTTAAGACAGTATCTTGGTTTTGTTTTATTCAGGCACTCTTAAGGCAATACATGTGAACAGGAGCAGGTATAAAAACTTTGTGGACTGATCCTATGTTCACCATATACATAAAACTCTTGCACTGAAGTCACTGGGAGTTTGGAGTTTTTCATTGATTGAAGGATTGGGTCTGTGTTTTGTATTTCTTCTTGGTTAAGAACACACAAAATAAAGACTGAGGGTCTGTGAATAGGAAATGGGTATCTTCTTAGGACAAAGTTTGCAGTGTAACTTGCATCAGTGGAATTACTTAAGATTTTTCTTCCTTTTTTTTTTTTCTTTTTTAACGATACGGCTAAAATGGAACTTACTTTAATTCCCATTCAACCTATATATTGTTGTGCCCTTTTAGAACTTCGCATCCTAGCTTGTTTCATGTAGCTTGTCTGTAATGTTGTTTGTTTTCAAAATGTAAAATTGGACTCTTGAAGGCATTGGACTTGATTTTGCAAGTTGCTGAATATCTGCACATTTTTAAACCTCACCACCTTCTCCTTAAGCATGGTGTGAGTTGAAGGTTTTTGTTCCCTCAGAAGGTGAGCCCATATATGGGGTAATTAAAATGGCCATTTTTTATTGAGGATTCCTGAAACGTTAAGATGAAGCTATGTCTCTGACCTTTTAATTTTGGTATAGATGTCTTAAATAATAGTGGGCCAGTTTGTCTCCGGGGCACTTGAGTTGCTCTTAATCCTTGTGTGATACTTGACGGTGGTCAGGGTAGGACGGTGCTATAATTTCATTCAGTGTGGCATATTGAGCCTACTTTAAAGGCTTGTGACCTTGACTTCTGTATGAGAATGTCATGCCAGTATTTTTCTTGGAACTGCCAAAAATTTCTATATTTCCATTTCATTTGCTTCTGTAGTAAGCCTATGGGATTTTTCTATGGTTTTCTTTCACCTCCACCAATCTTTCTCTAGCTAAGGTGTCTTACTTGATGGTAGAGCTGATTTGCTCCTTAATCATGTAAGAGGATGGTGCATAAATGTGTGCATTTGTGTCTATGGAGGGACTTAGACATTGTACTTTGATTTATGTTCTGAATATGCAGATAAGGTAGAATGTGCTCTGGTTGGAGAAAGGACCGCACCACTATTAACATGCATCACTTTGTGGAGGCCTTCATTGCTTGGATAGATTCCATTCATAAGGTGATCAAAAAAGTCACAGATGCCTTAGAACAGCTGTTCCTGACTTTGAGGGATAGCACAAAATTGATAACAGTCACATTAAACATTTTACTATGTGCTAAACGAAATACGTAACATAGATATTTTTAAGTTAAAGAATGCCTTTTTTCCTCCTCTTTTTTTCTGATCTCTAATCGTTCAGTTATTTTATTGGTTAGCTCCACTATTATTTGGCTGTGTATTGTTCTAACTAATAAAATAATGCTGATAAATTGGGTCAGCACGGCTGGTCCTGATCTTGCATAACTGTCTTTGTATTAATGTAAATTCATTGATTTTTTTTTTTAGGTGACTTATGCCTGAGTGTGCCAGTCATATCTGAATTAGGGCCAGTGTATGCATTAGAAGGAAATGAACCCGCATATTCATCAAGCAGGGATCTGTTTTCCTCTGAACACTGAGAACTGATGATTGCATATTCATTTCTTCGAAATGTATATTTTTATTTCTACCAAATAAATGAAGATCATCTGACCAAAGCTCATCTCTTGTGAACACATTAAAAACAAATGCAGGATGGCTACACATCCCTTAATAATGACTCAAGCTTTGTTCCAGTTTAGTGAGTGTCATCTTATTTTTCTAAAGGAAACACATTTCACTTGACCTCCAGGTTCTGGCAGGACTTGCTGCGTCCTCTTTTTCAGCCCTTTATCTACAACAGTTTTTTTGGGTTTTTTTTTAACCTTTCAGAAAGAAGATTGGCCGATGCACAAGCTGGAATGCTCTGCCATGTGCATTTTTGGGCAGAAGTGGAATCCCTCTGAGACTGTGAGGCTGACGGCAAGGATTCTTGCCAAACAGGTGAGCGGAATGCAAGACTTGGGAGCATTTTTTTTTTTTTCCCGGAGGGAGGAGGCATGGGGAAGGGAGCCAGGAAAATGAAAATTTGACCTATAGTAACTGTCCCTGCAGAGGATGTTTCCTACCATTGTCCTGTGTATAGACAGGTCGCAGTACTGCATGTGAGCCACTTCAGAAAAGATGACCGAAGCTGCTACAGTAGTGTGAGGGACCATTATGCCTTTTTTTCATGAGCTCTGAAGCAGTCTCTTGAGAATTGAGGCATTGCTGAATACAGACAAGAAACTGGCCAGGTTTACTAACAGCTCTCCAAGGATGAGAGGTTTGATTCTCCATTCATTTATGCCAGTGCAAATTGGAGCCCTTTAATGGGCACATCCCACAAGCGTGCACGTGCAGTTTCCAGTGCCTCAAAGCCATTTGAGGCATTACAAACACCATGCGTCAATGCCATCTGAGGCACTGTAAACAGCACCCACATGTGCACCGGAGATCCCAGTATCAAAAAAACTGCCACTAAAAAAAAATGATGTGGTGTACGTGACAGCAGCTTGTGCTACTAGAAGCTGGAGCCTGGCTGGCCAGAGCCACTGCTGCTGGCCCAGGAGGCACCCAGGATCCCATGTAAGGCTGCTGGGGCCAGCAGAGGTGCTGGCCTCAGCCTCCCCTACCCCACCCGGGTCCCGTTCCTGTGTGCCAGAGCGCACACGCAGGCGCATGCTTGGACAAATAGCAGTGGTACAAATATGTGTTGCTGCTATTTGTCCCATGGGAAACACATGCTGCTGCATGTGCATGCTTGTGGGGATGCACCCAATGAAGCCATTGGAATTGTTAGGGCAGAACTAGCATAAGTGATAAAATTAGGCCCAGTGGTTGGTTTGTTAAATTCTAACGCATGCTACTTTTGGTGTGGTAAGCACTGGCTTTTTCATTGGTAGCCACTTGTGTTGGACTACCACACTTTTTTACGTAAGTCTTACTTCCTCCAGAACCAACTGCATTACATCATTTACTGTACAGTATCATATTGCTGCAGCATCATCCATTCTATAAGCTCCATATACATTTTGTGGTTCTGATTTTCAGTTACAGCTGCCAGATTAATGGAGTTACCCTGTGGTGTAAAACTGAAGTCTGAAAGAGGGTACCCAAGTCAGTGATCTGTAGGGAGAGGAAAAAAAATTGTAGGAAAATTTCACATGAATGTATTTGCTCTAATCTGGCAGACAAGGTTCTTTGGGTGAATCTGATATCTTTTATTAGATCAACTTGAATAGTTGCCAAAAAAAAAAAAAATGTTAAGCAAGCTTTTGGGTTCAAAAACCCTTCGTCAGGCTGAGGAAGTTTCAGCAATTGGTGTGCGCATTTTCTGGATGGAATGAAAAGCTTTAATCTTGTATGGTTAATTGTATCTGGGATATTCCTTGAAATACAGAATTTGGTGATGGTAAGAAGGGCACAGAAGTGTTTGGAGGGAGCAGATGGGGCCTGTAAATTTCAAGGTTATTACAGTGTATATCTTTGGAAAAGCTCTAAATTTTATCTGTAAAAATAAATGCTCTTTGAAGCATATTTGTATGATTGAGGTTTGCTTATGTGACAAGGGCAACCTGGATAGTGTATGCAGAGAGAGAGAGGATTTTGATGGCCTGCTGGGAAGGTAGCCTGCATACTTGTGTGTGTGTGTGTGTGTGTGTGCAAGTGCATGCATGTGGTAATTAAAGCACAGTTGAGTGGTGATCCACAAACAAAATTAGATGCTTAATGATAAAAAAGTCATTGGAATAAATTTGTGCTTTTATAGCTTACGGGTGCTGGGGGAGAACCCTCCATGTCATATAAAAGCTAAATATGCAAACCATAGTCCCTGAACCTCAGCTGCTGGGCCACCTGCAAAGCCATATTTAATGGCCAAGATTACAAAGAAGTGGCCTTAGGCCAACAATGGAGCACTGCTTTTGAACTCTGTCAACAGTGAGTTTATTCACTTTCCTCAAAGCGAAACCTGTCTCCTGCCTGCTTGCTATTGTTAGCAGCTTTCTGGGTGTCTGGAACAAAGCAAATGACATATTTAAAATACTGTTCTGTTTATGTATGCAAATTTGATAGGAGTTAATGTTTTTAACTGCTTAATTTGGCTCACAGAGGATATTTCTTTTTCTTTTTTAAGGTTAGTGAATTTCATTGGATCATTTTCTTTTAACAGTTGTAAGGCCCATACACTAAGAGTTTTTTGTTTTGGTTTGCAGGCAAAAAATCAGTGTAGGAGTCAGCTGATAAAATCATTGCTAGCTTTAAAAAAAATTTTTTTCTTTTTTTTTTCTTTGCAATATTTTTTCTATTTTTAGAAAATCCACCCTGAAAGAACGCAATCGGAAAAACTCCTCGGTGTCAAAGAGTTCGAATCACGTGAGTAGAGAAGCTTTTCAGGTAGCATGGGCAGTCCTTCATAGAGCATTCAGGAACTGCTGCATTATCCTTCATCAAAATCTTCTCAGAGTAATTCAGTTTTTGGAGGGGATGAAAGAGAACCACATTTTCTAGAGTTTTGATACCTCTTTGCTTTATTTGTCTCCTGGTAGCTTAGGGAGTAGGGAAGTGAGGTTGAAACTTCAGACAGACTAATTACATAGTGTCCATCCATCTGATAGACACTGGTGACTCCTGTGAATTGTAATGTTGCAGAACTAAAATAGCTGGTCTTGTTACCAGCGGGCATAAAATCAGACAGTACAGTTGCTTGATGGTGACAATGACTAAGGGGCTAATTGCAGAACCCTCTGGACTGCAGTTCAGTATTTGTCACTGCCAGTCAAATCTGACATGTTATCTTTGATTGTGTTGAAATTCCATGTCCTGAATGCTCCAAAGTGATCTGAGGAAGGAGAGAAGCCAATAGCTAGCTTTTATCTTGAAGGTTATTGCTTTTCTCCTTTGAGGCAGAGTTAGAAATTGAGCAACTGTTGAGGAAACTAACCAGCCTAGAATAGTCTTCACAGCTCTCTACGGTTGCTCTCTTTCTTGGTACTGGCAGTAATGAGAAGATGCTGACATGCACATGTCAGTCAGTGAAAGTGGTCAGGGTCCACAATAGTCCATCACTGGGGTGAGAGGTGGCAGTTGTTTAACCAAATTCAGTAGACTTCTAAATAGTTTTAACAGAGCAGATGAATGAGATAACCACCCCAGTTGGGGAAATGAGGTAGACTTGCCAACATTTTTACCTAAGCCATGGTGGCCCATACTTGAAAACATTTCTAAACGTAACTTGTAGGTATTTTAGTGGGGTGGTGGGGAGGGAGCGCTTGAGGAGAGTGGGTGATGGCTGAAGGGTTTCCTCTGTAAAAGTCCTTGGGATTAATAAGGTAACGTGCAGCAATAATGTCCTTGTCCACTACTGGTGTTTAGTCTCTCTCTTTAAAATGGTGTTAGATGTTACTTTCTAATCTGGCACAATTTTCCAGTTTACACATGGCCTTGAAAGAAGTGCTTCTCACTGAAATGCAAATGCTTGCAATATTTCCAGCTGTCTGTTCTGTGTGTGACAGGGTGGGGGGAGCAGGAGATAAGTGTTTCCCATACAAGTACTGACCTGTTCTAACCTGGATTTGGCTGTAGTTAACAAGGAGCCTGTTTCTTGTACTGCAGTAGGTTGTCTTCTTTTTCCACAGACCTTGATAAACTAGACAATGAAAAGAGAGAGCTGATTCAGAATGACATTGCTGCTCTTCATCACTTTTATTCAAAGCACATCGAATACCCTGACAATGCTGCCCTTGTAGTCCTATTTGCACAAGTAAGTTGGCTAGAATAAAATCAGCGTAGGTAGGTGTTACTGTACAAGGACTTAGTCATCATGAAAGAAACAGGCTATCAACAGCAATGGAGATTGTTGCCTTCTTTTTATCCACAGCCTTAGATGACAGTGGCTAAAACTTCCTATGTTACTCTGTTAATCTCTGCCAATGCACAGCTTCTAAATGTGTTAAGTTGGTTATTACCTTCCATCTGCCAAAGGTAGTGAAGAGGCAAAATTTCATTTTGCATAACATTTAGAAATCCTAAAATGCTTAATTACCCCTTCTTTTTCTTACCTGAATTTAACCCATCCAAATTCTCTAAACTTAGTGTATTTACTAAAACCCAAGAATGATGCCCCTCACCCCACTTTTTCCCCTCTTTCCTCTACTTCCAAAAATGTGAAAGCTCATGTTAATTCAAAATGATGAAATATCGCCCCAGCCTTCAGTAGTTTAAAATACCAACACAAACTGCCAGCTCTGGTGCTGATTTCTTTCTTTCTTTTAAGATCTCAATTATTAGTTTGTGTCTGCCTGTTCCCTTCAGGTAGATCACTATCTACTAGCAAGAAGGGATGGTCAATAATAGTCTAATTAGAGATTAAATTTCTGTTTTAGAGGTGAATAATAGTCACCTTCAAAATTTACTATACTGAACATTTCTGTACTGAACACTTTCAGTTGCATTCACTGAACCATCTACATTCCCATGATATTTATACCTTTTTTCTATAATCAAAAACAAAATAAAAATCTATTTTGGAGTTTTTATTTCAGTGAGTGATGTAAAATAGAGAAGCATCCAAACTGAAACTGTTCAGATTCTCGCTTTGCTTCTGAATATTTTTACTAGAAAGTAATCAAAACAGTCAAGGGATATTATTATACTTTGACAGTATTCTCAATAAATATAATTATAAGAAATTTAGATTTTCACTAAAACAGTAGTTTTTCCTTCTCCATCTTATCCTTGAGTGATCATTTCACATGGTGTTACTTCTGCTGACTGCCAAATATATTGCTTCACCCAGTCCCACAGCTGAGTCTTCTCTCTGACATTGACTCTTGGAGACATTGCTCTCAGCTTAAGGTGAACTTTTAAAAGTGTGTTTACACTAGAACTTTTAGCTCAAGTTAACTGATTAGCATTTAACATGCTTGTCAATAGCCATTATGGGCAGCTATCAAATGTTTGTGTCCTGGAACAAGCTCCTTTTGGTTTTAGCTGTAGGGTAAAGTTTTTTTTCTAGAAAAAACCTGGAGCGGGGTGACAGGGAGAGTCCAGGCTTGTACTTTACAAATGCATGCTAAGTAGTGATTGGTTAAGTCAAATGAACAACAGTAGCGTAGATGTGATCTGTTTCTCCCCAAAGTTTTCCTCGCTAGCTTATTCTCTGTTACTGGTGATAACATTACCTATCCCTACTCCTGTAGCCAAGGCCAGCAACCTGGGATTTGGTCATCTTTGTGTCTCACCCCAATGTGTGTGAGCCTCAGTATTGGATGCAATGTCCACGGCACCTCTGAGATGCAATTGTTTATATTCTGCAAAGCAGAAATTCTTTTCCTAGCCCTCTTTATCTCCCATTCTCTGTTACTACAAACTCCTTTTCTCTAGCAGCCCTGTAGTTTTCCTGTCTTTTATCCATATAGAATTCAGCTATTGAGGTCAGTCCCCTAGCCTATTAACCTGACCACATCACACTCTCATGAAATTCCCCAATTTACTTCTCTGGACTTCTCAACGTTCATCCCATCACACTCCAATATCTTGGTAACCTCATCCCCCTTCCCCCCATGTGTTGTTTTACACTTGTTGCACCTTATTTTTAGATCTGATTAGAAGCTCTTTAGGGAAGAATATGTTTATACAGCACACAGCACTTTGCAGCCACCAGCCTGACTTGAGATCCTTTGAAGCTACAATGCTATAAATAGTACTTTTTACAAGCTATTTTACTGTCCTAAAGGTAGTGATTATGTGTGTGTTTGGGAGGGGAAAGGTTTTTGTTATTGCAAATTCCTTTAGCATCCCTGCAATTCACATTGTATCTGTGGTAACAGTTATGAGTTTAAGTAATTCAATGTTTTGTTTTGTTTTTTTTAAATTTGAGGGAAACTTCTGTGCTTCTAGCATACAGAAGCTACATATAGGCTGGTTAGCAAAGTATAAAACTGTTTCTAGTATTTCTTCCCACTTTTTTTTTTAAACTAGAGTACAGGGAGGAAAAGGAGGAATTATTTCAAGGAGTTTTGTTTTTAGGAGAAAATCTTTATTATATTTACATGATTGGTTGTGCCTAAATCCGTTGTGACACTTGCTTCTGAGATAATCATTTTTGTTTCATTCCAATACTTCTATAAGAAAAAGAGATTTTGATTTATGACAAGGAGGAGCAGGGTGATGGGATAACTTTTCATTGACTTCAGTGTGGCTGGCAGCGAAAATGCAACTGACGTATTCAATAGGACATGCATTTTTAGTTGCTGTGAATGTATATGAGAAGCACAGTTTTTTTTTGATTGATAGTATATTTATTGTCACTGAGACTTTTGACTTCAATGCTGAAATTCTCATTTAGGCTAAAATGCAATTGATTTCTATGAATAAAATGAGAATTGGGATTTTGGAAATTTTTTTAAAGATTCAATAATGTTTTAATATGTAGTTTGTCTGACTTTTTGACTTATGTCTAGGTATTTTCGTGTTGAAATGTGAAACCATTCTCTAACCCCATCCTTTGTCACTTGCCCCCTTTCAATTTCCTCAGTAGCTTCTGCCTCCTTTGCCCATGAAAAGTTCAAGGTCCTTGTTCACTACTATCATATCTTTGTATTTGTATTGTGGTTTCAATTCAAAAACACAACCAGTTGCATCCCCATTAGGTCCTGTCCTCTATACCATATATTCATTCAAGGCTCTGCACAACCATGATCTGGCTCTTGTTCATGTCTACACTTTCCCTCATGCAGGTAGTGTTGTCTAGTTCCTTTATTTTTCAGCATTTCTTTTGCACCAAACTCTGGTCCCATTGGAAATGATAGCAAAATTCCTTTGTTAAAACAAGATTCAGTCCCTCCTTTGTTCTGCCACTTCTCAGTGTCATGCCTGGCTTCACATTGTATCCTCTCCTTGGAACAGATCTTGCCCACTTTCTTCCATGCTCTTAAGTTTCATGTCTTGTGCCTGGCCTTCCAAGGCTGATGTCCTCCATGTTGTGGACCAGAGTAGGACTCTACACAGTTGTACTTGAATGCTTGGTTATTGGTCTTTTGTGTAGGTTCTGCTAAATGAGATTGCAAATTCATCAGTGTGAGGACTTGGTCCTTCCTGTTTCTCTGAAGTGTCTTTTGACAACAGTGGCCTCTGTACATGTGCTGACTAAGATAAGAAATTGTAACCATATTATTCAGGTTTGCTTTTCAGTATAGTCATAGGCAGATCCAGGATTTTGTAAAGGGAAAAAAGCTCCAGAGCTGCTCTTGTCCTACTCCAGCCAGGCATGGGGAAACAGTTTCAGCCAGGGACAGCAGCAGCAGTGGTGGTAGTGGGAGGGTTCACCTGGTCCTCCCTCTGCTTTTGGGCTGGTGGTAAACATCTGGGGGGACTGGGCACAGCGGGGGAACCTACCTGCTGCAGCTGGTGTCTGCTAAGTCTAGCAGGCCTCATGCAGCCCAACTGGCATGGGGCAAAACTTGCTTCTGGCATTCCCTCCTACCCCTGGTCAGGTAGGGACAGTGGTAGGTAGTGATGGGCAGGGGAGAGAGAAGGAGATAATGCAAAGGGAGGAGACATACTGCTGAGCATGGAGATGAAGGGGGAATTCTTATCTGCTCCAGGGACTTAAGTCCCTGTGTGCTGCTTGTGCAGTGAGATCTAAAAGAGGGATGCAGCTGTGATATTGCACCTCCTCTGGATCTGCCCCTGAGTATAGTTACCTCTCCAGGGAGATCTGTTATGTTAATGTCGAGTGTCAAATTAAAGTGGATTGGGCTGGCCAGGGAGCTTTGCTAATGTTTCTTTATTCTTTTAGGTTAACTGTAATGGCTTCACAATCGAAGATGAAGAACTGTCTCACCTGGGGTCAGCAGTATTTCCTGAGTAAGCTGGATTTTACTTTTTTATGGAATATGCATATTTATTTTAAAAAATCTCTACTGCATGTTAGGGGATGTTGTACTCAAACTGAATTAAAATGTAAATTAAGATATGCCTTTCTATTAGTATTGTTTCTAATAAAATACTTAATTTATTTTGCATTTGACTTATCTTGGAGTGTCCTACAACCCACTTCAATAAAACACTCAAGGTTATGCCATGTTTACGTGACTGTAAGATGAGGATTTTTTTTCTTCCAGTCAGTATGAGGAAGAAAAGACTCTTGTCTGTATTTACATACAAGGAAATCTGAATACCTTGGCTATCATTAAACTGCTGCCAGAAGCTGCATGTGCTCAGAAATGGAAGCCAATTATGAAATTAATTAATTGCAGCCAACACTGAACATGCTTGTGAAACACATGGCCCATATTGGGCAAACATACTGATGGGAACCTTTCTTTGTATGTGGCCCTTAAAAAAAATATGGGTAGGTGTTCCCTCCCTAGGGAACTGGCACCAGGCTTGGAGGTACTGCAATACCAGACCAGCACTAGGAGCGCCAGAGCCAGCCCTGACACCCCATCAAATGCTACTACATCAAATGCTACTACATTTTATTTTAGCCAAACAAAACTGAGATGCTGATGGAAACCTACCCCAAAGATAGGTTAGTGCAGCCTATTTGAATAACATATAGTACCCATTGTACTCAGTCCCCCTCTCTTTTTCAAGTCATGGTGAACCACTACATTAATTACATTTCAACTTCCCCTTCATGCACACAGCTGAGCACTGCCTTTCTTTCCCATTTCCATTGACTCCTGTTTCTTCACCAGCCTTAAATCCCTGGCAGATATCACTTTAACCTCCATGTAGGTAAGATGCTCTGTTACCCCCTCTCTTGGCCTGTTGTTTGTGCTTAATGTGACCCTGCCTTCCGTGAGTTAGAGCTGGACCAGGTGATCCCACGCCTCATCTGCATGTAAATTTTTGGAGGATCCCAGGACTCATGACAACAACATCTGGTTCTATTTATGAGTGAGGGGCTAATTAGCACATGGATCCCTTGTGGGGGTATCTGGAATGTATGCACATAGTGAGCAGTGCGGGCTATGGGATTATAAAGGCTTGAAAGGGTGTTGATTCTGCTGAGGCGCAGCCCACTGAACTGTATGATAAATCATGAGACTTTTGGCTTTGGACTAATATCATGCATAGTTTGTACTATGCATAAGTAGGTACACAAGTGCTGCTTAAAAGTTTGCAAAAAGGTAAAATGCATCAATTCTGGACAGACTTAGTCTGTAGGTACTTGTAGTAGTTTGCCTTTATGCAAATTACCGCAGGTATGCTTATTTCAAAGTCAGTGTTTTCAGGTTTGCCCCTCACTTTCATTTGCTCGGGGAGAGCAGGGTCTGACAGTAAGGTGGGGAAGGGGCTTCAGGCAGAAGAAATTGTGGGGGCAGAGGACAAGGAGGCTACCTGCCCCCCCCCCCCTTTTTTTTTTAAATTTCCCTGCTTTAGCAGTGGGAGTGGGACAAATTCAGAACAAACCTCCAATAATTAAATTCTGTACCTGGAGAATTTATAACAACTATATACATTTTTAATACATAGAATCTAATTATTGGGGGATTGACTTATATTTAAGGTCCTCTTATATTCGAGCAAATATGGTAGTTTTATGATTTCATACAGTGTTGATTTAAAACCTAATGGGTTCATCTCAGTTGCACTATGAGTTTGTTTTGAAGCCGTAAAACTCAGGTTGTGAACTAAAATCCAAGATTCATACGAACTAGTAATTTGCTAATCAGTGGTCTTTGCAGATGACTGATGTAATAATGGTGCCTACTCTGAGCACTTACTCTGGAACAGCTGGTGGTATCCCATCTAGATGCAGGTGTAATATACCCTGGTGTTAATGTGTGTCTGTGTTCAGGTCCAAAGCTGACGACAGTCCTCCCCTGTCGGAGTAGCTGCATCCATACCAAGGGTGGAGCAAAAGTAGGTTTAGACTGGATATTGGGAAAAAGTTCTTCACTGTTAGAACAAACAGGTTCAGGTAGGTGATTCTCCCTCTCTACGTGGCACTGGTCAGGCCACAGCTGGAGTACTGTGTCCAGTTCTGGATGCCGCAGTTCAAGCAGGATGCGGACAACCTGGAGAGGGTCCAAAGAAGAGCCACTCGTCTGATTTGGAGGTGTGCAGGGAAGGCCCTATGAGGAAAGGCTAAGAGATCTCTCTTCAGCCTGTCCAAGAGAAGGCTGAGAAGGAGACCTTGTGGCGGCATATAAATTCATAAGGGGAGAGCAACATGAAATGTGCGATGATCTGTTTACCAGGAACCCCCTGGAACAACGAGGAGCAATGAACAATTCAAGGAACAATGAACAATTCAAGGAGCTGGCAGGCATCATAGCTCAGCCCGTGGCATGGATCTTTGAGAACTCCTGGTGCTCTGGTGAAGTGCCCAAAGACTGGAAGAAGGCCAGTGTGGTGCCTATCTTCAAGAAAGGGAGGAAAGTAGATCCGTCAAACTACAGGCCCATCAGCCTGACCTCTACCCTGGGGAAGGTCTTGGAAAAGATTATGAAAGAGGCCATCGTTAACAGACTAGCTGATGGTAATATCCTGAGGGATAGCGAGCATGGGTTTGTTGTGGGTAGGTCTTGCTTGACCAATCTCGTTTCCTGTTGTACTCGGCCTTGGTGAGGCCGCAGGTGGAGTACTGCATCCAGTTTTGGGCTCCACAATTCAAAAAGGATGTGGAGAAGCTTGAGAGGGTGCAGAGGACAGCCATGTGCATGATCAGAGGTCAGCAAAACAGACCTTATGACAAGGCTCTTCAGCTTGGAAAAGTGCAGGTTCAGGGGTGATCTGGTGGCCACCTATAAGTTTATCGGGGTGCTCACCAGGATCTGGCAGAATGACTATTCACCAGAGTGCCCCAAGGGATGACAAGATGGAACTGTCACAAACTAGTCCACAACCGATTCAGGCTGGACATAAGAAAGAACTTTACTGTCCGAGCCCCCAAGGTCTGGAATAGACTGCCGCCAGAGGTGGTTCAAGCACTCACTTTGAACACCTTCAAGACATACTTGGATGTTTGTCTTGCTGGGATCCTATGACTCTAGCTGACTTCCTGCCCCTCGGGCAGAGGGCTGGACTCAATGATCCTCCAGGGTCCCTTCCAGCCCAAATGCCTATGAAATGGCCATAAGCTATTGGAGAGTAGGTTTAGACTGGACATTAGAAAAAACTTCTTCACGGTCAGGTTTGCCAGGATCTGGAATGGTGCTTGCCACATCCTTGGAGGTTTTCAAGAGGAGACTGGACAGGCACCTGGCTGGGATCACATGATCCCAGGTTTGGTGACGCTTTTGTTGCCTGCCAGGAGCAGGGGGTCAGACTAGATGGCCCACTGAGGTCCCTTCCGACCCTAGAATCTATGAAACAGTGAGGCAGTGGAATAGATTGCTGAAGGAAGTTGTGGACTTTCCACCACTGGAGATGTTCAACAAGGTTGGACAGCTACTGGTCAGGGATGACACGGGCATAGCAGAACCGAAGCATAGCTATGTGTATTTCTCATGCTTCTGGGCTTTGTTGGTTGCCACATGGGAGTGGGAGGAAATCTTGTGCCCTTGACCCCCAAGCTTTCTGCTGCGTGTCAAAGTTGTGGGGGTTTTTTGTCTTTTAAATCTTCTGCAAAGGCATTAGGTGTTTCATAGATTCATAGATGCTAGGGTTGGAAGGAACCTCAATAGATCATCGAGTGCCACCCCCTGCATAGACAGGAAAGTGCTGGGTTCAGATGCCCCCAGCCAGATGCCCATCCAACCTCCTCTTGAAGACCCCTAGGGTAGGGGAGAGCACCACCTCCCTTGGGATCCCATTCCAGACCTTGGCCACTCTAACTGTGAAGAAGTGCCTCCTAATGGCCAGTCTAAATCTGCTCTCTGCTAGCTTATGGCCATTATTTCTTGTAACCCCCAGGGACACCTTGGTGAGTAGAGCCTCACCAATTCCCTTCTGCGCCCCCATGATGAATTTATAGGCAGGCACAAGGTCGCCTCTCATCCTTCTCTTGCGGAGGCTGAAGAGGTCCAGGTGCCTTAGTCTCTCCTTGGAGGGCTTGACCTGCAAGCCTTTAACCATGCAAGTGGCCCTCCTCTGGACGCTCTCCAGCTTATCCACATCCCTTTTGAAGTGTGGTGCCCAAAACTGCGCAGTACTCCAACTGTGGTCTGACCAGCGTCCCACAGAGGGGAAGTATCACCTCCTTGGTTCTGTTTGTCATGCATCTGCTGATGCATGATAAAGTGCAGTTAGCTTTTCTGATGACTTCGTCACACTGACGACTCATGTTCATCTGGGAGTCCACTAGGACTCCAAGATCCCTTTCCGCTTCTGTGCTACCGAGCAGGTCATTTCCTAGGCAGTAGG
>NW_017728943.1:63188028-63227419 GCF_001723895.1 Crocodylus porosus
GAACCTGTGCTGGTTTCCCCTCAGCATAATTTTTCCTGCTGGGCTCTCACATATATGAGCCTTAATAATCTTTTCAAAGACTTTGCCAAGGATGGAGGTGAGACTGACTGGCCTATAGTTGCCTGGATCCTCCTTCCTCCCCTTCTTGAAAATAGGGACCTCAGTGGCCCTTTTCCAGTCCTCCGGGACTTGGCCCATGTGCCACGAGTGCTCAAATATTCTTGCCAGCGGCTGTGCAATGATATCGGTAGCTCTGGCCTTTCTAACTGCCTCCCTACAACTGTGAGCTGAGGAGGCATACTCCTCTTTAGTAATCTCTCCCTGTTTCCACTGCTTATGTTGGCTGCATAAAAAGTGCAGAGAGTTCCAGAGGTGACATTTCCCCACCCCCCATGTGTGTTCTCACCTCACATTCATCCCTGTTCTTCAGTCTGTGTGTCCTCACCTGGTGCTCTCTGAACAAGTGATGAGTTCTTGCTCAGCATTATGCCCCTCAGGTTTTTTTTATAAATTCCTCTACCCTCTCAGATGTTTTAACATGATATATTTTGTTGCTACACCAGTAGAAAAAATGCACAAACTCTGTCAGCTCTGCATATAAACTAGAGCTAGTAGAGTTGCTCATGGAAGAGAGCAGACAGCTCTCTCTAGTGCTGAAGAGGAAGAAATGTACCATGGAGCTTCGGGGCCTGATCACCAGTGGTCCTGGTGAATATGGCCCTTGGCAGCAAACAAGGGCTGTGCAGATTCCACCTGGGTCACTCTCATCCTGTAGCAAAGAAAACTGCTGTAAGCATCTGTTCATTATAAGTCCTATACTGAAGGCAGTGCTGAGCCCTGCTCCCATTACTCCATTGCGGAGCAGAGAAAAAGATCTCCTGAGTGTTGTTTCACAACTCTCATCTTCAACACCATCACTTCCGTGTTTAGCTGCTCAGCAAGTCTGTGAATTTTTCTTTGTTCTGACCAGAAGCAATTATATATTTGCTTTGGGGATAAAGAAAGTAAGTTAGATAATATATGTAATAAAACACACACACATTGTCATAGCCCAGTGTTAAGGAGGAGGTACTTTTCTCCCAGCAGGTAAGCTTTTTCCTTCTTCTACAAGAAGAAACAACTAATTCCTCAGTTTTAAACTTAACTCGTGGTAAATTTGTAGCATGCTTTTGTGCTCATTAAAGTTAATTGGACTATTACCCCAGATCTCAGTAGTACAAGCAACTAACTGTCTTGTTTCCCAAGTTTATCTATGTGTCCTTACAGTAATACTTAATTATATACTTAAAAGGCTTTCCTTCCAAAAAGATCCCCAGACACTCACCAAGTATGCTTTACTTCCCACTGGTTGATTTGCCACTTTCTTTAATGTGAACAGGAGCAGTCCTTGTATGCATGTCACTGGACGTGTCTACACGTAATGCTCCTTTGCCGTAGCAACACAACGTAGCGTCAGCAGGCAGACCCCATGATGCCACAGCTATGTTGCTGTAGCGATGCACTCCACCATTTTAGCTTGTTGCTAGGGCAATGTAGTGCCTAAAAATAACTGTGTGCAGTACCGGCTGTTACTATACCATCTTTTAGTACTTCGAAAAGTAACAGTGGCTCCATAGCAGCATGTTTAGATGTGCCCACTCAATTACAGACCTGTCTGCATAGCAGGAACCAACTGAGAATCAGCATGCTGTATAATAAGAGTTGGGAGGTCAGAGGACCAGTTTGTCTGATCCTATTGGCATTGCTCTTGTGTAAATATTAAAATAGCAATTCTGTAGCCTTTGCCGATGTTACATTCATATTAAACCCTGGAATAAAAACATCTGAAATAAGATGATTGAGCTTTGAAGCTTGTTTGTCTGCTGAAGTGTTGCTTAACTTTTGGTCTGTTTCTTTGAGAAGAAGTAAGTCTGGCTTTTTTGTTGTTGTTGCTTTTTACAGTGTTGCGTTGATGAATCACAGTTGTTGTCCAAATGTAATTGTAACATATAAAGGGACCTTGGCTGAAGTCAGGGCTGTCCAAGAGATTGAACCTGGGGATGAGGTAAATCCATTTTATATGAGTATTTTATTTGCAGTATTGTGCATGCGCCACTGCATGGCAGGGAATCCAGCTTTTCATGTTCACTCCATTTAAAGGTGAGTGACGGTTCTGAAAATGCTCACTTAAACGTTCAGGGTGGGTGAGATGTGATCCTGCAAGGCAGCATAATTTTGGGAGAAGAGCAGGGGAAACTGGAATTCAATTTCTGATACCAGTTCATCACTTTGATATGGTTCCTTTGTGCCTCAGTTTGCCAGTTTGTAACCTGGGCAGAATAACAACCCCTCAAGGTTGTTTTGTGGCTTAATTTGTTGATTATTTGCCTGTTGCATTGAAGTCTCCAACTGAAATGAATCTGAATATATGCAAGCTATTATTATTTCTATAACTTCCATTACAACAGTACTACAGTAATGTTGTTGAAGTATGCAGGAGGCGGCAACGTAAAACGGGGGAACAATTTCTGTCTGGGAAGATGATCCACATAATATGGAATACATCCCTGCCAGTTTGGATAAAATACAGCCTTGCATGACCCCAGATTGTTATGATCCCTTTGACTGGAGGTGGGACCAGACTTCCAGTAAAGGGCTGAATGTATTTTCCTTAACCAGAATAAGGCCTGTTAGGTTACATCCAGCCTGTCTGAGTCTCAGTCAGTGATCTTCACTAGTATGTCTTGACCAGCAAAAAGCACGATTATCTCCAGTTTGACTTGGCCAGAACTGGGGAGAGCTGGTCTGTCATAACTGTATGTGACAACAACAGGGTCTTATATATTTAGATGATGTGTTTTGTGTAGGATTTTACAATTACTTCCCTGTTAATAACACTTGAATGGTAAAGGCTAACCTGTTTAAACTGAGTTCAGTATTAATTTTGGTTGTGATTACTAAGCATATAAAATGAGATTTCAGCCAGTAAAAGGAGGAAAGCTTTTGGGATTAAATGATTTGAAGTGGTGGACCGTTTCTCACCTGAATAAATGGGTCAGGTGTGTGGCTCCTTTCTGAGAGTAGGGGATATGGTCGTAGGCTGATGTTAAAGGATTAAACAATGCTGCAACCCAGTTTTGTTAATTCGCATGAGACAGTTAAAAGCTGGTAATTTAACATGAGATTCTGGATAAACTTATCTCTCAACTGGGCTTGCTGTCTGAAGTTAAAATTTAACACGTTTCTTGACATGTTACTTGGCTGAACTCTGATTTTTGCAGAAATACTAATAAACTGTTGGTAGAAAATTCCCCAAAACAAAATGTTAGCATATTTCAGAGTTGTTCTTCTAACATATAAAAAACTTGCTGTGTGTTGACAAGGACTGAATAGGAATAAATGATTTTCCTTGTGCAAAACAGTCACGTGGCCTGTGTCCCCATCTTCTGGTTTATTCTTGCTATTGCATCAGAAAATTGTTAGTTTCTATTGTGTAAAGTCCAGTTCCTATTTTTTGTGTGTTTTGTGCCGGGGGGAAAATTGAGCATCAATACAGAATAAAGACAAGCATAAATAATAAATGAAATTGACTGTGGTGTTCAAAGGCACAGCAAAGAATGGATCAGATTGAGTGCAGCAGTTCAGACTTAATTATAAATGAGAATATTGTAATGAATTTGTTTCAGTGCAGTGGTGGCTGTAAAGTAGTCCACTGTTGTGTAATTATATGCTTCTTGGGGAGATACCTTTTTAAAAGATGGAACAGTTTGTTTGCAGGAGTACGGTAACAAAAAAAATACTTTTCTGTACAGTACTCAAAAAAAAAAAAAAATCATAGCCTTTTTAGGCTAATAGTCACCCTTTCTAGAATTGAAGTTCTGGGAGCCAGGTTCTATTCCAACAGTTTGGTGCATAAGTGGACTTAGTTTTAACACGCTACCCATGTTCCCAAAAATCAGTTCATGCTAAAGGTGAATGGATCTTCTTCCTCCTTCCTGCTTTCTTGTGACCCACCCAGTTTTGAGTGTCAGATAATGATGATATGTTATAAAAGTAGATATATTAGTAGATATTCAGGACTTGAACAGGGTTAAATAGAATCTATTTAAGTTGACTTAAATGCATAATAGGTGGGATAGGCCCAGTGTCTCTTCAGGAGAGAAGGGATCTCTTTTTTTAAAAGGATTCTTGCCTTAAACCAGGAGTGTCAAAATCACTGTAATCATGTGGACTAGAGCGGGCTACTTCTGGGCTGGACTGGGCTGCAGAGCCCACTGCAGTGGACTTCTGTGTTGCACAGCCCTTGCTTGCCAGCCTCCTGCCATGGGCCATATTCACCAGGACCACTGGTGATCAGGCCCCTATGTTCCATGGCCCACCGACAGCCTACAGGCCATAAGTTTTGACACTTCTGCTTTAAAACTTAGAAAGTTGTTAGGGAATATTTGGGTGCCCAACTTAAGTCCTGTTTTGTTTTTTTTTCTTTTTTCCCCAGGAAATATTGAGCCCCAAGCCTCTGAAATTAAGGCTGATTTGAGGTATCAGAAGCTGGGAACCAAAATAACTAACCATTCTAATCTAGCAGAGGCCTGAGATGTCACTCTTAAAACTGTGACATATTTGAAGAGCTTTCTCTTCTATACATTAGATTGTTGCCTACCTTGGATCTCAGTCTCATTCATTGTTGGAGGAAATTTTGCTTTTGGTAGAAAGAAGAAGCATTCCTTTGGCTGACTGCATTTATAAAGGGGCAAAGGTTTGAGGCTGCCAACAGATGCTGAATGTAAGAATTAGTTCAAAGGAAATTGATTAGGTGGCAGGTGATGCAGTAACAGGGATATGGCAAAATGTACAAGCATACGACAGTTTAATCACATTGAGTATTAATTCTATGTAAATGGATAATGTCTGTGCATTCATATGTGGTGGGTGTATTGTACAAACATTTTGATTAATTAGAATGGTTTTCTTCTAGGTTTTTACCAGTTATATTGATCTGTTATACCCCACAGAAGATAGAAATGACCGTTTAAGAGACTCCTATTTCTTTACCTGTGACTGCAGGGAGTGTACAACTAAAGAAAAGGTAATACAACAAAAGTAAAGAAGTATTTTCCTCATAAGCTAGTCGTATACCATAGGCTTGTTTTCTATGGGATGAATTGGAATGTAGTAGTGTGTTTCTTATAAAAGCTTTTCCATATCATTTTTCTCTACTGTAACTATGAACTATAATGTAATGGAATATCCTGGTAAGTATTTAGTTTAAGGAGTTTAGGTAAAGTGCAAAGTAAAAATACAGACTTTTAGACCTAGGCCATTCCATCAGTTATCTCCATTGATGGGAGTTTAAATACAAAAATAGGTTTTATGCCAAATTCAGGATTCTTTCCTTTTTCCCCCAGAATTGCAAAACTGGCTTGTGTTCATTGGATCATTTAGAGGTGTTCCAGAACGTAACAATAGAAATTCAAGAAGTCCCAGTGCACTTGATGATACCAGTAAAGTCGCTGAATGATTCATTTTTTTTTTTTCTTCTGTTACCCCAGAAGTACCAGGAGGGTTCTGTAGGAGTTTAGGGCTTAATCCTAAACCTGCGGATGTCTATCTTTTGCTTGCTCATTTAAAGGCACAATAGGCTGTGATCCTTAGTCCCAACAGTCATGCCTCCTCCCATGCCACAGATGCATGGCAAGATGTGCAATATTGGGATTGTGGTCAGTTCCAAATTATGCCATACTTGCCAGTGAAGGGGGAACCTAGGATCATGATCCTGGACTCCCTCTGCCTCAGGAAATTGAAAGCTGGTGCCCAACAATCACCTGATGGTCAGCTGGCTGTTGAAACTTATTGGGGCTGGTTTGAGCACTGGTGTGGTCTGTGTGGCCCACACTGGGGCCAGCTGAGACGCCAGATTGGTCCTTCTGCCACATGTCCAATTCAGGGCGTGATGGAAACCATCCACAATACTCTTACACATTTTGTGGAATAATTTTGTGGCTTATTTCTTGTTTTATTGTGCCATTAGTTGCCTGAATGTGTGGCCTGGTTACTATTTAAGACACAATTACCTGGTTAATTGCATCTTAAGTGTAACGTCTGCCAAGGGCCTTTGATACTAAAGAGTGCATCCTGAGGATTATTTGTACTGACTAGCTATCCCAGCCTGTTGACATGGCTTATTTTTTCCTGTGTAACAGCACAAAAATAAATGTATTGCATAGCTCTGTTCCACACCTATCTGTCATGGAATATAATGATGAGACAGCCTCCTGTAAAGTAAAATATGATTTGTTTACAATAAAAATAGTTTAGGTAAATGCCATATTTTAAAATGCCCGTGCTTGTTTTACTGTTTGTCAGACAATTTCCACATAGGGATCCAGGTAGGTATGAACATTTTATCAGCTGCTCTCCCTCCTATTCGTATTGTCCACCTGGAATATTTCTGTCATCTCAACCATTTCTCCCTCATGCTTTAGATGGCACCTCCTTTGAGGCTGTTCAATCCATCTGATCTCCAGTCTCCTGCTTAGCTAAACAACCAGCCTGTCTTTTTATTTATTTATTTTGCTTAGGAGATTGCTTAGAAGCTGCTGTGTGCATGCAGCTACACATGTAGTTTACTGGTAAGTAGACTAATTAGCTCTGCAGTAAAGCATTGTTGTCTACAAGTGCACCAGTATTAGAGCACAGTATACTAATTAACTCTGCCCTAAGATATTATTGTCAGGGACGGTACTATCTTATGGCAGAGTAATTCACTGTCATCAGACGTGTGTGTAGATGGTGACTGTGTGTGATAATTGCACCCAGTCAGTCCAGGAAGCATGGGGCCAAATCTATGCCTGCCACCTAGCCACATAGTTCTGCACATTTGGTGCTCTCGTGCCCCAGCCACCTTTTCCCTGCTGACCCTCTTCAGCCTGCTGCCAGCCCAGGCCTGCTCCACCCTGGCTCAAAATCTGCTGTCCCAGGCACACATGTAGACACTGCACCTAGGAGCAGTGTACTCTGGCTCAAAGTACTCCACAGTTTATCAGTTTGCATTAATTGCAAGGTTAGGTGCACCTAGGATATAGGATCCTTGAAGTGAATAGTATCCTCCAGAGCTTGCAGCAGCTCCATGACACTTAAACTGTGTTTCCTGAAATGTAAAAATCTTGGCTTCATCAAAGTCATTGAGTTTTGCCTGTGGATATCACTGGAGCTGGTGTTGCACCTCAGCAGTGTACCTGTCATGAAATAACCTGTCATTTTGGCCCTTCAGGTTATCTCCCACTTAGAACTGTACACCCTTGCTAGTAGCCAGCATGAAAAAATTGGCACATGATGGGACAAAGTTCTTCAATAAATTGGGGCTTATGCTGCAAATGAGCACTTCCAAATCGCAATAGCTTTCAGTCCAGTTTATTAATGTAATAGTGGCTGGAGCGGAACAGCAGAAAATCAGCCTCTTGCAACTGAACTTGTGGAGATGCCCTTTTTTCTGTAAATCTGAAGGGAAAGTGGAATATAGAATGGGATCTATTTTCCATTGAGTTAAATTTCTTGATGGACCTTAGAGTGTCAGGGTTTTTAGTTTGGGGATTTAGATAATTAACTTCAATAACGAGTGAAAATTTTGAAAACGTGAAGAATTACTTTAGTGACTGGAGGAGCACCCCAAGTAGTGTTGTGCAGGGCACTTTACAAATGTGTATTACAACAATCCTGCAAAACTAGGGATTATTGACAGGAGGGAGATTCCAGATCAGTTGATCAAGTAGATGGGGAACCATAGATATGGCCTGTGCTGTCTCATTTGAAAACACTGAGATTGGAGAGTTTGAAATTCTATGTTCAGCTTTGTGCAGTAGGTGAGACTAGATGATAATTATGGTTTCTTATGGCTTTAAGAGCCATGAAATCTCTCTAGTATAACCAAAAGCAGAATTTTTCCTTATAGCTCTAATTTTAAATGATAGGAAAGATGAACTGAAAGAAGCTTAATCCAATTTTTTTGAAGTTTTGAGTGATTCTTTTATGTAGGTTGCACTGTGTGCAGTAGATCTCATGACTCTTTGCTCTGTTAGTTTGCAGACTGTAATGCACACAATGCTAGACAGTGTCTGTCCTTTTTAAAAATATATATATTTATCTAGGCTCAAGAGACATCTGACACTAGTCATTCATACTGACGAGTAAACTGGAGTTTACAATAGGAAACAGCATTACAGGGTAGTAATTTAAGAGCTTCTGGAAGTTCTGTAGAAAGCATCCTAACTTCCAAATGTTGATTCTTTCCCCTCCTTAATTTAGGATATCCCATGGCCTTCCTGAGGAGGCAAATGGGCAGTTGCCCATTGATGCAAAGATGTGACCCATTAGGATGTGTCTGTAGTAGGTGAGAAGACCATTACAGAAATACTGACTTCATAGAATGGTTTTCTGTCTTGTGGGGTGTAGCAGACCCCCAAATCACAAGTGATTCTGGGAAAACCATTCTGCCACATCAACTTATGAAATGCTTCCTGTGTTGTTGGTTAGACCAGTGCATATTGGGATTAATGAGATGCTTGTTGTCCAGTACTGTCTGAGCATTCAGATAGTAAGCTATCAAACTGTCTGAGCTTCTGAGTAACTCTGTCATGAGAGCACTGCCTTCTCTGGTGGAGGAAGAGGTCTCGCTAAACAGGTCTGCTTGTTTCTTCTCAGTGGCATGAGAAGCTGCTAGTTGGTTCCAAGCTGAAAATCCTACCCTAGTTGCAATCAGCTCATACAATCAGCATTTGTAAAACACCTTGGAATGGCTTTTGCAGATAGTCATTGTCTAGAAATTTGGAAGCTCAGTGCATTCCAACTAAAGTTTTATGGAAAAGTTGGAGGTGTATCATTTACCTGTTATATATTTTTTCTGTCTGGAGATATCAGTGATTCTTTCTGGGGGAGCCAGGATCCCATCCATGCCTTTGAGTTCACTGTAATGGTTTTTGAACCCCTATGTATTTGTGTGCTTTTGTTGGTAAGCCTTGGGATTGCATTTTTAACTCTTCTCTGTTTCTTTAAGGATAAAGAAAAACTGGAGATCCGCAAACTGAGTGATCCTCCATCAGCAGAAGTTGTACAGGACATGATCAGATATGCCAGAAATGTGATTGAAAAGTTCAGGAGGGTCAAACACTATAAATATATCCTTTTCCTTGCCTTGTCTCAATCTTGCCATTTCTGCCTTGCCTTGTAATTCTTAAATATTTGATGTCAGGGTACTTGTTTGCTTGGAAGCTTCTTGGGGGAGTTTTTATAAGTATTTAGAAACTAGACTGACTTGTTCTCCTTTTTGTTTCTGTAAGAAATTGAAACTTCCTTTCTTTGGCAGGGTTGGGGCAAGAAAGTGACGGGGTGGGGGGTGTATGTGTAAGAGAGAGACTGTCAGGGTATTGTATTGCTGCACTTCATCTGTATGAATAGTGTTGTGCTAAAGGATGCTTATTTCTCTTTTAGAGTGGTATAGTTCCTGTCTTGGTTCAGGCACATTGTAACGGATAGAAAGTATAAAGATCGATTCAGCACACCCCAGAGCTGGCTGGGCTTTTGGCTAATCTATATTTTAGCACTTTTTAAGCCCTTAGTCGAAAAATAAAGAACTGAGGTGGTGCTGAGACCAAACTGGATCTTTAAAATGTGTTGAAGTGGTTAATAAGGTTAATGAGAGCATATTTAAAAGAAGCCAAATATTGTTGGCCTAAAGATAAGGGTCAGTGCAGTAGGCAGCTGTGTTTTAGGCCTGTAGCCAAGTCATTGAGGCAAATTACTAACCACAAAAGTTTCCTTTATTTGATGTTCATGGTGAGTCTATCAGTCCCTGTTATAGATCATAATATCTGCATCAGCCTAAGCCCTGGGTGACTTTTTTTTATGCCCATTTACATGAGGTCTGCATTTAGTCCTCTGGTTTCCCTGCCTATATTGCAGCAGTTTGGCCCTTTGGAATACTGTCTGGGCACTTAAAACAGCAGTCCGTGGATGCAGGGGGAACAGGGGCCCACAGCTGATGTTAGTGTGTCTTTCTAGTTGACATGCCTTTCCAGTTGACCTCACCTAAATTAGATTCGGGCTGCATAATGTGAAGGGGTAATGACTGAAGATAGAATTTTGATGATAAACATGTTTATAGGAAGTGGGGAGGGAGTGGGAACAGTGCTGGTGCAACACAGAGGGACAGCAGCATCTCTGTGGAGCAGCAGGTATGAGCACATTGGAGCCAGTAAAAATAAAGCTGATCTCTGTATGCTTCGTTACATGCTGAGTCTGGCTTAGCAGTGGGCGAGATAAGTAGGACCCACAGAAATCTGTTTCCACTGATAATTAAATTGTAAATTCTTCAGGACAGGCATTGTGTCTTTAGATGTGTTGCATGGCACCTAGCAGAGCTATTCCTTAGTTGTGATGGGAGCCTGTGGATGCCCATGTAATAGAAACATGAAGTATAACAAAAAATATTGTTTGAGCAGATTAACCATCCACCTGAGCTGCTTGGTGACCTTGATGCCACTGTGTGACAGGAGCACAGATTGGGTTCAAATGTAAGCTGACTAACAATTACATTAAGGAGGAACTGGTCAGACTATACAAAAGGAGGAGAAAAAAACAGAGCTAGCTGATAAACCAAAAAGAGTTGTGCTGGGAGGAAAAAGGCTTGTTTAATGTTACTGGATGGAGGCACTCATGGTTTTTATTTTTTAATTAAGAAAATTACCTTTGGAATGCTTGGCAGGGGTGAGTGTGTGGGTGCATATGTGTAATATACGGGCACTTCCTGAGCCCTTCCAAATGCTGTAAAAATTAACTAATCTTCAAAGTGCCTGAAATGCTGCCTTATTCCTTGCATAAACTGAAGCACAGAGAAGTGAAATTGCAAGTCCTTCACAGAGCCTGGATTGATAAAATCTCTGGAGTTCTTGAGTTTGGATTTAATCCAGCATCCTTGCTGCTTAGTACAGACATTTGCAGTGCCAGTTAGTATGAAGAGTAAAGAGTTGGGGTGAAGTCCTGGCTCCACTGAAATCAGTTGGTGTTTTGGAGTTCATGAATGCCAAGATTTTAGCCTAATATGGATAGTCACAGCTCCTGAAGTGTTAGGGATAGCTGAACTCTCAACACTAAATCCTCAGGGTTCATCTAGTTTTGAAATGATTACACATTATTTGTTCAGACCTTGTTGCCTTTTGAGTATTATACTTCAACAACAAGGTGTCTCTGTAAATCAGGTTTGAGTCCAGTAGCAGTACAGCTTTTTGGTTTGCTGATCATTTGGAGGCAGAAGGAAAAAGTAACTCTTGCCATTCACTGCAGAGCATTGCCATGAGACATTTTGATGTGGAGAATACTGAAGCATTTGTGGGGCTAAGTGAAACAGGCTACTGAGTTGCACCTCCTCTGGGCCAAATAAACTCTGTAGTTCCCCTTTTCCTAGGGACCAGGAAGAAAGGGCCTGGGGGAATTTATACACTTATGCCCCCCCAAATATGCCACATTACTGAAGAAGTCTGCATTAAGATCTTCAGTTTGGGTTTGCTGAAGTGGGGAGGCGGGGGTGAAGGAAAGGGAGAGAAGGAGCGGGGAAGTCGTGCAAAAAAACCTCACACTTTATCTGGAGTCACTGAGACTTGGAACCGCTCAATACCATTTTAGAGTAGACTTGTATCTAGGGCAGTAGTTTTCAGCCTGTGGTCCATGGACCCTGGGGGCTCCACAGACGTTGTCTAAGGGGTGCACAAAAAATGACTGATCAATCAAAACTGTATGAATACCCACACTTATAATTCAAAATTTTTTTAGGGGTCTGCAAATGAAAAAAGGTTGAAACCCACTGACATAGACAATAGCTTCTGTCCATTCTTCACTGGATAAATACAAGGTGAATCTCCTTTACCTGTATAGCAGCAGTATTCAGTTAGAGACTATTCATTTTATTTTCCTTGACTTCATGGTACCTCCTAGTGAATTACTGGAGGTTTGTGAGCTTAGCCTGGACAAAATGGGCTCAGTGTTTGAAGACAGTAATGTTTACATGTTGCATATGATGTATCAGGCTATGGGAGTCTGTCTCTACATGCAAGACTGGGAAGGTGCATTGCGCTATGGGCAAAAAATTATCAAACCATACAGGTAATTTTGAGGCTGACTTTTTAATTATGCAATGCCTTCATGTATTTTAAATATAAGGACAGACATTTACCTGATTGCACAGTGTATAAATGCACCACACATGATGAACTGCTTAGTAGTGAAATATTACAAATCGTGTTTTAGAACAGTTTAACTGCAATCAAAACATGGCCTGAGGTATTTAGCAGCAGGGCTGTGCGAAGTGTCAGTCGCTGATTCAGTCTGGCAGAGATTTGGCCTGACTGGGTGGCCGAGTCTGAATCAAATCAAGAGACCCTTTAATTTCTCCGAATCGAATCGGAAGCATCCAACATAGACACAGCTTTATATGTTTTTTCTACATACTTTAAGGTACCAGGTGGCTTGTGAATGCTGTGATGGTGGGGCAGATGGAGGGTCCCGCGGCAGCACGTGGAGGGGGTCCCCAGTGCGCTCGGCAGCGGACCCAGAAGTAGACCAGAAGCACTTTTGGTCCACTTCTGGGTCTGCCACAGAGTGTGTGGGCGACCCTCCCCCTGACCCCTGGCTCAGTAAATGGTGCCTCCTGGGTCTGGGGGGGCACCCAGGGTCCCCCCCCAGCTGATCACCAAGCTGGGGACGTGCAGGGTTGGGGCATGTGGGGGCCCCCCTGCGCTCCTGTGGGATGCTCCATCCACCCCAGCATCGCACTGTTCATGAGCTGTGTGCCTGGTACCTCAAGGTATGGCTGAATTGCTGATTCTCCAAATCAGCATTGAATCTTCAGATTTGAATTTGGCTGAATTGAATTGGGGCAGTGATCCTAATCAATGAGTTGAATCGCTGTCCCCCGATTTTGGGCTGAATCTGAATCCGAATTGAATACAGCCTGTTTCGCACACCCCTATTTAGCAGCACTTGTCTTTCTGAAATTCATGTCTCAGAATCAGAATGCTACAGGTTGTGTAATTAATATGCATAATATTATGGATTTGACTCTTCCAATTGGTTTACTTTCATAGGCTGCACCCTCAGCAAGTTTGCAGATGACACCAAATTGGGGGGAGTAGTAGATAGGTTGGAGGGTAGGGCTAGGATTCAGAATGACTTAGACAAATTGGAGGATTGAGCTAGAAGGAATCTCATGAGGTTCAACAAGGACAAGTGCAAAATGCTGCACTTAGGACAGAACAATCCCATGCACCAGTACAGGCTGGGGGCTGATGGGCTGGGCAACAGCTTTGCAGAAAAGGATCTGGAGGTTACAGTAGACAATAAGCTGATTATGAGCCAGCAGTGTGCCTTGTTGCCAAGAAGGCTAATGGCATTCTGGGCTGCATTGGTAGATGTGTTGCCAGTACGTCAAGGCAAGTGATTATTTCCTTTTATTCAGCACTGGTGAGGCCACATCTAGAGTACTGTGTTCAGTTTTGGATGCCTGCTAAAAAAAAAAGGATGTGGACAAATTGGAGAGAGTCCAGCAGAGGGCAACAAAAATGGTGAGGGGGCTGGGAGACAAGAGGAAAAAATGAAGGAACTGGGCTTATTTAACCTAGAAAACAAGAAGGCTGCTATTAAATCTCTCCTCAGTCAACTACCCGAAAGGGGATTCTAAAGAGGATGGTGCTAGAATGTTCTCAGTGGTAGCAGGTGACAGAACAAGGGGCAAAAGTCTCAATTTGCAGGAGGAAAGTTTAGGTTAGATATTAATTTTTTCACTAGAGGGTAGTAAAACATTGGAGCAGATTATCCAGAGAGGTGATGGAAGCTCCATCCTTGGAGGCTTTCAGAACCCAGCTAGATAAAGCCTTGGCTGGGATGATCTAGTTGGGACTGGTCCTGCTTTGAGCAGGGGGTTGGACTAGATGACCTCCTGAGGTCCCATCCAGCCCTTACTTTCTATGATTTTTTTTCTATGATTCATCACCACACCAGCGATGGCAACTAGTTAAAATAAGGCTGGTTAGCGTGGACTGAGCAGTAGGGGGAGCTGGTGTAGAATTTAGCTCCTATTGCTGAGACTGACTGTATCAACTCCTAATGTCCTTGGCCTCCACTGCATGAACTGGGGAGAATGTACTAGCTCAGGTCTCTTGCAGGGGGCAGTGTAGCATACAAAAACAAACACCCAGAAATTGTCTTGGAGAGGAAAAGTATGCTCTCCTAATCTTTGCTGGTTTCCCCCAGCCCACCCTAGGTTATGTTTATAGTAGAGACCTAGTTTGTTATGCACTAAGTAGATGCTGGGGTCAGACATGTGAACTGCAGCTGTCTCCCCCGTAAAGTCTCACCTTAAGGCCTGATTCTTTCCAGCTAGAAGAGTGCAAGCAAAGCTTTTTCTTTGGACCTGATGCCAGTGTGAAGTTGGAGATCATCTGTCAGGGAGCAGTGGTACAGCGAGAGAGCCAGCACATTTTCTCTGGGGGTGAATACTATTTATCATCCCCATGACTTGCCTAGCTCCCGTTGGCTCACAGCCTAGCATTCCAGGTCAGCTGCTGAACCTTCCTCGTGCTGCAATTGCAGTCGTAATACACAAGATAAATGCTCTGTGAATGCTTTCTCTCTCCCAGATGCTGACAAAATCATGCCTTTTGCAATCAGGAGAGTGGCTCGCACTGTAGGTACAGGGTGGCCTACAGCATTGCTAATGATAAAGAGTCTGGTACCCTTTTAGCTGGCCAGATTAAATCCAGTGACTGCAAGTCCCTGCCGTCTGACAGTTGCTCAGAGGTCTGTGGTACTTGAAATGAATTCAGTGGCTTCAGTCCAGTTCCCAGTGGACAGATGTTGCCATCACATGAACAATGGGCACTAACCGTTGGCAGATGCAAAAGAGGGCAAAGAGAATGAGCCAGCTTCTTACTCATTGAGCTGGGTAAGGTTTAAGGGAAAGGCTGTGAAACTGTTTGCAGGATGTGATAAAGTCCAGTCTTTCTTTTCCAGCAAACACTATCCATTATACTCTCTCAATGTTGCCTCCATGTGGCTGAAGTTAGGGAGGCTCTACATGGCACTAGAAAACAGAACTGCTGGAATGAAGGCTCTAAAAAAGGTACTTCCATCATATTGTGTAATTGGAGTGATTTAACAACTGCTCAGTGATTTAACTAAGCTAACTAACTGCTTCTTAACAAGAAAACATAGCATGCATTAGTGCAGCAACTCTTAATGTTCAGCCTGTTTAATTTTCTGTGAAACAGTGCAGTTTCTACCCTTCTGTTCCAGTGCATTTGTGTAATGCTAGCTCTGTTCACAGTGGGCTTTCAGGATACTCTCACTTCATAATACTGCAGTATGTGGGCATGTCTTGGGCATATTAATGCAAAGCACTAAACTTTGGGGCTTACTGCTTGTGCACCTGGGACCATAGGATGTTGAGCTAGGTCAGAGCAGCCCCAGCTGGCGAGGGGCTCCAGGGGTCAGCCTGCTAGCCTGGGGCTGCTCCAATTGAGCTCTGTATGCTGTGGAGGGGCTGGCTGGGGTATGAGGGTGCTTCAGCATATGTCTAGCTAGCAGGCAGCCCCCGCACTGAAGCACCCTTGGTGCTCAGCAGTGGGGCAGTGTCTACACGTGTGCTGCTGCAGAGTAAAAAAACTTGCAGCTATTTATAAGTACTGTCCTGCTGCAAAGTAAATTAGTTTGCACACATGTAGACACACAGTGTTTACCATGCAGCTAATTAGCCTACTGCACAGGAAATGTCTTGTGTAGATAGACCCCATTTATAGCATTTTCCTCCCTGGGTCAGTGTTCCTCTTCAGCTTGAGAAGAAACTACAGTCCTACTTTGTTTAGAGGCTGACAAAATGAGATAATCCTTCTTTTTTTGTTGGTTTGTTTTTTTAGTAGCCTTGCCAGGGAAACACCACACACTTTGTCTGTGGTTTATATATTGCAAGAGTGGTTAAAAGCATGTTTCTATCAGCTGGATTGGTGGTTATTAGTGGAGTTGAATATTCACTGCTTTAAGCAGCAAGAATGCTGTCAGCATTGGCAAACATAACATTAAAAAACGTTTCCCCATTTTAATTTGATTCCATGCCCCCTCCCCTAGCCTGCGGTAGACTTCCCAATTTTATTTTTTTCTCCCCCTTGGATGAAAAGAGACATTTTACTTTCTTAAACCTCAGTGACCGGATGTATTGCTTTGGTGTGGGATTCCCTACTTTTGGCATTCTTTATCATTATTAAGCTCCAATTTAGCATTCCTGCAGTCACCCTGCCATGGTGATGGTGCCACAAGAATCTGCTTAAGTTTGGTTATAAAAACTTCCAAAAAAAATGTTCCAGCATACAAGTTGCAGATAGTCACATAGGTAAAACTGTTGATACTGTCCATTTCCCAATACAAATATATTTTTCTAATGACTCTCTTCCAGAAATTGCCTGCATGAACAATTGAACACACTGTCCCAAATGTGGTATCTTGGGACTTACTGGAAAACCCAACAAGTTGTCCACTTTTATTGCTTTACCCACAACTCAGACATGGGTTTTTTTTACATTTAATCCTTTTTGTGTGAGGGGCAATCTGGGGTCAATTCTAGTTGCTGATCAGGTAGAAGCTGAGGTTAAAAGTGAGGATCATTGCAGTCCTGATTTATTTAAGGCAGTGGTGACTAAGTATTCAAGGCTAGTTTCTAAGATGCTGCAATACCTTATTTCATGGTGGCTCCTGCACTTGGCGGTTACCTCTTAAACCTGTCTGTCCGACTTCTACTCACAGTCCTATTCATTAAGCTCCTCCAATCTCCCTTTTATTTTTGCCTCATTCCTTGCCCGTTTCTGAAAGTTGGTGTTTTTCTGCCCCCTTTCAGATTCATAGATTGTGAGGGGCTGGTAAGATGCCTCTGAGCATTCTTCATTAAATCCCATTGTAAAGCCCAGGTGTTGTTAGTGTGACGAGCGCTCTCAGGCATTTTGGATGCCAGCTGATAGTTGGAACAGCTTGAATTTGTTTTGGATGTTACACTCCTGAGGTTCAGGTTGGCTCTGGATATGATTGAAAAGCACCTAGTCCAGCAGGGCCCTGATCCTGATTGGAGCCTCTGGGCCCAACTGCAATAGGAACATCTAGGTCATACTGAGACTTGCTTCCTTTCTGATGTAGTGTTAGAGGAAGTTGATGTGTAGTGGCTTACTGGATATCAGATTCACCCAAAGAGCCTTGTCTTACTGGAATAAGGCATTGTTTAATCCTGCTAGGTTCACGGTAGTTGAAGCCTTCAAGTATGAAAATGGTCTGGAACCCAATTTTCTTATGTGGAGGGTAAGATGTTGACACTGACCTGCCCTCCATGCTGGTTGGATCCTCTGCCAAAATGTGCCCTCTCTTCTCAACTTGCTTGCAAGCTTCCTGCCCTTCACTTAGCTGTGTACCACTGGTCCTTTAGGTGGAATTTTTTTAAAGGTGTTGTATGAATAAAAACCTTTATTATATAAAATGATGATAATCAGACTAGTTCTTAATGGGGACAAAAATCCCAAAAGGCCTCAGGCTATGCCAAACCCCTGAAGAGATGGCTATTCACCTAGTGTTATTCATACAACTGATTCCTGTCACCTTTATTTTCTTTTCACAGGCAATTGGTATCATGGAAGTAGCACACGGGAAAGATCATCTATACATTTCAGAGATCAAAAAGGAATTAGAGGACCACTAAGCCTTTGAATATATGCAATTCTTCAACTTTTACATAGAAGCCTTGTTACAGAAACCTGGAAGCCTTGGGAGTGCTTTAAAAATTGCTGTAGTGTGAAAGCATTTCTATAATATAATTGAATGACAAATGTTGTGCACTTTGGGCCTTGTATCTTGCATTCTGAGGCTTACATGAAATGCAATTCCTTACTCTTTACATACATTAATCTTTTATTTTTTTTAAGGTGGCCATTGTTCCATGCAGAGCAGACCTTTGACAGATCATCCACAAAAATGACCAATCTTTTCTCTCTAGGTTTTAATGTATTATATCTTATCAGTGTAAAAAGTGAATTAAATTGGCATACTACTCTTATGACCCTACTGCTGTTTCCTAATCATTTGTTTGCCAAATTAGTACATCCACTTTTCTGAGCACTTCTTATTCAGACAAAAAAGTTCTTTAAATCTGTCTTTCATAGTCCATTGTTTTCAATACTTTCCTCTGAAACTTACTTCTGTTCATACTGCTTTTATTTTATTTAAGAAACCCACAAGAGTTTGATATATGCATTTGAGCAGGAGTGTCACTATCTCAGGGAGTGCATGTTCCAGGTAACACAGGACATACAGTAGTTTTGTCATTCCTTGGACAGCTGCTGCATAAGAGGTTGTCATTACTGTATTTTACTTGTGGAGTCAAGGCTTGTGAAACATTCCTCAGTAGCTTTTGCAAACAGCTTGTGACAGGAATACAGTCCACAATAGCCAGTTGAGGTCTCTTGTTAAAGTTTACTGGAATTACATCCATGTACATGTGCAGGGACACTGTTCTGATGTGCTGTAATTACAGCATGTCAGAGCAGACTCGATGAATGAAGTCTGCTGGTGCACGCTAAGTAGTGTACTTCAGCAGCCCCATGCTTCAAAATGGTGGGGGCGTTTTAACCGGAGCTCACTGAACAAGCTTTAGTTAAAGAACCCCTGCTGCTATTTTGAAGTGTGGGATGCTACTCCTCCCACTCCCAGAGCATGTGTCAACATGCCTCTAGTTTTAAGGTAGATATAACCTCAAGGGAGCCTGATGTCATGCAGCTGGATACCATGAGCATGAGCTTTGTCAGGGAAGAAAAGGGGCTGTAGCCCTTTGAAGAAAGGGCTCAGATATCCTGCTGATGAATCCCATGTTCCCCATGCCATAAAGCAGCCCTTCCCTTTTTTGTAGAGCTCTCAACGGATTAACTTAGTGGTTAGGGTACGTTCCTGAGACCTGGGGCACAAGTATGAATCTTGTTCAGGCTTTAGAGGACCTTAGGGAGGGTATCTCAGTTTTTGGGCAAGTGCTCTCATCACTGAGCTATTACAAAAAGGTAGGCAATGTGGAGCCCTGCTCTGTTCCCGAGGGAGTTCAAGGCATTCACCTACCTTCGGGAGTAGATTCTGGATCCTGAACAGGTGGAGGCGTGCCTTTTGTAGCCCTGAGTCAAATGCCTAAGCTTTGGTGTGGAAAAGCAGGTCAGACTTACCTCTGTGGTTAAGGTCTCTTACTGGCTTCCCGCTTAGTGCATAGGGTTTTTTTTTTCTTAAACACTTAAAGCTCCTTGGACAGTATAAAGAACCTGGATGCTAAGACTTAAGATTGCACACTGGAGGCCTAAAATGGAGCACTGTATGGTACCTAAATAGATGCACTGTATTTAGCCCTGTTAGGGCCTCAGGATCAGATATAAATCTCATTAGCTTCAGTTACAGAGTTGATGGGTGCAAGTATAAAACCCCAGTCATTACATAGGAAGGAAAACTAATGGATGTCCTTGGGAAAAATATTTATTGTATATTGTGAATATGAAGGATAGACAGTTTTTACCAAAAATAGCTTAGTGAGTTGAGACACTCTCACATTTGAAACAGCATATAGAAAACTATTTACATAAAGGCAGTGAAATATATGTTAAAAAAAAAAAGTTATTGCAGTCAATTAATGCTGAATAGAACTTTTTATAAAAAGAGAAGAGAAACAGTGCAAAAATACTGTCAAAAGTAATCAGTTTTATACACAAGATAAAACCGACAAGCATAAGCTTATGTACTGATATGAGTAATACATTAGAATATAAAATAGCATGCATAGATTTTTTTTAAAAAAAGGCTTTCAATAGTATAAAATGGATTTGCCATTCATCTCGAATTGAAAAGGGGAGGTGGAAATAACTCACCTCTCAACTGTCTACAAAAATGTGTATGTAGCAGGAAGCTGGAGATTGTTAAATCACCGTCATAGACTAAACTATAATGTACAGCGTTACAGAACAAACAACTGGAAACATCAAAATACTGAAGTAAAATAAAACAAAATCCAGTGATGTAAAACTAATTTAACATGTTATTTCATGTAACACAAGTCCCACACAATTATACATGAGCATATTACAGTCATCTGCATGTGTAAACTCTTTTCCTTTGTAAAATATCTGTAGTATGATACTTTACTAGTAGGAAAAATATTTTTCCATATGGAGCAACCTCAATGGGACAATAATCTCACAAATGATGTTTTGGATACTAATGGTTTGTTTTGGATAAAAGACTGGATAGCAGCAAGAAAACGGGTAGTTACAGAGAAAAATGGCAATCCTTATGTTCAAATCAATTCCTGCCCACCTGGCTCAAGTTAAAAATCCCACTGAGCTGACTAGCATTCTCACTTACATAGGAAGTACCAATCTGGGGCCCTGGATGAGGGATTATTTGCCCGGTGCAAAAACAATCAGCCTAAAAGTGCAACATCCTTTTTTAAAAAAAAACAACAGTTCTAGTAGTTCTGTGCCTTTCACCTGGTGCTTGACTTGCTCAGGACTGGCTCTCCTTTTTACTGTTAATTTCCCTTTCCTTTTTATTGGCATATTCCAACAATTCTTCTGCCTGTGAAACTCACTCACAGTTGGATGGGTGCTGGAAAGGCAAAACCTTTATATCCTTGGTTTACAGTGAAATATTGACTATCCAACAAGCATGTGAAAGCCTGGGAAATTTCAAAATTCTTTTAAATAGAGCATGTTACATTCACTGGACCTCTTTTTTGCTAGATTTAATATAGATTAAGCCTAGCAAAATCTACCTGGATTTAATATAAACAGTACCTACATATTATATATATATGCTATATATTTTTATATTTAAAATATATATATAAAAATATAATGTTTTTATTCATGCTCTGTCTGATTTACTACTCTACCTTGCAACCAAAGCTGAATGGAACTGCCTAAAAACCACCAGTATTAGAAAATACCTTAGAGACTCCATTTTCTCTTGTGTTTACAAAGAGACTGAGCATTTTTCTCAAACTATGGGCCTGTTTTTCTCGTTACATTTACATCTAAGCCTGTAATTCTCAAGCACCTCTTCTCAGACACAAGGCACTGTTTGGAAAGTGTCAGGTCTTAGCTTTCACTCTTTTGTCTAACTACAGAAGAATTGAGCAATTTTTCTATTGCACTGAACACCAAAAAACCACAACAGGTCACAATGTTTTTGACACTGGATTCCCATTTGAAAGCTCTGGATGTATCTTGTGAAACTGTGTTAGTATTTGCACATCAAGCCATGCTAAGAATGTATGGCACCCTTAAAAGGATTTCAAGGCATCCCAGGGTACTTAGTTGAGAATTGCTGGACTGAGCTAGACCATAATAGCAAAAGGATCCAATCCAGTGGGAACAAATTCTAGGTAAAGCCAAACACTGAAAGCTCCCGCTGATTTAGTAGAGGCTGTAGATCAGCGAGTGCCTCCAGTACAAAGTTACATTAGATTTAGCACAGAAACCTCAAGACTACTACTGGTACTGAATTCCCATTGAACCCTTAGGTGTATGTCAATGTGGATGAGACTCGCAATGCATCTTTACTATTAAGAGCATGCTCTTAACTCAGATTAACTAACTTAGTGTAAAACAGCACTGAACATAAGACAATATGACTTGCACAGCTGTTCCAAAGTAAAGCCTATATGAAAGCCTGGAACTGAATTCAAACAGCTAATGTCTGATCTTCAGTGCTATTTTAACTTCAGTTATGGCTAACTCAGGATAGACAACCCAAGTTAAGAATATACCTTCAAAATTGAAAAAAACCTGTCTGTTAAATGGCAGCATCACATTTAGACAAAAAATGGATGGATGGATGGAATGAAGGAAGGAAGCTATTAGGCCATGGATCTACAAGTCAGGGTTACTAGTCCACACAACATTCCTCTTGTAAAGTAGTAGGCATTGCTGGAGACAGCATAGGCCAACAGATTTAATGGGAACCAACATGAACTGGAAAAAACCTAAAGCTAAACCTAAACTGAGTCTCCCTTTTCTCTCACTTCTGTTTTTTTTTTTAATACAGACCAGATGTTAAAAATGGGAAAGAAATGAAAAGGACTGGTTCCTTTAAGTCTCATGCTTTCATTCCTGCTGTGACTAATGGAATTGGATAGAAAATATTTTTTCCTGTGCCTCCCTTAAGGTTAGGGAACATACTCCAAGGAACTTAGTTCTGATAAAGCTGCAGTACTTCAAAATCAGAAGGAGTATTTTTGCTTCTCTCAGTATAAAACCTTGACGTGTCTGTTTATAGTTGCAAATGGGGCTGAAAGAGGAAGCTCTAGAGATGTATAGCACTCCAGTCACCTAAGATGCTAACTGATCAGGCCAAGATAAAATACAGCGAGTCAGACGAGAGGAAAGTTAAAATTACCACGCTTCAATAAAAGGAAGGAAGTGAGTCACCTTAGACTCCATATATGATAGCAGCCATTTTAAGAGCACACTGAAAGTAGTTGTTTGTTACATGGCCTTTTACTTTGCTCATTAAAAGATGATGACTTAACTATAAGAGAATTTTTTATACCATTTTGTAATTTATATTTTTCTTAAGATACCTTTATGTTATGAGAAGCCATTTCACAATAAGTGCTTTTTTTTCTCCTAGTGGTTATTTGTGCTTTCTTCTGAAATAATATAGAACAGATCCAAAATACCCGTATAAATTTCGACCAGGGGAGCTGGATAATAAAAACAATGAGCAAGTTATTTTCCCTGTTGGTTTTCTACCTTTTAAATCCAAATGGAGCAATGGGACTTGACAGCTTCGAGTTCAAACTTAATTCATCATTAGGAAATTATTCAAAAAGCTATAAACTAGATAACTAATTTAATATACTTTGCTTCAAGGTTTACTCCTTGGCCTGTTTCCCAGATATAAAGCATCTCCGTAATTATCATGCAGATGCCACTGGAAAGACTTTAAATGGCTATTGCTAATTTAACAAGAGAGATGCTGGCATTGGCAGAAGATATTAGAGGAAGACTTAAGTGGACTGAAGAATCAACTGAATCTTAAGAGGAACATGATCAAGATATTTTAGCTAAGTATTTTTCTCTCTCCTAGCCACTCTGGTGGCATGGAATGAAAGCCTCACTCTTTAATCAATATTCTTTTCTCACTGTTTTGCCTTCATCCTGCAAAATCACCAAATGCCAGCTAGGAATGATAAAGACAACCTGTTTATATAAAACATTCCATCCCAGATTGGTAAAGGCATACAGGGACCCAACTCTCATTTATGTTAGTGGGACCTAAGCTAAATACCTTTAAGGTTCTGAATTTGAGGGCCAAACAAATGTAATCAGAGTCAAAGAAGAAAAGCTCCAATTTTGTTGCCAGAGAATTTAGGAGACTACTTTGGAAAAGCAGAAGTTACAGGTAACTATAATGAGGCTCAAGGTTCTAGGTTGATCCTGTTTAATACAATGTAGGCTTCTGGATTAGCATGGATGTTTCCAGGGTAAGATGTAAGGGGCATAACTCTAAAGTCACTTGGAGCCACTACATACACATCAGATTGAATTACTCCTGGAATAAGGTGAATGGAAGCTACATAGAGCAAATAAAACAGACAAGAGCAGCAATGAAGCGTGCCATTTCAGGGGAGAAAACCTAACGTTACAAACTGCCTGTGGTTTATACATTGTAGAAGCTCACTGCCAAAAAAAGGTACACAGCCAAGAGGTTGTTTAGAATTAAAGGTCACTTTTTCTATCCAAATCTGGTGGAAAAACAGACCCACCCAAATGTAATGCCAAGGAGCTATACCAGACCTTTCAAGATTTTCATTGACAAAAAGTTTCATGTTTAGCAAAAATTGAAGGCAAAAATTTAAGGGAAAAATTGAGATTGAAGATAAGTTGTAAGCCTGAATTCTCCCAGGTCTTTGTTTTAAGCAAAGCCTGCTTGGGGCCTGATCTTGCACTATTATCTGCACTTTAGGAACCCTTATACTCCTGAACCTTACACAGTATGAAATCAAAGCTGGATATAGAGCTGATAAAAGCAAATGCTGTTCTCCATTTGGCTTATTTTGTCCCTTTATCAAGTACTTTGACAACACAGAAGCTTTGGTTCCTTTGTTATTTGTAAAGTCCATATTAGCTGTACAATTATTCCCCCCACCCACAAATGCAGCTACTACTTGTGGACAGATGTAGAGAGGCACAGTAGAACCAAGATGGTTTATCTCAGAGTGGTTCGCAAGCCACTCAGTTCAGAGTTAGGTGCCAAATTAAGGACAACCTGCTAAACTGTAGCAGCAGTACTTCTCCCATCTGCTGAAACACAGCAAAAGATGAGCTATACCCCTGCCTGGCTGACTGAAGCAGCAGTGCCCTTTGAAGAAAAGCCACAGCAAGCAGCCAGAGCCCCTCAGAAGTCCTGCACAGCTGTCTGCTGTGGCTGTATATGCCCCTGGGTACTTTGTAACTTTGCAGGGGGTTAGTAACCTAACCTTGCAGAGAATCCGGGTTCTACTGTATCTGTTTCTCTTCTCCCATAAGGAGATGGAGAAAGTTAGACTCCATCTACATTTTTTATTCAGATTATAAAGCCTTTAGGGCAGGGATAGTGTTCCCTTTTTGTGCTTGTACAGTAGCTGGCACAGTGGGGCTCCTATCCCCACATTAAGATCTGTAGGTATTACTAGAATACAAATACTCACTACTAATGATAGGGGCAAAGAGAATCGCAATACAAATTGCAGTTTGAGTGGGCAAGTGGCCCGTGCAATTTAACGTAGGAAAAAAAGATTAAAAGGTAAGAAAATTAGAGCTGCAGTGCCCACGTGGGTGATGCTTGATATGATCATAAACTGCAAGGTGCTGACTGGGAAAAAATCTGAGGGCAGCAACACTCTAATTTAAAACCTCCAGGCTCATTATTTGGCAGTGATCAGGAAAGGAAACAGATGTAGTTGAGAGAGAAGTCATCACTTAAAAACTGAAAAAAAGTATTAGAAACAGACAACCTAAACAATGGCGGCAACGTGTACACAACGAGATGCCCAGACCGTAATGAGTTGCCTTGCTTGAGGAAAGTGAGCAGGATTTGACTGCACTATATGTGCCAACAATAAAAGCTTCAGTCATTAATGAGAACATATTTATTGCCTTGAATATTCTTGGGGTGCAAGCTGGCTGAAGTGCTTCTCTACTGCTCAATCCAAAGCCCAGTAAGTGTAATGGAAAGACTCTTGTTGACTTCAGGGTGCTTTTGCTTACGACTATTTGTCTACCATGGGACCACAGAATGGGGGATGCTAGAGGTCATGCTGCTTCTTGTCAAGTACTGTATTGCAATATTAATTCTTACCAAATTCATAAACTGTTGAGTGCCACAGAAGTCTACCCGATTACCCCACTTCTTGCTTTGCAGTTCTTCCAGTCACCTATTCAGGGATTCATGCTTTGATCACTCTGCATTTTAGGATTTTATCTGAAATCAAGTCTGACTATTGCAGAGTTTTAATTGACATTTATCAGGTTTTATTTTCATTGCAAAAGCCACATATCTGGCTCTTGCTGGGGAAAAAAAAAAACCTATTTCCTGAAGAACTGTTCATTTTATAAGCCATATAACACAAAGGCCAACAAACACCCTGAGAGAGGATAACCTACCCTATGGACATTTTACAATGCAGATCAGTCATAGTAAATGTGGTTCAAAAAGTCATCATACAGTTTCACAAGTTATTAAGAAATTCACAAGTTATTTCAAGAAAAATAAATTACTGTGTATAAAATAACTCACAGGACTCTTTAGTCAAGAACAAGGACTCCTTGCTTTTGAGGCAACTTGAGCAAGTACAATATATGCATACGATGCCAGAAGACATGCTGCTGAAGGAGTGCCCCTTGGCAAGAAGGTTCAGTCAGATCCACAATGCTGGAGGTTAAATGAGTCTGGAGTTCTGCAGGAACTGGATGAGCACTTGGTAGACAAACTTGTACTGAGCAATGGTCTGAATCATAAACATCCTTTGCTCCCTCAGTCGTCTCAGCATCACCGGAACATCCACTTTCTGTAAATTAAGGATGAAAAAAGGATATGAGGCGGTATGTTAATTACACCAAACACCACCACTAACCTCACGCAACCGAGCAGAAGGAAAAGAACACTTCGTTTATACTGAAATCACACCGCTTGTTTTGGTATTGTTTCCATATTACAGCAAGAAATATGGGTGTTATATAGGAAAGGTTTCCCAGGAAAGAGTGACCTCCTGGATCCTGGAGATTTCTTCCTAGACATTTAATTAAAGTAAATGGTTTTTGTCAAGTCACCTGACAAGTTATACATACATAAGGATATGGTGCCAAAGTGTAGTCTTTAGATAGTTTAAACTGAAATATCTTGGGTCAGCTTCTCTTTGCCAGTCAACGGACCTGTAGGCATTGCAGCTATATTGACACACTGCTTCAGTCAGCCCTTTTTCCAGGAGGGATGGCCATCACAGGAGACAAATCAAGAGTCCTGGAAACATGAGCTTCTGGGCCAAAACTGAAACGCTAGCAAATACATCTAGCATGACAATTCTGCAACTTTTGTTCCCTCTCAAGTCTCTGCGTTTCTTGCCAATGTCTGCAAGGCTCAGCAACCCGATGCTCAACAGATGTTCTGACCTTAACTGTCAGAACTAGGACATGAATCAGGACTTGGAAAACACAAAGGGGTATGCAAGGTGAAGCATTAGCTAAGATATATATTAGGCAATGCCACTTTATTATCAGCATTTAGAAAGCAACGGGAGGACAGAAAGCAACTAGGGGGACTTGTTACAACAGGCAGGTGAGGAGTAATTCAGAAGTCGTTCTGTTACAGTGCTCAACTTGCCGAGGCCCAAACGTGGCATGCAAAGCATGGCATGTCTCAGAACAAGGGAGGCAAAAGCAGTCAAGCGGCAAATGTAAAACATTGAAGGATTCACTTCTTTTGTGTAAATAACTCTTTTCATAACCTTAGTTGCATTATTTTTTCCCCCGATGTATAAAGAGTCAATGGGGGAAGAAACACCATGCTTGTGTGAAATTCTCAGATAATTTGGGGAGGGAGGGGGGAGAAGAACACCACCATGAGCAATAACCCCAAGGGTGAGGGATATCAGAAAGGTCTGCAGTCAGTCAGGGTTTCCAGCAACCCTTTTTTTCCAGGCTCCTTTAGAATACAGTTGTGTTGTCTCTTACATGCTGAAAAATGAACCTAAAGGACAACCCATATCATAAGATGGCACAAGCTAGAATCCAGCAAATTTGCTGGTTGAACTGGTTGAAAAAACAGAATTATTCTGAGCATGTCTACACTGACTCCATACAACTCTTCAGACTGGGACTAAAAAGTAAGTCCCACCCATTCTCTTGTCCTACTTGCTCCAAACTCAGAACTACAGCAGTGAGGACACTGGGGATCTCAAGATGAGCAGGAGAGAAGCGTGCCTACACATCCTCACTTGGAATGGTCCCAGTGGAAGGGCTGGACTTATTTTTCAGCAGCCTTAAGGGTGGTATGGAGCCTGGCTAGATATACTTAAGAGTGTCTTTAGCCACTAGTTCTGGTTCTGCCTTTAGTGACTTGAAGGATGTGGTTTCCATGCATTATGGCAGTGATTCTCAACCAGGTGCCGTGGCACTGTGGGGTGCTTTTGAGATCCTTTCAAGGGTGCCTCAACATGCGTCGCAGTGTTACCACTGAGATGTGCAAACATGATTCACAAGATAAACCCAGAGATTTCAAATAGAAATCTATAGTGTTAAAATCAGTCTGACCTGCTGTGGTCTTTATTCTCTACAACAGAAGAACTGCCCTATAATTTTTCTGTAGGCAAAAAACACAAAAACGAATTCCTGGCCTTTTCCAAGTGGTGTCCCAAGTCTATTGAAGGGTGCCTTGAGTCTGAAAAGGTTGAGAACCACTGTATTATGGGAACTGGTTCTAGAAAGTAAACATTAAAAAATTCGAAAGCCATGTCACACGTATTTCTGTGCACTTCTGTAAAATGATCAAGGTTCTTAATGTTAAAGTAAACACAGTTATGATCCTAATTTTTTAATGTAGCTAATTTTATGCCTTCTTATAAATAAGCCATTATGGAAGCAAGACTACAGCATGACAAAAATTCTGCTACAGAAGCAGAAGTTGATAATAGCAGAAGAGGACAGAAATGAAGAAAAAAGTTTAAACCATTTTTAAACCAGTGCAGATGAGAGTTTAAGCGTTTTTATTGGGTTTTATGCAGCCAAATCAAAGAATGCCTCAGCAAGGAGGCTGATGGTTAGCAAAGCAATTAGAGCATGCCAACCCAATCATTCAAAACTTGATCTTGCCTGACAAATAATGACAACAAAAATGCAGGCCAGTTTGGACCTGCATAACCAAGTTTTAATTACTATAGTTCAACATTTGATGGAATTTGTTGACTTCTACAAGACTAGTAAGATCTGGTGACTCTGTCCCTGTGTCATGGCTCAGGTTTTGATTAATCTGAGAGCTATTTGTATGGATGTGCATTAGTGTGTACTGGAAGACTAAACCTATTATGGACACCTAATGTATGAACATCTTAACTTATTAGTATTTAATCTTATAAGGAGGTACAACAGACCCCCTAATGTATCTCAGACTCCTAGGACTACCCATTTTATTCCATAAAAGGGGATTTCTTTCTATTCAAAATCAACTGCAATGTGTCTGTCAACAAGAGATTACTGGTTTTGTAAACCCCAGAAGCAGAAATCAAAAGGACTGCTTTTGTTTCAAGCTCTAGCAGGACTTCTACCAAGATGTTTAACTGCCCTATGCATCAGTTTCCTCATTTGTGAAATGGGGATACAATGGCTCACCTGCCTACAAGGCATGTTGTGAGGTACTGCTCATCTCATAAGACTGTAAAACACTATCAGAAGTTGCATTTTGGAGGATTAAATTACCAGCAGTTTGATTTCAGAGTAAACAGAAATACGTTGGCTTCAAGAACAAATACAGAAGTCAGGTCATTTACAACAGAAATATTTTGTATGTGAAAAAAAAGATGTTCTAGGTGTGACAGTCACTACAAACCATCCATCCTGATTCACCTGGAAACATATAGCTCAGCTGATCACAAAAACATAGAATAGAGAGCTGAAATATTCATCTGCTGTAAAACAATGTCCGGCTCTGGAGGGCTATCACCATAAAAGGAGAAAACTGGGCTTAAAAATATTATGAATTCTGGTAACATGTAAAAAGGAGAGTTTAGTTAGGGATAAAACAAGGGGGTCTCTCATTTTCATGAGCACTACACATCAACTCCCAGTGACTTTGCTGAACTTTCCTTGCTGAACATCCCTGATTTTTATGCTCTCCTTGATGTTCAGAAGTTCAGCATCATGCCAAACCATTCTTCACAGAAGAGGTGAAGCCAGAGGCATTCACAAGGTCACCAGAGGAGCTGCCAAGTTGTTATTTGATTTACGTATATCTATGTCTACAGTTCTGTTGGTGTGTGGAAGACGCTAGAGTGACGTGAAGTGCCTTTTGACCCCAATGGCTGCACATTTTCTTTCAGCAGCATTTTGACCCCATGCCTAGCCCAAGAGCAATGAATCAAAGCTCTACTTGACTCTCCCCCCTACATGGGAGTGTGGAGAAAACAGACTGAGGAGGGGTGGGGATGAAATGAGCATAAATAAATTAAAAAGGAACACTTTTAATTTGTGCTAAATTTACTGAGCCAAATTCATCGCTAGGCAAAGTCCATTGGAAGTCAAAAGAATTACATGCAGGCTGATTTAAGCCTTGTATCTCTAAATGATCACCGTATAACTATAGCGTGGTTATTCTGCAGTGCCACATAGACACCAATTCATTTCGTTTGCGGGCCAACAGTCATAAGCATTTTGAAAGAAATGGGAGGGTGGAGAAAGAGGCAGGCACATTATCAGATAAAAAGGAAAGGAAATTCAGCTGGTAATCATCCCTCCATGCTAACAGGCTCAAATTCTTGAGTGACAAGCAGTGTTTTAACTTTGTGCACGAACAAGGTTGCCCAATTGGTGGGCTGCATATGGCCCACAAAGGGTTAAAACCTGTGCTGCAATGCCTCCCCGCCCCCAGTAGCTCTCACTCAGAAGCTGGAGCCTTTCCATGACTAAAGGCTCTAAAGATAATACACAAAATAATTTCCACCCCTTAACATAACTGTTGCAGATTCTCTCTCCAATCCAGCAAACAGGCCAAATACACATTTGCTGTGGGGCACGGGTGACACCAAAATGGTACATCTATTTGCAGTCCCTGCAGCATACTTTTGTCATCATCATTTCTACCAAGAGATTTTAGTCTTCCAGTAATTCCTTTGATGTAGGAAGCCCCTTGGTTTCAATACCTGTTTTTCTCAGGTTGGCATTATACACTATATAGGCTGCATCCCCATGAGCTGGAATGTGCCGTTTGTGGCACCTCAAAGCCTTTTGAGGCACCGCAAAATGCACGTGGCACTTGTGATTCTGTTTGTCATGCTGCATATTTGCAGCGTGGCAGCAAAATCAGATACTGGGAAACCCCGCTACCTAAAAAACCCACAGCAAAAAAAAAACAGGATGGCACATGTGGCAGCAGTGTGCACTGCCAAAACTGGAGCCTAGCTGACCAGAGCCACACTGTGGCTGCTTGGGAGGCTCTGCATTCCTGGCTTGCCACTGCTGCAGCCCCAGGAGGCCTCCAGGACCCCAGGTAAGGTTGCTGAGCCCAGTCCAGGTGCTGGGCCCAGCCTCTCCTACCCCACCTGGGGCAATCTGCCACACACCAGAGCACGTGTGTAGGGGCATGCCCAGGGACAACTCACAGCAGCACATATATGTGCTACTGCGATTTGACCCCAAGGAAACAAATGTCCCACTTGTGGGGATGCATCCATATTGTTCTTCAGAAACTGGTGTTTTTGCTGGATCTTTCTCCACTGACACAGGATATAGCAGAACAAGCACTTGCATCTGAAACACTGACAACCCTTTGACATAGCTCAGCTTATGTGACAGATCTCATAATACTGGCTAGGGCCATCAGTTTTTCTTTGGATATTTTTCCTTTGTGCCCCTTCCCCCCACGTCTTTTTTTTTTCCAATTACAGCTGAGCTTTATTTCAGATTAGGCCCCAGAGACAGCAGCTCTCAGAGAGACACCCAAGAAAGAAGCTAGAAATCAATGGAGTCAGTCTAAACCCATCTGGAAAACAGTATTGCTTCTCTACCATCTCTGAGACTGGTCTTCTGCACAGCTCTATCTCCAGACTGATTAATTAAGACACAGGTATGGACATGTCATAATTTGAGACTTCACTTCTGCAGATGTGTCCTATTGTTCACAGGGCTATCCCAAAATAAATATAATAATAAAATAAATAACAGCCAAGACATACGACAAACCACAAAACGGGGGCGGGAAACAGCTGCATGCTATGCCTTGCTATACTACTGCAATGGGAAGACTAGGGATATCTTCCCCTTCTCCTAACTTCAGCCACAGGTGTAGTACAGAATCAGCCACTGGAAAATAAATAAATGTTTACAGAGAGGTAGTGTACTTACTTCATTATGTTCCAAGCAGCCAATCATCAGCTCTGTTAGGATAACTACCCCTGTCCTCCCTACACCTGCACTGCAGTGAACCACAATTGGTGGATTACAATTGTTGCTGCTGTCCAACACGCTGTTGGTATGGCGACGAACTGACTGTATCTCCTCCAAATAGGCTGTAAGATAAAATGCAAATTATGCTGTAAAAACCTACAAGGCTTCCTATACAAGTTGAAACATTTACGGGGAAGTCAGTTTTTTTTTTAAGTGATGATAATTTACAGTGTCTACAAGACACTAATTATTTGGCCACCGTGCAATGAGCAGCACTGAATCCAGCAAGTACCAGCTGGGCATCAATTACTACTTGGGAGTTTGGTTCTTTAAATTAAATAGTCTTTTAAAAAAATTAAATTCTCTTTTCCCCCTCCGTAAATCTCCAGGTCCCCAAAGCAGATGATTCTAGATGTTACTTACAGCAATTCCTACTATTAACAGGCTGGGATCAAAACAACAGCTAAGTCCCCTTGAAACAACTGCTTGTCAGAGCCAGTATCAGATGGGAAGTGAGCATCCATCTGCCTTTTTCTTGCTTCTCTTGTAGAATGACTGAGAACATCAACCAGATCTGTGTGTTTTATTTGGCTTTCAACAAGCATGGGGACTTTTTTTTTTTTGCACACATTCATATGTAGCTTTCTGTAATCATTGTCAAAATGTAGGGATCAAAAACAGTCATCTCGTCTAGCTCTAGCATGCTCAAATTTTTTCCCATTAAATTATACCTATATATATGTCATACATAGATAAATGTGTAGCATACCTATAGACTCAGATGCCTGGCTAAATACACAAGAACTACAGCAGAGGCAAGAAGTTATTTCGGGTGGAGGGCCACTTACTGAGTCAAGTTTGGCAAGCCATTGAGGGCCATATGACAGGCAGCCAGGGGCAGATAAATATTAAATTTTCTAAATTTTTTAGGGGCCCCGCGGGCCAAATCGAATGGCCTGGCAGGCCGCATTTGGCCTGAGTGCTGCATTTTGTCCACCCCTGAACTAGTCAGGTTCTTTGCTGAACCTCTCTCCAGGTTGTTCCAGCAGGAGCTGGATGAACCACACAAACAAAGCCCCTGGGACTGATTTGCCACTACACTGTGCAAACTTGGTGGAAAACAATTGCAATTCAGGAAGTTAGCATTTTATGACTACTTCGCACACATGGAAACAAGTTCATTCCATACAAGGCTGTGTTGCACTGTGCCCTCTCTTCAGGGAAAAGGGGACAGCTATGTTCTGACTACAAATATTTCAAGAGCTGTGGGGGGGGTGTTATAAGGGTGAAGTTGCACGTTACACTTAGACCACACTAAATCTGTGGAATGTTAAGCAGTGTTAAGGTTAGAACATGCTGTTTAATACTTAATACTATTTTCTCCCTGCACAGTTCTGACTTGCCATTAGAGGGCTGGTAAGCAGAAGGATGGCTAGGAGCCAGGACTCCTGAGATTCATCCCTGATTTGGAGGAGAGGGGGACCTGAGAGTAGTGCATCCTGGGATGCTAGAGGACTGCAAATGCTCTTTTTATCACTGTGGAGCAGACTCAAGTTACTCTAAACTGAGCTGGGTAGCATGAACCCAGAGCCGACCCTCCCCTGAAGTGGTGTAATCTAGAGATGCTCAGACGGCACTCAGCATGAGTTAACAAGCTTGGGTGGGATGCTTGGGTTTTAAGTATGGTCTAAGTGTAATATGTAACTTCACAAGAGGCACAGCATTAAAAACAAAGCAAAACACAACACAATAAGCAATTAGAAGCTTTTAGCAGTAGAGGAGGGTGTTGGGAGTTCAGGGCATGTATGGACTGAAAACTTTATTAATAATTTGTAGGATACCTTGGTACAGCTGACAATTCTGCTTGAGTAGTAATGCAATTAATTAAAAGCAGCGTGCAGTACTCAGCATGATTAGAGTAACATAACGTAGAATAATACATAAGTAACACACATTACTTACTGGGGCACTTCATTTTAATTGCTAATAAAGTAGTAAGGGACAGTATTAGATTAATACAAGTAACTACTGTGGCTGCATTTTCACAAAAACGAGAAAATTCCACCTCTCCCCATACCTTCCCCGCTACACCAATATAACACACCAAGCAGAGGAGGTACTGTGATAACTGCTCCTGACTAACAACTGGGCATATTCTACCATCTTCACTGCCCTATCTCTCCAGCTCCTGTGCTGACCTTTCTCTTATCCTGTTATGTCTGGTGTTGCAGGTTGTCAGCTCTGGAGCAGGGACTGTCATTTTCTATCTCTTTGTGTAATGCTTGTTGCAATGGAAGCCAACCTGGTTGAGATCTCCAGATGCTACCATAAGTATGCATGTTAAACAACAGCAGTAATTCTGGGGTACCCCATGTTTATAATCAGTGTAAATAGTTTTTAATCGACTGAAAAATGTGCACATTAAGTAGGGAATCTTACATAAAAAGCCTTGGACTTCTTCTGGACAACCATGATCTGGCCAGTCAGTATACTGCAGGTGCCATACTGTCCTCTCTTGCCCAGAAAGAAGATGCTTGACTTTTAGACCTGTAGTAGCATAGCAACCAGAATCTGTGCGGAACTTATTTGTCACCTTGAACTTCCCATAAGTGGCTGAGCTGTGCTTAGAGCCCAGTTTAGGCCAGTAACGATGACTCTTACTTCTTCCTCCCTCCTGAACCACAAATGGGAAAAAAAACCACAAAAAAACAAAATGATTAGACTTCTATTGTTACAATTACAAAATTCTCAAGAACTGAGTCCATAAGGCTACTTACACAGGTAAACCAAGTTCTACTTATCCTTGTTCACAACACAAAAACAAGAAGCAGTCCATGAAAGTGAATTAAATTAAATTTAAAGTCAACATTTTATAAAAGTTACAGTGTGGAATTCAGATTATCACTGAATCCAAGAGTGAAGAACTAGGAATTAAACATTTATAAAAAATAAACTAGATAAACTAAAATAAAGTGAGGCATGTATACACAGACCTCTGGCATAAGCCAACCACTGACTGCAACATGTTAGAAGGAATTTCTCCCTAGTGAAAGGTTATTCTGTAACTGTCTATTAAGAGGATTCTTCTCCAAATATCTGGGAATGGTCAGCATTAGACACAGGACTAGTGAGATCCCTGGTCTGATGTGATATGACAATCCTTACGTTCCCATACGGCAGCAGGCCACAAAGCTGAATGCAGTGTTTGTTAGCAACCTGTGCCAGTTCTTGTAACATAGCACATACTTCTTGGATTACAACAGAAATAACTGTTTTGCTTGGCAAACAAATAAAAAGATTTTTTAATGGACATTTCTACAGGAACAGCAGCTTCTGGTCTCCTTTCTGCCGATAAGAACGATGGTATGCAGAGCTGGCCTTGGATGGATAGAAAATGTGTGTCATTTTAACCAAGAGCAGTTCAGGGTTGTCAAATTCCAGTGGAAATCTCTCTGTTTTGTTTGGCAAATCAAAGTATTATTCCAACAAAACTAAAGCCTTACTGTTTTTTCTTTAAAAAAACAAAACAAAACAAAACAACTTTAATACATGCTGAACCTAATACTAGAGAGCTACAAATTTCTTTTTTGCAGCACTAGTTTATGTGCAGGCAAGTGTTCAGAGGGAAGAAAATGAGACAATAAAAGGTCTGCCGGGGGGGTCCCAACAACACTGATTATTGGACTGAGTAAGAGTGATTATGGTAGAGTTTCACATTCAGAAAGAAATGCTCTCAGCAATTGTACATACCTCTTCAGCTGTGACCATGGCTATAACATTCACCCCCTGTTCCCATACCATCTGCCAGAAGTCATGGCATGTGTGTGGCAAAGGTCCTTGTGTGGCTATGTAGTGCCATTCCTCTCCACCAACAGTAACCTGGGAATCGGAAAAAACATGGATAAGGCCAACCTTTTCTATGGCAGCTGTTAGTACTATTTTTTTAAATGTAAAAGACTGTAATAAAACCCTTTACTCCTAAGCTTTCACTGTACTCCACAATTTGGGATAAAATTATTATAATGATTATTGTAAATCAGCATAAGATATTAACCCTTCCAGGCTTTCAAGTGCTCTTCTTCTGCCATGAGTTAAAGGGCTTGGGCATTAAACAAAGGACTTCCCCAAGATTCTCCCAAATGACGTGTTAAATAGTTATCCACAGATGCAGCAGGGAACAAGGACCAGCAGTTTCAGTGAAACCACGATGTCATTTCCTGTTACCGCAGGAAAATCAATATAAAGCAGTGCGTGGCTCAGAAAGGTAAATGTATTTTTAAGGATCTGATTCAAAGTCCACTGAAAGCACCAGAAAGACGACTCTGACAAGTCTTAGTCTGAACTGTCCTAAGATTCTAACAGTTTTGATTCTGCCTTAATTTATAATGGAGAACAATTATTTCTAAAATGTCCTACTTTCATGTGGATCTCCTTTAAAGTTGCAGTTATACTCATCATACACCAGTCTGAAATATCTTTTGTTGGCCAGCTATGAAAGACAGAAATAGCATAGCAAGCTTTGTTTTGTTAGTTTACTCTTCTTTTATCAATGTGTGTTTTCAGGATGGTGGCTGCAGTCTGCTGTTCAGTATATATGGCACAATGAATGTTTTTTTCTAGTGTAAATTATGTAAATCCATACTCAGGCCTTTAACCAACACACAATTGACACAACAGATCTTGTAAAAAGATATTTCGTGTATTGCCCTGTAACAGAGTAGGCAATCTAAAATCAAAGTCCTGAAAAAAGACTTACATACCCTACATTGTATAATCATTCCAATGTATTGGTACATTATCTTGAAGCATTAAAAATCTTTGATTTTATATATAATTCACAACATTTTAGGTAAATTGTCTATTTTAAATATTTTATTAAGAACAAGACATCTTATAAAAGAACTCTAAAAAATCTTTATATTCAAATCATCAAATCACTTTAAAAATGGGAAAAATAAAAAATAGCATTTTATTAGTAATACTTGCTAAAACACATTTTAAACAACATTTTAGCAGATAAAAACAAGAATCGGATGAACCAATTACAGCAAGTTTTAACAACTATATATAAAAGCATACATAAGCAAAACCAGATCAAGATGTGCACGCATAAGCACACACACACGCACGCGCCCAGGACTGGAACCTTCTAATTCCAAGCTTTAGCTTGGAGCAAATTTTTATGACAAAGATATAAATCCCAGAGAAAGAGATTTATAATAGAAATGCTGACATAGTCATAAATATCAAGGGGCTGGCAGACAATGCTATAAGCAGCAATCAATAATTCTGACAAGAATAAGTAGGTACCATGTCTGAAGTACAGGGCTTCATATAAATTTTAGAGAAGTCAGGCAGTTTAGCTTTTACTACTGAAACAGCACTTAATTTGGAATGTTTGCCTTTTACAGCTAAATACTACACATTCATGGCATAGTTGTACAATTAGATTTCTGCTGCACTCAAAGGGTCCTTTCTTCCTTTTCAAATCTAGTTCTTGGTCTGTTTCCTATTCAGTAATATCCAACGCTTTCGTTTGAGCACGACAGGTAAAATCTGTGCGCCAGATCCAGGTAACTGCTGAACAGTCCTTGAAATCAACTGGCATTTCAGATGCTCAACATCTCCCTTGATCTGGTTCTGTACATATATGCATATCTTTATTCATATCTGGTTTTATTATTGGATTAAATCTGAACATGATATGGGACTGATCCAAAGCCTGCTGAAGTCAGTGGGAATCTTTTCTTTTCCTATTCACAGAAGCTTAGGGCTGGGAAGGGACCTTGTGAGATCATTGGGTCCAGCCCCTCTGCTCTGGGCAGGAAAGACTGTGGGGGTCAGATAACCCTAGCACACAGTGCACATCCAGAGTGATCTTTGGATTAGGGCCCTATGGCACAGCAACAACATGCATTTCTCTTTTAAAAAAAAAAAAATCAAATTTAATGATAGCTTTGTCTCTGTGTTCAAACTACAAGCTTAACAACCTGATAGCAGAGGAGCAATTGTAAGCAAGCAGAGAAGTGCTGACAACCCCACAGGGATTGCAGACTTGGTGGTAGGAGTCAGGATCCTCCAGGCATGGATCTTATCAGGAAGATATAGGAGTTTTCTGTCTGCTGACTTCTGGTCCAGCTATCAAGCCTCCTGGCACATGATATGAAAGAACCATAAATAGTGTGGAGGGAGAGCCATGCCTGGAATGCTTGCTGCATTCTGATGCCTCCACGGCAGGATCTCAGAAATGGAGTATTGGGCTGCAAACACACACTGTGCTGCTGAGGTAAATCTCACAGATGCGATTTCACCTTCTAAGCAAAAGAACATCTGCTTGGCTTCTGGAACCGCCACTTGGAGTGCAAGAAACAAAAAACTCTGGCAGGAGCCACGGCGATATACCAAAACATTAGTGCATATTTCTGCATGCTCTATAGCTCTCCAATGAGAGCATGTCCAATGCTGACACATAAGATGAAATGTGGACTCTTAAAACTGGCTGGGGAAAATTCTTTTCTGGCTGATACCACCTTATGGGCACAATTTATGCTGTTGGTATTTTTTTTTCCTCCCATAAAGTAGATGAAAAAAATTGGATTCAGTAATCCATCATTCTAGCAATGGCATATGATGCCAAAAAACAGTATCTGCTACCCACCAGGACTCTGGTTGAAAAGTGATAACCTGCCAGGATCCTAGTTTAGAAAGGTGTTTTTGAATCAACAGAGTTTAATATCGTAAATCATGACTAAAAAGGCCAGCTATTCTCTTTGAACGTAAAGGCTTTTATTCCTGGAAAGTGTAAATGAACAGAATATCTTGTTATGATAATTTAAATTAATTCATGTTCATTTTGTTTTTAGAATGGGAAAAGCAGGGAGCCCTGTCTTACCGCATGAGCCTCTGGCACGAACAGAGTACCAGTACTTCTCTTAGGACAAAGGGATTTGAAAAATTGTTTATTGGAAGTTGAGAAGATAAAAATGAGTTTGCACACACTGCAAGACAGCTGTCTGCTAATGCTGACCAGACAGCATGCTACCAAGGGGCACGCAGAGTGAGAATGTATGTACTGTACCTTCAGTGACTCTTTGCATGGATGACTCTAGAGCAGGGGTGGGCAAAATGCAGCCCAGGGGCCAGATACAGCCCATCAGGCCATTCCATTCAGCCCGCAGGACCTCTAAAAAATTTAGAAAATTAGTATTTATCTGCCCCTGGCTGCCTATCATGCGGCCCTCGATGGCTTGCCAAAACTCAGTAAGTGGCCCTCCTCCCCAAATAATTGCCTGCCCCTGCTCTAGAGTAAGTAGAGCAAAGCAAAGCTTTTTACAAAACACTTCTATTTATAACAGTGCAGGCTGAATGACATGTGGACCTTTCAAATTTTAGGGACCTGATTTACAACACTTCTTGCCTGCAGCTGCGCGCACAGAAAAAAAAAAAGAGTGCACTAATTAATATGACTGCACAAGCAATATCTGTGGATCCACCTGTAGACCTGCAATATCTGTGTGTGCACAAAGTGAATGCAGTTTTGCACACATTTTTAACCAGTGGAACTGTAACCCTAATTATTAATTACTTATAGGCTCGGCAGTGCTATGTTGGATAGCACTACAGAAGAAAGAGACTTGGGGGTCATCATTGACCACAAGATGAACATGAGCCTGCAATGC
>NW_017728943.1:63227849-63255188 GCF_001723895.1 Crocodylus porosus
TAAATTGGATGCTTATCTTGCTGGGATCCTATGACCCCAGCTGACTTCCTGCCCTTTGGGCAGGGGGCTGGACTCGATCTCCCGAGGTCCCTTCCAGCCCTAATGTCTATGAAATCTATGAAACACCAAGTTTTATCAAATTTTGCAGTAAAATAATAAAAGTTGGATAACGGCTTTTGGGGCTACATCATTTACATGCTACCAGTGGGTGTGTGCCAGCAAAACCACAGTCCAGGTTACATGAGACAGCACAAAGCGTAACAACAGCAGATGGCCATTCTACTTGGGGATACAGAACTGGGCCATGTAGTACCAAAATGGCACGGCTGGGCATAGGACCACATAAACCAGAGGATGCACTGTATAAGTCTCTCTCCCATCTCTGGCAGGTTTCTAGTTAAAGAGTCTCTAAAGGGAAGCCTGGCCTACACTTTTCTCCTAAGATAAACGTTTCCTTTGATTCAGTTGCTCTTGCAAGTTCAGAGTGGTAGAAACTGAACTGTGCTTACCCCTACATGTTAGTTGTATTTAAAAACAAGTTGAGTACCCTCCTCAACTTAATTAACAAAAGCCATCAGAAGCAAGCTCACACAGCATTGCACAGAAGGTGGTATTTCTGCAAAATTATTTCTAGATCCACCAAAATGTAACAAACGCAAGACGTAAACGAGCTCATCAGTGTGACCTCAGTCTGGAAAGTAAAGATGCAATATAGTGATATCATGTCAAAGGTAAAATAGCATGCCTATTTTTATTAAGACACCTAAGGAAAGGTAAGCAAATCCTTTTTTAAGTCCTAGAATGTCAGAAAACATTGATTGTGCACACAATAACCACACACATTTCCTTATGGTATCCTCTATTCTATACAATGCTGGATAAGCTTTTACCTTTATGTGTGAAGCATTGATGTAACCTGTATTATTTTCTTTGGTTGGTACCAGTTCCACTCGGTTCTCCTCATAAGGAACAACTTCCCTGATTCGGTTGCGCTCAGCATTTTCAGGCAAGGCTGCGGTGGTGAAGGTCCCATCTGCCTTTTTCTTTGGAATCTGTTCATATTCTGTGAAGACCATTCCTTCTTCCAACTTCCTTTTCAAGATTTTGCACTGTGATTTAGCAGCACAAAAGAAACCACATTCAACAAACTTTTTGATAGAAAATTTGTGAAAGCATTTGTACTGCTGATTCTCTACACGGTGGGTGCATCCACATATGCCATTAATGTGCAGCAATAAACTCCAGAGCTTACTGTGCCAGAGTTTGTTGCTCCCGGGAAGCTCCGAGGCACACCATTTACACATGGGACTGGACTGCAACACACTGAGCCAGCTGGTGAGGGGCCCTGGAGGTCAGTCTGCCAGCCCGGGCCCAGTGTTCTGCAGAGGGGCTGGCTGGGACACAAGGGTGCTTTAGCACAGGGCTAGCTGGCACGCAACTTCCGCACTGAAACACCTTTGTGCCCCAACCAGGTGGTTCAGCATCTATACACGCACTGCTGCGCATGAAAAAATCCTGCAGCAGAAGTTTATCTAACTCTATCCCAGATATTTAGAAGTACTACTCTGCTGCGGAGTTGATTAGTTTCCTGCGCCCTAATAAGGGCACACATGTAGATTACTGTGGAGCTAGCTAGCTTTGCAGTAAACAACTTGTGTAGCTGCACCTGCTGAAATGTAAAGAATCTAAAATGCTCTACTGTGGCTCAAATCATATGGTTTACTATACAATGTTATGCCGCTAGAGGATATACAACTTCACTTAATTCCATTGAGGTAACCAGCCAAGAATTTTGTTTCCAGTATGTTTTTTTATTTATTTTTAACTTTTCTATTGATTTTGGTGCAAGATAAAGCTAGCTGGATCAAGCCCAGTGTACTCGTATCAGACCCTGGAGCTCAGCACTGCCCCTCCTGCCCAGCGATTGAGCCCTTGGGGGTCAGCATTGCCCTAACTTGTCCCCGTGCACTGGGATTGGGCCCTGGGGCCTTGCATCAGCCTTTCCTGTCTTCATGTACCAGGATTGGGCCCTGGGGGCTCAGTGCCAAGCACTCCTGGCCCCCTGAATTGGAATTAGGCCTGGCGCCTGGCATTGTTCCTGTGTGGTGGAACTGGGCCCTGAGACCCAGTGCTACTTCTGCCTGGCTCTGAGTGCTGGGATCAGGTGATCTGTCTGGCATGCAAGGCAGGGCCCAGGGCTCTCTACAGGTCAGGAACTTTGGCAGTAGGGGAGCGTTGCCATCACTCCCTTACTGCCAAATTTCTGGACCTGTGGGAGCTGCATGGATTGGATGACATGCCACCGTGGCCCAGATTTGGTCCACAGGCCAGATGTTGAGCACCCCTACCCTATTATAAAACAGCTTGGATTACTTTTTCAAGATATGGCCTAAATTTGTACACATCCAACTTCTGTCCATGTGCAAAGCCTCATATACATACAAATAAGGTACAAGCTTTCTCATTTGCATACACACCTGACATTGGGTATAAAGTTAAATGTACAAAACAGGAATATATGTCAGTAACAGCAGATCTTTTTAAAAAAACCTGAGGTAACATGCATATATGGGCATGCACCTACACAGAGAACTAAGAGAAAGAGTTCTTTGACTCTTGAGCAGTGATTAAGGACCATCCAATTCATGCATCAATTCCAGACTTTTTCTTACAACTAACAGTGACTGATGTGGAAAGATCCCTGGCAAAAAAGATGGGCAGAATATTAATTTTAAGGCTTGATTGTGTAAGGTGCTGAGTATTCTCAACTTCCAGTACCATGAATGGTTAGGTAGTATAACACTGATGTTGTAGTTGTAAGGGTCCAAAACTTATGCAAGGCAAGGATTGTTTAGGGTGGTATCCCTTTTTGTACCAACTATGCAAAAACATCTTGCATTCGAAGCTTGTCTAACTCTATCCCAACTACGTAGTTGGTCCAGTAAAAGATACCACCCTAAAAAATTCTTGCCTCTCATATGGCTGTTCAGGGCATTCAGAGCTTTTTGATCCAGCAGTGATCAAACACCCTAGTGTTTGTCCTGTCCACTCAAAGACAATTAATGGCTCCTCCACAAAATGTTTTAACATGTGTCGATCTATGAGTAATAGATTCGATTTTTAAATCCAGATTCAGAAATGTGTACCACTGGAAACAAAAGGAACGAACAATATTTCACAAAACTCAATCTTACCCTCTCGTCCATTGGCACCTTGGTTACTTCATCCTGGCTATCCTCAGGCACTGGAACTCTAGCAACTGAGAGTCCATTCAGCGCTGCCAACAACAGGGGCCTCTTCTGGGCCTCCAGGCCTGCCATCTTCTGCTTCTCTAGATTCTTTTGGCAAGAAAAGACATGTTTTCATCTCTCTGTGATTATTTATAATGCCAGTAAAATGCTGGAATGTTTTTGGGTTTTTTTAATCTTCAAAATCTGCAACTCTCTGGCCAAGGAATGCAGATGATCACCATTAGCATAGTCAATTTAAATACAACTTCTATTCTTCCTATTATTCCTCAAGGGCCTGCTCCTACATGAGTGTAGAATTTTAATTCACGTTAAAGAAAATCTAAAAGTATAATATAGTTTACTTGCCATCAAAGGACTTGCAAAAAGAAATCTCATGCATCTCTCTGTTAATGTGAAGCTCATGGCAGGCCACCGCACACTGTGATGCCAAAACCTAGCCAACATACCTGGACCATGCTGGAGCTGGTTTTAAAAGAAAGGATATTAACTTCAAACTCCTGCAGTGGACATCTTGAAAAATACTGGCTGCTTGCTTCTCTGCAGTATCAGTCTTTGCTATGGTGTTTGCTGAATACTTTGAATGGGATACACAGAGTTTAACTACTGTGGGTGATGACTGTCCAGTGTTTAATGTCTACATTTGACGCTACCATGTGAGGCTTCCAAAAAGAAAAGTAATGTCATCCAGATACAGATTTTGCTTTATTTCATTTTCATATTGAACATTAAAATGAAGCTTGGCAAACAAGGTAAACCTCTAATTTCATTCAGCAGCAGCCTCATGTTAGTGGGAGTGGAGACATCAAGGAGGTAGACTGCACTACTTCAGAAAGGTGAAGAGGGGGGAAATATTTTGCTCCATTCCCTCTATTTAATCTTTCTACCTTATTTCAGGGTAAAACCATGCACAAATCAAGTCCAGTTAACAGCTGCATTTGGTTTAGGCTCTCCTACTGTGAAAGCATTACTTAACCCCACTCCCTTCAGAGATACAGTGAATGGCTTGTTTCTGGCAAGCATCAGTTTGTAAACTTTTCCATTGCCATCAGGTTCTACAATAGGACTGTGTTACAAGAAAATCATGTTGCTGGTGAAACTGGAAAAGCAGCAAGCTAGGATTTTACTAGATTTATAGAAAGCTAAAGATCTGGTATTTTTGCCCTGTTTGTTTGTTTTGCTATTATGGCAAATGCTTCATAGAAATTTGATATCTGAAACAAAATGTAATATCACAAAATTAAAATAGTCCACCTTGCAGTTACGGCCTCAGGCATGGAAAACTCACTCATTTTTAGCTAGCACAATTTTGAGATCTGTAGTGAAAGAGGTTAAAATGTTATGCAACTCCTGATTTAAGCTAAAAACCATTCTGAACATCATTTTAGGTTAGGTAAAGACTATCCCCCTCCTTTCTTCTCTCCACCCCAAAATGTATCAGGAAATAATACATTTAGAGGGTGAACAAAGTTTATCTAATGCTGAACAATTATTAAGAACTGAGATTTTCAAACTACATTTCTACTTACAAACCTAGTAGCCCAACACTTCTCTGCCTTGACAAACACTTCTGAACCATTTAAGCTCCTGTCCTACAGTTCTGCTCAACATATTCTGGGACACTCTACACTGAACAGGCTTTATCACTACAGTGTGTGTGTGTGTGTGACATTATGTTTTGCAACCAGGAGCATCTTTCTTATCACAAAGGCTTAGATCAGCGTTACTGCAACCTCCAAGATAGAGTTTTGGGGCAATCGCAAGATCATGATGGAAAATAAGAACAACATGATTCAGAGTGAGGCGGTTTTCAATACACACAAGAGAGTTTCCTTTGAGTTCTGCTAATACAAATGCAGAAATTAGAGAGGGCCAATACCTGTTGAATAACAGATGAACAGGTACTTTTGTTTTTGCTACCAAAACTTCAAATGCAAAAATCATCAGCAACAAAATAGCAACTTTCCAAACAAGTTTGAAAATACCCTTGAAGACAGAGCAGCATTTTATTCTAAACATAGATCTTCAGTAATTTCTCATCTGTTTTGCTGATATTAGGTTTAGTGAGAAATTAGTCAAAATTGTTTATACGTCCTCTGGAGCACTTGCTCATTTCATTAATAGAACGAAATTCAGTGTGTCATCTGTTTTAAGGCTCTGATCCTGAAAAAAGAATTACATATACAAATAACTTTCCTTCACTTGAGTAGGACTATTCACAGTTTCTAAAGTTAAGCACATATGTAAGCCACTGCAGTACTGGAACCTAGATCTCTTTATATTTTCAAACCTTCCCTGCTGATCATTTAGGTTCAGAGAACAGACATTTTATTTGTCTGTTTAGTAAATTAAAGATTAGTAGACATGTATTGCTAACACGAGCAGAAGAAATACCCTCAATATATAATTTCTGCAAAAAGGCATCTCTGTAATGCAGGGTGTCTAAATTAAGCTGTTGAAAGAAAATAATACGTCAGAGCCAGTCAAGGTGTAGCACTGCACTGATATCAGCTTAATCTCTTTAAACACTAGGCGTGCCAGGTATGTGCCATAATTCATTCGCTGACTTGTTTGATGTTACATTTATCTGAAAACTTTTGTGGTGTGCGGCAGAAGGCAGGCACATACCCTCTGTTGTTCTAGAAAAATGTGTTTAAGGATTCCAAGACCTACACTGTATGTGTTAAAAAACATAGCATTTCTACCCCTTCAACTTAGTAGAGCTGCTCCTTTAGTGTCAAGTTCCTAATTTAGAAAATCAGCTATTCAAGTTTTACTACAACCCACATTTAGTTGTCATAAATTTACACAGCCGTATTAAGTACAGTTGTAGACTAGGTTCATGCCACAATTCTGTAGAAAAGAGTAACATTAAGACATTAACTGTTTAACCATTGTTAGACTCTCCATTATACTACATACCACATATACTTGACTTTATATCCCTTCAAACTTGGTTTGAAAAGGCTACTGAATCAGAATTCTCCACCTGTATCATTTAAATAAGTTCTCATTCACTATTCTCCAAAATGGCAAAAACTGCTAAATGACTGCACAAACAAGGCTTCATTTTAAGTTATTCTTAATTTTAAGTACATCCAATTACCATCAACTTTTTTGTCTGCATGAATCTGCTTTACGTTCCTTGTTGTTTGTAGGTCTGACGGTCTTCTGTTATCTAATTTGGTACGGAAAATAATCCATTATTTGGTTCAAAGCCTCTGCATTAGAGGAAGGTACTTACCCTCATCATCATCTCTCTTTCTATAATGCTGTCCTCAATAGAAAACATTTCAGACACAGGTCTTTCCTTCACTGGTTCTTTCTTGACCCTTTCCTTTACACTTGTGAGGTCGGGTTCTGAGATAGAGGGTCCCAGGGGAGACCCATTTATTGTCATTTGATCAGTCCGAGATACACTAATGGCTTTAGAAGGTCCTGGTCTCATAGCCCTTGCCCTGGCTACTGCTGCAGAAATATTTACTTGGTCTGGTCTAAGGGCTCCATTGCTAACACTTTTCCTTGGCCCAGGATACTCTGGAGGAGGTTTATTTGGTATTCTAGCCAAGGCAGCTTGCAACTGTTCATGGAGTGCTGCTATCTGAGAGACAGATTCTGTTGCTTCTTCTTCCTCTTCACTTTCACTACTGTGTATCAACATTGTGGCATCTGAGAAGGTTTTCTTATGATGGTAGTGAGGGAGCTGCTGAACCTCGTGTCCCATCTGCACTGACTCTTCTGGCTGCACCTGCTCTCGCAAGGTGTTTCTACGTGGCAGAGGGGCATTCAAAGTCTTTAATGCCATAGCTTCTATTCCACGCACCATATTGCTGATGACCTCCAAACTATGGCGCTTATTGACAGCTGCAGGATGTTTGACTGCCATGAGGGGCTCACTGACCTCCTGGAGAGACTGATGAACAACTGGCAAACTATCCTCTTGGAATGTCTTCACGGAAAGCTGGACCTTCCGAGTAACCAAATCAGGGCTACTGCCACTGACGTACTTGTGGCGGTGGCTTGCTAGGTCAGGTGTGCTAGTGGCAGGACGTGGACGTGGATATGGAGGTGGAGGCCTGTACAGATGGTTTTTTAACATATGAGCAGTGCTATAACTCTGATTGCTCTGCAGCTGCATGTTTGCCAGCTCTGGCGTGCTAACTGTATGGGATATGGCACTGGCTGCTGTCTTATTCTGCACAGTGTTAGGGTTCATTTGGTCAGAGGGGGCAACAGGTTTGTTATAACCAGCCTGGGGTCCATAAGTAACTGTATAGGGATGTCTTTCCCGAATCTCAGGTTGGCTGTACACCAGGTCTTCTGATTGGTTGTAAGCATGAGTGTTTCCAATATTGAGGTTCCTCAGAGATTGACTTTGGCTGTCCATGTGAATAACCCCTCTCTTCATCTGCCTCATGACTGTTTCATAGTCTGGAGTTGGCCTGTAGGAAGGCACTATGATTGCACTATGTCTGTGACTGGGAATATAATCTGGTCTCATGATGTCACTCCCTGGGATGCTGAGATTGGAGGACATTGGAGAAGCCTGAACAAAGTTCTGTGAATGGTTGAGGGAGTTCATGCTGTGGGCACTGCATACGCTGCCATTGGGCCCATTACCATTTAAGTAGCTGAAGTCCATTGGACACCTATCCAAGCTGGTCTGAGATCTACAGTAGAATGTTTCTTCATTCCCATGGAAAATGCTGTCTGTGTGCAGAGGAGAAAGAGGCAAGGACAATTTAATAAACAAGGACACAGTCAATGCCACGATCCTCTAAATCCTTCCAATATCAAACTGCCAGAACTGGTATAATCTGACCCAAAGATTAAGAGGAGGTTTTGTTTACAGCTGCAAAGTACATTTGGTCTTAGTCCCCAAGTCACAAAAATAGGACCAAAAAAATCCTACAGATCCAAGTTCTCCCAGAATTTGGGGAATTATGATATTGAGCCCTATTTGTATAAACTGCTGAACCTACTCCTGGATCCAAATTACACCTAAGTTTTGAGTGGAGTTCTAGAAGTAGAGGACAAGGATGTAGGATACTTCCTATACCACCCACTCATGCTGCAGTTCAGCAGAATTTACATTTGCTCTCTAGAGATATAGCAGTAATCCTCAGGCCAACAGACTTTCTAAGCCAGTGGGGGCCAACCTTTTTGGCAGGTGTACCACAAATTAGTCATTTGCCATATTTGGGGTGTATATGCCCCAAGTTTGCCACCCTTGTTTCATATATTCCCTTTTGTTGCTAGTCACTGTCCTTTTCTACTCATCCAGGTGGTGATGGTGAGGTTCCTGTGGGGCGACGGCATGTTACTCAACATCAAAAGCAGTCACATTGCCTCTGGGATTTTAAGCAAGTCGTTTTAAGCAGTGATGCCCCTGGGAAATCAAAATAGCCTAGAAATTGGAACTTTGAGCTGGAGAAATGGAAAGATTAAGCCTAGGTCTGACAGAGAGTTTATAGCAGAGGCTGGAAGAAGTGTCAGGCTTTGAGTTGCAGTTGAGACCACAAGCCAATCCTCCTTCTGAAATTTCCACAGAACTCAGAAAAATGGTCTTTTCTAGAAATCTGTTTTAAGATGACTTATTCAACATCACACAAGTAGTCTGTGATTAAAATCAGGACAGGACCCCATTCTTCAAAATCTCAGTTCATTTTTTTTTTACAGCCTCTGCCTCATAGGACACTGGCATGGAAATAACTTCTTGGGGCACTGACTCCAGTCCTCTGCTATCGTTGTAAAGTGGGTTATATAATTTCTTTCCTAAACTTAGCCAGCTCCATCTTTAAAAGTAGTTCTTGACAGTCAGAATATTGAAATTCCATCATGTATTTACTACTGATGATTAAGGCAGACTAGAGCACTTCATTTGTGTCTCTCATGGTATGCAGATAAATATAGTTTGGCAAATTCATTTTAAAGTTCATGTAGTTAAAAAGTGAGTTCTGAGTCAATCTCAATACAGATCTGGGCTCTATCCCCAGCTCTAGTCAAAGTGACCTGATAAAACCTTTCAGTCAACTTTTCTGGCAGAGTGGGAGTGTGGAAGGGAGAGTGTGGAAATAACATTTGCCTCTTCTAAAGCTACAGCTCAAGGCACTAGTCAATAACAACAATGGAGGCATATGTTAGCAGAAGCATGTTAGCGGAATATGTGACTTGAACATGATGATCAAACATAATGACCCAACCAGTGCATTTTCTTCAAGGGCATATAATATTTTCTGCAAAGTTTCCTCCGTCTCTTGCCCTTCTCTAATTTCCTAAATCTTAGGCTTCAACTATAGAATTTCCTTGGATAACATTTGTTAGGTGCAGTGCACAGACACAAACATCTCCAACCCTTTTGGACCTTGACTGTGGTACCTTATTCTATATCATAGCTCAGGGAATCAAAGCATACACATGCTACATTCCTCATAGCTCACTTCCTTCTTGTTTATTTTGTACCTGCACATAAAAGTATTAACAAAACTAAAATGTTAAATTCAGGCGCCAATGGCTGAGGCATGAGTCATGCAGTAACATCTCCTGCTAACATATGAATTATGAATCGCTGTTGACTAATGACTCTAGCAATTCCTTGGCAAACTTGACAATATTCACTTTATCTCAAAAACCCATCCAAGAATTTGGAGACTTTTGAAAGTTTCTCTTTTAAACCTAACCCTTCTGCAATCTTAACTATGAAGCTGCATTTTTTTCCCTCAAGACTAACTATCATTTGATAGGGATGACATTAGAAATCAAGATCTGATGAGCTTGCACACTGAGCTATAGATTCTTAGAAGGAAACACATAAGCTCTAGATACCTTGTGAATTGTGTGTTTCAGTGTAATGTTCTCCACATTGGACATGCATAGGAGGCAGTATAAATGGGTGCTGTCTTGGCTGGAATAAAAAGATTTTAAAAAAAGAAAGAGAAGCATGAATAACCTCAGCAAAATGGAGCTTTGCCACAGTCTTTGCAGGTGAAACGCAAAAAGAATTTTTCTACATCCTTCCACAAAATGGTGCTTTGAGCTATGTTAGAGAAAAAATGACATTTTCAAAAGTACCTAAGTGGTTCTGGAGCCCAAAAGTGATGTAGCCACCAAGGAACCTTGCTCTTATTTAAAGTCAGTGGAACACAGGTTCAATAATGCTCAAGGCTTTTTTGAAAATGGTATGTTGCAAACCTTCTTTTGAAATATTTTATTCAGACTCTTCACCGTTAAAGAGTTTAGTTTAGAACCTAAACTGTGACAAAAGCAGGTAAAGGCACAAAACCACAAAAAGGAGGCAAGGAACGAAGGTAAAGGTAAGAAGACCACGCCATGGTTTAGGAGACAAGTGAACGTGTCCAGAATGAAGAATTTCTGCAGTCAACCCATCAATGATAAATATTGCAGTGACCATCTGTGATATGGTAGGAATCATTGGCAGTGATTGTCATTACCACAGGTTTGTTGTATTCTGGCACTTCACACAAAAGATGGCACTTTAATCACACCCACTATTTTTTCTTTTCTTGTGTGACTGGGTTGAAAAGGTTTGAAAGCATGTGGGCACATATTAAGAGAGGAAAGGTGCCCTTGCTTTTCAAGTAGGCACACGCAACTACATGGATGCACCTCTCACATGGTCTGCGTCAAGGAAAGAGAAACACTAAGACTATGGCTTCCAGGGAGAAAGGGACAGAGCTTACCTCTGTACACACAGAAAGTATCACAATGTCAATTTATTACAGAAGAAGGAAGGAGAAGGCTTACATCTCCATTTTCTATGGAAATGGGTGAAATGGAATAGAAGTAAAAGGGATCGTGATTGGACATATACTTCCTTGAATGCAGAAAGGAAGGGGAAAGGTAAAGCAAGAACCGAGGCAAAGAGGCCGCACCCAATTACAGTTGAGGATATTAAAAAAGGAAGAGCGCTCTCTCAGAATAGCATCACTCTTCTCTGGCTGCTTCTACTAGCAGCCTGAATATCAGGGCTTAGACTGACAAAAATTGAAGGAACCTAAGCAAATGGAATCAGCTAAATTTAAAATTTCTACCAAAAAGGAGGCACCTTCTGCAAGGAATGTATTGTATTATCAGGAGCTACCAGGAATAAACTGTAATACACATGTTATTATGCAATTCGTCTGCAAGCAGGCAAAGACTTCTGTTATTTGAAAATCGTGCTCTTTTGAGAAGTCAGGCAGAACGATGAACTCCTCGATAGGAATGAGGCAACTCCTGGCCTCTTGGATGTTTCTCTCTCTCAAAGATCTGGTGCCATCTAAGTCAGTGTCACTGGCGATTCTGCTGGAACACGATGGAAATACGCTACAGCCACCCGCACACCAGGTGCTGCTTCATTTCCAGTGGACATCTATTGATTTATCACCATGCTACCGTATGAGACAAAATAGTCATTTGGTGTGACACAAAACTGTTGTAAAAGGCACACAGAAATATTCTGGAGGGCAAGTTACTTCAGAGAGAAAAACTGCTGACAAAAATATTCACCCCCTCTGGAGAGGTAACAGGGCTGGTCTATAGCTTGTAACAGTTACTTGTCAGAACACAGTAGCTATAGGAAGAATTTGGAAAGAATAATAGGATACAACTTCTGCTATCATGGAACTACAAAGATCTAGAAATGCCTTTTTGAAGGAACAGAATAAGTAGCACAGATTCTGCTGAAACACAGAGACAGATATGGTAGGAACAAATTGCAAGTATGCAGTTGCTTAGTCAGCTGATGTTTTTATTCGGAGTTTAGAGAATGCCCCATCCCGGTAGCAGTGATATCAGCATATTTATTTAATATCCCATCATAATACATACCAAGGATGACCTACTCCAGGTGGGCCGCCGTCTGATGGGAGGAGGAGAACTTGATTGTCTGTGGGGAGAAGTGGAGAGAGACGTTCCAGGAACTGAGCTTAGCACAAAGTTTACATTCTGATTCAAGACTGGGTAGGGAAAACAAGAGACTAAGATGTGGTAAAATATCATTCGTTACCGATGTAAAAAAACAAAAAAACAAAAACAAAACTGAAATAGACTGAGATCATTCAGCTTCTTCTAGAAGTACAAAAATACACATGCTGTCTATTATCCTATTTGGCCAACTTGGAAACAACGGAACGAAAATCAACTCTGCCTTAAGAATAAAAATCAAATGTGAAAAAACATCAAGTTTCTTGAGGGGTAAAAAGGGAACATATCACACAGGCACAATCTCAAGATGACTGGTGAACAGAAAAACCATCACTAAAAGGCAATGCACACAGATCAGGAAGAAAAAGAGCAGCTAACTGGTTACTGCTAGCAGAGCCAGATACAATGTCAGGAATAGGCAGATGCAGTGGGAATAAAGAAAGGAGAGGGAAAAAGAAAACACAGAAGAAGCAGAAATAGTCATGCTTACGTGTAGAGAGGAAAGGTGGAATTGCTCCTCTTACAGTTTCTGATCTGGTGAATGATGTTATGTGCAATTAGAGGAAATGCACACAGAGGAGATACAAACAACAACAGAGTCCTTTTCACACAAAGGTTGGGAAAATTATTCAATCAGAAAACACATGCAGGAATAGGCTGCTAACCCCAGTGCAGATGCTGGCAACAGAGGAGACTCCTACATGGACAAGACTCATTTACTTGGTTAATAGATTTTGACTCTGTTTATTTCCCTCAGAGGCTCCATTTCCCCTGAGGGCAGAACAATACAAATATTTTTAGAGCGTTGCATGCAATGTCTCTGTCAATACCAGACTCACAGCATTTGAGTACCTAAGGCTCAACACTGAGAGATCAAGAAATAAAAACACAAACAGAAAAACCCTATGATCAAAAGACGTTGCTTATGTGGTCTGAAATTAAACAGCCTTTACTGTAACAGGAGCATCCCTTTTGGTGACCCTGGTATATAGTTTCAAAGCAGAAATGTTCTCCTCCTCAGGGTCTGCTTTAGGCCAGTAGTTTTTTGACCTTTTAGCCATCACAGCATGTTTTTCCAGGGGAGAGAACCAGAAGATTCCCTTTGAACTTGCTCTTGCTCTTCGTGACAAAAATAAATCCACAGTACTAGGCTGTGATAGGGCAACATGCATCCTGCTGAGAAACGTATCTGTTGGACATTCATCTCTCCCCCAGATTCAAGACATGCAATCTGATCAGCTAAATGATTTTCTTTGGGGGAGGTGGGGGGGGGGAGAAGAAGGGGAAAGAGACACCGTTAACATACAGAGCTCTCCTCTACCACCCCTCTTGTGGCTCAGTAAAGTAAGTTTATAATATTTTACATCAGCCATATACACTTCAGTCCTGCCTTCAATTATTTTGGCCTCATTTTCCAACAGATGGCAATGCCCACTACAACAGATGGGATGTCCAACTGTGGAAGTGGAGCAGTGATAGGATGGGGGCTTCTTCACAGATTTACAGTCAACTAATCAAGGTGTTGGATGTTTTACAGGAATTCTCTCTCTCCCCGTCCCTGCTACACAGCCCTGCCTATTCTGAAAATGGCTGAAATGCTAAGGCGGCTGACAGTCATAGGGAAAAAAAGAAGCAAAACAGCGCTTTACCAGAAAAGGAAGTGTGTTAGTTGGACCCAGCTTGCCAGTGTCTGTATAGATCATGTGCTTCAATGGGGCTTTTTGGTGCTTTTATCTGAAGCTAATTCAGTCAGCTATTAGATAAGTGCCAAAAATCCCTGCTGAAGTGTGTGATCTATACAGACGTTGGGTGAACTGGGCCAAACTAACGCAATGCCTCTTCTGGACAGGCACTGTGCTTGGTGCAGGGGTGCATCGAGCTTAAAGTGCTGATTTGCTTGGGTTTTTTTCACATCTGTAAGCAGCCTAAATGCACAGCTCTCCACTGTAGCAGGGCAATATTTGCAGCTTATAAACTGGTTTTTATCCCTATGTCTCAACTAATACTTTATGCATTCCTCTCATTTAGCATGAAATTCACCCTTAGGAGTGAGGGCTAACTCAAGAACTTTACATCAGTAAGTACACAAAATAGGACTCAAGTTGGACTTAAGTGATGCACAGGCTTCAGACTACACAGGAGTGAATTTTTTTCATATATTTGATTTAAAAAAGAAAGAGAAAGGTATAAACTGGAACTACTTAAAAGACAGACAAGCCAAAAATCAGAGCACTTTTAATGCAGTGTATCAAAACAGAAAATTGTTTAGCATGAGTACTCACTCTGTGCAGATTTTATTCTGTTTGTAAAACTTATGTCTTGCAGCAAACAGCCGTGAAATATATTTGGCATTTTCAATGTCATCCTTTGAAACACAAGAAAAATTGGAGAAGCCACCTAATTATTCAGTTTGCTACTGTTACAACAAAATGGTTTCAGCAATAAAGAAAACACTTTAAAAATGCAATAGCAAGAATGTCCGATGAGGGATGTCACACACAAAATCAGCTGTCAAGAACACATTATTGCCCTCCAGAGTGAAACACTGGAGTTACCCACGCACGCCTACATGCTGAAAGCAGGGTGGATATGTACCTTATAGATTAACTAAATAAGATATATAGAGAGCACATGTTTTTGTGAACTCAAGTTCACTTCATTAGATACTGTGAAAGGATAGCATAGAGCAGTGTATAAAGGAATAAGTGATTTGAGTGAATGATGTCAACATGCTCCTACCTCATTACTAAGTCAGAGTGAAAAAGCAACAACATAAGAGCTATGTTAAACAATTTACATACTGACCTATGCTGGGGGAATGTGGGAGGAGAGGTGACAGTGGGGAGGTTTGCAGGAGAGGAGGGAGCTGTGTGGAGACACGGGGTCTCAGAGAGGTGCAGATCAGCATTGCACCACCTCTCCCAGAGCTCTGCAGTGTGCAAGCAGACTATTGATGTTTAGAGTGCTGCAGCTCTGCCAGCATGATGTGTGGTGTGGGAACACATCTTATTCACAAGGCAATGCAATGTTCAACTGTGCTTTCCCAACAAAACAGTTTAGGCAGTCTGGAAGCTATTAGAGAGACCTAAAAGTAAAATCTGATTGATGTCACCCTCTGAATATGGGTGAAGTGAATGTGTTAGCGGGTGAGCAGATGACAGGCTGAATTTGCATTCACTACTCTCCCAATACAGGTGAGTGAGGAGACAGCCCCCTTCAAACAATGTGATTTCAAGTTCATTCTTTCTTCAGTGCTAAAAAGCTCTCCTACTGATATTTTGTCTTTTTCTTACTGTATGAAAGAGCACGTTTTCTTCTTTGTTGATCAACTCCAGAACAATTGTAGACTTGTTATGTGCTATATTCCCAATATCATTCCACCTGCAGGAGAAAAGGTGTTGCTGAGTTTGCCAATGCATACATTCAAACATTTCACAGACAAGTTAAGAATATCATAGTTAATGTGCAGTCTTTTATGTTGGGAAAGTTCACAAGCTGTTTTGACAAAGAAACTGTCAGGAAAAAAAATCCAAACCAAACCAAACAAAACCAAAAACACCCAACCAACCAATCAGATCCCATGATTAAAGCCATTCCAGATTTTAGGTAAAATATTTCTTCTCAAATAATGGAAATTTGAAGGGTTATAGTAAAAGACTTTTTTGGAAATATATGAATACTCATTTCTAAGCTGAATTCCATTTGATCACAGTTTAATTATAGTTTGACTACCTAGCTGGAAAGGAAACAGAGTTCTCTCACCTTCTCTCCCTTACAAAAAGTCTCATTTGCAATTTCCCTAGACTGAAAGAATAGTCAGTCTTCTGCTGAGTCTTACCTGACAGGTTTTAATGCAGTGTTTTTAAGCTATAGATACCAAGTTCACATCTGTCTTTTATTTTTCCAATTTTAACTTTTCTCCTCTAGGTATTCACACTGCCCAAGAAGAAAATGTTGATCTTTTTAAAAACTGATTGCACCATTTGTGTCTGCAACATGCAATCTGGTGAGATGGAAAGGATTTGCTCTTTTGAAAAAAAATGCACGTGATACATCCTGTCGTGACATGCAGTGGAATGCTTGCTGCAAACAGAACAAAACAAGGATGCTACAGTTCTCGGAGGACACCTACACCATTCCTCTCCCACCTCCCATGAAATGTTACACTTCTGGAACTGAAAAGTTGAAGAGATCTTGAGAATCGTACCATTTAAAATAAATATACTTTGATTTCTTTAGGTAACTACACAATCAAAAATACAAAAAAACACAGACAGACCAGGATCAGATTCTTGACAGTGCTAGGGAAAAAAAAAAAAGATAAAATAAGCTCTTAAATGAAGGGGAAAGAAATAAGAAAATGTTGAGGTGTAAAAGAGGCTTCATGTGCAACCTATAGTCAGGCTTATTTAAAATATCTGTTTCATTATAAGATCTCTACAAATTCTCACAAACCAATGGCATTGCTTACAAACAATCTATAATGAGCTAACTATGAAATATTCTGATCTCAGAGCGATATATATATTTTTTTACGATCTAGGCCTGTTCAATGGACAATGTAAAAGGAGTTCACTCCAATCTAGTTCCTGCCAGACACCTTCAAATATGAACAGTTCAGTTCACACAAATAAAAGGCAGTGGCCAAGATTTTCAAAATTATGAGCTTAAATGAGCCTCTTTACTCATAACATGATACTTGAATAAAGTGATCAAATTTTCCTCTGTACTGAGCATCCAATGGCCCTCCAGTCTCAAAATATACTTTGCGATATAAGAAAATCACTTCAGCAAACTTCTACTGCAACGGCAAATGGAAGAGTGTCACTGAAGTCTTAAAAGTATATGGCCTTGTCTCTGTCCATTAAACTTTCACAGACAACCCAGGCTATCCTTGAACACACTGACCCTTATGGGCAATGAGCCAATCCTGAAAATCATTATTCACCGAGTACTCCTTATGTACAGAACTAGTTACTTTTGTAAAAAGGGGGGGGGGGGGAAATACAACACAGTACATGAAATGGGATTCATTTTAAAATACAGAAATAAGTTTACCTGTATGTGATTGGCCTTCCAATTCTATTTCTTATGAAAATTCCCATGAAGAAAATACCAAAATGTATGTCATTTCCATGATTATCCTGCATAAAATCAACATGAACATTCAGTTAAACACAGAAAAGTCATTTCACATGAAGAACCCAATTACAAAGTCAAAAATCTATCATGCAAACAGCACATAAGAGTTCACAGGTAGTTTTTTGTAGTTTAACCAAAAAACTAAAAAGCACATACAGCTGTTGTTTCTCACATATAAGATATTTGAAAAATAATTCAAAATAAGTATCATGAACACAAAACAACATGGCTAAAAGGATTACTGAATGGAACGGCAAAGCATGCCCTAGGACAGCAGTCAGCAATGCTTTTTGACGGTTGGCCGAAATGACCCAGCTCAGGTCCAAGATAAGCTGGCCCTAAGATCCATCTGCTGCCACCTTCTCCGCCAGATAAAGTCACTGCTGCTGAAGCCCCCAGCTCCAAAGTCCAAATCTAATGGCTCTGTGGGCTGAATTCAGCGTGTGGGCCATAGACTAACAACCCCTGTTCTAGGAGAACTCTAGAAAAAATCAGAAACATCTGCTAGTCCATACGATAAGGTTTTGACACATTCACTTGACCTTTGTGGCCACATTTTCATCTAGCCATAAATGGGCCTCCATTTTTAAAAACGGGACAATTTATGCAGCTTAGATGTTAAATATCTGATTTGTGGGTGCAATCCATTATTCACAGGTATAAATAACAAAGTACATGGCTTCTCATGATGGGAAAAAATAATATACAATGATATTTGGCTTTGCCTCAATGTACTCTTCTGTACAAAGGAGATGATACTTACCTGTATCCCGAGACTACTGTACAATGCTTTTCAAATGGAAAACACCATTTAACGATTATCAAGAATTACTTTTACAATAGGCAGTGGATCATAGTTTATTTGAAAAGATTCTCATGTTACAAATTCAATTCTTTGACATACAACATTTCTACTTGTCCAACTTTACACAGTCACTTTGCGCCTCCGATTATTGTTCAGCACCAAGTAGAAAGCCTCATGAGGATTAACATCTAAACCACTAAATTCCTGCAGAATCTATAGCTCATATTCATAAAAAGGGGCAAGACTGACTTACTGTGAGGTGGAAGGTGGTGTGCTCTTCCATGTCAACTTCTCCAAAACATACATTAGCATGTGTTCTCTCACCCCACAACAGATTAAATTGAAAGCGGTAACTTAAGACTTTTTCATCAAGGGCTAAGGGTATATTTCTGCATGTAAAGGGAGATCTACCCTCCACCTCTGAAAACATACCAAACGAAAAGTGTTTGCGTGTGTGGGGGGGGGGTGGGGGGGATGGTTTAGTGAATAGTAAATTTTTTGAAGATACGATTCTGGAGGGACCCATGTTATTTGTGAAATCAGGATGAATTTGGCAAACAGTTTCTTCCAAATGATAGGAAGAGATATTTTGAAGAAGTCTAAATATTTCACAACAACATTTTTCAAAACTTAGTGCTTCATTTAGGAAACGACAATATTTTTCATTCTGACATCTTCTAAATGAAACTGACTCTTTGTTTGGAAGTGACGCTTTGATTTAAAAGTAACCCTACATTAAAAAAAAACAAACAAGCAAAAAAAATTTCATTTTGTCTTGTACAAGAACTTTTGGGCTGATCACCAAAATATACTTCCCCCGCTACTTTTTGACTATTTTTCCCCCAGCCACTGAACTGAAAAAACATCCATTATTCACCATACTGTAAAAGAGAGTTCCATTTCCCTTTCACCTTGCAGAAGCTGCAAAATCTCAGGTTCAGTGGCCTAACGCTAAGACCTTAGTAATATCCTGTAGGTGTTGAGGGACATCATGGCTAAATACAGAGAGTCAAAAAGCCCAAGGATGAATCATTTAAATTTTCCCAAGTCAGTCTAAACTGCATAGATCGAAGTGACAAGCAAGTGAACACACATGCACTTTTGATTCCAGAAACGCAGCCAGATGCCTGCAGTGATGCAGGGCAGAAGCCAGGGGGCACTACAGCACACCTCCTTGCTCGGCTGGAATAAACAGCTTGGGCCAAGGCTAGCCCGCCCACCCTCTGAAGTGGGGTTTGCAGGGGAAGGTGCAAGGCATCCTGGGATGCTGGGGAACTGTGAGTTAACTTGAATCTGAAGGGGATCCAGAACAGACCAATTTAACCTAAATCAGTTAAGTCTGATACTACATCCAGGTTTATCTTTAACTGGTTTTGGCCATTTTGAAACGCGGTTTATGTATACTGGACTGAACTTCTGTTGTGTTACAGGTTAGAACCGGTTTTTGATCATTTATACCAGTTTACATGTAATTTCTGTCCCTAGCCCATGTCAGAAATCCTTGCCCTCTGCCCGTTTTCACAATATGTAGGTGGGCCTCCCAGAAGACGCAGAGGAGGTCTGGATTTTGCCCTAGCATTCACTGGCCTGGTGCCACACATACATATATTTCTGTTTCTAACTAGTAAGGGTTAGGTCTCTGGCAAGCAAGCATCTTGTACATTTTTCAAGTCCTACCCACACACTCATTTCCAATACTGTATAAACCAAGATTCTTCAAATTATACTCAAAGTCTGCTGTGGCTTGGAGGTTTTCTGCTTAGTCACCAAAACAGCTGTAATAAGTGGAGAGATGAGGAATGGGGTAGGAGGAGGGGATTTTTTTGTGTTTTTGTTTTTTTCATGGACAGTGAATCAGCTTTTGTGCTTGCCTCTGAAAGAAAAGTCCCTTGGGTATCCAGTACATTTGTTTTTGTCCACAAATTTAATCTGCTAGCTCTTCAGGGTAGGCATGATTTTTTTTTTGTGTGTTTTGCGTAGCACATACTGTCAGTGCTTAACTTCATAGCAACCAACAACAGTCCAGCAGAATGAAAAACTTTAAGGAAACAATTTGCCACAGCACAGAGTTTTAATGTGAATTAATCCCAAAGCAAAACCTTTGATTTCTTTCAGCTGCACAAAGATCTGACATCAGACAACCACATAATTCCTGCCTTCCAGTGCAGAAACTATTAACTTCAGTGGATGTACTCACAAGATCCAGAATGCAGTCAGGCAGCTTGTTTGTCCTGTCCCTTTTGGCTATCTAAAAGGTTCTTTTCTATTTTATGATCAACACTACCTGAACCAAAACAATGGCCTTTTCTTAAGAAGTTTGGTTAAAAGGGGGCCTGGTTATCAGGTCACCCCCAAAAATAGAAAGAATAATGAGTTGAAATTTTGGAGCGAGGCAAGAGTTTTCTTCAGTTTTTCAGCACTTTAGCCAATCATGGTAACATGTGCTGTTCAATCCTGACCAGCTTTCACTTGGCCACCTGGGTCATTAAGATACAGAAAACTGATTAAAAATTCAAGTATTGCGGCATAAAATGGAAAAAAATCCATTAAAAAAGCTGAAAAAGCAATTGTTGGCCAAGTCATTACTCTGCTTCTGGTTTACAGCACCTGGTGCAATCATAAAAATATATATCTAAATATCCTATCTTTGCTAATAAAATCTCACAAGTCTCCTGTGAAGTCAGTAAGTGTTTTTATGCCATTTTACAACTGGGGAAGTAGAGAGAAATGCCAAAGGTCACCTACCCACCAAGCCAATGGCAATGCTGGGATATAATTGGGTTGCTCGAATTGTGATTGCCTTGCACCTGAAGCAATAACGTCCCTTGGTGTAAAATGGATGAAAAGTGCTACCTTTTTTTTTATTTAGCACCATTTCAGATTCATTTTGAACATGGGTAAGAGAGCAGTGAAGGGGCTGGGCAGTAAACAAATGTAGGATGTTCTAACCCAGGAATGCCCGTTCTAACCACTACAAACTACTTCCATTCTGAATCTTCTGGGATACTACAGGGTTCCTTTGTCTCTTGGATCAATAGGTGTGATTTTTATTTATGTGAGTTATATACATCTCAGAGAGCTCTCTGTTACCTGATTTGGAGGGGAGGAAAGCTATATAAATAACAACACTATACCTTCACAGGGAAACTTTCCAGTCCAAAACCATCAAGACGTTCTACCTCCTTTATGTACATAAGTTCAGCATCTGCTGCTGGTATGCCACTACAATTAAAGCACAGAAATGGGAAAAAATTGTTCAGCATTACAAGTCAAATTAAGAAGGCAACCGGAAAATGTCAAATCCACAATCCTCTGTAGAAGATACCTCTGAGATGCTGACAAAAAACATATAGTAAAAATCAACAGATCATCACTGGTCAACATGATGATAATTTAGTGCATTATCTATCCTGCCTCTAGTGGGAGGCAGACAGCACAGTCAATCTAGAGAGAAGCAACTGGATAACCAATGTGACAGAGAGCTACTTAAGTATTTAAAAAGTGCAATTTCTCAAGCTTTTCAGATTGGGGACCCATCAATCAATGTCAAAAGTTTTGATGACTCCTTTACATTCACTGTTAAAGTAAGAGCAAAGAAAATGTGTATGAGGGAAGAGAAAGATTTTCTTCATTCTAGAAAGTAATAATGATTTCCACTATTTCCATACTTCATGCCTGACGTTTCATGACTCCTCTCTGGGTTGAAGCAACCCTAGTCTAACGTGAGAAATATATTTCTTCAAGCTGGGCACATCTACACAAGACAATGCACAACAGACTAATCCTACTGTGCATTAGTAGGTCACAGCAAAAACTGTGCTATTGCGCTAATAATGAGCAGCAGAATTAGTTTACTGCGCATTAAGCGTTATGAAAAGAATGTGTGCTGTTGCTACCACACAACAGGGCTGTGCAAAACAGCACCACTGTGTTTTGACTTGTGTTTCGATGTTTCAACGGAACAGTGTTTCATTTCAAATTTTGTTTCAATTTGAAACTGCTGTTCCGTTTTGTTCAGTTGAAACAGTTTTGCTGTTTCGATGTTTTGTCCATAGGCTGTAATAGGGAAGCTTGAAACAGCCTATAACTTTTGTCATTTCTGGCCTGATGTGGATGAAACTTGCAGGAATGGTAGCCCTTTCTGAGGGCATAAAGCCTGCCAAGATCCAAGGAGATAGGTGCAGGGTGTCAGGGAAACTGCACCTCAAAGTCTTGAAAGCAAAAAACTCATGTCATGGGTATGCGTTAAGCCACAGTGGGCTCAAAACTGCAGGCATGCTAGCCCCTGCTGATGCCACGAAGCCTGCCAAGTTTCAAGTAGATAGGTGCAGGGGTCCCGAGTTCTGGGGCCCTGCACCTCTGGCTGCTGACAGGCAAAACCCGTGACATAGTGCTTGTGGGACTGTGTCTGTCTTGGGGCATGGGGGGTGAAAACTGCAGGCCAGCTAGGCCCTGCTGTGGCCATGAAGCCTGCCAGGTGTCAAGGAGGTAGGTGCAGGGGGAGTCTGGGCTCTAGGGTCCTGCACCCCTAGCTGCTAACAGGCAGAACTTGAGACATGGGTGGGTGACACTGTATGAGTATTAAGGCGCACCCTCACTCAGCTGACACCAAGGCAGAAAGCAGGGCAGTTCAAACAATGCTGCCTTTTATGCAGTTTTTCCATCCCTCCCCCAGAGCACTGGGATTGGATGGGACCTCAGGAAAGGATAACAGTCACTGGCCAGCTACACAGTCAGTAATGAGCACGCTCCTTCCCCCCCACCCCTTCTCCTTACTTTAGTTTCTGTTTCCTTGCAGGCAAGCCCAGCTTGAGCTTTGAAACTTTTAGACTTGCCTTGTTTTGTTTCAAGGCTGTTTTGAAGCTCTCTGTTTCATTTTGATTTTACTGTTTCAAGCTCGAAATGAGTCAAAACAGTACTGAAACAAAACCGCCAGCGAAATTTCGCACAGCCCTACTATGCTATAGTAGCCCACTACTGTGCATTTAGTTAGTGCCTCATATTAGAGGTACTAAACATATTGTGCAGTACTAATGGCACATTAATGTATGTGTAGATAAACCCACTGTCAGGAATCATGAAAGACTTCTAATAAAAAAAATGAGGAAGGACTATGCCTAACTCTAGGATAATGGGGAGGATGCTGGAGAAGGCATTCAGTACGCTGAGGATGCTGGAGAAGGTTGCTATTCAGTAACCAGCCACCAGGTCAGGAGTTGACATGACTGAGAAATGGGTATAGGTTAGTGGTCCCCAGTCTTTGCTGGCCTGCAAGCCATCATACTGAGCATGTAATACACTAAGGGTAACATCATAATTTGCTCTCCTTGTTAACCTCTGTTTTGAGTTTTGTTACCATAGGTAGCACTGGAAGGTCTCACAGCAGACATGTCACCTAACAGCCATGGAACACGGGAGCAAACTTAAAACTGTAGATCCTTACGTTGATTCCAGATTGATCATACCTATACCTCTGACAGAGGTATCTTTCTTCTGCGCTTTGGCAATACTTAAAGTCCCCCACTAAATTGGGATGCTTTATATTTTCAATGAGTTATGAAAGTTAGTTGAAGTTAAGGGCACTCAGGAAAACAAGGCCACAAATATTGCTATTGGTCACTCAAAAATGGAGGCACCAAAATGTAAGAGACTTTTTAAATATTGGGACAGATCCTCTGCCCAATCCAATGCTGATGCTGGGCACAGAAGAGAGAGAAGTGTGTGCATAGGTGTGTGTCTGTGTGTGCACACTCCAGTTACAGGTCTGGGATTCTCCATCTGGTCTCAACTCTAAGAACATATTTTCATTCCTCTCTGCCAGGATTTATAGGTAGGAAAGTGTAAGAGTAAGTTGTGGGGGATGTACAGAGGAACTCCACCCACTGTGGTGGAATTAGTTTACTAGAAAGCAGGATGCAGTTTGCCCTGTTTATATATACACTGAGGAAGGGGGTGTCCAAAGGGTTTAGCTGCAGATTTCCAAGTTAATATTTCAAGTAATTTCCAGATATAGAAATAGGCTTTAGCACACTCAGAAGAGTAGTGCTCTCCACAAAGTACAGCATTTTCACTGACCTCCCAAGGTCACACTACTGTTACCCAAGTGTTCAAGCTTGCTTATGCAGAAAGGATATTTGTCTTGGGGCATAGTCTAATTTTCACAGGTATAATTCAGAACCATTGGATCCTAATAGATCTTTTCTGTAGAAAAGAGACTCAAAGTCAGCCTGATAAGCATCCACTGGAATTGCTTTCATTTGCATCATACTGAAATAAATGACAGGCTCTTCTGCTGCGTGCATTTTAAATATATGCAGTGTGTGTTCCAGGGCCACTGACATTTACAAACTGTGTGAAAGTCAGATTAACCTTTTTGTAACAAACTCAGTAAGAACCTAAGTGAAAACAGCAGAAGACTTTTATGTACCTAGGCTACCTTACCACTGGCGGGTAAGCAGGAAAAAAAAGGTCTGTACCTTAATATTTTGGAGCTTACCAATGAGCTCTGTGTTCCTGAGCTACTTTTTGAGTCAGCTCCTCTAGGACTGCTTCATCCTGCGTCCAGTCCTGTAAGAATACAAATGGGCAGAAGTTTTAATAAAGAAAATCACCAAAGAATGAGATGCAAGATACCCATTATGATGGCACGTTTTAAATTTCCCACCTTTCTAAGTTTGCGATGATACAGTAAAGACACCCAATATTGATTGCAACAAAAATCTGATTTTATTATTATTACCAATATGTATACAAGGATAGCATCCTGCAGCTGTCAGGGAAAATGTGAGGGTTGGGAAATGTTAATGATATTGTTAACTTGAAATGAATAAGGACTAGAAATATATGCCCTAATATAGAACAGAACGGACTTTTCTTACTTTTGTATGTTTTAAATGAAGAGAACCAAAAGCACTGCAGTTTCTTTAATCAGAAGACCATAAAACCCTCTTGTGTTTTCAACACACTGCTAACTAGGAAATGGTTGCATGGTCTGGAAGTTTAGTAGTATGTGTGGTGGAATAACTCTTGAATAAGTTGGGGCAAGATAATAAAGAAAACCTGGTCATAAACTCAAAGCAAAAAAGGAAGCTGAAAAAGTTACCTAGCAAAACCTCAAAGTGATGATATTTATTAAAAAAAAAAAAAAAAGTAAGCCTCAAGGCTGTGTACCTTACATTTGACTATGCTGTCTGTTTCTTGCTCAATAGGGGCCTCCCTGCGATATTTGTTTCTGCCACAGAAAAATGTGAAAGTGGTAGTGTGCTAATGAAAAATGGCCTGGTACGTGCCTGTACACAGCTACACACCTGTGGGGTGTTCTGTGTACATAACTTTGTTCTTTTCATTGCTGAAGAAATGGCATTTGACACATACTGTAGCTTCCCAACATCAAACACAATCCAAATGCAGCTGCCCCTCCCCCATTCATCAGCCCACTTCACTAATGAATTTTTTACTAAAGCAATGTTCCTTTTCAAACTTCTGTCAGTGCCGGAAAGTAGCTGAAATCCCCTCACCGCTGTTCTAGGACTATATAGCTCTACAAAAGTTAGCAACGTTTACAGTACTAGTAGAGATATTTACCACTGTGGGCATGTCTACATGTGTGCTTTAATGCATAGTAGCTTATTTTAATGCACATTAAAATATCACAAAAACCATGCTCTTTTGCTAATACACATTAAAATAGGTCAATGCACCTTTTTCTAGTACCTCACAATGGAGGTACTAAATTTAATGAGCATTACCAAAAGCATATTAATGAACGTATAGATGCATCCTGTCACCTAAATCTGCTCTGAGAAAGAAAGGATGCAAAGAAGGTGACAAGACTGGTAGATCAGTCTTGGGAAGCAGAAAAATACATCTCTTTGGCTTTGAAGAAATTTAGTAATAGCAACAGAAATAGGAGGGAAGATACTGCAAACACTGAACAAGCCCCAAAGGAGAAATCAGAGGGCACAAAAGTTCTAAGATACTGATCCCAAGAACACTGGATCCGAAACTTCCAGATCATGAAGAAATTTTGCTCAAAATCTAAACTGAAGCCCAGATCCATCTCAAATTTTAATGAAAGAAACCTCATTTCAGCATATTGAAAGTGCTCATGAGAAGGGCAATAATTTGAAATGCAGCAGATTTGCTAGCCCCAGTCTTCCAATATACTTTACAGACAATGAAAAATCAAACACCTCTGATACAGCTAGCCTAAAACTACAAGCAATTAATGAAAGAAAGCCTAATGAAAACAAAATCTCTATTAGTGATTGCAGTACCAGTTCTTTAATGGAAGCTGTACATGGTCTGCCTTAGCATACACAGCACATGGTTTCTTACATGCATGTAAAAACCCTTTTTACCTGGTGTGATTTTCACACCCTTTTTACCTAGTCAAATGTAAATGCCTAGGGTTTCCGTATCCCTACATATTTAGTTTTAACTTGCAAAGAATCTTAAGATCTTTCAAACTGTGGTTGTGAATTCACTGGTCCAAGCTTTTAAAATCACCCATAAACAATTTATTGGCCACCCTTCCCTCCACCCTACTCCATGGCATGAATTTGACATTTTTATGCAGATTCTATCAATGGACATGAAGCATTTTGTTTAATATTGTGAATGACTGGCTAGTGTCAGAATTATACTAAAATATAGTGGACACTTATTTATTGTAGGTCTAATTCTGGAGCGCTGATTCAGTGTTTCTTCAGGCTTAAGTTCAGTGCATACAATTATGACATGCCTAGTAGGATTAAGCTAAAAGCTCTACACACTGGTCAAATAGCTCTCTCCTGCTGAAACCTGCTCCCAGTGCCTAGGCAGCCTCCAAAGCAAGCCCAAGTGCCACTGAAAGATAAGTATCAGCCACTTGCCTCCACTCCACGTGCAACCAAGCCCACATGTTAGGCAACAAAGAAAGACTTGGATGAGTGTCTGAGCAACACTCAACATGCACTTCAGCGCAGTGCTTGGGCTCTCCAGACAGTCAAGGGGCAGGCATCTCAGCCATCTCCCTGGCTGGGGCTATGGGATCAAGCACACCTGGAGCGTGTAGGCATCTTTCAACAGTGTCCCTGGGCTCACTCCAGAGGCCATATAAGCATAGTTTCAGTAACTAGAAATCTGGCTCAAAAGGGGTTAAAGTTACATTCCATGTATTCCTTTAGCCAATGAAATAAACATCTCTTTGGAGGCCATGCTTATTTTAGTCATTAAACC
>NW_017728943.1:63255288-63265672 GCF_001723895.1 Crocodylus porosus
CCCCCCAAAAACATCCCCTAAACACCTTTGAGCTATCAACAAGCCTGCATCTGAGACACGGAGAAATTACTCGTATGAGACTAGGAAATACAAGAAAAGATACAACTCACCATAGGAAATAAGATGTATTCTCGGAGGAAGTCATGAGATTCAAACTGATTGTGGTCTCCAAAATCCGCTGGAAAAAACAACACATTTACTGTTTTTTTTAAATACAGTACTTTCCACGGTTATTAAGGTCTCACTCAGTTTTACAAGCACATGCTTAATTTTACGTGTGTCAACTGTCTCACCTAAGACACGTTTTTTCAGAATCATGGCCTTAAAAGCCAAGTTTTAGTACTGCAACAAATTTTAAAACAGGCTGGTTTTTTTGTTTTGAATCTGCAGGCTCAGACTAGTACTGTTGTCCACAAAGGTCCAGATAAAGCTGGTCTATGCAATTATGCCAGGAACAACTTCTCCCTCCCTACCCACCTGGGCCAGTCTCTATTGCAATACCCAACCGGCATATAGAGATCACTCCTGACAAATGCCTGCATGAGGCTCTTGCTACTCCACAAAGATCCTGGTGAGATCATCTGGTCATAGCTCCCTCTGATCTAATGCATGCTCACCCTCCCCCAACATAGTAGAGTTGTTGGATTAACAACCCAAGAGGCCAAATCTTCTATCCAGTTCTATTAATTGTTACAGATTAAGTACCAATGACTAGCAGATTTATGAAAACTTGGACTTTCCTTCTGCGACTGATATACTGGGCTAGTCAAAAACTACTGCCATGCTCTCTAGTCTCGTACTGGATTTCATCTATTCTTTACCTTCTTGGTTTTTATCTTAACCCCATCTAACTTTCCATCCATGAGAGCATTAATATGATCTTAATATTCACAACATTGCACTTATTCATCCACATCACCCTGCTAAAAACTGTTGCTGTTTAAACATTCTCAAAATAATGGAGTTTTGAAAGTGTTTCCTAAGGCTATGGGTAAGGTTCAAATTGGTTCCTTAGATTCCTTCACTTGGACACTGAAACACCAAGTACCAAACATCTTGTACCAGGACAGTGATTCACCTGTGATCAGGACAGATACTTAAGCTCCTTCACAGTCAATGGACAGACATTGTAAGTACCCAAGACTTACTGAGAGACTTAGGCACCTACATACTCTACACAAAGAATAAGGAGTCACAGGCACTTACAAAAGGCTGGAAAGCACCAACAGATAACCTGTAGAACAGGAGCGAGCAAAATCCAGCCCACTAGATAACTGTATCTGGCCCAAAGCTGCCCCTGAGGCACTTGGCATGGGCTGAGCCATGCTTGCTCCCACCCTGAGCAGCCTGCGCCGCACTTCCACCAGCACCTGCCAATGGCACTGCCCCAGCCCCAGCCCCAGCCCCAGCATTTGCTAGCATGGACAACTTCCCAGTGGGGTTGCTCCTGCAGCTGCCCAGGTACTGATTGGCTCCCCCTGCCTCCAGCAGCTCCTCCTCCTCCTGCCCCTACTGCACTGCTCCAGGCTGGGGGGGGGGGGAAGCTGCAGTGGGTGGCTCCTGCTCCAGCATGCAGAGCTCTAACTCTCAGCCACTCACTCTGCCCAGCCAGTGTGATGAGCAGCCACCTGTAGGTGGCTGCATGGGTGCAGGGCAGCCAGGAGCTGGAGCCCTGGGGCAGGAGGTGCCCAGCTGCAGCTTCCCCTCATCTAAATTGGTGCAGCAAAGGCAGAAGGAGGAAAAGGAGTTGCTGGAGGTCAGGGGACCCAAGCAGTACCTGGGCAGCTGCAGCAGCAGTGAAAGCAGGTCCACTAGGAAGCTGTGCAAGCTGGTAGGGGATGCGGCTGGGGCTGTGCCATCAGTGGGCACACGGTGGACGGTGGGTGCAGATGGGAGAGTGATGTGGGCTGCCCTGGGAGAGCTCCGCCTCATCCAAAGCACCACAGGGGTGGCCTTGGGCCCAATGCACTGCCCAGGAGAGCTCTGCTGCACCTGCCCCTTCTTCCCCACTCCCTCCCCGCTCCCGGCCAGCACCCAAAACCTAGCATGTGGGAAGCCCCCCCGACATGCATACACACCCTCCCTACACCCCCCCTTCCCCACACATAATATACAAGAGTAAGACTTTATTTTGAGACATTATACAATCACCTCTATATACACTACTCAAAAAACCCTAAAACAGGACAAAAATAGTTTTGTAATAAAATTTAAAAATGTTATAGTAGATGGTTAATTTTAGTATATGTTTTTATCTATAATTTGTTAAAATGATATATTCTGAAATATTTTGTGTATGCAGCCCTTGACAGTTCACCAAAATTTGTTAAGTGGCTCTTTCTAAAACTCAGTTAGCTACCTAAGGAACCAATTTCCTAAAATTCTTTAAAAACAAAACAAACCTCTACTTGTTAAATATACAGCAACTGACATCTAAGAAGTAACTTTCTGGGAGATTTTCATTTCATTTCAGTTGAACCAGATCATATTCTATCTAAAAGATTTTCATGTTATAAAAGCTGGAAATCCCCATCATAAATTACATTAGGTAAACATTCTTGCAAAGTGTTTAGATAATTTCACATATTACAGGGTGCCAAAAATACTGTTTTGTTTTGTTTTTACCACAGACTTATTTTAACCAAACATGTAATTAAAAAAAAAAGGATCCTGAGTATATTCTAAGTATTTCTAGTGGGTTGCATGCATTGGTTGAGAGAGAGCATGATGATGTTATGAAAAAAGCAACAAAAAATAGAGCATATTTCTGATGTGGCTTCTGTTAAGATAACAGATTATGCAGAAAATTCACAGAAAAAAGTGGTTATAATAAATGAGTTACAAAAGGTAGCATCAAGGACAATTACATGGTGAGTGAGGCAATCATAAAGCTAGTGGAAGGGTCCCAAATCCTAAGGGTAACAGAGTCTGCTGTGTGTCCATCACCAAGTTCTCACATTTATACTTTGGAAAACTTCATGAAGCCATGATGCAAAGTTTAGTGCAAATTTGTCTTTTTCCATTGCACAAACAGATTTCAAAGCAATATTCATTCCATAGAAATATTAGCATTTACTTTTCCCTTTGTTTTTAAAATCCTCACAAGGACACCATAATGTCTTTACACCAATTGTAGCAAAGATTATATCAACATTCTTAACAGCGCTACTGTCAACACATCTAACAATTTTCATCCTGGGAATTCAAAGTGATTTAAACAGGTGATAACTAGTATTTCTATAATATAGATAAAAAATGAGGATCAAAGGGTGCTAATGACCTGGTTTACAAGGTGCTGAGCACTGGCCACTCCCACTGATGTCAGTGGTAATGACAGATACTCAGCAACTATGAAAAAAAAATCAGTCCATAAAAAGTCTGTAAATGGTGTAGGAAAGATAAGTGGAAGTCAGAAACTATATAGAGTTCTCTACAGCCAGTTCCTTGTTCTAACCATCAGACTCAGTAGAAACAGAAGTTGCAAGGCGAGGGACAGAATTACACACTAACTGGTATAAGTAATCAGAAACCAGTTAAAATCTATAACACAACAGAAGTCAGTGAACATAAACCACTTTCAAAATGGCTGAAACTGGTTTAATATAAACCTTGATGGGTGTAGTAGTATCAGAATTCACTGATTTAGGTTAAATTGGTTTATTGAACTTCTGGTCCCAGATCCCCTCCAGATTCAAGTTAATACTTTGCTTTGTACCTCCCCAACAACCACTCCCCCTTGCAGGATGGGTGGGCTAGTCTTGGCTCAAGCTGTTTACTCCAGCTGAGCAGCGAGCCATGCTCCGGCACCCCCTGGCCTCTGTGCTGGGATACTGCAGGAATTCTGGAATCAATAGTGAATGTCTGTTTACTTGCTTATCTGTTCAAGCTACACAGGTTAAAATAACCTGCAAAGATTGAATTGATTCAGCCTTGGCTTTTTTGACTGTCTGTACTTATCCCAAGAGATCAACAACAAAGCTCTAGAAATTTCCACTCCAAAACCACTGTTCCATAAATCAGCGGAGCCAGAATTCAAAGGCTGTTTAAGGATCAAATTTTCAAAACAGACTTCAAAATGGCACAAGAATCTGTTGCATTGCAAGATCGTTTCTGAGAGTCATGTAATTGTTGTGAATTAATACTGACCCACAAATCACAGCCACCAACAACTGTTCATGTACTTCTGATAGGAAGTGCCATATATAGCAAAGGGAAATTTCAGTTAAAGTACAAATTATATCCTACTGTTATTCTGGCTTCAAAGGGAATGACACCAAAAAGAAAATGCGAATATAATATCTAAAGTACTTCAGTTATTGTTAACCTCCCCCCTCCAACTTGAATTGTTGTGTTTGTTTGTAATCTAGCAAAATCCTATGCTCGCGTGAAAAATACCCATCATATGAGACCTACCATACAACCCATTACCTATACCTGCAGGAACAAGTAATTCACCAAAAAAAAACAACAAAAAACCCCAATCTCACTTGTACTAAAATCAGTGGAATAACTAACCAGTGTTAACATGAGTTGGATGTGACCTGACTTCTGGCAAACAGATACTTGAAATTAAAAAGGCAACTTTGTTAGCCTCGCTTAACAGCTAACTCACCTTGCACAGCTAAGCCAGCTAGTCGGATTCCTTGATCTAATGACGAATGTAATCGACCATCAAGAACATCCTTTTTCACTTGCAGGTAATACTGATATCTGTAAAGAAGAGAAACACTGAGACCTAAAGTCTATAATAATTTCTACAGAACAAGAGATTACTGAAGATAAAAGGGTTTTTGTTTGATTTTTTAAAAATATAAACAGGTTGTATATATAAATAGATCTGTGTGCGCCTGATGTTACAAACTCCACACATAACCAAAAATTATAGCACTTTAAATATGTAGGGTAGATTAGTCAGTGTGCTGCCCGTGAGGGCCAGTGTGCCAAATACATGAAAAAGTAAATCAAACATTTTTTCCATTTATTGGACCACACCCCAAGAATGACATCTGTTGGAATTATGTCCCTCCAATCAACACTGTTGGCATAACCAAGGAAAATGCATTCCCAAATCACAAACAAGTATGGGACAGAATGAAATTATTTTAACTCCTTTTACATGGGTTTTGTACTATTATAAATTAGGCATGTGATATTTTATCACATTTAAACTGCTGCATCTGACTTACACCAACCTTCTTGAAAAGAAAAAAGGGCAACTTCATACTGCAATTCCTGTGTTCACATTAAAGGGATTTTTCTGATTTAATATATTTACTTAAAAAGGTACAACTTATGTATGCAGACAGTGTTACACCTCCAAACTCCTCAGACTTACTAATAGTAGGTACCATATCTACAGAACTGCAAAGGTATAGGGCTTCTCAGAGCCTTAAGATTGGCATTAGGTTTTTAACTATTCAGGTCCAATTTTTTATTTTAACCAAAACAGTTAACAACTTGTAGAGGTCTCCTGAAATCATTACACCAGCATATAAGTGTGTTATACAGACCACTAAAGCTTATTTTCTGTACATACAATTCTTCTAGCAATGATGCAATTCTGTTAGCTTATCTTTTTATGTACAGAATCAAAGTCGATAGATGAAGCCATAATATAATATAACGTAAGAAAATACCCATGCACTTGAAACAGCAAGAATAAGTCATTCCAAACTCCATCCTACATTTCTGTATAGTAATCTAACATCATCTTTCACAATCCTCCGCAGACAATTCTTATGCCAGCACAAGTGAGATGCAGTAACTTGCCACTAGACAGCACCAAAGTTCTGACCAGGCCTGCATGCTTAGGAATACAGCATGGTAACAACTATAGCTGGCTTTGAGAAAGCATTAAGGCATAAGGCTTGTTTTTATTTTTTAGCATTTGTATAGTTCCTCTCCAAACCAGTTTTCTTCATGAGCTCAAAAAGGTTGAATTATGGGAGGAAAGAAAATCTTTATATATAATATAAAAACAGTCTAGTAGGCCAAAAGTATATACATTTTTAACACCAGCTAAGAAATTCATGTATTTTCTGCTCAAATAACATGAAAACAAAGTTGTTTCACGAGCTTAGACTTGATATGATCATACAAACTGGAAAAAACTGGAAGATTCCCATTAGCTTCAATAGGCTTTGAACAAATTTGACACAGAGAGGAAGTCATTCGCCAGTAACAGTAGCACACTGCCTCTTGGCTTATTGTGTTCTCAATGTGAATTTCACAATTTTTTGGACTGCGTGGTTCAGAATTCAGTGCACTGTGCAACACAGAAAACATGAGGTTGAAAAACAAAAGTACTAGAACCAAATCAAAAGACTGCCAGATTTGCAGACCTGCCTGAAGCTGCCATGTGGCAGCAGAAGGGACACTAATTATACTTGTAATTTTAAATTCTGTACAATATGTATAAATCTGACAGCCCTTATGCAGGTACATGAGACTTTACTTATGAAAGCACCTTTGTAGATTAGTCCCCCGTGCATGTATTGACTGGGTCAGGTTCTACAAGTGCACAAACCACGATGTGATTAAATAGTAAGTAAATGCACTGCATCTCTCTTCTCCTGTATTTCCTTCGTATTACTTAAAAACCACCCCCCCTACCACCACAACAGTCCTATTCACTGCAAAAAGCAAAGAGGTGCTGAAACATGACTATGAAATAAACATGATGTTAAGAGACTGCCAAGAAATGTAAAACTAACAGTGGAATTCTGGCTCTACAACAATCGAGTTTCCTGCTAGTTTTGGAACTGGGACTTCAGCCCTGATTCCTGTAAAAACCTTAGATAAGCCACACTGCACACACAGGTGGCAGAAGGTGGGGGCTAACAGGGCTTAGCCCCACAAACGCAGGGTAGCGGTTGGACCGCAAGGCAGCCCAACTGTGGGCTTCCAGCAGCTGCAGCAAGGGTGAGGAGGGAGAGGGAGTGGGAGTGGGGCTGGGGCAGACGCTACACAGCCAGGGCGGGGCAGGGGACTGAGCCGCAAGCAGCTCATCTGGGGGGCACAGCTCCTGCTGCTATGTGCACCCCGAGAGGCATGGGGGTCATGCACCCCCAGATCTGTGCAAGGCAGGGCAGGCTGCTGCTGTGGGCTAGGGCCAGGCCGCACTTGGGGCAGACAGCGGCAGCACTGGGAAGGGGGCTATGGGTGGGGGGCTGCAGCCACCCCAAAATTCGCCATAGCCCTCCCCAACCTGCTCTTACAGCACCCCAAGCTCAGTGCGGCCTAACCCCACCCTGCTGGGAAAAGCCTGGTGCAACTCTGGCCCCAGCCTGCAGTGGCAGCTTACCCTGCCCCATGCAGATCCGGGGGCACATGTCCCCCATGCCTCCCAGTGTGTGCACAGTGGCAGGAGCCACTCCTCCCATCCCGCACCCTGGGGGGGGGGGGGTTAGGCTGAGCATTCACTCAGCACCCCCAAATATTTTTTTCTCCCTCTGCATATGACTACACAGTAACCATACAGAAACAGCAGCAAATACAGGGGGATATTATGATTACTAGATAAAATGCTATGATCCAGATATTTCTATGCATTTCATGACTTGCGGTACCCTAATTTCTAGACTTGCCCACTTCGAAAGACCTGCTTTTAATCCCACCTTCTGACAGTCCCTTCAGAGACATTTCAAACTAAACTCACAAAAGTACGTGGCTGCCAGTAGAACAAGTGTTTAAAAAAAATCCTGCATTTAATGTTTAACACTAGCTAAAGGGTTTTAAAGGACCTGGTAGATAAAGAGGAAAAACAAATTCAAAATTGGTATTTTATTTTGGAATGTTTGTTAGTGTTTCCAGTATACAAACACCCGTTTTAAAAAATGAGCCCTACCAGGAGCCGAATAAAACTTAGGATCCTATAGTGGCTGAAAGGTAAAAGGGAGTGGGGAACAGGTATTTTTAGATGCCAATTCTAGTTTTACTCCTGGATACAGGGTGGTGATGTTCAACCACGAAGGTTCCTGAGGAAGCATTTTTAACATCACGCTCAATGGTGGTGGTGTAAGGGAAGAAAAAGAATCTCTGCTTTTCAGGAGATTGTGTTGGACCATCAGGCAATCTTATTTTGTATGGCTGCCTTGGAGCAACAATTATAAATCCAGTTTATGGTAGGTAACCAATCTAATGGTCTTGAAGAATGAGAATGTATCTTTGGAATGTCACCATCAAATCTGTATAGAGGACAGTGTTGTTATGTGGTCCATACTTTGATTAAGGTTGCCACAGTGCATCCATCATGTAAGAAACTAAGAAAAGCTCCACTGTTGGTTTAAAAGTATACAATTCAGATGGGTAGCAGGGCTGTGTTAAACGTTGTCCATTCAGAAAGATCAGAACCTGGCCTATCATTTGTAAGGTACTGCGTCTCTCTTCTCCTACATTTCCCTTGTATTATCTTAACCCCCTCCCCTACCCAACAACCCTCTTCACTGCAAAAAGCAAGGAGGTGCTGAAACATGACTGAAATAAACAGGGCTTCTTATCTGAAATTAACACTTGTTATTAAGTCAGTAGTCAAGGTGATGCATTTTTTGGTTTTATCTAAAGATTTTATTCATCCTATATAAATAAAAGTTTCCAAATATTATCCACACATATTTCCATTTGAAAAAAAACACCACAGCAAAAGAGATAAATATGTACTTTTAGAGGTCTTCCATTAAAAATTGCTGTTTATTTGAGAAATAAAGAAATTTATTAGAGATGAGTAAGTTTGCACATTGTTACAAACTTACACAAATTAATTGAAGGTAAGGCTTTTGTCCATTCAGTAATGACAAAATTGGGAAAAAACAACCAATTAAATTGAAAATTAAGGTTTCACCCTTATATTTTAGCAACATTGCCATTTTAGAGTAACATTTTGATCATACTTTGTGTGTATTTAAAAAAATGGTCTAGTTGGGGAATTTGGAATTAGAACAGTGATGATAGCTCTTGCTCCTAAAGCCATATGAAAGAAGAAGAATAAAATAAATGCTACTGCAGTTTGCCAGCCTGTAGCTAATTCCAAGGGGAATGGGAGTGGACAAGTCTGAACAAAGCCATAATTACAAGGATATCATTTCCCACAACTCCATTTAGCAAACACAAAAAACATTAAAAATATATTTCTTTCTATTTCTTCAGCAAGCATGCTCCATGTTTTAAGAAGCAAAGAAGTTGGAGAGCTATCAGACAGTTTCTGAATGTCATTAAAATACAGACATATTGATTCTAAAGTCAGTCAAGATCACAAGAGAGAAATTAAAGAAGTTTAGAAATAAAAGCAAAATGTGATGATTTAAAACTTCATCCTGAGATCTAGATTTTGTCTCTAATACAGCTGTGTAAATCTGGAGTAACTCCATTTGTCCCCATGACTACATATTGTGTGTAGCATAGCACATATTAGTAATAAACTCTGTTTGTGACATCTTTTCAGCATATTTTTTACTGTAGTACAAGTAATCTGACTTCACTTAATGGGATACCTGATTCGATACCTTTTTTGATACATAACTGGTCCCTTCATTTTGAGTTTCATGGAAATACTTAGCTCCTCAGCTCATCCTTAATATATACACCATTTATACAGATTTCTGTTATCTGGGGTGGTAACTTTCTTAAATCTCATAAGCTAAGCAAAGTATGTTCTGGAAAATATTTGAAAAAAAAAAAAAAAAGATCTTGAAGAGTTCAGAGGGCAGGATAAGGGGAGAAAAAGGGAAGAGTATTGTTTGTAGAACCAATGCACCTAGAAGCCCTATTTATGAACCAGAGCCACCTTGTGCTAGGTGGAATACAAATACCAGAAATAATGGGGGGAAGGGGAGAAGGTGGGAGAGGGAGACTCTGGCCAGAAAGGGGAATGCAAGGAACAATGCTGCTCCCTATTCAATACCTCCTACTGATCCCTGCTTGGGGGCAAGGGGGAATAAAAACTTATTGCTACACAGCACACAAGATAACTGCCAGCTAATATTGAAGACAAATATAGATATATCTACATCTAGATATAAAGACACACACACACACACACACACACACACACACAGAGGAAATGCTATCCTTCCTTTTTCTGGTTTCACATTTCCTGGCAAACCTGTATGCATTGATTTGCATAAGAGATTTTCCCCAAGAGCACGAAAACATATGAATTAAGGAAAGACAGTGTCACAGACTGTGTCCCCACATGCAGGCATGTGCAGTTTGTGGAACCCCAAACCGCAAGTGTGGAATGTTAAAATATGCTCTACACCACAAATCTGCAGCACAGGGGCAAAATCTGATACCAGGATTTCCTGGTAGCAAAAAAAAAAAAAAAAAACCTTAGAAAAAATTGACGCAGAGCATGTGAAAGCATGCGCTGCAACAAATGGAGGCTCGG
>NW_017728943.1:63265772-63380050 GCF_001723895.1 Crocodylus porosus
CTGGTAGCAAAAAAAAAAAAAAAAAACACCTTAGAAAAAATTGACGCAGAGCATGTGAAAGCATGCGCTGCAACAAATGGAGGCTCGGTCCTCCAATACGATGCTCTGGCTGCCAGCCAGTGTCTCTACTGCTCCATTTGTGCCCTGACTGAGCCAGCGCACCGGGAGCAGGGAGGAGCTGGAAAAGGGCAGTTTGCCCAAAGTGGGACAATGTGTCCTGCAAGAAAGCACGTGCAGGGGCATGCCCTTAAGTACAAAGTAGTGACACAAATTTGTGCTGTTGCAAGCAGGCATCCCTGCTTGTCTAAATGTGGCCATAGCAGGTATGTCTACCACCCTAGCATCAAACACTTAATTATTTATTTTCAGCTACCCACTACTGAGAACAAAACAATAGGATCAGGGGCAATCAGACTGCTTCCTTTCACTCTCCTGGAGCTGACTAATTTTAAGAAGCTTTAAAAATGAATCACCTTGGACTTACCTGAAAAACAAAATACACATTTTTACTAGTTACTTACAAAATGTGCACTACTTACCTAAGAGGTACAATTCCTTTACAATTGTTCCTAATGATGTAATTACTGGCTTGACAAACAGTTTTTCATAACTCATTAGGTACCTTTTTGGAGCCAAGCCTATCTATTAGATAATTGCATAACTATGTTGTTTTTCTTTCTCTTTTTAATGGAGGACAGAAGAGAATGGCTCCAGCATTACAAAGATCCAATAAAAATCCTCAGGAAGGAGAAAAGGTGCTTTTGCTGTCATGTAGTTACAGTTCATGATTTTAACTATCAATTATTCAGCTCTTTTTAGTTTTATAAAAACAGGATACTAAATGCCGTTAGATCAGGAGTGAGCAACTACTTTGGTTGGTGCACCACTTAATGAGTTTAAGTGAGCTGTTGAGGGCCACACAAAATCTTTCAGAAGGTATCATTTTAACAAACCACAGATAAAAACAAATCATATACTAAAAATCAGCCACCTACTATAATGTTTTATTTCAAAATACACTGTTTATCCTCATTTATGTTTTTTTGAGTAGTGTATACAGAGGTGATTGCATAACAGCTCGAAATAAAACCTTACTCTTGCATAACAGCTGCCTGTGCGCTGGGTCCTGGAAGCCAGGGGTGGGGGGCCAGGAGGTACATTCAGCACAGCTTCTCCAGTTGGTGCATTCTGCTCCCCCATCTGCCCCACGGCTGCCCCTGCTCGAGGGTGGGGTGGGGAGGTGATTCTGCAGCTGGGCAGCTCCTGTCCTAGTGCACAGGGCTCCAGCTCTAACCCTCACCCACCTTCCACCCACTCGGCCACCAACAGGTGGCTGCTCATCATGCTGAGTGGGTATAAGGCACCCTGGAGCTAGAGCCCCACACACGGGGGCAAGAGCTGACTGGCTGTGGCTTCCCCCCCTACCCTGAAGGGGCGCAGCAGGGGCAGGAAGAGGAGGAGCCACTGGAGGCAGGGGGAACCAAGCAGTAGCTTTGTGGCTGCAGCTGCAGCTGCAGCTCCTCAACTGGGAAACTGTGCACACCAGCCAGGGCTGAGACTGGGGTGGTACTGTCAGTGGGCATGGGGCATGTGCAGATGGGAACATAGCATGAGCTGGTCTGGGAGGGAGCAGGCACGACTTGGCCCCAGGCAGGTGCCGCAGGGGTGAGGCAGCCGTGGGCCAGATGCAATCAATTGGCAGGCCAGATCCAGTTCATGGCCTGTATTTTGCCTATTCCTAATTAGATCATAAAGTGGATTTATCACATTAGGAACCTGACAAATGCCATATTGTATCAAAACACTAGTCCGCCTAGTGCAGGATTGCATCTGAGCGTGGGAAATGAGAAATCTTATACCGGGCAATTCTAGAACAAGGTGCCTATGAGGGATGTTTCTTTTGTAACTGAAGGTAATTTTTTATATATCAATGTTTCAGCTATGGATGGTTTTGTTATCCACACATATCTTTTTTTTTTTTTATCCTGCAAATGTTTTGATATTAATGCTATTTGTCACAGGCACCATCAAATGTTACTTATGTTGTGCTGAAGAAATAAAGATCCCCTTTTTTCCCCTTTTAAACTGGTTATCTTTTGTAATTTCAGCCTGCAAAATGATTTAGCCGTGGCCCTGTGTAAGAAGGCATCAAATAAAAGACATCATTTGACGCCAGTACTTTTTCCTGCCAAGGCAGGGGGTCGCACTTGATGATCTGCTCAGGTCCCTTCCGACCCTACCAACTATGAAACTATAAAAAGGTGCTGATGGATAATGAATGTAGTGGGAGACAGCTGTCTACCAGCCTCTGGGACAATAATTATGCCTCGCATCCTTTCTAATCTGTAGATCTCAAGCACTTTACAGAAGGAGGTTGGTACCATTAACTTTATTTTACAGATGGGGAAACTGAGCCACAGGGCAGTGAAGTTATTTGCCCAAAGCCCCAGAGCAGAATAGTGAAAGAGCGGGATTAGAACCAAGGTCTCCAGAGTTCCAGTCCAGTACTCCAACTACTAGGTCCTATTAATTTCATGTGGGTTGGCCAATGGACAGGAATAACATTCATTGTAGACCTGAACTGAATTTGAAATGATAATGCAGAAACTGAAAAGCTCAGTCCTCTCAGACATGGCATAAATGTTATTAATATCACAACATGATACATAGGCCCACACATGCTGAAACACATTTTAGAAGCTGTAATTCAATCACCACACTTTAATCTAAAGACATTTTAAAAAACATTATGTACGTTGCTGACATTTTGATTGGTGAAACCACAGCAAGGCCTCATTCTCTGCAAGTGGATAAATTTAGCTTATGATGACAAATACCAGAATGAATCTAGCTTGCTCTACTGGAATTCTATTAGCTAATCAACCAGTGGAAGCCTGAGGTTTTTGGATACTACATGAGTACCGCTTATTTGGGATTTGTGGTAGAATATCAAAAAGAGCAACTGTGTCACCATAGAAGGGTAATATTTTTGGAAAAGTATCATTAGTAGAAGTCTACCACACCCTGCAGCAGACCTTCAAAAAGATCAGCAGTTTTGCCAGAAAAGAAAACATTGAAGGAAAATGAAGATCTAATACTGAATGTAACACATTAATCAACGCCAACTTTTAAATGCAGTTTTAAATAAAAGGCTCCTGCAGCCAGGAATTCCTGAAGCTGAAGTGAAAAGCTAACAGCAGCTGAAAAATGAGGTCAGGCAAAACCAGAACCAGAATCATCTACCTGTGTCCTTTCTAGCCCTGGGTGAAGAAGCATACTGAACATTATTGAACTTTTAAAAAATGAGTGATGGAAGTCTTGTGGCATTTCTTCAGGTCTATCTAGTGATAACACAGGAACACAGTCCTGCTGTATCTGTTCACAGGACCAAAAAAGGAGAGTTCTTATAACCTACACCAACAAACAAAAAACTCTTTAAATGCACTTGTAACTTGTCAAAAGAACTTCTTCCATGGTCAGTCGTAGGGTATGGTCCTCTGAAGGGCCCACTATTTTCACAAAGCTCATTGGGAAATGTATCAAACTCTTTGTTGTAGTAGATGTGCCAGGTGAATTTTATGATTATCTGATAAGAGGAGCCATCATTTGGCCCTACCAACACAAGGTTTGGGTGGAATCAACAACAAAAAGACAACAAAAGAGCACAGAAAATACCATCTTCAGAGATAGCTCTGGACTCTGCAATCTAAGTAGGGTGTGAAGAAACTGGAGAAGATCCAGAGGTGAGCAACAAAGATGATGAAGGGTTTGGATTGCAAGCTGTACAAGGAAAGGTGGAGAGAACTAGGTATGTTTAGTCTGGAGAAAAGTAGATTCATATTTGAAAGAGGGAACACAACTGTCCTCCCTTGTTGAAGAGCAGCATACACAAAACAAAAGGTTTAAACTGCAGTAAAGCAGATTTAGATTAATTCTTAGAACGAAAAAAATCCATACTATAGGAACAGTAGGAGAGTAGAACAAGCTGCCCTGGGGAAGTTGTGTAACCTTGCTGGTAGGACCAAAGAAGATGCCTTCAAAGAACAAGCTACATAGGCACAGATCTGGGATAGTGTTGGAACAGCACTTCCTTCATTTGTTCTGCAGGCCGTACCACATGATTCAATGTTCCTTCCAACCCTATAGTTCTATATTCACATTCACATTTCAGCAGGTGCTTTTGGGGGCATAGAGAGAAGATAAATACTGTTAGTGGACCTCCTTTGTTTCACCAGTACCAAGAAACATAAGCAAAGGTGAAATACTAGTTCTGATTCCAGCTCTAAAATGGCCAGTGTTGCCAATACTTTCAAACTTCGAGGTTAAGCTGCAGTATAATCTATGACCTAAGGGAGCTCCAGTGTGAAAAATCTTAGCACAATTAAAAGTCCACTCAAATCAAAGATAGTATTGCATCACTTGTGTTACTTGCAAGCTCCCTTCATTCAACTTATTACTTAGGGCTGTTCAATTTGTAAGTGGCCAGGGGCCACACACCCTTCAGCCACACACTGCACAGGCCACATGTCCCGTGCATGGGCCATATGCTCCATGAGCTGAGCACTGCGCCATGTGTCCTCCACCTGCTGTGCCATGTGGCAAGCAGCCACCCCACTGCACCATACCAGTACCCATGAGCTCTGTACACCATGCCATGTTCCCCTGCCCCACTGTGCAGAGGGTACCTCTGCCCCCTCCTGCCACTGTACTGTGCCAACACACCACATAGAGGTTTCAGGCACCCCTGCCACAGACACCCTTGGCCCCATGTACAGTGCTGCCCCTGACCCCCAGTGAAAGCAGAAGAAGGGATCAGGAATCTGGAGGCAGTAGTGGCAGCCACTGGAGGACTGAGAGGAGTGGTACCTGGACCAGGATCCCAGGGGCCACAGGAGGCTATGGGGCTCTGGGCAGACTGACAGCTGCTAGTTAGACAAGCCTGACTTTAATAGTAGTTCTCTTTCACACACTCTGTGAAACATGACATCAACATGTCAAACCTATTTGGATTTTCTTATTCCTAATCAACATCAGATTGCAAACAAAAATGTGCATTCCAAAGATGATGGACTTGATTCTGCTCTCAGACAGCTGGAAATCAGGAGAAACTTAACTGAAAGCAAAGGAAGTCAATCTGGTATAAGAGAAGGACCAGGCATTTAAGGGAGAACTGGAAAGTATACATATGGAGAATGGAGGCTTAGGGCACTCAAAACAAGGTTTGGAACCTTTCATGTGTAAACTGTTGACTCAAATCCAGCCAAACTCATTTGTGCCAAAAGAGCAGTTGCTGTTTGGTGGCCCCTGTTGAATGAACGGCTCACAAAATTCCTAGTCATCAGGTGCCAAACAACAACATCATATTCAGCCTCCTTGCTGGCAGCCTCAGCAGAAAGGCCAAATACTGAGCAAGTCTGGAGACTTAACTCAGCCCAAGAATTTCTTTCCCTGTGTTAGAAGTGAAGTAGATAGACAAGACAGGTGGGGGGAGGGTGGGGATCTTCTGCCACTGCTGCTCACACCGTGCCTTTTCTGTTGATTAACAGAGGACCCCTTTTGTCTCTAGGCTGTCAGTCCAGCACTTTTCACCAGCATTAAATTCTTCTGAAAGAAAAGAAACAGAGATGAAAAAATGCTCTGCAAAGTGTTTTGTTTTCCATGCCGTTTCCTATGGACCACAAGCTGTTACATGTGTATTGGCCTTGTTGAGACGTGCAGGCATGATATGAGCCTTCCAAAACACACATTTCTTTCTTCAAAGACTTACCCAACACATTCAGTCTTTTACTATCCATCTTTTTTTTTTCCATATTTAGAGAGAATAAAACCCAAATCACAACAGGTCCAACCTCCAACCTAGAATCTTTAGGTTTTTTTAATGGTGCATTATACTTTTTGGACTCTTCAGGTTCAAATAAACCCACAGTTGTGAAGTTAAACCTTAGATAAAAAAGACCAGTAATAGCACGCTTCTGCAAGAGAGGAAGGCATGCCACAACATGATCCCAATTTTCTACCCTTGAACTCCTGAATTAATTCAGACAAATTACAGGGAGCTAAAGTATAATTTATGAGCAGGATAAACTCCCTAATAATCATCTTTAAATTTATAAGAGTGAATCCAAAATACAAAAAAGACATATTCAGTGAAAAACTAACTTTCTTTTGAGAATAAAAATTAGACAAATCTTGTCGTCTCATTTTTCAGACACTCACAAGAAAGGCTGAGCTGGACTTTTTCATGGATTTCAGTAAATTTGCACCAATGTGACAACAAACACAACAGTATACAGTTCAGCTAGCACAATTTCCAGAGCATAGAGAGGAACTGAGAAAATAAGAAAAGCACATTCAGAGCTAAGGAAGGGAAAAATGTGCATTTTGGCAGACTTTCACTACAGATAACACATTTGTTAAAAGTATGCACATTATATAGAAAATCTAGTACAAGACATTTGGATGCTAATGATTCATTAGCTATAGACCTCTAAAAGGTACTGAGCTTCTTATCCAGCAAAACACTTACCCACATGCCTAATTTCCAGTACGATAGCTCTACTGACTTAAATGGACCATTCATGTGTTTAGAGTTAGGCATATGCCTAAATGCTGTTTTGAACGAGGGCTTTAACTGAAGGCGCCCTTTCCACCCCATTGAACAAGACCTTTTATGGTTATTCTGGACCTCGATGTAAAGGAAAAAAAAGTTTTAAAAATTCGTGATCAGTTACTGACACTCCTATCATTTCATATGCCTGAGTGACAAAATATAAAAATGTTAAATTAATAGGAGAATCTTTTATAGGCAAATTATTTCTGAAGTCAATAATTAAACCTCTTCTTACTTTTCAACCATGAAATCAAACCGATTTTCACAAGAGGTCAGTTTACCCATTTTACATGTGGGGAAACTGAGACATAGGAAGGGGAGGGAGCTGCATAAGATCACACAACATAGTAGCACCATGAACTGAACCTGGAAGTCTCAAGTCCCAGTCTAGTAACCAAGCCACTAGGATACACTAGGATCCCTCCAGGTCAAGCAGATAGCAAACTTGATATGAAAAATCTCTTACTAAATTTCCACCTTCTTTTTTATTAGTAATGAAGAGAGTTCAAAGTAAAAATGGGAAGCTCAGTGGATTATATTTGTGTGGTTTAATTATAGTCTGGTTTACCTTATGCAACTGCAATCCTAAGCATTAGATGTATAAACTAAAAAATGATCCATAGCTGCTCATGCCAGCAAATAATTCACCTGGCAAGGAAAAGCAGCACAAACACCATACAGATGCCTCTTCCAGAACCAGAGAAAAACTCTTGTTAGATGCATGTCCTAACAGACGGATGTCCAAAGTACAGTCTACTTTTTTGTTAACACTGACTGACTCAGTTCAAAATATGCTGTTGCCTGTCTTAAAAAGTATATGTGACTAATATAAGAGCCATCTCTACTGTGGGAAAACAGGGTATACATTGCATGTAGAAGCAGAGTGAGTCAACAATTTAAAAATTCTTCTGGTAGCCAGCCAGGTTAATGGTCAAACAGGTTAGAGTATCATGCTGAAAAAACTAGTAGAGCTTACTACAGCAAGCGTAATGTTGACCATGTTCTGGAAAGTAGAGAACTGTGTAGGAGAGATGTCTCTTTAATAGGGCAGTACAGACATAGCTTGAAATCCCCTTTAAATTTATTCTTTAGGTATAAACAAGCCAACTACAGGCTTTTTAAAGAAGTACTCTGCTCCTAAAAAGCACTAAATTCTAAACTGTCAAGGTCCCCCTCCCTTTCTCAGTAGAAAGCTGCATTCGCACACTGCTGTTCAGCAGGCACAAACACCAGTGTTCACAATAGCACTCACATGTACTCATGTGTTTAGGTTCACCACCCCAAAACAGTGAGGTTTGTGGTATAATTTCCAACTTTCTTGTGTCTTTGGGTATAGGTTTAGTTAAAGGACAGGAGTACATCTATATGCGCTTGCAAAATGCAGGCTTTGGTGCCTGCAGTAAATGATAAATTACCTGAAAAGGTATGTTTAGGTATTTTAGTGCTGAAAATCCTACAAGGCTGCCAGGAGTTAGTGTGTGACTGTCTAAAAGTCATCAGAAAAATCCTCTGCATCAGATTCCAGCCTCACAAAAGTGTAAAAGCCATTCATTTTAATGGCTTTCTATCCTGAAGCTGTATAAGAATCTAGGCCATTCACTGCAGGTTCTTTCTTATGCTAACTCACCTTGGAAACTATTAAGGTAATAGTGCTTAAAATGAACCATAAGGAAGTCAGAAGCCCAGGACAACTGATCACTATTAAGCATCAGTGTTATGTAACATGTACATTCCTGTGTAAGGATTGTTGGGCACTGAAAGTACATTCCCTTTGGAGTGCTTATTAATAGTTTGCAATCCTGCAAAATTCAATAAAACCCCAACCATCCTCTGCCCAGAGGTCTTGGAGACCTTCACAGCTCCACAGGTATGGCACAAACTAGTCAACCCTTATTAGCAAACAATGTGTAAATGATGGAAGACAGGCAGATTTTAAATTCTCCGCAAGCATAACTCTACATTACTGAATGTTGCCCTGATAAAAGGCAGGACTATGCCAGCAGCTATGTGAATCAATGCCTGCCTGCTGGGTGAAGTAGATTTATTTTATGAAATGAATAATTATTCTTTGTAAAACCTTCAAAAACAGCTGAAGATATCAAGTGCAACAGCAGCTGCCAAAGATAAAACAGCAGACCAGTAAACATCTCACTGCACAGGAATTTGCCATCTTCCTACACTGAAATTTCTGCCAAATTCTTGTTGAGATTTTCAACTGCATAAGGGCCTCCACACAAATGCTTCTTTTAAACTCACTCAGAGACCTCAGGATCATGTTGACATCTAACTGTAGTGTTTTTAGTTGGACCCTGCCAGCAGTGTAAAAAACACTGAAGATTTTTGGCTCTCTGAAAAAGGCTGCCTCTAGAACTTGTTCCATTTATTGTGTCTTAGCGACAGGGAAAGAAAGAATTTGCTCCACTACCACGTAGTATTAATGATCACATTCAATCGCGTTTTAATGCAGAGAAGCAGCATTATTGCAGCATAAGGCTTTTTCTGCTTGACTGTTGACATACTGAATTTAAAAAAAAAAAAAAAAAAGTGAAAACTCATTAGCCCATGCATTTGTAGCATGAGTAGCTACTCTGCAAAACCATCCACAAGTTACTGTGTACTCACTGATGCTGCATGTGTTGCTAGGACACCTGCCATCTGCACATTCAGGGATGCAAAATCATTATTTTCCTCCCTCCCTCATCTGACAAAGCAGCTTGGTGGAATAAGCTTCTATTTTACTACTCTGGTGGGGGAGAGGGGAATTCACAGACTGCTCTCATGTACTAATCATCTGCATACCCATTGTACTAAAGTTCTGCCAAACCTACCGGTGGAGAAAAGGGACAGCATCAGATTAGTTAGTACAGGTTATCCATTCACTAAAACTCAGTATAACTATGATCAAATCCCTCAGTCAGCCTCAGGGATGAAAGCATAAACAAAACAAGAGCAGATCTGGTCAGTTTAACAATAAATTAATTTTTTAGACAAACATTTAAAATTTTGTATTTCCATGCAGCATGACAAAATCCTTCCCCTAAAAAAGTTAAGTAAACCCTAATATTAGCATAAAAGGCAGAAAGGAACATAAACCAAAGGAAAGATGCAGGGTGGTCTCCGGTATGTTTAGGAGAAACTGTCCTTCATTGGGGAATAATTCTGTATTGGTCTTAAGTTATGAAGTAGTTCATTTTAATGAAATGTTTCCCTTCCAATTCATGGACAATGACATTTAACTGAAAAGAGAAGAGAGAAATGAAAAATAAGCTTTACAAAGGAAACGGTTTTCCTTCTAACACATCACCTTCCTGCTACTAAAGCTTTCTAGGCTTGTTTGCATATTTTCATAAAACTATTAAATTATGAGCTGTTTTAAGCTAACAAATTAGGTGCTTTACAAGCTCCACATGAGAAACCAACCCAAACCATGTCTTTAGTTTTCACAACTCATTTAGATGTTCTGATTTGGTAGGTTTTATTGCAGACATCATCAAGCTTTCTAGCATTGACAAAGATTAAGGGCTTGATCCTGTATGTTGCTGGGGACCTCTAATGCTTACCTATTGCAGTAGGACATTCAATGGCCTGTGGAATCAGATCAGTGTAATGCAGTTAGAACATCAAACTCTGAAACGTCAATTGATATAGCCCAGGCTTTTAAGAAGTTCACTGACAGAGTCCATGGATGGTTTTGGAGTCCCAGACAAGAGCAGTATCCCAAAATATCTTTCGGGCTCACTAAAACCTAAGTTTTACAACTTGCTAAACAGTTTTGGTTCTTTGAATTTTTTTCTGTATTGTCACCTTGCCGAATACAAGGTAGAGAACTGCAACTAAACTTGGTAAGAAATAGACCAGAAGTCATTTCATTGCTTTATTTCAGATGAGAGAGCTATTTATATTTTGTTGCTACTACATGTCGATGCCATTGTCTCACCTCAGAATTCCTCTGCAATAAAGAGGAATGGGGAACAAAAAACTCAAGTCTCTAAAACCAATTTGCATAGAATGCTTATACACAAAAAATTCTTTTTAGCTGAAACTAATGACTCTCTACACTGAAGTCGCTTTAGGTCACTCTTCTTCACGGAATAAAAAAATATTAATTAAATCTGAAAGATTTATGACATATGAAATGAAACCTTTGACAAATATATCCAATCTCTTTCATATTTTTAGGTGCAAATAAAATAATTGAGGAAGGTGACAGATAGAGAACTCCAGGGAATGAAATCCTTAGTCCATGAGAAAGCCCCATGAGAAGCAGCAATAGTGCCTGTCACTTTACTCGTGTCCCTCAAAGTTCATTTGAAGGCAGGGTGTAATCCATTGTCCACTCTGGTGCCAGATTTGGTGATTTTGTCCATTTGGAAATGGGCTGAAGCCACTAAATTTATTTCCATTCCAAGAAAATGTTACTCAGAAATTCTAATTTTTTTCACTTTATTAACAAGCAGTTTTTTCACCTTCTCATTCTACCCCAAACCAAACCTGTGTGTCTTGACAAAATCTCTAAAAGTGAACAGATACCTTATGGCTTGCTGCACTGTCATCTGCAATGCTATATGATCAGCTAGATTGCTATAAATCCTTAGGCTATTATTTTTAAAATTCATTATTCATCTAGTTATTCTTCTCCCTCAGACCGTCTGCAGCACAAATGAAGCTAGACTTATAATTTTCCACTTCATTTCAAAAGGGAAAAAAGTTTTAATTTTCATGCATGTTCTGCTATAGAACATCACAAGAAGTTTTAAAATCAACACTTTGGCTTCACTGAAGAAAATGAGACTCAGTCAAGCATAAAACAGAAACAAGGGAACACATTCAAATCACATTTTAAAATAAATTTCAAATGGAAGCTTCTTTGAAACAAACAGCAGTGGTTAGGTATTATCAACATTATAACTAAGGAAATTATACACACTTACAAAGGACACTGGAAAATCTAATGCAGAAAAAACTTAGGGCAATAAAATGTCACGTTAAATTGGAGGAATACAAAAGTTGCTGTACTGGATCATCCAGGACTCTCTTTCTAACAGAGGTGAAGATCAACTGCTTCCATTCCAGTATTGTCCACCCCAAGGACTCTGGCCCTCCTTGAAAGGCTTTCTGGCATGGATGGCTCCTGAAAAACTACTACTTTTCTGAAACGTCAAAGGTGAAACTGTCACAGAAAACCATAATTCTAGTGACTTAGGTGAGGTACAAACATTATACATAAACCGATTTAAGTGATCAGAAACTGGTTTAAATCTGTAATAGAACAGATATTCAGTGCAAACCTAGCTGAATGTGGTATCAAACTTAACCGATTTGGGTCAAACTGGTTTATGCAACATCTGACCCAGACCCCTTCCTGGTTTAAGTTAAACCAGAGTTCCACAGCATCCCAGATGCTTTGCAGCCCTGAGCTGGGCTGTCTGCTCTAGAACAGGGCTGGCCCTGCCCCTCCATTCCCTAGCTGGAGATCTGGCAAAGACAGCACGCACAGCAGGGCCTGCCTGGCTTCCCCCCCCTCCCCTCTCTCACAGCACGGACTGTAGCCAGCATATGACATTCTAGCTAATGTTGAGAGGTGCCTGGGTAAGGCAGACAGGACAACGGCAGACAGGACAGTGTCCACTTAGGGCTTTTTGGAGGGAACCATGAGGTCAGCTGGTAATGTCCCTCAGTTCTTTCCTTGGAAATAGTTGTTTAAGAAGAGCTTGAACTAATGAGAGAAACTTTTGTTTTGTTGATGGGGTGCTAAATGCTGTGTTATCAACTCACTGGTCAGGAGCAGCGAAAGGGGGAGCCCCTTCGTAATCAGAGTTCTGCCGGCTTGGCCATACACCCCTGCCTTCAGCTTAGCACTACAGAAGGGCAGGGAGGGCTGCCCCCGACTTCTAGCCTGAGCCACTGCAGGCATGTACCTGCATTTCTTCAGTTCAGAGGGGATGTCTGTATGGTTACAAACCAGTTCAGCTTAGCCAGTTTAGACTAACATGCAAATATTGAATCAATTTGGGCTCAGGCTTTTTGAACATCTGTCCCTAGCCCTAGGGTTTAAGAAAGTCACTAGCTACTATAAGACACTTAATTAAAAAAGTCACAAGAATTGACAACACAAATTCCTACAATATTCTTCCCTAAATATTATAGGCAGATAAAATTAGATCATTTTACAATTACTTCTCGGTCCCTGCCCTGGTAAAGGAATAAGAATAGGAATCCATACTGCACACCATTAGCATTATTCAGCCCCCACAGCAAGAAGACCAGAGCCAGCAGCCACCACAAAGGGGGTATGTTTAGATCAGACCATCTAAGTGACATACTCGTTCAGTGCCGGCCCTGGAAATCTTCTTTGGCATGCCCAGGGAGGCATGTGGCAGCACTGGCACCTGCCTTCTCCTAGGAGTGAATGCTGCAGCCAAGTAGTATTTCCCAATGGCACAGCAGAGCAACAATGTACTTTCCCCATGTCTGCAGAGGAAGATATGGCCCCATGTGTATAAATATCCAATAAAGATACAAAGTTCTAGAATGCAAGGAACTCAAAACCTGACCCTGGGGGAAATGCTGCCATTTACAAATGTACTATTTAAAAAAAACCCTCCAGAACCAACAACAACAAAACCCCACCCAAAATGACTTTCAAAGTATCTCTTCTATCATTATTAAAGTACAAATAAATTCCCACTGGGCAGATGTATGGATGAACACAAGAACAAGCCTCCTAAAACAAAATGAAGTGCTATTTCCTAACAATTAACATGAAAACATAATATTTTCAAATGTCAGGTCATTGCTGTTGCAATACTTATAACCATCAGATTTCTCACCTTCAAAACACAGTAAAGCAGGAAAAATTACTGGTTAAGGAATCCCGGATTTAATGTTTATATTTATGCATCTTCAGTAGAATGACTCCCACATCCACCCCCTCCACACTCATGAAAACATACTTTCTGGGCTAAAAGCATAGTATAATGCTTTAGATTAGATCTAAGTGTCAACAGCTTCTTAAAATATCTGGCACGAAAAGCTCAGCTTTCAATAATCGACACACAGAGAACAAGCTTCCCATTCATCCGATGGAGTCAGCAGGGAGAAGCATTTGCCCTCCTCAGCAAATTATTTTATAAACAGAGAATTAATGCTAAATCTTAAGTCTTCCTTGAAGGAGCTCTTATTTTTAAGCCCAAAAGAGCATTTCATTATCCCTTTTTTATATGCTAAAATGAAATGGACAGTTCCTTGTTTACAATTAGGTGTGCAATAAGCCCAAAGCATGTATTTCATGGTGCAGCAACTACCAGTACTTTTAAAAAAAAAAAAAAAAAAATCACGGAAGTGCTGAAATAAGAGAAAGATTATCTAATCCAGAACTGCCCCATTTCCTAGCTCCCAGGGGCTATGACTTGATGGCTGCACCAGCGGGGCTTGAATGTCATGCTGACAGCCAGCACTCCCCAATTAGACAACGGGCAGGGAGGGTAGGCAGAAGCGCCGGTGTCTCCCCTGAGAGCGCCAGCTGGGGAGTGAGGGTGCCAGGAGAAGTGCCACTGGTACTTCTGGGTCAGCATGATCGGCCAGGGGGGACACTCCACCCAGTCGCTGACTGGCCACTGGGAGACCACATGCCCCCCCCCGACTCAGGAGGCACCAGTCGCCCATGTGTCTGGGGCTGCACAGCTGGAGGGCATGGTGAGTTCAGGACCACCCACTGGCTCTGGAGCCACTCGCTGGGTCTGACCTGGCATGCAGCTCTGGAGCCAGCACACACTGGATCCAACCTAGGAGGGGTCTCCAGAGCCAGCGGGTGGAGTCAGATCCAGCACACCAGGTCTGGGGCCATGTGCTGGGTTGGACACCATATGCTGGCTCCAGCTACAGCCTGATTTGGTGCATGGATGGAGAAGGAGGCTCCCCACAGTTCCAGAAGTTTGGTGGTGGAGGAGAGTGTGGGAGACTATGGCTTCCAGACCCATGGCAACTAATACTGTCACCTCTGTATCCCTTGCCCCTCCCTCCAACCACCACCAAATTTATGGATATGTGAAAAACCCCTTTTATTCATGTGTAGTGCACATCCCAATTTTTTCCATCTGCTTTTTTGGGGGAAAGATGCAGGTTATATGTGAGAAAGTATGGTATTAGCCAAGAGGAGTCTTCTTTTCCCATACAGCATTGATAAGCTGCAGAACTGATAATTTAGAGTCCAGAAACACTGAGAGCCTGATGCCAACTTCTGACAGTAAACTGAACAGAATGAATGAGGTCTGCACTGAAGGAGAAATCAAATTGTACCCACTGATTTAAATAAATGACAGCCTGTTTTAAGGGGAAGCTGCTGCATTGCTAAACATTACTGCAAAATGAAAGCTTTGGGGAAAATTAAAGGCTCTTAAGACAATTAAAGCCATAATCTTAAGTAAGTCTTTCTGTGGCATGGGCTGGGTGTCTCACACATGAGCAGATAGAGGTAGTTAACCATGTCTGAAGTCAGGCAGAAGGCAGAATAGATATGTACCGTATAGAGTAACTAAATAAGATATATAGAGAGCATAAGCTTTTGTGAACTTAAGCTCACTTCATCAGATGTTCTGAAAAGACAAGCATAGAGCAATGTATAAAATGCAGTGAGAGATTTGAAGACAAAAGGTGGGGAAAAAGGAAGGAGAGGAAGGGGGATGGAGGAAGAGAGGCAACAAACAAAAGAATCCATAGGAACAAAGGGGTCACAACAATTAATCCAGGTAATGGAATAAAAAATCCACAACAGCAACATTTATGTTACAACTCATGCCTACAGAATGAAGAGCCATACTCAGTCTTAAAAATAACATGGATACTGTATTATCTCAAATAAGATTGAGGCTTTTTCCGCCAATCAGCATGGGGAAAAAAGGTCCTTGCCTTATATTTGTATACAAGGAAACCTCATTAAATACACTATCCATCATCAGACTTCTGCCAAAAGCAGCATGTGCTGACTAACAGAAACTAACTGTGAAGCTGATTAAATGCAGCCAACACTGAGCATGACTATAAAACACATGGCCCATACTGGGCAATCATGCTGATGGGAACCTACCATAAGGATAGATTAGCGCAGGCCATCAAAATAAAACATATGGTAGTATCCATTAAGCACAAGCCCACATAGTGCCGACTCTTACAAGTCATGGTAAGCCACTACAAGTGCATGCAATTCAACTTGCTCTTCACTTTTCTCCCATTTGCAAAGATTCCCATTTCTTCACCAGCCTTAAATGTCTGGCAAACATCACCAAACAGGGCCCCAAATCGTTCACCCAGAATCTCTACATCACTCCCTGCCTCTAGCTGGTACATATCCAGCCCTGTCCTCCATGAGGTAAAGCCAGACCAGGTGGTCCTGCACCTCATTTGCACATAAATTTTTGGAGGATCCTGGGACTCACGACAAGAACATCTGATTCCAGTCATAAGTGGGGGGCTAATTAGCAAATGGCTACTTTTTTTTTTTGGGGGGGGGGGGGAGGGGGACCAGAATCTGGAGTACACATACACACTCAGCAGTGCTGAGCTGTACATTGACCATGGGGTTTGAAATACTGTTGACTTGGGTGCAGCCCAGCCCAGTGAACTACGTGGTAAATCATTAGCTTTTTGGCTTTGGACTAATCATGCATAGTTATGGACTGATCATACATAGTTACACCTATATAGGAGTAGGTGCCAATGTGCAGCTTAAAAGTGTGTTTATGGAGTCCCTGTGCTAAAATTTGCAGCGGTTTCAAAAAAGGTAACATTCATCAATTCTGGATGAACTACAATCTTTTGGTGTTATATAAAAATTGCTACAGTTATGTTTAATTTCAATGTTATTGTTTTCAGATTTGCTCCTCACTTCCATGTGCACAGGGAAAGCAGGGTCTAACAGTAAGGAGAGGGGGAAGGCACTTGGGAAGCAGAGGGCAAAAGGGCTACTTGACCCCCCAGATTTATTTTCCTCACTGTAGCAGTGGGAGGGGGATAAATTCAAGGTAAACTTCCAACAATTAGAATCTTCACCTGGAAAATTATAACAAATTTATAAATTTTCTATATACAAAATCTAATTATTGGGGGCCATCTTATAATCAGGGTTATTTTATATTTGAGTAAATATGGTATTATCATGGGGTAAGGCTGTTAAGCGGGGTGTCCCTGTTGTCATAGACAAAATAGCATATATATGGGAAGGTGAGAGACAAGTTTCCAACACAGTGTTTTAGAACTCCTGACCAAAATCCCCATGGCATAATACCAGAAACAACTAGTAAACTCTTAAAGGAAAGGATTGAGTTGAGTCCTCAGACACAACTGTTTCAGGTTTGAGGACTCCCTATACCTACAAATGAAAGGCACTGCCAAAGGCACACATACAGCCCCCCCAGTATGCCAACCTATTTATGTGACAGATCTTGAGGTCCATTTCCTGTGCAGCTGCCCTCTTATCTTTCTGGTATACCTAGGATGCATAGAAGATCTCTAAAGGGATGGAATGAGTCTCTAGAAAAAAAAATAACCAGGACTTTACAACTTCTATCCCTCCATCAAACTAACTCTGGAATACTCCACCCAATAGATTCATTTCCTAGATACTATAGTGAAGGCTTGCAATGGTCACCACATGTATTAGAAACAAACTGACTGCGCTACAGCTACCTTCACACCATCAGCTTTCACCCTAAGCATACTATTAAACTCTGTTACAACCGTACCTGCTATGATAGGATGTAGAGCAGGGATTCCTACAATTACAATACAATCCCAAAATTGTAGCCACTCAAATCAACAATGCCAGACTCAGACCTCCCTCTGAGCTGCTACAATACCAAACCTGGGCCAAGGACAACAGACTCTCTCTGGCTGTCACCTTCAGCCTCTAGCTTGAACACCCAAGACATCATTAATGACCTCCAGCCCCTCCTAGAAAAAGATAACCATCTCAAGGTAGCTATGAGGAACAAATCTGTCCACTTAAAGCCAGCCCCCCAACCTCAGCATCTCTCAAACAACAGAGTAACTCGCATCCTCATCGAGGCAGCAGGCTTTGCAATGGACCCAAATGCCTGCTATGCTCTCAGTTCAATATAGACCACATCATCACTGGACCAAATAACAAGGAGTACAACATCCAAGGTTCATTCACCTGCAATACTATCAATGCATCATCACTTGGTTACTGTGCCCCTCTGTTGTCTACATCAGCCAGATGAGGCAATCTCTTTTTGTAAGAAGAACAGACGCTGATCTGATATCAGTTGCAGAAAGAAGTGAAGGCAAAACACTTAACCTTTTTGGACACCCCATTGTTGACCTCAGGACTGCTGCTCTCAGGTAGCAAAAATTTTAAAACCAGTTTGAACAGAAAACTGCAGAACAATAAATGATCAACAGACTGGACTGTGTAAATTATGGTTTAATGGGCACTACAGATTATAAGGGGTTTTATTGTTTGCTCCCTGCCCCCACTTCCCCTCCCTCCTCCTTTTTTGTATTGAAATCATGCATTACACCAGGGGTGGGCAAAATATGGCCTGCAGGCCAGATGCAGCCCATGGGGCCATTCTATCTGGCCTGTGGGGCCCTTAAAAATGTTTGAAAATGAATATTTCTCTTTCGTTCCTGCCAAAAATGACAGGAAACAGGGGCAGTAGGACCCAGGGGAAGCCTGGCAGGCTCCTGCAACAGCAGGGCCCGCCCGGCCCTGCCCCCCCAGCCAGAAGCCCCAGCTTAGCAGAGGCTTCTGGCCTGGGACCACATGGCTGCCCCATGCCAGAACCTCAGGTAAGGCGGGGGGGGAGGGCAGGGGAGGAGCTGGTGTGGAGTGTGGGTAAAAGTGGCTTCTTGCCCACCCCATGGCCAGCACTCCCTGCTGCAGCCACTCGCAGCCTGCACGGGGCTGTCCAGAGCAGGTACAGGTACCCCTTTTGGGTTGCAAGCGGCTGCAATGCGGGGTGCTAGCCACTGGGCGGGAAGGGGCGGCATTTCTCCCCCATGCTCAGCATCAGCTTCTAACCTGCCCCCACTGCCAGCCTGGACCCTGCACTGGCTCCAGGCTCGCCCACAGGCAGTGTTGTCTGCTGCTGCCCAGCCGGAGCTCACACACTGGGCAGCCCAGAGGCAGTGGTGGCAAATGCTGCCTGGTGTAGCAAACCAGGGAGCCACAGCTGCTACCACCGTGTGCCGCCCCACAAGTGAGTGCGGGACCCAGGCTGGCAGCAGGGGTGGGTTACAAGCTGGTGCTGAGTGTGTGGGGGGGAAAGCGGCCTTTCACCCACCCTGTGGCCGGTGCCCTGTGCTGCTGCTGCTCACAGCCCACATGGAGCTGCCTGTGCCTGCTCAAAACAAAATGAGGGCAGGGAGTACATGGCAGGATGCCCTGCTCATAACCCTTGCCCCCCACCCAAAGCCCCAGCCTCCAGCCCAGGCTCTGTAGCTGTCAGCAGCTACCCAGAACCTGGGGCAGCTGCAAACATCTGCTGGCTCTCATCTGCAGGTCCCTGCCTGTGCCTGCTCAGCTGTGAGCGGCTGCAGCAGGGAGTGGCGGCCATGGGGCAGGGAGGAACTGCTTTTCCCCCACTCAGCACCAGCTCGTTCCCTGCTGCAGAGCAGGGGGTCAGGGCTGTGACCTGCCCCCTGCCTGTACCACGGAACTGGGGAGACACAGAGTGAAAGGGTGCATGGGGCCCACACCAGTGTCCCAGGGCCAGCACCCGTGGGGCCCAGAGCAGGGCAGCAGGAATACAGTGTCCTGGCTGGCAGGGGCTCTATGAAGCCAAGCCAGCTCCCCCCTCTCCCTGCTGGTGCAGCCTAGCTCGGCTCTACAGACCCTCTACCAGCCTGCACCCTGCTTGTGGCCCCACCAGCACTGGCCCTAGGATGTTGGTCCAAAGATGGTGACCAGAGGGCAGGGCACCTGTCAAGGGCTACCTATGCAGCCCTCGACAGCTTGCCAAAACTAGGTAAGCGGCCCTCTGCCCAAAATAATTGCCAGCCCCTGTATTACATTTTATACATTGCTCTATGCTTGTCCTTTCATGGAATTAAGCTCAAGCTCATGAAAGCTTATCCTCTCTCTATATCTTATTTAGTTAGTTTATAAAGTACATAGCTATCCTGCCTTCTGTACAGCATTTAGCCACTGAATGAATTCACATGCATTCATAAAGCAATTCAGAATAAGATTCTGGACAGCCTGATAAGGCTTCCAGCATTTGAGAACTGGACTGCACTGCAATACCCAAAGTCTTAGGTTAGGTACACCAAGAAAAGATTGAACCAACAGTCATGATTACAGTGGGGTTAAGCTAGATTTACATGGATAAGAGAGAGAAGACTCTGCCCATGTTTTAAATCCATCCTCTTTGCTTGCCATTGGTTTCTTTTGTCTTCCACTGTTTATCATGTGTCTTACCTCATAAGGTGACAGAAAAGAAAGGAAGATTTTATGATTTTTTTTAATGTTAACATTCAATGTGAAACAATATCATTTAGAGAAAAAAAATACAGGAATGTTTTACAAACCATTACTATTTAAAGGTCTTAAATGTTTTACTGACGCTCTAAATGCCTATTTGTTAAAATTTCAGCAAAGTACAAGTGTGGAGTATTTCTTTGCTTCCTGCCTCACTTCATACCAGAGGTGTATACTAATCAGCATTACCACACAGCCTGTCGCATCTCATTACTTCAGGCAAATGCACCACTGGCCATCCTGAACAAATCTTATGGCACATATCCCATGGTTCTCTCGACATATATTATGACATACTCAAGATCTGTTTTGGCCAACAAAGTCACTATACTGCTCAAACCAATTACTCCACTTTGAATTCTGAGGCAGACAAAGAGACTCTCAGCCAACCACAAGGTACAGATGCAACTGAGATTAAAAAGCAAAGCAGTTTAATGTACTGTACCACATTAACAGCCAAAATCGTTCCACATCAATGAGCTTGCCACAAAGAGGGTCTGGAATAGGAGGATATGCTATCCAACCTTATCAAGGCAATTAAAAGCACAATTTAAAAACAACACAGTGACTAATGCAAAAACTATTAAATGGTACTACTATTTAACATTATAAAACAGTTATCATACTCTGCAACACTTGATGAAGATGTGCAACACCAGGTATCTAAAAACAAAACAAAATTGATTAGAAGTAAAGATAAGCTCACATAACTGAGAAATTTAAGAGGAACTTTTTCTTAATGGAAAAAAAAACCCACCAGAGATTAATAAAAACTGGCTTTGCCAGCAATTTTCTGCTTTTTCTTCTGTATGAATTTCTTTTCGACATGTAGTCATGAACCAGATTTTTCCTTTTGCCTTGTTCTCCAGTGAAGTCAAAATCGTATGTTCATAACAATCTGTTGCTATGTAAATGGTAACTGTATAAATTCCCCACTTTGCATGTGAAGCAAAATAAAGTGGGAAGAGAAGGGCTGAGAAGAAGAACAAGGCTTTGTTTAAAACAAACAGAAAATTGGCAAAGAAAAGGCAGAGAAAGTGAAACATAAGGAGGAATAAATGTACTGCAAAAGTTGAGAGAGGAAAGTGTGAGGGCCAATATTCCAAAGAGCCTCAAAAAACTCTCTTGGCAGCCACCAATGCTCATTTTCCACCTGCAAATGTACTGATTCCCATATTCTGCAGGTGCAGCTGTCTGCTTCCAAATGTGGCCCCTCAATGTTTTCCTTCATCTAAAAGCTGTACAGTAGCTTCCCCAAGGACAATGCAGAGCTGGGCATGAGATGAAATTAAAGGCCACAATCCAGCATAATGCCGGGTGCCTCAAGTAATAGGAACAGCATTCTGATCTGCCTTCAGAGACCATGCACATCTTCCAATGGACAGAATAACTTTCTGGAAGGAGTGCAGGTCTTCAAACCCCACCAACTTCAATGCGAATGTGAGGTGCTCAGGATCCTGCAGGATTAGGCCCTAAATCACAGGTCTGCAAGAGACTGAGCACTTTCAACTACCACTTAAAGAGTTAATTCAATCTTGCAATGGGGTAGAGTGGTTCTTACAAGACAGAATTTAAAAGAGTCCCACAACATCAAAGCAGGGTACAGAAGAATCAGGACTGAAGAGTATAATGATTTAAGGACTAAAACCTATTCTTTAGGCTTCTCTTGGAATTATCCAAAGCAAGCATGGATGGCCTGACAGTAGAAAACAGTGTTATGCCCATGTTAGAAGCCACAGCAGTATGGCGGGGGGCAGGGTCTGTTTGCATAACAAGAGTGCAGTGAAAACAGTTTGCTTGCTTTAGACATTTGTACAAAGGCTTATTTTTTAAGCACAAATGGCTGAAAGGATGTCTCCTCTGAGGAGCTGGTAGCAAGTAAAAGGCAGACATATTTCTAATCTATGCAAAATATCTACTCTACAGGGCATCACACAGATCGTTTTATGCCATTTAAAATTTGCATATTATGCAAATCCCAGGTGTTTTAAATATGCCAAAGCAGCCACAGCATCTCCACCTGTGATGGCTGGCAACTCTGAAAACAGCTGGGTGACTGGAAAGTTGCAGATATGCCAATCTCATCTTTCCATTCCAACTGCTTCTGCTCAAGCTGCCATCAGGAGTGGAGAGTTTTACTACTTGCTTTATTATCCCCAGATTCTCATAGGATTTCTCAAATTATGCAAGTCCTAAGGGGGGGGGGGGGGAAATCTGTCACTGATTACACCAAAAATGCACTTGTTCTCAAATCTGCTGTGAATTTCTGAACTGGAAGGAAATTTGTTTTTCCTTTTAAATCAAGATGCAGAATTTTCTGCCAGCACAGACATTCTACTCACTCATCTAATGATGATACTACATAAAAGCATCCATCATCGTTGTACCTGGGCACACACCCAGTACATCTTTCCAAACACAGACCCTGTGTAGACTACAGATTTGTACTCTGTTTTTAGGGTCAAAGGAGGACAAGGTTTCAGATATCTTGATCCTGCGGATTCCAGTCCTTTTAACTGATAGACTATTTTTATGTTAAGGGTGTGAATTAATCTGTGTATAATATAGCATGCTAGTGTGAATTTCCCCACAGCATTTCAGCAATGTAAGCTGGGATTTTCAGAAGCACTCAATATGAAACTCACTTTGCTCCCTCTTGAAAGACTGTGGTAAAACACTCTTGAATTTGACCAATGATGAGCACTGTGAAAAATTCAACTTGAACCATGTATGATTAGATGAAGCATCTAAGTTCTACTGGATACCATCTCTTCTCAGCACAGGGGCTAACTGTCCCCCCACCTTATTCCTCCAGTTGCCCATTACATAGTTTAGAACAGTTTTCCAAATTCCTCTCAAAAGCTAGCGTTTTGGAATACCCCTTTGATCTTGCCTGTACCTGTTGGGCCTAGAGGTTCAAAATGACAGGCTCCTGATTGGTATGTCTGTTATCAGACTGAGTCAAGCTCATTCTGCTTTTAAAATGAAAACACTGACATTTCCTCTTACTAGTATTTTCACTCTGTATCATGGATAATTAACGTATTAGAGTCCATCTGTCACAAGGGAAAGTGTACTAGAGCACCACATTGCCAATACAATATCCATCTTCCCCTCTACCAGCAGTGTCCCAAACCCATAAATTATTTCCTTTTTTTACACAGTCTCCCCAAAAAGACTTATGGCAACTTACAATAAAAAGACTAAATAAATGAGAAAAACAGAAAATAGTACTGCCTTTATATAGTAGAGACAATGGTAATTTTGCCAGTGAACCAAATACTTTAAAATCTCCATATTTGTGGCTCTTGTGTATTTATTGAAGTGCATTCTTAAAAAGGTGCATTTCTAATTATCTTTTATATTAATTAAAACCAGGATTTCTAGAGCCTGCAGTTTTTGGAAAGCCTGGACTATGATGAATCTTAGCTCAGATTAAACATGATCAGGCAACCTCAAGTTTAGACATTTTTCCAGGAGAAGTGAATTCTGAAGTTCAGGAGTTCTCCAAAGCACTGACACTGATGTTAGGGTTTTAACCTCTCTTTTTCTTTAAACTCTCTTTTTGGTGTCGTTTTTCATTTTTGTGTACTTTTGTAATTTAAAGAAAGAACGAAGGAGGTGTTTAATCAGGAGATGCCAAGAAAAGCAATTACAATTACCATACTTATTTACATGCAACTTTCCCTGCAAAACATAGCCATCCAAAATTGAGGTGAACATCTTAAGTAAGAAAAAAACTGCTTTCCATACTGCAATGGTGGCAGGAAGCTGTGCTAGCTGCGCTTCCAATTGGTAAGCTCTCAGTTTACCAGGCCTTGTATTGTACAGTGATGATCAGGAATCCTTGGAGCCGGATCACTCTTGAAGCTCTACTCAGCATCCCACAACAAGTCACTGCAGTCTGAAGAGGGGCATGGCATGGGCAGCCAGGGATTTGCAGAATATTTTGTACTCAGTCTAAGGGGCCCAGATCAGAATTTAAAGCTAACTTCCTGATTTTTAGGAGAGGGAGGTCCCCACTTTGGTGTACAGGAGCCTCTACCAGAGCAGGGGTTGTACAAAGCCCTCCACTTGCATGCTTCACATTTTAAGTTCTGACTAGCACAGGAAGCTATACTTTGTCAGAAATTATGAGACTATTTGTCCATCAGGACTTCAATCAACTGTTCCTTGATCCTTCAGATAAAGATGCCTTCTATTATCCATGGTGGTGGTGATGGAATGAAAAATCCTTCCCAGTCCCCACAATGACCATCCTCTGTCTTTAAATATGGTACATACTGCCCTTATTTACCTTTTTAAATGCCAAGTGCCAAAATTATGCAGCTTCTTTGCTATACAAAACCTTAAATCAGAGTATTCTGCACCAGTCATCTATTACTATCTTGATCTTTTTACAAAAAGAAAGATAAAACAGTTTAAAGGACACGCAATTACAAAAATCCACAGTGACTTGTTTTTGTCTACTATTTCAGGAGAAAAAAACCCCAAGAGCTATTCAAACTAGCATTACTGTCAAGTGCAACAGGGGTATAACAAGGCTGCAGAATTAAATTTCTGAAAATGATTTAAGGCAACATTACCAACTGCTTTACATACACAGGCAGAGGTATAAGGATCTGTTTTTCTATGAGCAATGCAATTTGCAGCCCAAAAATACAACAGTATCCAAGGAGCCACTGTTTTCTCTTCCACACAAATCAGCAAGGTATAGTCAAACACATTAGGGCACAATGTTTCTGTGTTGCAGGCGGTAAATGCACAACTATGGGTGCACAAGTGTACAAACATAACTATTGGGAGTCACCATGCACTATCTAGTCAGTGCCTTGGGCAGTACAGTTCTAGACTGCACCTTAATCAAGGTAGATTATCTGTTTAAGGGCTAGCCCAGAGTTTGATGGGACTATTTCTCAGACCCTAAATATCTGCTTACAAAGGGACAAAGTGGCAACAGCATTCCTATTAAAGCATGTACCTGTCCATTTCCTCACACTAAGAGCCACCACTTCAGTGTTATGAAGACACCAGTTTTTATGCAGAACCTATTAAATGCAGTATTTTGCTTTTGATCTATTCATTTATGGGAATCAGCTGTAGTGTCCTGAAATGTGTCGTCACTGTAGTGGAAAATGATGCATAAACAGTTATCTTGATTTTAAAAAGTTCTAATTTTGAATTTTTTCAAAACTGCAAAAATCAGAAAAACAGAAATAAAATATAGATAAAATGGTATTACAGACATAAAGCCATTATAAGGTAGAAACCAAAATATAAGCAGATATCATGGGTATAAAGCTTTAGTTTTCATGAAAATACACCAAAGTGCAAGAAGATCCAACAGCTACTATACGTTCCTTTGTAGAATTGCCTCTTTTAACATGTATTCTCTCTCGTTTTTGCTCATACAAGACGCATAATTTATTTATTCAAATGGATAGAATAACTGATGATTTCTCTCACCAATTTTACTTGGGACCAGGAAGGAGGAGAAATAAAAGAGATGACCACAGCACTCAAAAGGAATCTTAAAATCCCAAGCTAAACAGAAAAAGTTGTTCATCCACAATCACCTATACTACAGATTTATTATCAATAGCGTGAACAAAAGGAATCCTCATACCTTGTGGCCTCTTGCTGCAGTCGGGATACGCTGGGCACATAGAACATTACCCCGAAGAAAAGCAAAGGCTCATTGGCAAATTTGTCCAGCTGCTTCTTCAGAGGTTTTTCCAGTTCCACCCATCGTGCTTGTTGGCTCTTGCTGAGAAACCAAAGGCCAAAGTAGTGCGTCTAGATAAAGTAAAACAGTGTCAGTATATTCTCTGGGCAATTTTACCAAGACCACACATACAACTGAAGACATAAATGCAACTATGAACAAATGGCACTGTGTCAATTTTTCCACTCCATATGCAAAGCCAGAGTTAAATGTTGTTGTTTTCCTTTGCTTCTCAGGACTAATCTGAAGAAGATGTTAATAATGTTGAAATCCAGTTTACAGAGCACAGTATCAATGCTCTTCCGAGTGTCTAACCAAGCTTGTACATTAAATGGCTATGCTGAAATTATGGTGCTGATGGAATGAATACTTTACAAGACAGATATCTGATTTTTTCTTTAAAAAGGATCTGTAGAATTTCAATTCTTACCTGACATGCTCATGCATAGGCTTCATGCCCAAACAGCAAACACTGCATTTGTACCAAAGACCAGTGAAGCCAAAGAAAAGCCTCTCAATGATTTCACTTGGCTGTGGATCAGGCCCATTGTTGGCAGAGGCAGGGACCCATTTTTGCACAGCTCAAAGAAAGTAGAACCAGACAGCTAACAAAAAAACTTGAAACAAAATCTATTTTGTAGAGAGTTCTGAGGAGGTCCATCCTCTTCCTCTGCAAATAATCTGTTTGTGGAATTTTAGAGTAAAAGCAAGAAATTCTAGACACTCCCAGACAAGAAAATTGAGAACTGTAAATTAAAACAAAAGACTCCAGATCTTATACACATACTCATTTAAAAATGAGGATACTTGCCATACTTGCAAAAGTCCCAATGACTGCAGTGGACAGTGCAGTCATTTATTCAGCAGTGTATTCTCCTTGCAGAACAGTAGCAGGACAAAGGCCCAAATCATTAAATAGTAGCAACCACCAGTTAAGGCAGTTCAGCAAAAAGCTATTGAGCTATCATACTAATAGTTCTAATCCTATTTCTTTCTAGGCATGAAAATTACATGCAACTCGTCACAATAAGCAGTGACATTTTTGGTTAGGAAAATAGCTACGTTGGAATAAGAAATGTATTTTTCAAGTTTTATAGAGAGACTAAAACCCAGCCTTGCCTGGAAAATTTAAATGAACCTTAATTTCTTCCACACTGCTTGGTTCTCTGCTCGTACTTCAGATGAATTGGCAATCTGCACCAAAGCTGAGAACACTTTTTAAAGATTTTCTCCTCTTGTCAGGAAAAAATAAAAGCACTGAGACTTCTGCAGACTTTAGAGAGACTTAAAAGTTGAAAACAAGATCATAATTCCTCCTTCTGAATATTCCCCCGCTTTTCTTTTGAGAAAAGGACTTCAGGCTTGATTCTGCATCATTCCAATCAATGGGAAATTTTCATCTGGGCTGAATAAGATCCATCCAAAAATAGTATATTGCAAGGTATCATTAACAGAGTAGTATGCAACCAAGTTCTTATTTAAAAAAAAAAAAAATCAGTCTACGTTCTGTAACAATATTCAATTCATACAGAGCATTTCCTCAAACCTGGGGGAAAAGTACATAAAAAATTCACTGCCATGTTAAAAGGCCCCTTTTTTAAACAAGTATATTAAAAGGGATTGCCTTGTAAAACAAATAAAAGTTGCTGAATGGAAATAAACCAGGCAATGAAGAAGAACTATGTTCAATTTTGGAACTGACATTTACACCAATGCTCTCCATAGAGGGCAGACAAACTACTGCAGTACCCTGGAAACACCATCACAAAACAAGAGTTGGTCCTGGAAAGGACTACACCTCCAAAATCACTGCATCTCCAGCAACTGGGTATAACATGCAAAAGCGCCTAATGCAGAATTGTAATGATGCAGAAAAGGTGTCTTAGGAGGGCCAGGATATATTAGCCAGGAAGAGCATGGACACAGTAGGAGCGTCCATACAAGTGTGCTTCCCCTGGGACAAATAGCAGCAGCACAGTTGTGCCACTGCTACTTGTCCCTGGGGAATGCCCATGCATACATGCTTTGGTGCAGGGCAAGGTGCCGCAGATGGGTCTGCAGCACTGTAACTGTAAACCGCATGTGCGAACATATCTGGATGTGCCCACTGAGTCTATGGTTGCAACCTCAAAAACCAACTGTGGCAGCATTACTATTTCAATGTTCAAAGCAAGAAGGATCATACTCTAAAGAGCTAAACCAAAAGGTCAGGTAATCTACACACTGGAGATTGTTTTCTTGGAGTTTATTTACTCCATTTAACTTGACATAGTCAGCATCTTTGTTAAAGACCCATCTAGACACTCGTCAGTTTTATCCTGGAAGCAGAATTCCAGATATACTTCCCTTTGGAGGTGTGACTGGAGAGACAGTGAAGGAACATGGAAAATTATAAATTAACATTTGTTTTTTTAAAAACGTAGAGGGAAAAGCTACAATAAAGCTTATTGTGTTATCTTCCTGAAGTTAGAGGGCTTTACAAAAATTGAGAAACATTGATCCATGGGATTTAATTACTCAAATTCCAGTGAATTTCAAAGTCACTGAGGATTATGCTCCTAAATTGATTAGACACTTATGACTATTTCCCTGTTCAACTCTTGTTAGTAGTCTCAGGTCATACCCACATTTGGAAAATATACTGAATTACACAAAAACATGAATTTAAAACCTATGAACACATATTAAACTTTAGGAAACTATGGCCACCTTATTTCTGAATAACTATCCACATCAGCATTTACAGGTTTTTTAACTAACATCTTCATTTCCACTGCTACCTCCAGTATTACATGGTTTCAAATATATAGATATATAGATATAGCTATATATAGGTATTTTTGATAAAAGTTGCAATAAAAATTTTCATGACAAAATGGAAAATGGATCCATTTTGAACCCTGCAGAGTGAAAATAACTTAAAACTAAAAATGCAAAACTTCCACCACCTCAAATTCTCATTGAAAATGTATATTTAAACAAAAATAAAATGTTATCATTAAAAGTAAGGCTGTTTGGAACTTGGTTTTTCCTTTCCCTTCAAAACTGTTATTCATATATGGAAGTAAAAACCTATCCCCGTTTGATGAAAATCAATGTAAGAGTTCTCTCAATATTCTAAAGGAATAGGCAGCAATAACTTGAAAGAATGTGCCTCAAAGTCTAAGCTTCCCCCCCACAAAAAAAAAATTAGTTAAAATAAATTCATTGCTATATGGTCATTCCATATGTGCAATTATCTTTGAACAAATGTTCTTTCTTACTAACTCACTGCAATAGCAGATTAGATTAAAATCAGAGGTAAGAGCAGAGTGGAGACTGTAAGAAAAAGGAATGTGTGGGGGTCAGAAAAAACAAATATAAGATTTCACTGTCTTATAAGAGAAATCCTTTAATACATGAACTCTAGAAACTAACTGCAGGACAAGAGTTCAGTCTCAACATGAAATAGCACAGTTCTGAGTGAAAATGCTGTACTGTACTTGAAGGATATTAAAAAATTAGCAGTGACCAAAAGGTAGGCTAATGTCCAAGTTACCAATGTCAAATATTTTAAAATCATCTAGTAACCAAGACATGGAGCCTAAAATTTAGATTAATTCAAAAACTAGTTAAAATAAGTACTGTAGCTAACAGATTTAAAGCTGCAAAAGTCTTTTTTCCAGTGATAAAAAACAGGTTTGCTACTATGGAAAATTGCTACAATGACACTAAGATGTGGGGGGAGGTGGGCACACTAGAAGGAAGGAATAGGCTACAATCAGACCTAGACAGGGTACAGGGGGGGGGGGGGGGGAAGGGAAGTATCATCTGACTTGCTTCCAATTTTCCAAGGAAAATGAACCAAGCATTATATCTGAAGTACCTCATATGTTTCAGTGGATCTGACAGATTGTCCAATGTATCTCATACAATTAAATGAAGACTGTACCAGTTGAAGTATGTTTGCACAGCCTTCTTCTCCAGAGGAGGGTAGAGTGGACTTTGTTGCGATGGAGAAAAGAAGTGATATAGTATAGGCTTAAACAGAGGATAGAAAGCAAGTCACTTGGAACGCAAAGAATTCATTTCTACACCCATCACAGAAATCTGTACCAAGAAGCTAAGATTCAGCTCCCCAGCTTAACACCTCAGTAATTTTTATTTCTTTTAGGGCACAACCATTTTATAATACCTAAGGACTTAAACAGCAACCATCCCCCACTCTTTAAGATTACCAGACTCTTACACCAGTATATAATTTACAAATATGGAGACCTGTCTCAGAGAACTGGCTATGGGATGCATCAGTCTTTTCCTTCAGGCAACTGATGCAAGAGTCTGCTCAGATAGTACTGGCACTTGGAAATGATCTATCAGATGGCTTTTTTGGTCATCTATATGAAATGAACTGTTGATTTTAGTCTTATTTCCATTCTGCCAACCAACCAAGAGCCCACTGTCACAAGTAGCAGTAACTGAAACAGTGAGCACTCTTACCACAGTGAGACTAGTGATTGAAGCAAACTTCTAGATTGCTTCTAGAAGTGCCAAGGTACATTGGCTGCAAAACAAAGTATAATACTATTACCTATGCACTACGTATTGTGTGGTTGAGCTGTAAAGTTTGGTTGCTCATGTTCTCAGGATGGTGCATTATGGGTCCCCACAACATGTATGGGTAAAGGTGCAATGGGATCAAATGCATAATCCATACAATTGCACCTCCTTCCATGTCGTATGTGCATGGCAGGAGGCCCAACTATGGGATCACAGATTAGATCCCATTGCACAGAACACTGCCACCACTGCAAACCATGAGATGCACGTCTCACAGCGGTGGGGGCGTTCTCCTTGCTGCCCCTCCTGGGAGCCCTGCACCCCAGGAGACTCACAGAGAGGTCAGTGTTCTCCCCACTGCAAGCCCTGCAGCTGACTATGGTGCCACCACTGCAAGCCTCCTCAGCTGCAGGGCTGGGAAGCCCACAATTAAAGGGGTTTCCTGCCACAGAGGAGCACTTGGCCACACATTCAGTTAATGGAGTGCTTAGAACAAGCTACAAAGTTATTACACATTTTTATGGAATAACTTTGTAGCTTATTGCTTGTTTTATCAGGCTGTTAATTGGTTGAACTGTAGTTGGTTTGATTGGAATGATTACTTGGTTAATCACACCTTAAGTGTAACATGTGGAAGGGGCCTTGAATATACTGGAAGAGCTCTAAAAGCAAGAAGCTGTAACTTTTTTCTCAAATTGCCTTGTGTTCTACATAATACCTCATAACATATGTAAGGCTGGTGTTATCAAGCACATTCTGGTTTAAAAGCTGCCTGTTTTTGTTAGATATGAGACAAAGCAGGAAACCTGTGTCAGCTAAGGACAACAAACTAAAAGCAACCTATGGAGTAAGCTACGGTGGTTAAAAAGATAATTATTCAGTAAAAACAGAAGCTGTGTTTACACAAGACCACTGTAGAAACTTTGCAACGAATAAGCATTGCTATATCCTGTAGTCTAATGGAGATGTCCTCACTCATCTATCAGACAGAATGGCAGAAATGCCTGGAGGTGGAGACCTAAGGAAGCTCATCAGCTGACAAGCACCAGACTAAGCAACTTCCCTCAAAGTAATCTGATGATCCAAACACAACACTCAATGGAACTTCAGCCAGCAGGCCAACTAAAAAATAAACTCTGAGCAAGAGATGGTCTCAGACCCTTTTGGTATAAAGTACAAAAATTCCCTCTTAAGGAACAGTACTCCAAATCCCATGGCTAGGCATTAGTTCAATGCTAATTTACAAGAGCAAACAATACTTTTTACTGTACTTGAAAGGTCTCCCATCCATGCTCACAGTAAATATCATCCTACCTAGTTTGCGAGGCAAGTCCAATGTGACCTGCCCAAGACAGCATAGCTACAGAATACAGCCCAGCCACTGTGTCCAGTGAAGATGAGAGACCGTCCAGGAAAAGCCCAGAGTGCTTTAGTAAATGGTACTGGTGATCCAGTAGATAACGCACAAGCCCATTATCTCAGGCTTCTGAAAGGAGCCTAATGTTGAAATAGTTCCTGCACTTGCTTCAGTATTAACAAATTCACCTCTTGGCCACTGAAGACACTGCATGACTATTGAATTGCATACACTTAAGGAAAACAGAAAAGAAAGTGACTAGGAAGTACAACAAACTAATTTTGATCATAAGTTAGTACATATTTACTACTTCTTTTATTGGAAAGAATAAGTCCTATTATACTAAAGTCTTTTTCTAAAGCCTTATAATTTGTGCGAAAGATACAGGTTGATGGCATCTTTTCTGTAGCTTTTCTTTCTTAGATTTTCATTTCTAGTACTGTTAATCCTTGACAATGCTACCAGATAAAGCTCTTTTTTATTATAACTGGTAGTTGTCAATGTATCAGGTCTTCTAGCTCAGGCTGTTGCTAGACAGGATTCAAACACATTTTTCAATAGTTTACATGGCTGTACATACTTTCTGCTGACCCACGCTTGAACCCTGACTCAGTGCTGCATTCCCTGGAGATCAAATAAAAATATACATAATCCATTAGATACTGTTCTTCAATCATGTGTGGGATAATGACTGACAGCTCTTCCACAATAATGCACAAAGTCAACTCAAGAAAGCAGAGCTTTGTTTTTTTAACAAAATTTTTTCTTTACAAATCATCTCGACTGAAGGTGCATTTATTCCTGATCCTGGAGATACAGACTACTGCACACCTGGAAATTATACAATAGGAAGACTTGTGCAGATGTGTCAAAAACGCAAATACAGTTTATGATATGAAATAGCACAAAATGCTACCTCAATTTTTTTTAAATTACATCACACAATCTTAAAGCAGATTGAAGAAAGGATTGCGTATAAATAATGTAGGTAAAGGAAATGTGAGGACAGTGTTTAAGATAAAAAGAAAAAGGAAACATTGGGCCTAGCTGGTAAAGGGAGAATACACCACAGCTCTTTGGGCTTAAACCCCTCCCCCCAAAAAAAACAAAGCTGGAAAGTAAAGAACTTTTCTCCTGGCTCCAGAATAAAAAACACTAATGGATCAGGCTGGCGACTGCTACTACACTGGGTTGGAGAACCATATCCCACCAATAAAAATATGGAACAAAAAAAAATTAGAATGCGCTGGAAAATGCTTTAAATTTTGTCAATATTTCACTTGGAAGAAAACTTGGGAACATTGAAAAAAAACAAATGTCAGTTCCAACATTCTGAAATAACTTCTTGTTTTAAATATTTTAATGATTTTCCCCATTCTTTCCAGAGAATTTCTACAGTTATAGAGCTTGTTCCTGTTTGGCAAGAAGTTAGATTCTGAAATCTTGAAATCTACCTCCACATGGAACTGTGGTCTTTTGCATAATTCTAGCAAAAGACCACCACCCAAAGCCAGATGGGAATGCAGAGTGCTAGGTCTGCCAGCCCAACATTCCTCTCAGCCTATGCAGCAGAGCTCAATAGGAATCAATGCCTCATATACTCATTCAATTCCTCCTGAGAGTGGCTGCTCTCACAGGAGAAACTATGAGTGTACAGATACTCAGCTGTTCTCTTCCAGAGTAAAAATGGCTGCCCTATGCACTAATGCTATCTGTTGCTAGGCAGACTAGCGGAGCATGCTGAGACATGTGCATAGGGCCCCTCTGGCTACACGGTGTCAGCATTACAAGCTCTCCACTCTTCAGGGGCTCAGCTTTCAAATGTCTGTACATGAGGCTGTAAGTTTTCCTACCAGGAGAACAAACCTGGAAGAATTCTCTCAGATTATTTAAATACGGGTATGTAGCCCAAGAGAAGAACTACACTCAAAGCTGCCCAGGTGGCTTCTAACCTGGACGCTGGTTCACCAAATTCTCTCCATGAATAGAACCCCACCGATTACACTGTGACTAGGAAACTTGCATGGCAGCTGTGGAAGACACGACATTATTTGTTTCTCAAAGCATCAAAACCTTTCAACTCTGAGCTTTCCCAAAAAGCGCACCATATACCATGCTACTTTCAAAAAGTCAAGGCTAATAACAGCTTATGAAAAAAACTGCTCTTTAACATGCCGATTTTTGCCTCATTGTCTGCCTATACATGTGCACACATATCCACAGGATGTGTTCTTCCTTCATTCTCTATTACTACTAAATTGGCCTGGAAACAAATTTCGTTTTTAAGAGGGTTGGTTTTTTTGCTATCAATTAAAATAAGCGTTTCTGGCTATTGATATTCTTCCATTTGTGACAACATAATCTCCAGGTACAGAACTTACTGTGATGCCATGAGTTTGTCATATTTTTAAACAATACTTGAGAAACGTGTCAATCCAGACGCTGTAACAGACCTTCTGCCAGCAGGGGTTGAAAGGAAATTCCTTTAAGACATATGCTTCTTGTTGGAAAATCCAGGTTGAGAAACTTACCAAGCAATAAAGATTTCAGGGCCAGATCCTAAATGACCCTGTAGACATGCAAACAGGATTGAGGTGCCTAAATTCTAAGTAAAAAAAAAGTAATCCTAATGTGCTCTACTCAACAATTGCAAAGCTGCTCAGACATCTAGATATAGCAGGCACCTCCCTTTTTGCCTAAACATCTAGATCCCTAAGCACCTGGGGCTTTGACTACTGCAAATGCTCAGAACCAACCCAGATCAGCCACCTACAAAACTAACCTCTGCCTACACATGTTGTAATCCACATTGGTTCTGGAAAACAATAAACATCACCTAGTACCTGATTCTTTAGATGAGGACAGAACAGGCTTGTCACTGTTTACACGCTGAAAGCTTGCATGCTTCTCAAAAGAAAACAGAGGAGGAACTCATATTTTCCCAATAGTCTAGTGCCAAGAATACACAGCTAGAAAAGGGAAGACCCAGTTTCAAAACTATCTTCAGCTGAAGGAGACTCAAACCACCCTTCCAGTTTTTGGAAGGTATACCACAGGACAACCAAGACAATGAGATTCATGGGTCTAGAACAGCAAGGAAGAGGGAGGCTGGCAGTAGCCCAATGAAGGGGACATTCCCCTGAAAATGGGTCAGGAACCCCAGCCCCACTGTGCTTGCTACCTTTATAATCCCATTCCTGTGGGCCAGTTTCTACTGAAAGGATGAAGGAAACCCTCAGGCAGCCTATCACAGAGAGTGGTTAGGGCACTCTGCTGACAGTGGCACCTGTGGCTGGAGAGAGTCTAGAGCTCAGATCTGTGATGGAGTAAAGTCTCGAACTACTAGGCTAATGGGCAAAAGGTGGGCTCCTCTTTACGACACTCTGTTTTCTATTTAAGTCAACACTGCTGTGAGTTAATGGCTTTTAGTTTAGATCGGCATCTCCCCCTCTGGACAATTTTGACCAGACACAATAGAAACACCTCCTTGCACACCTGAGTCAGACACACATCTTCTGAGGAGCAGCAGGAGTTCAGATACACTCTGGGCCTAGCATTTCCTGTTGGTAAGCTGAAGACACCTTGCTGAAAAACAGTTAGGCAATCTGGATCAGCTTTAGGAGGTAACCAAGTCTTTACATCTAATTAGGAAACCTAAGCATCTAACCTTGATTAGGACTGGCCTGTGGGACAAAGTGCAGAAATGTTAATGCATTACAATGCTTAAATAGAATCACTAGTGTAATTCAACTAGTAGAATCACTGAAATCAGTGTTGTTACACCAAGAGAAACTTGATGTTACTGAGCTCTAAGCAGAAAGACTGTCTTCATGACACTCTTTACACAGCTTTTCTGAAGAGCTCTAGTAAAGTAAACTATTTTTTTCACATGCCTATAACTTTGGACTGTAACATCCCACAAACAATTGGCTCCCAGAGAGTTGTTGGTAAATTAAACTGATGGAATGATCTCATTCTCTACTCATTTCAACCTTAAAAAAGGCAAAATATGGAGACACCGTATATCCACGGAAAACAAGACAGATGATCAAAGAAACAAAAACTATTCATAAAGTTAAGGAATGAAAAAAAATCCAGCCTATTTCTAGCTTCTCTGAAGAAGGACTGAATCAGAACTATGCAAGAACCAGATGACTGTATGATGTAATATTAGTACCGTTTTCTAAGACATCTTTTTACAGTGCTGTCTGTGGTCTTTTAAAAGCAGTCCTTTAAAATAAATAAATAATAAAAACAACCGCCTCAACCCCCCGCACCACCAAAAAAAAACCCAGAGCCACTACGATTACCACAAGTAGGAGGTTTAATATTTAATGTGTGCCAAGATGTGGGAACATCTGCTGTTCAGGCAAGGAATAAAATGATTCATTTTATCTTCTGAAAATAATGTAAGTTCTTCCAAAAGGTGAATGTGAATCACAGCACAAGCCATAGGTAGCACACTGCCTGTATTTTTCATGCGACCAGAACGTGTTTGCTGAAGTGCCATGCACCGATAGGATCAGGCCAACTCCAAGAATAACATGATTCTAAATAAACAGATTCCAAATGCTAAATTTCTTGAGCTAAAAATATGCCAAATTACAAGTGATAGATGGTCATTCCTGGGTCACCCTTACCTCACGTAATTCCAGCCTCTGGGCCACGATTTCTAGGCACTCCTGACCTGTGCTTTCTACGGAGAGCGTGCACTCTATCACATTGCTGTCCAGCAGACGGATCCGTGCCACAAAATAGTTCTTGCTCAAGACATTGTAGCGCCTGGTCCGTCGCAATTTCAGCCCGAAAGGCATGGTTCCTGGGCTGGAAGGCTGCCCCTTCCTGTCACACTTCCGGTGTTCTCAGCAAATTTTTCGGTTTGTCTTAACAGTCGCTCCCCAAGTTAGCACTCTCCTCCAGAACTGGAAATATTTGGCCATGCCTGGATCAAGTGCCAAGGGATTCCTGTAAAACATAAGTAGTAACTACAGTTAACGACGTAATGTGGGATGGGATGATACCACAGGTCAGTGGAAATGCAGAACTGTTAAAGGATTTCAATTTAGAAAAGAACTTGCATTTGACACGCAATAAATTCCAAAAAACTTTTTATAGCTCTTCCTTGTCCACCCTGTCAAAACATACAAGTGGTTCACAAATATGTTTTGGTATTGAATTTAAAAATGGGACCGTAATGGCAGCAGCAAACTTCTGAGACTCCAGACAAGCAGCTGCTATACAGGGCAGTCATGCATAGGTGCTAACTCTCCCACAATTAAGCCCTACTCAGGAGCCTAAACCAAGCCTCAATTTAAAGCTTTGGTACCTCGGGGCATCCATTAACACACTATGAGACTCAAGTATTCAAAAGGAGCCTGATTTTCATAGGTGCTGAAGTCAGCAGGAGCTGCAGGTGTTCCAACACCACTTGAAAAGTCAGGCGCAAAGTAACATGTATGCATGTGAAAGAGAAATATCTGAAACTTTAGGCAGAAGTTTCCTGTTGAGCAATTCATGCCATTCTAACTCATTTCAGCTTCAACAAATTTACATTTCTCAGCCTCAGAGCTGGAATATGTAACTATGATTGCAGCAGAAAAAGAAGGTAAAGCCAAGTGGGAGGAAGAGATCACATATTCTAGATATGGGGGGGGTTGTTAATTAAAATATTCTTAATCATATGCAACCCTGTCAAGTCTTGCCTTTATGGGCTAAAAAGTAAGAAGAAGAAGAAAAAAGAGGCAGATTTCCAAAAGCATATAGTGAAGTTATTTTTTTCATTTTGAAAACCAAAGTCAGCTGAAGTCAGGTTTAAGAGAAACTCAAAAAAGACTTGAAAGGCAAAATAAAGAGTTTGCCTGGGTATAACCAGGCTAGTTTCAAAACGATATATTAAGTTAAAAAGTGTTGCTTTCTCATGGAGACAGGACTACATTTTTTAAAAAAAGGAAAGTCTCAGTAGGAAAGTCTGATGGATTTTTGTTTCATTTGTGAAATTTTAAAAAGATCAATATTGAAAAACATCAAGCTACCATTTTTTTCTTCCTAAAAAGTAATAATATAAAGCACGGCCTCCATATTATACATTACATTTAACTGAATGCAATGACATTCTGAAGAGATAACACAGTGGCCATGTGCACTATAAGACATAAGCTGCATTCAGCAGTTATTTTCAGTATTTTCTGAGCTTTAGTTGCTATGGTACTTATTAGAAGCAACCCAGCTGACTGCAGTAATAACTATTACATCTGCAAACAACCAACACACTACTAGTTAAGCATATTTTTCATAACAACCTTGTTTCTTGGCATTTGCTAGGAGGTTAAAAAAACATTCAGACCACCCTCTTTGTCCAGCTTCACAATTACCAAGCCAGCATGCTAACTTTTCCCTGAAGAACAAAGGCACACCCACAACACACAAAAATTAGAAGTGAAGGAGACTGATATAGACAGTTTAGTAGCTGTAGGTGTATCTTCCATCTCTAATTCTCTAATCCATCTCTAATTCCTCTGCTCTCTCTCACACACACACACACACACACACACACGTATATATTAAAATATTTATATGCCTCACAACATCACCATTTCTGAAAACATCAAACATTAGTGAATTATGCTTATAACCATTTTGTGAAGTTGGGAAGCAACATTCACAAATGAAGAACTAAGACCAAGGAAGATTAAGGAACTTTTCCGAGACGGTGCCTCCTACAGACTTTGTGAGCTGAGCAATAATTCAGTCCAGATCCCATAAGTTCAGTGCCTTAACCCTCTGCTCTGGTGAGCTGTCTGAGAATTACTTTTCCCATCAATGTGCCCAAGACAACAGCTTGAAGCTGAGAAGTAGGAAGAATGGAAGGAAATCACAGACACAGCTTAGCGTGGGTAAATCCATGCCTTATCAAACAGTTTTGTTTGCTCTCTGGTTTTGCAGATTATTTTTTAGTGGGGACACATGGAAAGTTTTAAAGACTCAGTCTTATTTTAGAAACCCTTTATCTTGGGTAACTGTTAATTGTATACATTTCCTTGCAACACACAGGCTACCACTTCAGACGTTAACTCTTAGATGACTGTAATAGTATATGAAGGTAATAAATTATGTTGGTATACAAATAATATGAACTGACCTTGTGTATATGAGGTAGTTTACTTGAATAATTAGAACTATCTTCAACTGGAGCATGAGGGTATTATGTGCCCAACTTACAAAGGAAGTCAGTATAAACTGGGCACCCAACAATTTTACTCTTTTGAACCTATATCTTATAATAATTTGGTTTCTAACAGTCCTGCCATAGTTTTCTGGGTGTTACTTGCACAACAGTTCATAACAAGGATGCAATAGTATATAAACACAGACAATATGCAGCACAAAATCATCCCCATAGTATTAGTTTTGGCTGAAGAAAGCCAGAGAGGACATTTTATTCATTTAACTTAATGCAAGCGAACACCCAAAATATCTTCTTCTTCTAGGTATCCTAGCCATCAATTAAAAATGCACAGCATAAAGACATTACAAATAAATCTTTAAAAACCTGCTTGCTCACTTACTCTGGAACGGCAAAATTTTTTTTCCCAGGGAGACTCACTTCTATTCTTATGAAATGATACTCAAAAAGATATATCTTCCATGTTTTGACTGTGCTGGAGTAATTGTAGCCGTAAAGGTCTAGGACAGAGGTAGGCAACCCTTGGCACAGGCAGCCAAGTGTGTTACACAAAGGCATTTTGTTTGGCAGGGTGGCTTACGGCAGATGGCAGCAAGGGGCGGGGGCTGCATTGCCAAAACAAGGATTGGACCCCTTGCAGCACCCTTGCCATCTCTCCCTGGCATACCAACATCTTACAAGTCAAGGTTGAAAGTGTTTTTGGCACTCTGCCCAAAAACACTGCCGATCTAGGAAGCATGCAAGAGACAAGGATTTTTGTGTATGTTATCTTTTACTGCAGAGGTTCCCAAACTGTGGTATGCATACCCCTGGGAATACGCAAGACATCTCTGAGGGACACACAGGAGAAATTGTGTAATGGCAGATTTCATTTTCATTATAATAATAAATGACATTTAAGGGGTTAAAATATAAACCGTATGCTAGTAGGGGTACATGGGCAGCTGGTAAATATGGAAGGTGGTACACAAGAAGAAAAAAAGTGTGGGAACCTCTGAGACAGAATTAGGCAAGCTTTCTAATATTTCAGATTCTAAAACTGGTTTAAGTCTATCTCAGTTGTGCCATTGGTCCAATAAAAATACCCACCACACACAAAAATCCTTGCCACTCACAAAAAATAAGCTTTGAACCAATGTCTGAATGTAGGGCTATTTCAAAGCAAGATGAGAAATGAATTAATTCCAAAGCTGAACTCCCTACCATCCATTCTCTCAAACATCAGAGAATTTCCAGCTGAAGAGCTGCTTCAGATTTCAGGTGTGGAGGTAAGACCCAGGACAACAACCTCTCTCTCAAACTGGATGATCACAAGCCACAGAGCTTTATCAATCAGACTCCACACATTAATCTCCATCCTTAGGTAGCCAGTGTATTACGACAACTGCTGGGTGGTCTTGTGAAACTGTTTTCTGAGCCAGTTCCAGTTTCCAAATGACTCTGAAGTGCCCCATTAGTGGGCAGGATTACGGTCCAGACACTATAGGTCCCTCCTACAGCTGTAGCTCGTGGAATCTGAGAATCTTGGCTTTCATTAAAAAAAAAATCAAAGCGTCTAACCTTCATCATTTTTATCTAACAACCTACAACAATAGCTCTAACAGATGTAAACCAAACTGTACAGCTCTACAGGGCAGTTAAAATTCCCCAAATCTCTTATACACAGCACACTGACAAGCACATAATATATTAACTAGAACAGTATCAACTAAAGTAATTCAGTCACCACTGTTCTCGTCCTACCAATAGTGACAAATCTCCAACATTTAAGGGGAGAAAAGGGACATTTTCTGAATGGCTATGTTAGCACTTTTCATGTTATATCATTAATCGCAGGGGCGGGCAATTATTTTGGGTGGAGGGCTGCTTACTAAGTTTGGCAAGCTATGAAGGGCCACATGACAGGCAGCCAGGGGCAGATAAATATTAATTTTCTAAATTTTTTAGGGGCCCCGCGGGCTGGATAGAATGGTCTAGAGGGCCGCATTTTGCCCACCCCTGCATTATTCGGTTTGTGGGCACCCAATGGACCTTTCATATAACACTTACTCTAAATTACTTTCCAAGTAGAAGATAAACTGGAAAAAAAATCCAGTTTTACTTCCACCCATGAACTGCCCAGAAAGCTGATGTTGAGCCAGCCAGAACTGTTCTGACAAATAACTGTTATCAAAGGAAAGTGGTACTCTCAGTTCTGTGCACACATCCAACACTCCTCTAGAAGAAAGACAGGTTTGCTTTCTGGCTTTCCTCACTGTTTGAAGGTGACATTTCAGGTTTAAATAAAGCTTTCAGACTAAGATGCAACACAGAAGCTGTACTCAATTCTGGTCCTTAAATGTAATCTGTAAGAGGCATAGTGCTTTTATTCTCTCACTGGAGTGTATATTGTGCTTCTATCCCTTCATTAGAACATATTTAAAAGTGCCTGAAATATTCTTTTCTTCTTTTTATTTCTTTTTAAATGATAAAAGCAGCAAAACTTTTGAATGTGTGTCTACCCTTGTTGAAGAACTATGTAGAAAAAAATAAGATTTCATAGACCTCATAGACATAGATTTCATAGACGTCAGGGCTGGAAGGGACCTTGCAAGATCATTAAGTCCAGCCCCCTGCTCAAAGGGCAGACAGTCAGCAGGGGTCAAATGATTCAAGCAAAATAGGCATCCAAGGGCTCCTTAAAGGAATCCAGAGTAAGTGCCTACACAACCTCTGGGGGGAGTTTATTCCAGGCCCTGGGGACTCGGACAGTAAAGAAGTTTTCCCTTATGTCCAGCCTAAAATGGTCTTCCAAGAGTTTGTGACCATTGGACCTTGTCTTCCCATGCGATGCTCTGGTGAATGGTTGTTCTCCCACTTCCCGGTGCACACCGCTTATATATTTAAAGGCTGCCACCAAGTCACCCTGAGACTGTTTCTCCAGGTTGAAGAGTGCCATTTCTCAGCCTCTTCTCATAAGGCCTGCCCTCTTGTCCTCTGATCATGTGCGTGGCTCTCCTCTGGACTCTCTCGAGCTTCTCCACATCCTTTCTGAATTGTGGAGCCCAAAACTGCACACAGTAGTCCAGCTGTGGCCTCACCAAGGCCGAGTAAAGTGGGAGGATGACTTCCCAGGTCTTGTTTGAGATGCATCGGAAAAATGCAGGTCAGAGTTTTGTTTGCTTTGCCAGCTGTGGTGTCGCATTGGTGGCTCGTGCTCATTTTTTGGTGGATTATGACCCCCACTTCTTTTTCTGATGCAGTGCTAGCTAGCATAGCACTGCTGAGCCTATAAGAGTAGCGTGGGTTCTTTCTCCCAAGGGGGAGCACCTTGCATTTCTCAGCACTGAATGCAAATCAGGTAAATTGCCATTAGGAAAATTTTCTTGGGCCTCCGCTAAAGGAACAGGAGTGATACCCACCCATTACCCTCAGAGACTCTCTTCCAAGAAGAACTGACTGTTTTGAATTAAACAAAACTCCACAGCATTTTAAAAGTGTCTAAAGATATCTCTTCTCTCTCAATTCATGAATATTTATGTGGTCAACAGGCCTAAAGGTTCTAGTTCAGCTTGATGTCCCTTTTTTTTTTTTTAAAACAGACTCTGTGAACACACATAATTTAAAGATTACCCCAACCCCAAGGTTCCTGCATCTGAAGATAATAGCTTATGTTGTTCTTCACCTTCAAGAGAACTTTTGCAGAAGCCAATGAATTCTAGATAGAGATTCTGTTCATACTCCTGAATGATGCATGGAAAAAAGTTCTTATTGCAAGGTATCTTGTACTAAATTTTAAACTTAAGTCGTATCTAGAAGTCATTGAATTAAAAACAAGTGGAAAAAAATCACAAATAAGATACTATTTAATATAAGCTGTGGGAAAGCTGATTTTGTCCTTTGTATTTTTCTAAAGCAAATGAATGTCCACATAGTAAACTGTATATATAAACATTGAGAAAACACACATACACACCCCTGCAATTTTAATAATCTCATAGTTATATAATTACAGGACCAACCTGTTAGTTAAAAAAAGTTGCCAGAGTGCTACCATTTTTAACCAAGTTAACTTTTACTGACAAACTAAACAAATATTTGTATCAACTTTCAGCTAACGTACTTCCACATATAGAAATCAGTAACAGCAAAAAATAAATAAATAAATAAATGTGCACATTTCATTCTGCTTTCAACCAAGCCTTCTCTTTATTGCTAAATGTATCACTGATGTGAGAGAAAGAAGTGACAACTTAAATTTAAAAAGTTTACCATTTAGAACCTATTTGTTTTTCTAATCTGAAATGGGAGATTCTTTGTGCTCTTGGCATGCGCTTTAAGAAAATTCTGTTCGTCACAGAAACATGTTTTAATTTGGCAGATTTTATTCAAATAAACACACAAAGTTCTGGGAATATTCCATGGAAACAGGAAATGGATGGTACTCCAACAGACGTGATACAGTGAAGGTTGCGTTAAACCTCACATTCTTGCCCTATGCAAATTGCTGGGGGTAAAAAATCTCTTACAGTTAATTTCTACTTTTTAAGGTCCAACAACCTTCCACCCACAAACACCTCTGGGTGAAAAACTGGAGGTGCAATGGTGAATGTAAATGTCTGCCTACCACTTGACTTCACCTACTACCCAAGAAGATACTTAAATTCATCACTGGTATCTACATTTAATCACCAGCTCAAACCTGAAGTTCCTAAATTAGAGGCTGGAGATCTCCTTAAAAAGTGTGGGTTTTTTGGGTTGGTTTTTTTTTTTTTTTTTTTTTTTAAAACTGTGGTATTTTAAAGAACTCTTTAAGAACTAAAAACATGCAAATGCATAAAGGAGATGGTAATATCTCACTGAATTATCCAGTTTGGAATGGGGTTTGAAGATGGAAGGTGGAATATTAAAAACAATATAACATCCTTTTTTTTTTTTTTTTTGCATGTGCAGGCCTAGGCCAACATGCAGTGTTCTTACTGCAATTAAAGCTTTCCAGCTCCTTTCAGGACTTAAAGAGGCAGCCACTGTCTGACAGAATACTGTGCTTGAATTTTTATGGCATACAAATTGTTGCATATTATTTACCATTATCTTCCCTTTCCATTAGAAAAGGAGCAAGTAAAAGATAACATCCTAGAGGTGATCTGGAAAGCTTTAAGAATCTGCAGCTAAACAATAAATATTATACCAAGAAATATTAAACCAACCAATTCACTGCTACCATGGATGTCAAATTTGATTTGCCATGTTACTTGCTTGGAAAGCCATGTGGATAAAATCATTAGGAAGATAAAGCATGAACACAGATTTGGCACAATGCAGGACCAAACTTCCTCCCTTTTCCTGGTTCATTCCAAATCCAAAATAAAATTTCTCACAGCTTTTCCTGGACACCTTCCAAATTACAGGCTGCTAATTTCAGGCTCCACGTTCTACTGGAGATGTGATCATTCATCTACCTCCCTATCATACATCCTACTGACTTGCCAAAACACTTCCCACACACACGCAATCTGGATGCATATTACAGTAAAAACTAAATTACTGAAGTATCCCCTCTGTTGCTATTTGGCTCCTCTATTTGAGATGCAATCATTACCATCCCACTGGAAAAAAAAAAAAAGAAGGGGAAGGATATGTGCTATTGCAAACATTAGTTTTATGAAAAGAAACATCATGAGATGCTAGCAAGATGTTGGCACTTCTCCAATTGGGCAGTAAAAAACAATACTTAGACCAACAACTGATGTTCATACACATAAGAGATATCAGGTCTTCTTCTAATGTGTCTGGCTTGCAGAGAAATAGCTACCTCTTCACTGAAGAAGGCATTTCTTCTTGGAATCAAGTGATTCAGCTTTTGTGCGTTTAATGCTGAAGTTTGTGCCTTCTCTCACCATTGAAAACAATGGTTCAAGTCATTAATCACTGAAGAAGTGACATAGATCCACTCTCCTAGATCTCAGGCATCTATGCAAGGAAAAATAACATGCTAATATTCTTATGGGATTATGCTCTAAAGCAAAGGTCAGCAACCTAAAGCCCCACAAGCCAAAGCTGGCTTGTGAAGCGATTTCTTTCGTGCATTAGAACGTCCAGCAGTAATTCAGCAGCTGGGGAACATTTGCCTTCAAAGCAAGCCAGGCTAATTTGGCAAGCTGCTCCTAAAAGGTTGCCAACCCCTGTGCTAGAGAGGATCATTAGATCTTGCAAACCACCAGGTCCCCACTGAAAATATCATACATGCATCACTCTTCTGTGTCTCTGTTGAAAAATAACTTAAAGCTGGCATACAGTTGTTACAGCTCCTTGAAAGGGTAGAAGTAAGTGCCCTTATTTCTTTTCTTTTTGCAAAAATGAATTCTAACAAGTTAAAACGTAAAGCAGTGAATGAATGAATCCATATGCTCCATACTTCAGAAATTCTCAATGTGAAAATGAAAACTGGTAAATCTGGTATGCACTACCCGATCAGAGGAAGAGAGGAGACTTATGTGGGTTAAATTTAAAAAATGATTTTGGTCTATGTATACATGTCTCCATACACATACAAATCTGCCATATATGACTACAAAATGCTTCTTCCTTCTTGACTTTAGTACTTTGGTAAAACGTTAAAGGCCCCTTCTCCCCAATGGTATACATTTTAAAATAGTCCAGTAAGGCCCAATTTCTCAGATCCAGCCACGTCTCACATGTAATATCACGTATAGTGAAAAATAAATATGTTCTTGGGACAACTGCTTGGATAAAACAGAAGAGATACGTCATGTCCTTCTTCACTGTGGCATTGGTGCGTAGCCACTGTCACATAGCCTCCATCACTTCTCTCTTAGCCCCAAAATGTTGCCCTACTATATATACACAATATGGAAGATGGTAAATGGAGCAGCATACAGTGAAATTGCCTCTGTGGTGCACAAGCTGGTGCATGGGCAGGTGTTGTAGTGCAGAAGCAGTACCTCAGACATCTCTCTGTTGAGCTCTTTGCATGCAATGTTTCAGTTTCTTCAGGGCCTTGACATAGACCTCTGAGTTTACTGTTATTCCTTTAGGCAAGTCTACAAGAAGAAAGCCTGTCCACTCTATAGTTTACTTAGGAGATAAAAATGAGGAGACATTAATTTTGACTGACCCTCATATTCAGGTCAGTCAGCAGTAGAAGCCTCCTTTTAAGGCGAAGGGCAGTAAAGCGTCCCCTGCTCCCGACACAAGCAGTTGTCTCACCTCCCCTTGAAAAGGCTCTTCTTCAGTGTTGGCCTTAATCTTAATATCAAGACAACTCTCAAGATAGTTTGTCACACATGAACAGCTCCTGCTGTTACAGGTTCCAAATGTTTTAAAATGTACTGTCTTCTGCAAAGAAGGAACTGAGTGAGCACTTAGCATCCTGTCTAAAATAATTTTCGGAAGACAGCTTACTTCCTGCTTACAACTTTTGTTCTTTACCTTAATTTATGAAATTCAGGAAGAAACCAATTACTGCTAAACTGAGCCCTGTATTTACCAACAGCCCCTGGAATTTTTCCAGCATTCCATATATTGCAGAACAGCAGCACACCTAACAAAACTATGTAACGCTGGGCTGGGTGTGAGAGGCGAATAACTGATGAAACTTGTTTATGGTGTAAAAGCCTGCAGTGTTAAAGAAGAAAAATAAATGTGCATAGGAGGTAGAGATGAATGATTCTGTGAGCATCCTAACTAGTATTTTCCATGTTGATTAACTTTTATTACATGAAATTTTCCTCCACAGACTTTACACAGAAGTCTATCCAGGTTAACACACAAACAAGACAGGTAATATTTTTGTGGTTAATGAAGTGTCTTCATGATAAGATACATAGATGGGATTTGGATAAAGAATGCTAAATGGCTCACGAGAGTCAATTATATTTGTGGACAAAAAATACTTCCCACCTGGGCTGAGAAGGCTCCTAAGGCAAAGGCTGCCATTGTAGTTACTTGTCTGTAAAGCATAAGGCACAATAGGGCCCTGATCCTAAGCTGGAGTTCTTATATATTACTGTAAGACACACATGCACAAACACAATATTCATACTTAACTTTTTTGATAAATGGGAAAAAACTCAATTTACAATTGCATTTCATTTTCATATTTAAAATAGAATTTTACATTGGAGATGTACCATAAAACATTCTTCAAAACAGATTCCGTTGGCCCCTCAACTCCACTGGATACCAACCAAAGCAGGTGGGTATACTACTACTGCTGCACTCTCTGCCTCATGTTGGGTAACTCATAAGGGCAGTCTCCTGTGATGGTATATAGTACCACCGTTATATAGGCCATGGACAAACATGGTGTTTGAAGTGCTGTAAGTGTCTTTGAAGCTCTACAAGCAACAAGAGTCCAGATGTTCACACCCAAAGTACAGCTTCAAAAATGTCCCGAGTGCTTCAAAAAATGATCCTCAAAAAAAAGAGCAACTTTTGAAGTGCTTCATTTTGAACCATTTCTTGAAACATCCACATACTCCAACAGAATGCAAAGGGTTTCCTTCTAGAATCTATCCTCCAGCATCCCGTAGTGCTCCCCCCACCCCAGCGGGGCAGGGATGGAGGACCATCCATCCAAAAAGTACTCATAGCTGTCCTCAGAAACCTCTGGAGCAGTCCAGAGGCAAAGACTTATGCAGGGATTCCTGTTCTCCAGCTTCCCTGCTTTATGCCTTCATGACATGATGAAGTGTACTGGAGAGGGGAGGTTGAGGGAGCTACATATCTGCACAGAGTTGAAGTGGTCAGAATTGGATGCATTCCCAATCAAAGTGGTATTTAGGAGTACTTCAAATGTGTATCTGTCCACATCCTTAGCAACCCCAAACCATGTGCACTTTCTCATCAGCACTGCCAACACTAAGAATGACAAGATTGTCCTTTTCAGATTCCTCCTTAATCACCTTAGCGTAAGAAAAATAGCAACTGCTTCATACCACTGCCATCTCTTCCTCCCAGCACCCTTCTGCAACAAACAAGGTGTTTAAAAAGTATATATACTATCTGCACTTTGCACCACATTCCTCCCACGCAAAGCAGCATATGTTTTGGGCCAGACTCTGCTCTCACCAATCCCATCATACTTGGCAACTGAACAAATTTATTTTGATATTGGTGTAATATTAGAACTCGATCCCTGGTTTCTTATGTTCTAGTAAAATATCATTGCAATGTTTGTCTTTTAGTTGTTACCTTTTGCCTACAATCAATGTCATATCCTTGCAAAATACAGTGTCCTATATTGGATGACAGCATTTTATCATTGTCATCTATCATGTTGATAATACTCATTACCTTAGTATATCACCACTTCATAATCATTAGCATAGTCATCATCCTTGCACCCCTATGAGATAGGCAAGTGCAACTGACCATTTTACAGATGTGGAACAGAGGTGGAAAGCAGCTAAGTGACCTCTCTGTGACACGCAAAAAGTTTGTGCAAGAGTCGAAAGTTAAACCTCTGCTTCCCAAATACCAAGGAGATCATTTTTCTTCATTATTATAGATCTTTTTTAGTTTTAAGTACTGTATTGTGATTCTATTGTGACAAACTTAGCTCTCCTTTGATTTGAATAGGTGTTCAGCTTTAATATTAACACATTTAAGAAGCGATATGCATGAATGATACATAATGTGATACTATAATTATTTTACTTCACTCATTTCAAAATGTCAATGATAAAGTAGCTTTCCCCTCTTGCACATTTACCTTTTTCAACTTCATATCTGAAAAAAAATACTCTAAATTATTTTCCTTCTTGAATATGTATAATCTGCCTGTTCATGCCAGGAATGCATTCCTAGGGACTCCACCTTTCTTTTAAAGGATTATACAACTCTGAAGAATACAGGAGTGTTAACCCTTCACAATCTTATTACCTCAGCTAGGATTATGTCAGATCTCAAACTAAGCATAGGCAAAACTGTTGACCAATATAACCGACATGTGGATGGAGAGCCTCTACAGAACATTTAATGTTTGATGACCAGAATAGCTCATTGACTGGACACTATTCCAAAGTATTTCAGACTATTAAGACTTTTAATCAGTGGACTTATACTAGAATTATTCGAAATGAAGTGACTTATTTCACCACAGAGTGTCCACACAGGGAGCTATTCCAGAATAGCTAACATAGAATAAAGCAAATCGGGCAGACGAGCCCTCTAGGTGCTACAGAATTATGCCTGGCATGTCTCAAGCTAATGCAGTGTTGTGACTACCTGTACTGCTGGGGATGCCATCTTACAATGAGACGTAATACCCAAATCCTAGCCCCTTACGTTTATAACATATCCCTTGGTATTTTGGTGAAAAGAGAGGAACGTGTAAGCCCCAAGGGCCTGGCCAAATGATAATCTGAATAATTACATTCTGCCTCATTAAGTCTCAAATCCAATTTTAATTGGATTATGGGTTCTTCATTTCTTGCTCTAAACCTTGTCCATGCTTCACATCCAGGTGATTCAATGGCAACAAAGTGTTCTCCCCACATACTATGTATCTCAATGTTTTACATTTGTCAAATGTCTTCAGAGTCTTCACAAAAAACAGAACTATATAAATAAGAGGTTATTTCCTGCAACGGACAAATAATGGTATGGAAAAACAAGAAAGAAAGCAGCAAAGAAATGGTGTTAAGAGAAACATATACAGTACTTTCAGATATTTTTGTATGCATTTTCATACAATTTATGATGGAACACACTCAACTAATCCAAAGTGGAGCAGGCAATCAGTAGACTGTTGTGAGAAATAGCCATGGAAAGAAGCAAGTATTTACTAAAAAGAATCAATTAAGTGAATAATTTTAAATGATTCATTTTATAAATAAATGTACTTATTGCTACAGGTGTGCTTGCCACTGCCCCTTAGAACATGTGATCTGAAACAGATGGAATTATAGGCACAAAATCATCAGTATCAGAGAAACTTACTGCAAGTAACTAAAATAAAAAGCACAAAAGAAGAAAGGCGAATCATACAAATATGTATCAGTTGTTGTTACATAGTCCAAAGCTGCAAATTAGGTGCTTAAAAATCAGACACCCTACTTTACGGCTGCAGCACCTACATGTATTAAGTCCACAGTAGTGCTGGGTACTCAGCCCCTTGGATAAAACAAGCCACTATGAGGTGCCTAACCTCAGCATCTATGAGAACTTTGGTCTTTGTAGCAGCAACCAATTTAAATTATTCAATATAAATTTGGGATCCAAATTTTGGGCACGCATATGTAAAAATTGTCCAGAAATGTGTTAAGTGTGCTGATCAATAAAAGTACATAGATTAATGAAGGACTATAAGCATTATGAACAGTAATTCTTCTGCTAAGCCAACCAACAGAAAAGCTGGTAGGAGAAAGAATGAAAATTAGTATAAACTAGTGCCAGCTACTGATGTATTATGTAATCTCTACTGATGCAAGCAAAGTATTTACAAATCATCAGCAAACATTTTCAAGCATTCTCTACACCACTGTGGCTAATGCTGAAAAAAAATATTGCCACCAAATTCCTTGAAAATTTCAATTGCACATTGTAAGGCTGAAATGTTTTCAAACTATTCTTCACTATATTATAATCCATTTAAATTTTCCTACCCTGAAGCACAATAATTAGAATTTTTGTGAAAGCAGACTGTGTGTGTGAATTTTATATAACCACTAGATATGTCAAAGTCTTTGCATTTGTATCACTGCATTGTATCTCACACCTTCTTCCAGTTAGGAAAATGAGCATTGTCATTTATTGAACTATTCATGTCTTTTTTTCCCCTCCCTCTTGTCATTACTTTTTCCCCCATCTCTTGTCCCAGGTTTTCCCCTAGGATTCCTGATCCTGGAAAGTCAGGAGTTAGGTTTGGAGTTAGGGGCCACTTTGGAGTTGGTTCTGAGCACAGGCCATTTCCAACTAGAGGTGCACTGACACATCAGTCCAATATTGGATCGGCATCAATATAAAGAAAATTGACTATATTGGAAATCGGCCTGAAGTGGCCAATAAATGCCCGTGTGTGTGCAGCCGCAGCACAGCACAGCACGCAGGCAGCAAGGAGCACAGCCTGGCAGCTTGGAGAGCTGAACGCAGCTGGTAAGTCTGTTGTAGGGGAGGAGGGAGGGAAGAGGAGAAGAGAGAGAAGGGGTGTGTGGGGGCAGAGCAACACCCCCCCACAGTGAGGGAGCAGGCTGGGGTGGGCGCTGCAGCTCATCTCGGGGTGTGTGGAAGGACTGTCAGTGGCTTGTCCAGTGGCTCCCGCAACTCATCCAAGAGGGCACGGGGGTGGGAGGAGAAGCATGTGCCCCCTGGATCTGTATGGGGTGGGCCAGGCCAGGCTGAACAGGCTGCAGCTGCAGGCTGGGGCTGTGCTGTACTCAGGGCGGGCACCAGCAGTGCTGGGAGGAGACTATGGTGAAATTTGCTGTGGCTGCAGCCCCCCACCCCATAGTCCCCTGCCCAGCACAGCATGGCCCCTGACCCCAGCCCACAACTGCAACCTGCCCTGCCCTGCCCAGATATGGGAGTACCCCCCTACTCCCAGACAAGCGGCAGGAGCCACCCCACCATGCTCCCCGGACGAGCTCCATTCCATGCCCGCTCCACTCTGGCTGGGCAGCACCTACCCCCACCCCAGCCACACTCCCTCCCTCATCATGGGTGGTGTTGATCTACCCCCCCCCCACCACTTCCCTCCCCCCTTACCATTCACCAAAACAGATTTATCAGCTGCACGCAGCTGTATCGGAAATTGGATTGGTATCAGCTGATATGCGTCCTTAAAAATCGGCTATCTTATCAGCCCCCAAAATTTCTCAATGCACCCCTACACTTCCAACCCAAACCTGCACAGTGCTGCTGCCACCACTTCTCCAGGTGGCTGGGCTACCACTGAGGCCCTCCCACCACCTAAGTCCCCCAGTACAGCAGGATGGATAAAATGCTGAAATACAGGCTGGACACAATCTAGGGGCCTGGGTGAGTTTGACACTTCTGGTTTAACTGATAGATAACCACTCATGCTGCCCCTTTTGCTCGGCTCTCAGCAAGGTCTTCACCATTCAGAATCATGATGAGGAACTAGCAGCACTATTCATGCATTCTTTAAAAAAAAAAGAAACAGAAAAACAAATAAAACACACACATATATAGGGGACACTTAATTTACTAGCACAGATTTCTAAAATACACAAGAAAGGCCACATTTACCTTTAAAGAATACAAAAGTAAAATGACCTGTTCAATAAAGCAAGCTCACAGTAGCTTATGGTATTTGGAATCCAGGAGAGGATGTGATCTGTAACATATATACACTGCAAAACATAAGAGAGGGGACTAAGCATTTCAGCAGTGTACAAAAAACAACAGAAAAGAAAAACCCAAACAAAGTATGACACATGCTTAACTTGCTAACCAATCCAATATAAACAAATCAGTGCAGGAAAAGACTGCAGATTTTTAGAACTTCCTTTTTTTTTTCCTTTTATGACCAATGGCTTGATTCTGCCCTCAGTAAAATCCATAGCAAAACTCCAACTTGTTACCCAAGTTATTCCAACATGTGAAGCAAAATCTCTACCCGAATACCTACAGCTTTACCTACAGCAAAATCAGTAAAGCTTCAACTCTCTTCATGATGCCTAAAGTAACTGTACTATCTTAATTCAATACAACCACTGGATACTGAAGCTGGATAACTGAGGTACAGGAAAACTGGGAATGGTTACCAAAAGCCAAATCTGAACACAAAAAAAGTACTGTAAATACATCAAGTAGTTATTTGGTACAAGCTTGCAACATGAACTTTTGAACCATAGCTGAGGTTTAGCTACTACCCCCCATCTCCACAAAACACAGATTGTATAAAACACTGAAAAAACCTTTTAAAGACCTATCAAAGAAAGTGTATATTGTGTATGCATGCATGAAGAAAGTGAATCTGTTTCTTTTAACTGAATATAAGCCTTGATGTAAATCATGCAGCCCTAGTTTATGAATAACTGCATTTGTTTCAATAGCAAAACAGAATAACACCTCCTCTGAACAGAGAGTACTGGTCGGAAATGAGCTAATGATACAGTTCTTTTTGTATTACAAGATTATTTTCCAGTACCCACTGTGTGGGCTTAAAACACTAGCCTGAAACAGCCAACACAGTTAGAAGCAAGATTTACAGCTGAAATGAGGGGGATCTCTCTTTGAAGTGACTGACTTCTTTGCCTGGTGGCTCAGAATTACAAAGCTTCAAAGGGACCTCTCTCTGTGAGCAGCCCTTTACATTTTTCCTTCATCTCTGCTGCATATGATTTTATTGATAAACAATGTTTGAAAACAATTATGTGGATATCAGTAGATTTGAACAGCACATAAGAATTTGGATATTATTTAAAACAGGTGTCCATTATTGTAATAATTCTAAACAGAGAGAGTAATATACTTTTGCCTACCATGGTTGCATAAACACACAAACAAGTCTAATCCTTCAGAGTTTCGGATTCTTTGACAAAAATGCTTTTAAGTCCTTACAAACAGTAATGAATTTAGCTTCGCTGTGCCCCTTGTTATCCCCATTTACAGATGAGGAAAACTGTAGAAAGTCTAATCAAGCATGGTTTCTTAATGCAAAAGTGTTATTCAAAAGTCTAATTATAGCATGATCAAAATAACTTGCCCATTCCAATTCAAAAGCTTGTTAATAATTTACTTCCTCCAACATCTTATTCAGCTTTAATTATTCTTGAGATAATAGCTTTGAGGTAAAGGCCAGTAAATTTAGATTTTGGAATGCAAACTCTAAGTTATAATTGTATGTGTAAAACACCTGAACTCAAGTTGGAAAAAATGTATACAATATCATAAGGATAAGTCCTTTAATATCTTTATTCTTAGGAGGATTTAACATGAAGTTTGGCCTTTGAGTAGGATGGTAACCTAAAGCAGCACACCAAATAAAGCTTTCAACTTTGAATCACATGAAACATTTGTCTTCTTGGCTAAGTAGCTCTCGGCAGAAGCACTCTAACTTTCAAGCTTTACTTTAAGCGCGCCCATTTAATGCAGGAAGAAGCAGAACATATTCGCCTTCGGGAGGAGGGGCAGGTTCGGAGTGTGCTCGCATGGCCTGAGCGCAGCAGGTTGTGGGGGGGGGTCTCTTGCATGACTCCCAGTGTGCCCCACAGACTCCCTGGGCTGCCAATGGGTCCCGAGCAGAGCCAAATGGCTAAGCCACCCATGACTGGCTGGTGGGAATATCACAGCTGCCCACCTGGACCTGATGCAGCTGCAGTTCATCATGGCCATAAGCCATCAGCTGGCCATCCTGCATATGCACACTTGGCGGGCCCAGGGTGCATGTGCATGTGTGCATTGTGGTCCTGGCGCCATACTGTGGCAGGCTGTCTGAATCTATGAAGCCCTGGCAGCTCCTCACCCGTGTGGACCCAGAGCCCTCCCCAGATGAGGAGGACCAGAGGGCTTCAAGTGCCCATGCCCTGTTACTAGGCCACGTGTCTCCAGCCCCAGGCTCATCTGGCCCCGTGTCCTAGGCACTGCTGCCCACAAACCCACATCCATCCCCCTTCATCTCTCCCTACTCAACCCACCCCAGGGGCACACACCAGCATGTGGGGGAATGTGGCGTGAGGAAGAGACATGCCTCGTTTTAACTAATGTTGACGTTGCGAAACTTTTAGTGCATTTATTAAACAAGAACTATCCAACGTTGCCCGCTCCAGAACTTGAAACCTTCATCTCAGTTAACATTGAGAGAGTGGAGAAAAACATAGGCTGCACTGGACAGTTATGACGTTGAAGCGGAAGAGGGGGATGGGCAGCTGCGGAGGTTCAACTTAATCAACATGAAACCTTCGGGTGGCAGGGGGAACGCCATGAGCAAAACTGCCATCCCTTGGTTTAATTAAAATGTTGCAGCTGCCAAACTTTTTGTGTGCATAATAAACTAAACCTGTGGAACACTGCCTGCTCCAGAACTTGGAGCCCAGGGGCCTGCCTATCCTTGCAGAGGCTGCACCATCCTTGGCTTGGCTCAATGGGCTGGTTGGTTGCCCGTCACCCTGGTCTCTTTGGGGCCCTGCACCTGCGCTGGCAACTGCCAGCAATTGCGGGTAGCAAGGGCTGGTAGACAGGCTGAATCAGTGCCAGCCCTGGCACTGGGTCTCAGGCAGCATGGTTCCCCTCCCCTTCTACCCTGCTGCTTCCTGGAACAGGCCCCATCAGATGCTTTTCTGGCTCCTTAGACCACAAGTCAGTGGCTCCCATGCACCACATCTCCTGTCCCAGGGCACCCTTGTCTCTCAGCATGCCACAATCAATGTGCAGTGTGGAGTGCTCCCCCTCAGGTGCCATCCAGGGCCTCCCCAGGCACACTGTCCCAAGAAGAAGTCCCTGGAGTGGGGCTCTCCATGCCAGGGGGTGGGAAGCAGCCTGCCCCACCATTCTGGTCTGGAGGGCAACAGTCTTCCTGCGGGAGGTAATGCTGGCGCTGATCGGGGTGTCATAGTCTTTGATCTTATGCAAAAACTCCTCATCATGGCACTGCAACTCTCTCAGCTCCACAGTGGTACACGCGACCTCCCTCAGAGACCAGTTGGCCATTCATAGACCTCATTCTTGGACCTTAGCAACATCTTCTGGGACTGGGCACTTACTGAAGTGCTGCAGCACAACGTGTGCAAGCCGTTACCATCCATTTTAACCCCCACATCAAGGATCCCCTTTAGTCTTCATGTCACGAGTGCCATCTACACACGTCTCCAGCACTCTGCAGGTATCTGGCTGACCACCCTAGATCCAGCATCTCGGGCTCCATGACTGGGCCTCCCATGCACAAATGCAGAGCCAGCAGACAAGGGAGACACAGAGGGACCTCTGGTGAGTCCCCTGTCTGGACCCTTTCCCCTGCTAGGGTTTGGCAACTGCACAGCTCCTCGCAACCTGGCACTGACCACAGCACAAAATGCCTGCATTTCACCTCCCAGCTGTGAAAACCCAGAGACCTGGGTTCCACCTCCCTGCGGTGGGAGCCAGGAAGGCTCAGAAACCCAAGTGTCAAGGACCCGGAGGGATGAGCCTTCTTTGGTTCTCTGGGAGGAGAGGGATGGAGAGACTGGTGCAGGAGGGAAGGTTGCTAGGGAGAATTCCCATTTTCTATTGCACCTTACCTGCAGCAGTGCTCATTTGTAGCTTCTCTGTCAAACAGTACCTGGAAGATCACCAGAGAAAATGTGTAGTTTTTGACTGTTGGCCCCACTCAACATAACACAGACTGATAAGCCCCCCACAACAGCAAGGTGTCCCAACACTGGCACCTCTGTTTCATTCCAAGCCAGTGACGTGGAGGTTGGGGTGGGGAAGAAACATTTACAAGGCATGAGATTAGTGGGGAGCATCAATAAATCAGTATCATCACTTCTTCCATGTGGACAATCATCAAGCCACGAGCATGCTAAATATTTGAGTAGGCAAACACATCCTTTCCTATAAGCATACCCCAAGCTACCAAGGAGTCACAGTAAACCATTCCCTCACCTATAAACATCACATTCAGAAGGTCGAGTAAAGTCTTTGAACAGGTAGCTAAGACCTTTAACCAGCATGACATGGGGTGCAAAGTTCAAAAGTGCACAGAACCACCACACTTGCAATGGTATATACCCCATCAGATTTCTGTGCTCTTCTATGGCCCAGAAGTTGTCGCACTAAAAACTTGACACTATACTTAAGCGTGCGGAGACTCAAACAGGCTGCACAACTCACACACACACACACACACACACACACGTGCTCCCTGCACTCTTTGGCATTAGATCAAGTGTCATAAGACGACAAACCTTAACAGTTCCCCTGCTGCCAGGTTTCTGGGCCCGTAGAAACCCCAGCAGGCCAGGTACTGTGTGTCATGCTAAATTTAGATAAGGGGTGGGGCTAATAGAAATGAAATGATCATTCAGAGTAATCTGGTCTAAAATCTATTCCTACAGCATTTTATACCAATGCCAAACAAGTGCTCCATTGGCCACAACCTTGACAGAGGAACACAGGTCAAGCTGAACAGGCTGACATCTGGATATCGATACTTCAAAACAACACTGTACAAGATGAACATCTTGGAGAGCCCCCTGTGTGAACGTGGTTTCCATCAAACAGCACAGCATTTAATCAAAAGCTGCAGCCTTTACAAATGCCTAGATGGGGTAGATAGAATCTGAACACTGAGTGATAGTACCAGACAGGTGCTCACAGGCCAGAAAGAACAAAGGGTTGGAACGGGGTTGGAAACAGGGGTTTCACCACTTTGGGTCACAGACAGCCTGGGAGAAGGACAGGCCAGTGCTCAAGCAGACCAAACAAGCTCTGGGCAAGGCTAGAGCACCACCCTGGGAGGAGAGGTGACCAGGTTGCCACAATGCTTCATGAGATGTCGGTGGAATGTGACCTACCATGAGCCATGATAGGATGTGGTACAGATAATTCATTCAGGGTTATCTCAGAGCAGGATCTGCCATTTTTACAGGACTTTGTGTGTCCTGATCATCTTTTCGGTTACAGTTGTAGAGCGCTTTCTGTACACCTACTGTGCAATAAGTGCAACTTCTGAACCTGGCCCTAGCGTACAGTGCGTATCTTGGGAAGCACAGCAGATCTGCCATTTTTGTATTATATCCCTTAGTTTTTCATTGTTTTTTAAAGTAATTGTTTAAATGACACACTACAGAAAATTTCACAGGATATGCAGGTTAGAACCTCCATCTGAAAATAGAGTTTGATTCACCACCACATTATTCCTATTATGTATCCTAAGATGATACTCTGGTATTCAACAATGGTAAAATATGTCCAGAAGTTTCCTTAACTATATTAATTCAAAACATATTTTAATATTAAAATATTGAGGGGGCAGGGAAAACAAAACAAGCAATCTACTTTTCTATGTTTTGGGCCCATTATTAGTCTTGAATAATTCAAGAAAGTCATTCTTACTTCGTAGTTTTCATATGCAGTCAGACTGCAAAATGTGTTTGGATCGAAACATTCCTTTGCAGTTTTCGTAATCCACCTTCTAAAAAAAATAAAATGATAACTTCTCTATTTAATTTTGACAGCATTTATTCCCTACATATACAATGATAGCATGACAGACTTCTACATAAGTGGCAGGTCCTGTAAGAGCTACAATTCAGCTAAAGAAAAAACATCAAGGCTGTAAGATTGTTGTTATATGTTATACAAAAACTAAATGGTAGACCAGTGCTACCAACAATATAATTTTAAGAAGGCCAAGTAGGAAGAAAAAAAATTGGTCTGGCTCTATTGAGACAAGTTTCATGGTTTCCGGCCTTACATAAATGCTCTCTTAGCAACCTAAAACACCCACTAAGTATCTCTAATATTTAAACTTAAAAATCAAGCTAAGCCCAAAGACTAACAGATAAACAGAAAAAGAAAAAGAACATGGAAAGACCATATGACACTGCTCTTCCTGTAATTCTGTTTTCGGCGAATCAATGAGAAGCAGTTGATTCTTTCAATTAAACACGGATACACAGATTCCTTTGCAAATTATTGTGGATAAGAACAAGAGAATACATTAATGCCTTAAAAAGGCTAAACAATTTAGCACCACAACTGAAGGCTTAGAGGCCTTGTATTGGGATTTACTTCCAAAGAGAAAAAAAATCACCAAGTTTTGTGGTATCTATTTCTGTCATAGACCAACCCAGATTATGCACTATGGTCAGTAACCAAGATAAATAAGATCAAGTGTTCAGCTCAACACTACATTAGGGAATACAACTCCATTAAGATTACTATGCTAAATATGGCCCCAATATCTTTGAAACCCACATAACATGCACAAATGAACTATATATCCAATGACAGTTTTTGGACAGCTAATTATAAACAGCACTGGGCTGTATTAGAAATCATGTATTATACCCATTGATGTGCCACAACATGATGCTGGTGATAAGAGCGAGCAGTCACAACATCAAAAAAAAAAAAGGAGCACACACTTTAGAATACTTTTCTTATAATAATAGATTCGCAACTTGCTATAGTCATTATCCACAAAGATGAAAGTATAGCAAATAAACCATTTATATATTGCATTTATGTTCCAGTAACAGCCACAACATGCTAGGAAACATTGATTACTCATAAAGTACAGGACATGGCCTACAAGAACAGATAAAACTGAACTGCTGTGCTGATCATCTCGTCCTGATTAAAAGCCCACTACTACTCCTATTAACTATAATACGGCTGACATGAAATCTTGTCAGAAGTTAACTTCTTTGCCTTTTACAAACAATTTTTTTTAAGAGGCCAAGCTAAATTAATGCACTCTGGAAATCCAACACTTCTTTCCAGTTAAATTACTTTTAACATTGACCTATAAGGTTACCCTAAGAGGTAGTGGGGCAAGAGTAACTTTCAAACATAGATCACAAAGATAAGAAATGAGACATTCCCCAAAGAATACAGGCATATCTTAAAACTGCAGCCAACCATGATTTCCAAGTTTGCTCTGGCACAGAATAGGGAATCTAACTATAGGGTGGAAAGTGGGAAGGTCTGTTAATATCTGATGGCAAGAATAAAATTTATGGTCAGTGTCAGCATGCAGGGATGGAACTCAGTTCAGCTTCCCCTCCTCTCCCATCTTACATAGGGCCTACACCAAAATAACCCGTCGTTGTGGTTCCGCAGTAGAATCCATGTCTGCCATGTGGGAGACCCCAGTTCAATCCCTGAATGAGCACATAACTACAGCCATTGGGGCACCAAATTTCTGGACTGTCTGGCCTCTGGATTCTGTCTCAATGGCCTACAACAGGGATGGAAGGACCTGGGCAGCCTCCACCCCTCCACATTCCTGCCTAGGTGTATGTTGAAGGCATGGGTCACCTCTCATGCATACACTATGATCCAGAAGGACCAATGGTTGCCCACCTACACCAGAATGGGTTCCAAAGGAAAGAAGAGAATGATAAATTGAGCTGTCTGCCAGAAGGCATGAGGAAGGGGCAATGCCTCTCCCCAGTGAGGAATGGAAAACCTTTTCAGCTGAATATAAGGAAAAACTTACACGGTTCATGTGACTAGACTCTGGAATAAACTCCCAGCAGGGGTGGTGCAGACACCTACCCTGGAGATCTTCAAAAGGAGATGTGATACACAACTTGCTGGGGTTATTTGACCCCCGCAGCCTTTCCTGCCCAGAGCAAGGGTGCTTGACCTTATGATCTCACAAAGTCCCTTCCAGACCTAAAATCCTGTGAATCTGTAAATGACTGGAAAAAAGGAGGATAGAATTTCCCTTTGAGCTAAACACCCATCAGAAGCTGAACTTCCAGTGCAGCCCTAGCAAGGTAAAAGTCAATATAAAGATGGGCTCAGAATATGGCACTTTGAAGTCCAGGTCCTAGCGTGCCATCAACAGCTGCTTGATTTCCTGGGAACTATTCCCCACCCCCCAAGATGGTATTCCGATTAGGCTTCTGGCCCAATGCAGAAGCATAATATGTGGCTACAGTAGGATGAGACTGACAGAGCAGTCAGAGTTCATCCTGCACTACCTGGGCCAGCAGGAATGTGTCCCTATATCTCTTCCCTCACCTCCCATAAAGGAATCCTTGTGGAGACTCCATTATCACGTTTTTGCCAGTAAAAGAAGAAACATCTCATTTCTTCTTCAGGCAGCAACCTCCTTTGGCAGATCCAATCAGAATCTTAAGAGTATGCATAATATAAAGACAGTTGTTTGTGGTAAAAAGAAAAAAAAACAACAGTAAAATCCTTCTAAAGGACAGCCTCAAAAAGAGAAACCATGTACTCATATTTAACAAGGTTTCTGTTGAAAGGCATCATGTATTAGCATGTCAAACTCAGGATATCCTTGGAACAATTATAAAACTATCGTTGACATGCTCTGGAATGTTTACAAACAAGTTTTTAAAAGCCCTATGGCGAATAATATGAAATATGCTTAATTAACTACTCACAGGACTTTTGGGTTTGAAGAGTGGTGAAAACAAAAAGAACTTGTGGAACATTTTGGCATCCTTATGCGATTTCATAACATGAGTATTAATAACACTTAATGCTGCCTCCCAACTGCTGACCTCCACCTGTTAGAAGTGAGTTACTTAAAAAAAAAAGTATACTGAGTTATAAAATCATTGAGACCAGAACGCCAAAAAAACTCCAAACAAACAAACAACCGAATATAACAAGGCAAGAATTTTTTTTTTTTGGTGATAACTTTTACTGTGGCTACTGGATGCTCTCAGGAGCATACACCCATTTAATTCTGACTGAGAGCGATCTGCCTAGTTGGAAGCAGTCTCATTTTTTGTGGAAAAGTCCACACGCTTCCAAGTAAAGCTACTTGAACAGCTGTATGCTCTTTTTGTGCAGGCAAAGGCATAAATGTAATGCTAGTCCAGAGCCAATGTGACTGCTTTTGCTAAACATTCAAACAGCTGACTTTTAACCAATTAAAAAAGTCAAAAAGCTCAGGGTATTTCCTGAGAAATGTAAAAACATTTGCATGTATATGGCTATTTTGTCCAAAGATTTCAAACCATTTTAGCAGCATAAAATACATGCCACAACACTCATGTGACAAGAGGATTTTATCATAATCATTTGCAAACAGGTAAACTGAAGTTTGGAAAGAGTAAGTGACCTCCCCAGAGCAGTCATGGCTGCTGTAGAAAATACTCCAACTGAAAGCCATTGGTTTTAACTGGTTTTCTCCCCTTTCTGAGCACATTGTCAGGGTTCCTCCCCTTAAAATATCTAGTGGCATCAAAGGCTGAAAACGGAAAAATGGAATTTTCAGGTCAGGTGGCGGGGGGAGAATTTAATATAAAAAAGGTAACTTGGTTGTAACATACATCACATTTAACGAATTAATGCCCGGGAGTCCAGGGTTCAGTGAAGCAATAAATATTTTGAACTCACATAAAGGGAAGCACACTCAACAATTAAGTTTTTGCCCCCTCCTTTCCCTCTTCCCACCTTTTGTATTCAAATCACTCACTCCACTTTATACACTGCTCTATGATTGTCCTCTCACATCATCTGATGAACTGAACTTGCTATATATATGACAGCACAAGCTTTTGTAAACTCATGTAATCTATAAAGGTGTATATTTACCCTGAGCTCTGCCTAACTATCTCTCTGTGGAAGAGCCCTGACCCCAGAGAGCCCCAGGGCTGACCAGGCCGGTCGGAGCACGCCCGGCCGGGGCCGGCAGCGCAGGAACGCGGGGTGCGAGAGTGGTGGCGCGGCCGCAGCAGGGACGAGAGCCCGGGAGGCGAACCCCACGAGATGCTTGGCGGCCCGCGCCTTAACTTCCCCAGATGCAAGGAGCCGGGCGGCTCAAAAGCAGCGCCGGCGCAGAGCTTTGGTGGATCGGAAGAGCCGGAGGAGGAGGAGGAGCTTCCTGGCGGGGAAGCGGCACAACGGAGGACGGCAGATCGGCACCTGGCGAGGGTCTTCTGGAGCCGGGTGGGGCCCCGCAGGGGCAGGACACGAGGGACGGAGGGCCTTGTCGGCCGTGGACCAGATGGTGAAGGCCAGGGTGGGGGAGCTCCCCATCCCAGCCCCAAGCAGCGCGGCCCATAGCCGGAAGCGGCGGAGGCGGGCCGGCCCATGCTGTACTGGGCAGAAAACAGAGCCCAGGCAGGAGCAGCGTGCTCTGGCCGCACAGAGGGAACCCCAATCGGGGAACACAGGGCTCCGGCAGGAGGCGGACGGGACTCAACAAGAGACCTGAGCCAGCCCCGGCGGGGAGCTGGCGGAGCGGCTCGCGTGTTGCTAACGGGACAATTTTCTTTTGAGGGACTACCCCACCTCAGCTGAGGAGAAGGGGACACCCCTTTCGACTCATTACGGAGGCCTGGGCGAGGGTGTAGGGGAGGCAGGAGCCCTCAAGGACCCCGGACCGGACTGGACAGGAGGTACCGCTTTTGGACGTGCGAGCGCCAGGGAATTCACTGGACCTAATAACAGCAAAGTTGTGGCAGGCGGACTTGGCGAGAGCATACCAGGAGCGGGAGCCACCCCTGGATCAGGACGGCAAGCACCACAGTGATCCGTGGGCGCCCAAACTCGCGCCACTGCGGGCGGGCCCGTGGACACTCTCCCTGGTAATCATTACAACATACCAGCAACTTTATAAGTTGCATGTACACAGTAGTGAAAACGCTTAACATTACAGGTGTTTTGCCTTCTGCCTACCTAACAGAAAATAGCATGGAAAGATGTCACAGAATTTCCAGGAAGTGCTTTATGGAGGCTAAATGGATGACTTTAAGGAAACCCTTTGTTGGTGCATGCAATGCTCTCTCATACACAATAAAATAGAAAAAAGAAAGAGACCTATACACAAGGTGGTAAAAGTAACAATAAAATGCTCTACATTTCCACACTGTTTTCCATCAGAGGGTCTGAAAATACAGATTACTTTTAATTTAAAATAACTGGGAATACGCTTTGTTCAGATTCTTTTCTGAAGGGGCAAATTTCATGAATTAATGTATTAATGAAATTTCGGTTTAACAGAAGGAGAAGGGGTTTAATTATTTTTTCCTGACTAGGTACAAAATCACTATTTCACTAACTAGGATTTTCAGATCAGGTAGATATTACTGAAGATTTAGCTTTGAGGGAAGTCTGATAAACACATGTTAAATTTTAAACATGGTTTATATTGAAATACCACTGGTTTAAACAGGGAATGTTTTAACTTTCATATACATCAATCACACAATATACATTACTTTAGTGTTTGTTTTTTTATTTGTATACATTGTTATAGTTTGGAAATAGATTTCACTGCACCTTGGTAAAGACTGTATGCCTCTGTAGGCTCTCAGAGACCGTCTCCTATTGACAATTTCCATGATATTTAACATTGTCATTGTTTGCACAGGGAAAAATAATTCTAGGGAAGAAAACTACCTTACCTAGAGAAGGCAGAGAAAGACAGAGAAAGGTAAATAGAGACACAAAGAGCAGCAGAAGAATGCTAAAACAGGGAAAGGAGAACTGAGCTGCACAAAAAACCACCAAATGTGAAATAGCCAACGTGTTTCCTTTAACACCTGAACTCAGCCATCGATTCATCCCATAATAATCCTGAAGGCTAGATATCTTCATGAAGTTCTCTTGGCCCCCAGCACTGATTTCTCCAAGACATCTTACTTACCTACTTCATTTGTAGAGAACTGATACTATGAAACCCAAGTGAATTTTACCAATTCATTTTTACACACAAAGTATTAGGATCTTCCCTCCCTCAGTCCAGAGGATTGATGATGATGTTCCAGTAATGGATTCATGCTGCGATTCCCAGACTGTGTTATCCAGGTTGTGTCATTCCCAGAAATAACACAAACCAAGTAAACACTGTAATCACGTTATTTATCCACTTACAAATTCTCCAAAAATTAAAGTAACAACTGAAGAAGGTTTAAAAAGCATATTTGTAAATGTGCAAAAAAACCCAACATTCAGAAGACAGCCTTATTTCTGATGCAAGCTGTTTATGAAACTGTTGATGTTTTAGGAGTTTTCAGTTCTTACCAGCAAAGAAAGCTAACTATGAAACTGTATTACAGAAATCTAAGGAATGCCGGATTCCATGTAAGAATTAAATACATGACCAATATGCTTTGAAACAGAGTAAAAAACAGGTAGACACACAGAGGAGTCTGCGACTTGATTTAAGGCTGAAGTATCAATACTGCAATTCTGGGGATGGAGTTGCTAGCAAAAGAAGACAGATTCAATGTTTTGTCCAAGGTCCAAATCACAGAGTTAGACTAGTGAAAAATCCAGAATTAACCCTTGACAAACCAATTCCAATTTGACAAGCAGAAGAACTAACTGAATTCATAATGAAGGCTACACAGGTGGACTGTGCTCTGACACTGAGGAATTCACAGATAATTTAAAATTAAACAAGAAAAGCACAGGAATTCAAAGCCAGAGTCCACAGAAAGCAGCACATGGAGCTGCACATGCTGTGCTAAGTATCACAAGTCAAGACACTTCATTTGGAAGAAGATGCAAGAACTGAAATAGATTACATCACTTTTCAAGAACTTGCCTGTAATAATTGCACAACATTGAAAAAGAGGATGACAACAGCACCATCAGTTCAGAGGAATTCTTCATAGGAAAAATGAATAGTATTATTCATGATAGCACATGATTATTGGACTGCAAGCCTGAAACCCGATAAAACTTTTACTAACTGTAAGCAGGGTGTACCTGTTCAAGCTAATAATACGGTACCAGAACCAGCAATATCAGTACTGAAAGAAAAGGCAAAGACAATACAAGGTACATGGGTGAAGAACCCCAGGGTTCACACTGGTGATCTCAACTAAGCGGATTTGCAATTAAATGTATTGTGTAAATAAATCAGAAAAGGAAGTATCTAACACTGGGGGGGAGGGGGAGGGGGAGGAAGAGGGGGAAGGGAGGTGTACCCAGTATTAGGTTTAAAATATTTTAAAAACTCTTGATCACAGTAGGAGGGGTCAGTGTGGTATGGCAAGGGACCAAAATCATTGAGGAAGAATTTGAAGAGCTCTTCAGGGGACAGAGAAACTCTCCAGGACACAACAGAATTGAAAAAGTCCAGTCATCCCCACAATTCATGCCTCTTGGAAAGTTCTTCTCATATTAAAGCAGAGGCTAAAAAAGTTGTTGGATATGGTCATTACTGTATTTACTCGAATATATAACCCTGATCATTAGACAACTTCCCAATAATTAGATTCGATATAAGGAAAATTTATAAATTTGTTACAATTATCCAGGTATAGAATCTAGTTATTGGAGGTTTGCCTTGATTTTGTCCTCCTCCCATTGTTACAGCAGGAAAAATAAATCTGAGTTGGTCAGGTAGCCCTTTGCTTTCTGCTTCCCCCCAGCAGTTTCTTCTGGCAGCCCTTTCCCCCTGTATTTGCTGTCAGACCCTGCTCTCCCCGAGCACATGGAAGTGAGAAGCAAATTCAGAAACAATAACCTTGAAATTAAACATAACCGCAGCAAGTTCTATATAGTACCCATACACTTATTCAGAATGAATACACATCATCTTTTTTTAAAACTGCTGCAAATTTTAGCACAGATGCTCCATAAACACACTTTTGAGCAGCACTTTAGCACCTACTTATATATAGTACAAACTATGCATGATATTAGCAGTCTAAAGCCAAAGGTCGGGAGGAAGCTGGCTGCCAGTGTCAATGTCAGAGGGAAGGGAAAGCGTGGGGAAGAAAGGAAGACGGCATCCCTCTGGCTGTGGAGTAGATCAAAGACATGGCACTGGGCAGGGAAGAGGATGCATCAGGCCAAGCACGCACCCTTGTGCTGCAGGCCAGATCTAATCACTTTGGGGGGCTGAATCTGGCCTTTGGACCACCAGTCTAAACAGATTCCATTTTGATTGGGAGGTGGGGGGGAAGCAGTATAAAACCAGACACTTGTGGAACAGAGTTACTACTAAAAAGTAAATGTCAATACACTTAAGACCAAAGCTGCCTTATTAATTCAAAAGTATATAAATAGGTTTACCTCTTTACTTACGGAGCCCAGTATTAATGAAAACTGAATATAAGCCCAGAAAGGCCAAGAACACCTCCTCTCAAGAATACATCTATTTTGGGGGGTTTTAAGTTTCAAATTGAATCCAAACTTGGAAGACATTGGGTGGATACAAACGTATACTCTACCATAGTGTCTCAACTCATGGGTTGTGACCCAAAAGTGGGTTGCAAGAATATATGAAAGGTCCGTGAACAAACTTTAAAAATAGATTCTCCTTTAGAGAAGAAAAATGTGAGAAACTGTGGCTTTTCCCTTGCAAGCTGGCAAAGTTCCAGTCTGTGAGGGGGTGCTTGGGGCCCCCCTGTCCCACACACCCACCCTGTGCCCTACATGCTGGGGGGCTGAGGCCTGGGGGTGGGGGGCAGTGGGTCAGGAGTGAGAGGCACTGGGTCAGGACTGACCATCAATATTTAAAAATGGGTCCTGGTACAAAAGAGGTTAAGTACCACTGCTCTACAGCATCTGACAAGAACTAAATTATTTATACATCAATAGGATTAAAAAAATAGTTCGGTTTCAGCTGAAACATGGGTTCTCATTGTCAATGGCTTTCTGAGAAGGGCTATTACAAAGTAACTAAGGCTTTTCGCACTGGGTGGGCTATGACTTATTTCTAGCCCTTATTGTTAATTTAAGGGGGAGCTACCAATGCTAAATGGAATTTTGCTTAAGGCACTGGAATGACGACTCTTAAGACATCACAGAAAACATTAAAAGAGATACATGAAGGTCAATAAAGAGCTGATATATTTAAAAGTAGGGCCAAAGATGTATTTTACAGGAGAAGGGCTTGTTATAGACGCCAGAAAACACCGACCCAGACAGGTAAAAGAACCTATGCTCATGGAAAAATTGGGCTCATTGAGCAAAGTGTATCCATAGATGCTGACTACTACTATTTTTATTTTTAACAAAGGATGCTGTCCAAAATGATTATTCTCATTTCCCTGAGATAGTTTTACTAGAAGACACTGCAGCTAAACAAGTAAGCATGCATACCAAATTCAATTTCCCTAGACATAGTATACCAGGACACAGTAATGTAACACTTTCCACTACAGTTTATGGGTCTGAGCAGTCTCCACTGAAGTACAGGTTTAGGTATATTGGTGCTTCTCTTTTATTATCCCTGATTAAATGGCTTGCTGGAAAACTGTCAAAATAACAAAACACCTACTAAAAGTGGTATGGTGTCATACTCTGATCTGACTCTAATACTGATAAGCAACAGAATGGTATCAGTGAAATGTAGATTTTCACCAGATTTAAAAAAAAAAAAATAGAACTCAAGAATGCCTAAACTACTTCAAACTAATGTCAGTGTCATTAGATCTTGAAGACACTGAAAGACCTGCTGTAGTAAGATGCTGTCTCTCTTATGAGATAACCTAAAAATCTCTCTTCATGGAGAGAATCAATAGTGAAAATTCAGTAGTTTTACCTTGCATGAAAAACCATATACAAACACACAACTGACATAGTTATCTCCCACACAAAGGCTGGTTGTCAGAATACTTCCCAACAGACTAGGAAGAGTTTGGCTATGTGGAGAAGCGCAAACCTTTATGTATAGAAGTATATTTAAAAAAAACAGAGCTAAATTGTACAAGTAATAGCTTATTCTTGTTTAAGCCAAAAGTACAGCACAGACTTCCTGAGGTAGAATCCATGTTTCTTTTCATATGCAATTTATACTGCCAAGCTTAAACAGAGAAAAATATTATATGTATCCATGGACATCTAAATTTAGAAGGACAAACAGTTCTGTTGTAGTTGAAAAAAGATGGTAGGAAAACAGCAGTTATTACAAGTCATACAAGAGAAGCTGTTTTGGTATGTATGAGTTATGACCAGGGCAAAAGTTTGGCAGAGAAATCCCTACGCAGAAAAAAAGGATGATTTGGATTTTTCAGTTAAAAAGGATGGAAAATACTATAGGCTGATGTACTGGCAGCAACTGAAAGATATATGAAAACAAAAAATGGATGAAAACGTGCACCAAAGGAAAAAAAATGGTTAGGTAAACATTTTGGCACCAAATTGTTTAAATTGGGATGACCCCCCTGACATGGGCATTATATGCCCCTTTTTTCATAAACATTTTTACAGTAGTGTTAAGAATAATCATACTAGCATGTCTCATTAACTTAACTAACTCAGCTGTTCTCTCCATGTAGCTTAGTGGTCCTCAAACTTTCACACTCAGCACCCCATTTAAAAATAAATTACTTATTATACTATATATTATAATAATTAATTACTATATATTCATTGTTATTAATACATTAATAATTAATTATATGTTGTATTATATTTACTCCACCATGCCTCCTGCAGAGTCAGATCAAAAGGCTGCTGTGACAGGAATCCATATATGTCCTGCAGTCCTTTCTGGTGTGACCCTGCAGAGTGTCTCCTGGGAACAGAGATGCACAGGGCAGACAGAACTATCCCATAGGTGCAACTTTTTCCTGCAGCTATCTGCACTCCATGATGTGAACAGGCATGCCATTTCTGCTGCAGCTCTTCCAAGTTCGACTCTGACCTGCGTCCTGAAAAGAGGTGTGTTCTACTTGAAAGCAGCAGCAGCAGCCTGGAGATAAATGACAACTCACTAGGTAAAACTGCTCCACGTACCTCTATTTTCAGGAGCCACATCAAAGCCGAACCAGGAACGGCTGCAACAGAAACGTACCTCCCTGCTTAATACAGTGGCTCTCAGTTTGGCTCTAACATGCCTCCAGAAAACAGAGGTGGCAGGGGTCAATTTAATTCTGCCATACCAGTGGCAGTGCCAGCACTGTGAAACCCTTAGCAGGTTCTCATTTCCTCCCAGGTTGAGAGCCGCTAAGTTAAATGCTGCTAAACTCTGCAGGTAGAATGACCCAAAGATCAATGAAAGCATTTTAGCTACCTCCAGCTCTGAAGATGTATTGTTTTGATTCACTGAACTTGGATGATCAGAGGTCCTCAAGTACCAGAGTCTTTGGAGCTTGTTTATATGTCATAACAAACACACACATAGTTTTCCCAAGATTGGGGAGTTTAGCAGTAGTTCAGAGCAGAAAGCATCTATGACAAGGAGACAGACTTTGTGAATGGGGGGAGAGGGGGGAGCAGTGGGAATGATATATCTTGCCTTTAGCAAGGCTTCTGACAGTCTCTCATGACAATGTCATTAACAAGTTAAGGAAATACAGTATATACTAGGTAAACGTACTGAAAGGTGGAAACATAACTGATTGGATCATCATACTGAATGAGTAGTCAATGATTCAATGTCTAGTTAGGAGATGGTATCAAGTGAGATTTCCCAGGGTTCTGTCCTGGGTCTGGTACTGTTCAAGTCAGTTTCATAGCTGATAGGGTCGGAAGGGACCTGAGCAGATCATCAAGTCCGACCCCCTGCCATGGCAGGAAAGAGTACTGGGGTCAAATGACCCCAGCAAGGTGTACATTTAGCCTCCAACTTCTTCATTAATTATTTGGACAGTGGGATAGAGTGCACAGTTAGGAAATTTGTGTACAACACCGAATTGGGTGGAGTTGCTGATACCCTGGAGAGTGGGGCTAGGATCCAAAATAACCTGGATAAACTGAAGACATGGTCCAAAATCAACCAGATGAGATTCAACAAGAATAAATGTAGAGTCCTACACTTGAGATGAAATATTTACATGCAGATAGGGGAATGAATGGCTAGGCTGCAGCATTACAGAGAAGGACCTGTGGATTTAGTAGACCATAAGCTGAATACGAGCCAACAGTGTGCTCTTGATGCAAAAAACCAACAGCATACTCAGTTATATTAACAGAAAAGTCACTTGCAACTCAGGGAATCGATTTTTCTGCTTCATTCAGCACTGGTGAGACCTCATCTGAAGTACTGTGTCCAGTTCTGGGCCCCACACTCCAAAAAGAATATGGAAAATTTGGAAAGAGTCTAAACACATGGCCTCAAGGTTCAGCAAGGGAGCTTTAGGTTGGAAATTAGAAGGCACTTTCTTCCCATAAGGGTGGTCAAGCATTGGAACAGGCTAGCTAAAGGAACTGTGAAATCTCCATCCTTGGAAGTTTTGAAGAGCAGGTTAGACAGGCACTTGGCTGGGATGGTTTCGTAAGGGATAATCCTGCCTTGGGCAGGTGGCTGGACTAGATGACCTTGGGGGGGTCATTTTCAGTCCTGCTTCCTTATGATCCTTTTGTACATAAAGAGATATTACTCTGAAACCTTATGAGGCAGGCAGACCTTAGGAAAGACAGTATGCTCTTAATATCTTAGCAGACATTTTGAAGTCTCATCTCATGTTCATAAACAGCGTGACAGAAATTCTTCTGACTGCATGACCATGACTCAAGCATACAATTAGTTAAAACACTGTCTCCTATGCAGAGCATGAAGTGTGGTGATGGGAGATAGTGGCTAGAAAGCTTACCATAATTAATTGAGTGTCTAGTCATATCTAAAGTCTGAAGCAGAGAGTAATTTGTGTGTTGGCCATTTGTGACTTCAACCTCTCTGAAGGCTAGTATTCTGAGTCATTTTCATTGACTGTTGACTTTTATAGTACCATCGAATCAGCTGAAATCTGGATCTCACCTGAAATTTTTTTTCTTCAGCATCACAAATGAAATATAACCTACAAAAGGAAAGAAGTTTTGAATAAGAACTCTGGAATTTTTTGGGTTCATATTCCTTCTACCAAAGTCCTGTGTATATTTGGGACATACTGGATGTTATTCCCTTTTTGGTGAGAGCACTGGTATGTCCAAAAGCACGGAGGAGTTTTCACATGGAGTGGTTTCAAAAGAGAAGGGGAAGCTACTGCTTGGGCTGATGCCTGAGAGTGCACCAGCTGTTACCCTGTAGCTGCCTAGCTGTAGAAGAGCCTATAGCAATAAAAATGAGCAAAAAAGTGCTCAATTTTTTGTTATATTTGTATGGCTATTGCCTCCTGCACACAAACCCACATAACCTTGTTACAGCATAACAGCTGCTGCACAGTCTGGAGCAGCAGCTCCCCCCACTCCCTCTTGGTCCAAGCAGCATAAAAGACCTAATGGTCAGGAAACTATTAGTGGTCCTCGATGGAGATACCAAAAGAGGATGAAGGTGAATCAAATGACAAACTGCTAACCATCTGTAAGTGGCAGACCAAGTAAGCTGACTTTTGTGACCTGAAAACTTCTTCCTTCCCAAAATGAGACAATAATGACACAACACAGAAACTTTGGTAGTGAAAGCTCCTCCTCTTAAGGATTTTGGTTAGAGCAACAAAGGGGTCTTCCATGGTGTTACGGAAAACTTCTTGGGATACTTTTTCACTGGTTTTGAAAATACATGTACTCTTTCATTCTCCCAAATGTAAAACCATTCTTCACTTCAAAATTTAAGTTCATATTCAACTATTTTATGTAAGGTTATATGTGATTATACCCCTTAAGCAACATCTATGCTCAGTAACCCATTGTTACTGCAAAATTAGTTCCCAGGGAACAAATATGAAAGATACCCAAGAGAATTATGCAAAGTAATAGTTCGGTATTCATTCTAAAGGAGGTGATTGGATAAAGATACATTCCTTATGAATATAATATCTACTAGTAAATTGCCTGGCAAGAATGACCGGGGGGGCAGAGGGGCCGGAGCCTTGCATCTGCCCTCCCCCCTGCCACTCTGCGTCCAGCCCTGCTCTACCCCACTTCCCTGCCACTCCACATCTGGTCCCACTCTACCCCCAACTCTGCATTCATGTCCTCCTCCCTCTCCCTGCCGGCTGTTCTGGGGGGTGGCAGGGATAGGCAGTGGTGGCAGGGGGGGGAACAGGGGGGACGGCACTGCCACCATGATCCCCACCCTTCGCCCTCAGGCAGGGGGGAAGCCCCACTGCTTGGGCAGCTGGGGTGCATTTGCCACCGCCACAACTTCCCTGGCAGCAGTGCAAACTTGGGCACATGCAACCCACGCACAGCCAAATCGCCGCCTGCCCCCTCGGTGGCGCATGTGCAGTTGCCCAGAAGTGTTACGGACAGACACACATACAGACAAACTAAGGCTTTTATTATATTAGAAAGCCTTTTATGTTGGAAAACTAATGCCAGATCTAAGGCGGGGGGGACTTTAAGTTAAAAGACTGTATGGTTCCTTCATGAGTGACTAGGGCTCAGCACTGGAACAAATCCATTCTTAGTATACAGTTCATCAAAATATTCATTAAGCAAAATTAAATACACCTAATAAGCAGGTTAGACAATGGGATCATTTCAATTACAAATTTACCCTATAATTCAGCAATACCTTCCAACTGTGTTATGCAATTTATATAGCACTGTTGAATTATTTAAAAAAACCAAAAAAAACAAAACAAAAACACTCTCTAATACTTGGAAATAAAAATTGTCAGCTCACTCTAGGAAGAAAAATTCTGTTTCTGTTCCTCACATGCCAAGTATTAGCAGAAAAAAATATTGGTCTTGAAGCATTACACTAATTCTCTCTTACCTTGCCAAGTCCTTTGGACTTTGAAAAAAATATGTATATATATTCTTATCCTGATCTTTCTTGACCCCAACCCTACACTTCAAAAATTCCACATAATTGTAGCAGCTCATGAATCTGTCATTGGAAACTATTATATGTCAGAGATTCCAGATCTGAAGTGCTGTTGTTTGATTTCATGCATTTCTCAAAACAGAAACCACAAAAATTATGTCAAATTAAATGAGAAGACTGTGATTTTAGAAGCCCAATATACCACGACTCTCCATGGGCAGAAATAATGTCTCTAACTGAACAGCTGATAATGTCAGCTTCCTAAATGACTAAGATATGTATTTCTGAATCCTTCAAACTAATATTTTTCAGTTGGGCACTAGGCCAAAAACGTATGCAGCAAATCTCATTCCTTGGACCTGTACAACTTATTCCCTGCACTTGTGGAGGTAGTGGAGCAGAAAAGTCAGTGGCTGGCGCAGTCCCACTGTACGAGACAGCTATGTTTTCTTAATTAGGTTACAAGAATACAGTCAATTTAGCAATTGGACCAGCTTAACAACACGAATAAAATGCACTAAATTAAAGAACAAGAACCAACTTTAATCTTAATTACTCATTAATGATGATACCAATAAAAACTGCCTGGAGAGCAAAACAAAAGGCTTAGAGAAAACCTGGAATTCTGCACTTTTTCTCTCACAAAAAAATCTGTGACCTCAAGGATGGCCTCAGAGTAGTCAGTGGAAAACAAAAACAAAAACAAACCCACAGAGGTAAGACTCCTGGCAGTGAGACAGTTTGGGGATGAAGTTCATGGCTCAAACTACTAGTTTTATTCAAGTTGTAAATGTTATTCATATTAAACATCTGACGTTAGCATATAGTATTGCATAAATGGTAAGCAGATCAAGGAAACAGCCAACTATTCGCACATTAGTCTTGCAAACTGAGTCTCCTCTCCCCTCTATTAAAGTGTGGCTTTTTGTTCTGAATTTCAATGTACTAGAAATTTAACAGTCAGATTCTCCTCCCCTTCTCCAACCATTCAGGCAATACAAAGTGGAAGAATGTGGCTCTGAATGGCCAGCTAGGAATTCCCTAACCCATAAATTGTGGAATAAATTATACCAGAAAGCTAGGGCTTGCTTCCTGGTACCCTACTTTTATACACACCAAGCAGACCTCAGCAAACAGATTCTGGACTTCTACAGCTACTGGTACTGACTAAATACAGATTAAACAAAGACTTCTAAATCTTTGTCAACAGTGGTTGAGAGAGATCAGTGAATAAGAACTATAATTCCAAACCAGAAAGACTCCCTAAGGAGCGTGGACACAGGTAATATGCATTTGTTCAACAACTAAAAGTCATGGTGATCTGAAATGTGATATGGTCTCTTTGACGGAGCTCAGTAGCTTAGAAAGCGCAGGGGCCATATCCTATCAAAAACAGGAAATCAACTCTAGCAATAAATCTAAAGCTCTAGCTCCTGCTATTCCTGATCTTGGATGAGTAGTTGCTAGCGTTCAAAAGACCAGATAGATTTTTCTTTTTAAAAAACAGAAAAAGAAGATAAAGTCAGATCCCTTGGAAAAGGACACTGTCACTTGGTAGCAAGTTAGGTTAAATCAGCCAGTTATACCCTTTGGAAGGCGAGAAGCTAATATAACCTCTTTGTCAATTTTTTTTTTTTTTTTTTTTAAATCAGAGAAAGTCAGGATCCCTGGGTATTAGGTGTTACTATCCCGGACCCTCCTGCTTATTCCTGGTTGTTCTCACTTGTTCTGGATCCCCTGGCCCTGACCACAACTTTGTCCCAACCCTCAACCTGATACCCTGAATTTATACCGATACCCTGTTTTGACCTTGGCTTCCGCTACTGTAAACCCCTGGCCAAGCATGGTCTGCTCAGACTGACTGCACACACCCTGGTCAACCCTTATAAAAGTCCTTCTATCCCAGTGGGTTATATGCAGTCCTCCTGCAAGAAGTTTCATTTCTAATGACTTTGATAATTATACCAGTTTTGAGTATGGCCACAAATGTCTGATTGTGCCAAATTCAGAGCTCAGTGCTGCCCTTTAATGTCCACCAATGGAAAAAAGGAGGGAAAAAGGCTTTTTTTTTTTTTTTTTTTTTTTTTAATAAGTCCATTCACCCCACAAGAGCTCCAAATCTGGGGCCCAACCCTCATGGAAGTATGTGTAGGAAACCACACAAATTGCAACAGTTACTTCTCTACATATGGTATTACCACAGAAAGAACAACGAGGCTGTGTCAGTATAGATTCTTTTATGGTCTACAATACTGCTGTATATGAACCCATATTAGTTATTAAATTTTATACAAAAAGTAGATGGACTTCTATCCCTACTTTGATTGACTATCTTCCAGTTGAAAATGCTAGCTAGCAGTTACCATGTCCTGCCTTCTACCTTTTAACTGAAAGAAAAACACCACTTGTTAAACCAAAGAAGCAGTTGTTTATCTTTTCACACTAGTTGACAAGTTGAATTTAAACCAGTAGGTAGTCTTGAAAACAGTTTCTTAAAACTATATCATGTCCTTAAAAGCCAAACCATGCCAACTGAAAAGCTCAATTTTTAAAACAATTTCCTGTCACAGTTATTTCTATAGTCCAGAATGGGCCATACATAAAAGTTTGAAAAGTGATTGAGGGTCTTCTGGTGGGGGAAAATTGCTACATGTAGGAAAAATCAACAATCTCATCATCATCTCAGGCCACCAAAAATGCCTTTCTACTCAGTTATTAAGAGGTAGAGTTTCAGCCGTGGAATTTCTTCATGCTTGAGGGCAAACCCTTACCAAGATCAACCTATCTGTCATGCGTTGTTTTATGTCTGCTTTGTTTTCTTTTTGCTTCTAAAAAGAGAATGAACTTCAGAAATGTTACGGACCACCAGATTTGTTTCATATTTTATCAAAGCTAAACAGTCAAACATTTAATGGAGATTAAGAGATTACAGTCCAGGGGCTTTTATTTTTCTGTGTGAAAAGTTCTCTCTTTCAATCAGTTTAAAAAGTAGAGTTCAAGGTACATTGTTAATTCCTGAGGGGAAGTGATACGTAAACCACACTAACAAAGAAGTTGGCTTACATGCAGTTGTTTTTATAGCATGGGATGTTTCAATCTATATTTGTTTTAAAAAATTAAGTGGCAATTTACTAAAAGCCCTGTGCATTGTGTGTCTATGATACCAGAAACAATGCTCTTATCTTCTTCCAAACACACGAAAAAGTCTATAAACACAGAAGCAGTGTGCTGGATTAGTCACTCAGAATTCCACAGCATACCCAGTTCCATAGCTTTCATAAGCCAAGTGTAAATGTTGTAAGTAATGAGTAATTTTACATGAAATGCACCACACTCTGGAAATGACTAATTACTAGTGAATCCAGCACAGAAAATAGTTATTTATATCCAAAATATCATTGTCATAAACAGGGTTTCTGTTACAGCTCTGGGAAGTCTATATTGACAATAAAGTGGTCACGCCAAGATTTAAAGTATACACATAGGCGATTATTGTGAGACTCCTAAATTCATACGCAAGTACTTGAATTTTCAACACACCCAGTGAGTTGCAACACTTCTGAAAAGCAGGCCATTTACTGAGGTGCATGACAGACAGTCAAACTGCAACTGGCTCGTCACATATTAAAACTTTCTAAGACTTATTAAAAATGTAAACTGTTTAAGATGTGATCTCCTACCATCTCTTAAAGACCGGTAAGAATAAAAGCTTTGGGAAGGAACAATAATTTTACTCTCTCTGGTTTTTCTCCACACAAATGCCTCTCTGACTGAAAAGAAACAAGGCCAAAGGTACTCTTACATGTACTCTATAGTCTACTCTATATATTCCCACTAATCAGTGCAAGGTGAAGCAAAGTGCAAAATGTATCCCATTGTGAATAACATCATCATCTTATCCCCCAGTTATTATAGCATTCATCTGTCTCAATAGAAAGAATAGTTTCATCTTATTAAAAATGTTACATTCATTAAAGCAGCAGCTCTCCTGAGTTGTTTTAAGTTAAAACATAATAAATTCACAGAGTACTCCATTTTACCACATCATTTAATCTCATATGACAACATTATAGCGCATGAATAGTAAACAAAAATTAAATATCACTCATAACACATTTTTTTTATTCTGAATTTTTCCCCATCATGGGAAATTCTGTTCAAATCTACACCACCTCCTTAGAAACCAAAATAAAACATGTCTGTCCAAGTCATCTCATTTTTTTTTTTTAATTTATATAGCACATTGGTGGAAGCTACAAATATTTTTAGCAGGTTTTGGATTTGAAAAGAATGGAGGCAAAAATCAGAACTCTTCACATTTCCTTAGATCAGAAATATGGGTGAAGAGTGAAGATTCATAGCAAGATTCAGCATATTTCAATAGATAGCAAGCACATTGTCAGATATTAATTTTTTATCCATTTCTCTTGGTACTAAAAATCTAAAACTTTATTGATCAAAATGAGAGAGAGGAGGGCTTTAGAAAGAAAAAAAAAACATATATATAAGTTTAGTTCATTGGTAATAGTGTATAATTGAAGCCCTGATTTTACTTTTTATGACAAATCATTTCCATCCCAAAAACTCTGCTGTCTGGACAGACAAAAATGTGTAGGCAGAAGTTTAAACCAGGATGCAAGTACAGCTTAATTTTCAAAGGTGCTGAGATGTCAAGGCTAAATGTAAGTTTACAACAGTGACAGTATCTCCCATGACTCAAAAAAAGGACATTGTGTGCCCCAACCCCACATTTCCCAACACACTCAGCTGTCTCTGAGCTCCAGTCTCAGTTGATGGCACCAGGAAGAAGGATAGAGCCAGGCATGTGGAGAGCTGCAGGATGCCAGAGGACTGGCAATCCCTCATACTCTCTCTCTGGAAACCACTGCCACTGCTGAATCTGGTCACATAAATGGGACAAAAGTCTTCATTTGACCAATGATGTTTCAGATGAGATTGTCCCAGTAAAAAACAGGATGCACAGTGACACTAGTTTAGCAATCTAACTGTAGGCACCCAAGTTTGACTATTTCACAGTTCCAATACTTAGTAAAAGTAGCGAATTGGAGATATTTGCTGGGTTGCAACCCAGATATTTGCAAGGTTCCTCAATAGGTGATCCTATGCTAATGTTCATTTCAACTAACATATCAGAAGCTTTGATATAGTTACACTGTACCTACATTTGTAAATGTAAAATGTATTTAAAGTGATTACAACTCACAAAAAGTTAGATACTCTAAACTTAAGATACATTTTGTCTCAGTCAACTGTAGTAATCAGTGAACTACAACTGTCTCTCAGCACATGACTCACCAGACAGTAGCTTTTAAGTATGATGTGTTGCTCACGTTAACCATCTGGTTAGTGACATTTTCATTCCCCTAAAACACCACTGACAAATGCTTATGGTATGAGAAAATCTAAAAGTATTTACTACATCTTAATCCTCTGACTCAATGGCACAGACACCCTGAGTCTCGTAACAGTCACAAACTGAAGATTTAATGTTTTCCCAGTTATTGGAGGTCACTAAAGACTGTGTTGACAAAGAAATTAATTATGGAGAAAGCAGAATTTTCCGTATCTTTTGGAAAACCCCCTTTTAAGCTGGTTTTCTCCTGGCCAATCTTTCATTCATCAGTCACTGCAAAGCAGGTGCCATTCTCATTTTGCTAGTGCATTCGATAGTGCTAGCTATTTTAAGTCATTTATTGTGCTTATTTGTTCTCAAGTTTAACAAGCTCCAAAGAAAAAAAGTACTTTGCTGTTATAGCTCATTGCTTTCTGCAGGTGTCAATGTACTCAGCAATCACAGACCATCTGTCCAGCCACCCCCCCAAAGTTGGAATTTCTTCCAGTACCCCTGCTTGTAACAGAGACTGTTTGACCCGCACCTTGGTCCAGATGGCATTTCCGTGTTGTCCTACTCTTTCCTTATAAACAGCTGCCACTCCTGAGCTCATATGACAGCAAAGAGCTCGGATAAACAGCCTTTTCAGGGTGAATTATCAAGTCAGCAGTATTGGAAAGGAAATATCCAAAAATGCTTCCAATGTCTGAATGCTCTAACCACCACTGAAAAGAGATGATCTGTACCGGAGAATTATTTTTACTGTAGGTCCTGATTGGACACCACATTTTTCAAAGTGGCCACGTAAGTCATTTCCAACCATCAAGCCAAGTCAAAATTCTATAAATTGCCAGATCGCAAGTTAGCCTACTGTCCAAAAGAAGAGTTGGGAGTTTCTGCAACCAAAAGTGGCCGAGTCACAAAGGGCTGCTCACATTTCAGTATGTGGAACACACCATTAAGAGCAGCAGGAGCACTGTAAAAGGAATGGTTATATGAAATGAAGTAAGGAAAGAAGGCCTTGGGCTTAAAGGAAAAAAAGAAAAGAAAGAGAAGCTGACAAGCCCTTTATTCCACCTTAACTGGTTGCTCACAAGGTTGTCTCCATTTTTGTTTTATTACTGGAAAGGAAAGCTAATTCAAAGTCAGAGGTCCGGAATCTCCTTGTCACTGGCTCTTCTCTGCAAGACTATTCAGAAACATTAGCCAGAGCAAGACTCACATGCCCTGCACAAAAAGCAAATGACAGCAGCAGCTTACATTATTTAGTGGGATATGTAAGTTGTGATCTTCCCAAGCAATTGAGGAACTAGTTGCTGAGAGCATACACAAAATAAACTATTATGGTAACTCTGCTAAATAACTTACCTTCCATTTACTTTGGTTTGTAACATAGTAGCATCCTCAGTAAAACACCATAAGGACTAACCAAAATCTGACCCTCTTCTGTGCCCAATCAGCTATCCTGGAACTAGAAAAAAAACAACTTAGCTATAATATAGCTATAGATGTTTGTACATCCAGAAATAATTTGAAGAAAAAAAAATGTTTTATAGGTCAAATATGATACTAGGAAATGAATTAAAGCTATCCACAAACTCCCATTTCAAATAGAACAGAAATCAATCACCTATTCAAAATGCACACAAAGTACTGATATTACATAATCATATCACATTCCAGTAAAACAGACAGTTTCATATGGTCATGCTGATTTTCTGACTAGCTTTCCTTTTAGCATCTTAACATTGTAGCAAGATTAATACTGGTACATGATGCAGTCTCTATGGTATTCTGAAGTATGTATATGGACATTTCATCTAATATATCAGAAACCATAAATATTTATTCAGTATGCAGCTGCCAAGACAGCTTCAGAATGAAGTGGGATTAGACATGCTCAAACTCTGATGATAAAAATTAGGCATGAAGTTGGGTTAAACAAATAATGAAGTTTCAACACCTTTAATACCAAGATCTTGAAGTGCTTTAGAAAAGATGGGAAGGCATTATTAATTCCACATATATGGCAAAACTGAGACACTGCCAGGCCAAATGTGTTACTTTGGCTCCCTCCACACATTACACACAAGACTCAATTAACATGTTAATTGCCACATAAATGGCAAGGGTGCCACAAGTGCACGCAATTTAAGGCACCATACAATGGAAAATAAGCCTTAAAAATGTTCCACAAATAATACAGAATGGGGTCAGCAACATTTTTGGGACAAGTGCCAAAACCCCCCACAACCTGGATTTGAAAGATGGTGGTGTGCCAAGGCAGACAGTGGGAGAATCACGAGGGGTCCAATCCTTGTTGTGGCAGTGCAGCCCTGACATGCTCCCCGAGGTGCACATGCAGCTGCTGTCAGCAGTGAGCCAGGCCAGGGCCCCAGACCCCAGTGCAGCCACTTGTAGCCTTGTGGCTGCCTGCTGCAATCAGCTTGGGCTCTGGGCAGGCCTCTGACACCCGCCGTGGAGCCCTGGCTGCTCGGAGCAAGCAGCCACAAGGCTACAAGTGGCTGTATCAGGGTCCTAAGCACTGGTCCAGCTGCATGTGCACCTTGGGGAGCATGGTAGGGAAGGGGCTGGAGTTGCGCTGTTTCAGGCCCTTTCCCTACTGTGCGCCCCAAGGCATGCATGCAGCCACTGCTGGCCACAGAGCTGAGCCAAGGCTCTGGACCCTGGTGCTCTGGTTGTAGCTTTCTTGCCATATCTGACTTGGGTTCAGGCACCTGCTGCCTGCCACAGAGCCCAAACAGGGCAAGCAGCCTGGACTCCATGGCCAGCAGCTCCTGCCTGCAGCCCAAGCCAGCTATAGTATGCCAAGAAAAATAGCCTTACATGCCATGGTGTGGCCCACATGCCAGGGGTCACCCATCCAGATATATAGTTTTTTTACACCTGCTTTCTATGACACCTTGAATTTACTTTGTAGCTGGGGGTGACAATCAGCTGATTGTTGTTCATGGCAGGAGTCAGGGGAGAGAAGGAAAGGGGAAAGGGCAAAGGGCTCTAAACCTCACACTTGTCAGTTTAAAGACTCCTGCCATGAAGCCCTTTGGCTGCCCCCACCAGGAGCCTCTCACTCCCAACTCCCAATAGCCTAGCCAGAGCCACCAAGCAAGGGGTTTTGACAATCAGCTCGTTGTCTGATCAGACATCTCTGGTGAACTGGACTCAGGGCTGTCTGGGCAGGGACCAACAGTCAACTGACAGTAAATCCCAGTACTGCACCAGGGTCATGAATCAGCCCTGGTATGATCCAGAGGCTAACAATGAGATGACTATCAGCCCTAGGCGGCACAGGAGCTGATTCAAGACCCTGGTGAAGGGGGAGGCTGGAACCAACAAGTAGCTGATGGTTAGCCTCAGCCCCAGATCTGTGGGCACTGGTCTTGCAACTTCCCCTCCTCCCCACCCCCAGGTATGTCTACACCTCCTGGTGAACATCTAGCCACTGCAGAAGCTGTCACACATGTTTCTGGAGATAGCAATGGTGGTCAACTCATGCAATTTTGCTAAAGAGCTCTTGTTTCCTTCTCCTTTCTGTAGGTGAATGGTGGAAGCCATTGGCCCAGTGGCCACTTGCTCTGAGGTCAACCTTCTTCCTTCTCTCCATCAGCTCTGCTGAGATGACTACAGCATAACAGCCTGATCTAGTTCCATAGTTTCTGCTCCATTCCTCTCCTTCCAGAGTAGTTGTATTTCATTGTTATTACACTGTTTTTTCATGAGACTGGCATAAGGGGCTCAAAGTGTAGCCCCAAGTCCTTTACTTCTCTGTGTTTTTACTATAGCTACAATGGAGAAATATTTTTAAATAGAGAAAATATAAATATAAATAAAATGGAGAAACATTTTAAAAAAGCAACCATAAAACTAGAAAAATTGTCAGGCAAACTCAGGGGCAAACTAAGTAGTACCTGGAACTTCTTTTGAAAAACTGACTAAATATTGGTTTGTCCCTGAAGTGCTACCTGGTTTAATTTTACTGCAGGGGAAAGAACTGCATTACAAACATGCCAATGGCCCTCAGACTAAGACAAGTCCATGGGAAAAAAGAGTGACTTCACTCTAAACCAGAACCCAGAATAGTTGGGGAAGGAGTAAACAGATTCCTCTCATTCCTCTCTTTGTGGTACAAATGAATCATTACTTTATCTAATCTACTTCACCAACCAGTTACATGCATCTCTCTGCCTGGCATTCATACCAGTGATGTTGAAAAGCTCAGCTACAAAGGTACAAAAATATCCCGTAAGACAGGGCTTTAGAAACCTGTACTGGGGTCCAAGGTGCACCTATTGGTATGCCCTCCCTTATCAAGTGTTTGTACAACTATGTCCACATCTGTTTCCCAAGATGTGATCTCATGTAGCGAAGCATGTGGGCTTATATGCTATTGTCTGCTAACAGGAAGAGCTCTGGCAGAAGAGACTGAACATAAATGCTTCTGCAGGCTGTCCCTCTTAACCCATCTTTGGTCGACTCCTATGCTCTTGCTGAAACCAGTAGGTTACTTTGTAAGTGGGCACAGTGCCAGAATAACAGATGGGCAGCAGTGAAGTCGAGCCAAAGAACCAGAATGTGCATCTAATGTGATAATTAGGGGCTGGATTCCACTCCAGAAATACAGGAATGGCAGCCCAGGCTGAGTCTCCATGCTGAAGGATAAAGGAATATGCTCAGACCAACTCAGTCTTCTTTTTTTTTTTCCCAAAATTAATTTCAAGTACAAGGAAAACATATAAGCCCCCATCATTCATTAAATGCTCTTCAAGAAGAAAGGGAAGAAAGGGAAAAGACAAGAAAAGCATTACAGGTAAGCCTTGATTCCGGAACACTTCTCCACTAAAATCAGGACTGGGAAGGCCTTAGGCAGCCGCCTTTATATAAATAACACTATACATCAAGGCATGGCAGAAAAGAGAAGGGGTGACTAACCAAGAAAGAGAGGGCTGAAAGAACTTGAGGGGCTTCAAAGCCACCCCTGGAAGGATACCCTGCTACATTGATGGCCACTTTACAAAGGATTAAATACATAAAGACTATCTAAGCTATTGCTTAATAATGGTAAAGAGGTCAAGAACATTTACAGAAGAGTGGAAATCAGAAAAAACAAATGTGAAAATGCACGTATATAATCTGAACTGCTGACAATCTTGGTTTTGATATGCTGTCTTATGAAAAAGATGAGTAAATAGAGGGAAGCAAATTCACAGTAAGGATGAGATCAGAATGCTATTCTTTTTCCTATATAAACTTGCATGCGTATTTATGCTTTAAACTCTATTATTCTACAGACCTTTGCAAAAGCAGCATCTTCTCATGGATCCTTCCCCATTAACCATATGCCTTCTCCTTGTTTTCTGCGTATCACAGTCAGCATTTGAGAACCCACTGCTTTGATACATTCTCCTGCCTCCCTCCATTTTTCTTGTACAGCATTTCTCAAAGTCTACTATTTTAAGAGTCAGCAATGATGCATTAGCAGCTCTTGACGCAAAGATATTAAATACTAATAACACTGCCATCAATTTTGGACTGATTTAAAGAGGTCTGTTTTGTATAAAGAAGAATCCAACTTCTCCTGTAAACCTTATTACAAAGCACTAAACTTGAACATCTCGGGTGACTGCTTTCCCATTCTGTCTTCCATTCACAATTCAAGATCTAGAGAAGCACACCTGCTGGAATAGAGAATCTAGCTGTCCAGGACTGGAGGTACTGCAGTTGACATTTTAAAACCAGATCAAAAGGAGTTGGTTGTGTAACTTCTATTAAGTTTAAATGAATGGATTGTGAATGGCTAAATACACTGAATCACTTAAAAAAAAAAGTCAGGCAAGGTGTTCTCTACAGAAGGAACCTGGCCATAAAACTTGCTCTCTCCAACTGTCAAACCCTTCTGCTTTAATGCAATATGGTGTTTGACATTTCACAGGGCTTTGCTTTAATCACTATCAAGGCGGGGATGCACAGATGCAAAAACAGGGCAGCAAAATCAAAATGATTTCCAAGTTTTCATATACATGTGCGCACACACACACACACACTCCATTTTAATAAGCATTTCCTTTTTAGCTTTTACATTATGATAGCAACTATTAAAGGGTAAGAGCCAGGATGTAATCAGCATCAAGGTTTTATGTCAAAAGTGCCATTTGCACAGAATAGGAAAATGCAGATTTGAGCACACACACTGGTGTCAAGCTACTGTCATTTCCTCCTCTCTAGTTTGGAACAGCCATTGACATCATAATTACAAAAAAAGCATAGATGGATACATACTGCACAAGTAGTGACATGGCTTCAACAGGACACTAAGAGATATTTTTCTGATACCATAAATGATGGTAAATATGGTTACCAACATACAAGCAAAGACTGCTGAAAATTGCAAAAAAAGTGTAATCAGAATCCCAGTAATTCCCAAGTTATGCATTACATCAGAAAGCAAAGGAATAAAATTTGTATACCTTGTACATACAAACCACTGGACAAATTCACAAGGAAAGAACTCCATAAAACATGGCAAGGGGAGAGCCACATTTATAAGCATTAAGATCTAGTCAAAGAGACCTCAGAGAGAAAACTACAGCTTCTCAACTAAAACCTTTTTCCATTTTAGAATATGGCTGTACTGGAAATCCACCCATCACAAAAAACTCATAAATGTCTCTTTAAACCAAAGCCTCAGGAAAATGCCAGCTATTAATGAACTTATAACAAACGTTATCATTCATTAGATTTCAACAGTTTCTTCCATCTAATGATGTCAAGAGGAGGAATCATGTAGGATCTGCATTAAGGATGAATGCCAAAGGTTGGGATGAGGACTTTAATTCAAAGGAAGAGCTGGAAAGCCATAAAGCAGCAAAAAGTGATGCAGAAGGATAGCAAGTAGGGCTGTGCAAAGCTTTGGTCGCTGACTCAACTTGAAAGAGATTTGCCCATCCGCTCCACCATCTCAACGTTCAGAAGCCATGCCTGGTACCTCAAGGTACATAGAAAAAACATATAAAGCTGTGTCTATGGCCGAATCACTGATTCTCTGAATCAGAACAGAATCTTCTGATTCAGCCAAATCGAATCAGGACAGTGATCCAAATCAGCGAATCGAATCACTGTCCCCCAAATCGGGCCGAATCTGAATTGAATACTACCTGCTTCGTACACCCCCAAAAGCAAGCAGGTCAAAATGAAAAATCTAACGACACATGTATACAAATCCAAGGAGTGTGAAGAACAAACAGGATGAAATGCAAGTCTCAGTCTGTAAAGCAAGCTATAAATTAATTAGTGTAAGTCTTTCAGGGCACATCTACATGTGATTAACATACATGAAAAAACTCCACAGCAGGGTATTTTACAAGACTATCCTGCTGCAAAGTTTATTCGTTTTGTGTGCCCTAAGGGTGCACATGCAGATGCAAAGATGTTTACTGGGGTATAGGTTGCAGACGTGTTGGTCTAAGGACATAGGCAGACAAGGTTTTTTGGATAAATCTGATATCTTTTATTAGACCAACTATTTGACTAGGTCTAATAAAAGATATAGGATTTACCCAAAGGGCCTTGTCTGAAAGACATTTACTGCATAGTTAATTAGCCCACTATGCAGTAAGCATCTTGTATAGACACACCCACAGAGACTCTGTGGGACAACTCATATGACTAAACATTGAGGAGTATCCTCTGTTTAAGAAGGATAGGTTTTGGAACAAAGGACTGCATTATACATAAAAAATATACAAGTTATTCTGGTCTAGGAAAAAGAATATAGCAGATCTGACTGTATCTGTAATAAGATAAAAGGAGAAAATATAATTATGATATTATAACAGGAGTCTGTTTCAGGCTGCCATATCAGGAAGAAGATAATGGGGCAGATAGTACTGATAGGGGATTTTCACTTTCTGGGTGTCTGCTGGAAGAATGATATAGCCGACACAAATGTCAAGCAAGTTCCAAACTTCCATGAAAGACAATTTTCTGTTCCAGGAAGTTGAGGATATGGCTGGGGGAATCAAACATCTAGGAACTTATTCTAGTCAATCAGGAAAAAGTGGTTGGGGGTTTGAAGATGAGGGGAAATTTGGGAGGAAGTAGTCATGATTCCAAGATAGGGAAAGCGTGAGGTCAGCAGAACCAAGATCCTGGATTTCAGTAGTGTAACTAGAAGGGAGTTAGTGAGGCACCAGCCCCAGGCACCAACTGAGGGAGTGCAGAACTGTCCCCCACAATAGTTTCTGCCATAGGAGCCAAACAGAGCACTGCCATGCCACGCCACGCAGTGTATCAGGAGGTTGTGGGGCAAGTGGAACAAGCATAATGACGTTCCCCACTGTCTGTGAGCCTTTGCAAAGCAGACACAGCCCTAGGGCCAATATGCATGTACGGTGAAGCATCGCGGGAGGGAGTGAATGGGACACCAGGGTCAGACCACCACAGGGCAACTGCCACCAAGTGGAGCTTAGGTTGCTAAATGCAGCAGCAGTAGCAGCAGCAGCAGCCTGGGAAGGTAAGCCTTCCTTTCCCCTCACTTACTTCTCCTGCTACGGCTGGCATACCCCCCACCTCAGACACTCAGTGAAATTGCTACACCTCTGCTGGATTTCAACAGGGCAAATTCCAACTGACTAAAGGAAACAGAAGGCAAAGTGCCATAAGAGAACAGACTGAAGGACAAAGCAACCCAGGAGGGCTGGCAGTTTCTAAAAGGCATAGTATAGAAAGCTTACCAAGAAGTTAGTCTAATATGATACAGAAGAATGGCAAGAGGCCAATACAAGTAACTTCTTGGGTGCCTAAATATCAAGAGAAAAACATACACAAAATGGAGTGCTGAGCAGGTCACTAAGAAATGTATACCAAAAATGGCAAGAGCTTGAAAGAATAAAACCAGGGAGGCAAGGCGAAAGGGGAAAAAAGTGTTACATCGAGAGAGGGAAGTTGAAGATAACAAAGGGTTCTATAAATATGTTGGTCAGAAAAGAAAAGCTAAAGGAGCTGTGGGGCCACTGCTAAATAGTCAAGGTGAGCTTTTAAAAGAAGATGCAAAGGCAGAGCTCCTCAACAGATAATTTGCCCCAGTATTCACAAAAACCCCCCAAAACCACACACTAACACCAAGCTACACCCAGACAGCTAATGAAAAATATATAGACACAGAAGTGAAACAGCTGAGGTTCATAATAAACAAAAAGCCCATCAGAGAGTTTTGACTGATCTGAACTAATTCAAGGCAGCAGGATGAACTTCACCCCAGGGTACTGAAGGAACTGACAGAAGGGACTGTGGAGCACTTGGCCTTATATTTACCAAGTCATGGGAGACAGGTAAAGTACAAAAAGACAGGAATATGGCCAGCAGATTCCCTCTTTAAAAGGACAAAATGGAAGGGAATTATAGACCAGTTAGCCTGAGATCAATAACCAGGAAGTTACTCATGCAAATTCTGAAGAAGTCAGTTTGTAAGCATCTGGAAGAAAAAGGCTTTCCATGAGCAGCTCACATAGAATAAATTGTGCCAAACAATTATCTCCTTCTCAATCAAGTAAGTAGCTGGGCAGATGAAAGAAATTCAGTGGATACAGTGTACTTGGACCTTAGATAAGACTTTTGACAAATTCCCACATGGCTTCCTCGTAAGCAGGAGAAACCTGGGCTATATACAATTACTACAAAGTATAGATAAATGGCTCAGTAGCCACAAGCAAAGGGCAATTATAAATGGATCAATGTTGGAATGGCAGGAGATTTGGAGAGGGGCTCCAGAAAGGTCAGCCCTGTGTCTGGTGCTTTTCAACATGTTTATTTTGAATCTCTTCTTGTCAAATAAAGAGATCAAGTTTGTTTGACCTGATTTGTTCATAGTAAATCCATGCCACCGCCTCCTGATCAGCCATTTCTTCTGCAAGTGCTTGCAAATGGACTTCCTTATGCTGTGCTCCAGAAACTTCCTGGGTATCAAGGTGAGGCTGACCAGTCTACAGTTGCCTGAGTGCTCCTTTTTGCCTTTTTTGGTTTTTTTGCTTTAAAGAAGAGCACTACGTTGACCCTTTTCCACTCTTCTGATACCTTGCCCATCTCCCACAACTTTTTAAGTGTTCCCAAGGACTCCAAGTTTTCCTCTACCAGTTCCTTCAGTACCCTGGGATGACCCTGCAAACTTGAATCCATTCAGACCCATAAACAGTTCTCTGATTTTCTTTTATCTCATCCCTCAGCTTATTCCCTTCCTTGCCCAAATAATCTTTGTTAGCTGTCTGATTACAACCTTTTTTTTTCTTAAAGCTGCAAAGTAGTTGTTGAGCAGTGTCACCTTCTTTGCATCTACTGCTACAAGTTCATCCGGGCTATTTAAGCAGTGTTTAAGCCCACAACTTCCATGGTCTTTCTTTTCTGGCCAACATACTTACAGAACTTGCCTCACCAGATGAAGTTCATTTTTACCTTTACCTTCCTAATTTTGTCTTACAAGTTCTTGCTATTTCCTGGTACACTCCCTAGGTGACCTGCCTATCTATTTCCTAGATGTTTCTTTTTTGCATTTGAGGCATCCTAGAAGCTCCTGGTACAACCACGCTGAGCTCTTACCATTCTTGTGCTTCCATCGTGTCAGAAAAGCTTCTTGGTGAGCTTCCAATACAGTGCCCTTTAGGGAGCCTTGAACCTTCAGTCTGTCCTTCCATGGCACCGTACCTACCATCTCCTTACGTCAACTGAAATCCAACTTTTTTAAATCCAGCGCTGAGGGGGCCGGGGAGGGAAACCCAGGGACGCGAGCGGGGCGCGCGGCCCGGAGGGAGGCTGGGGGGGAGCGAACGGCACGGACGCGGGAGCGAGAGAGGGCGCCGCCGCACAGAGGGGCGGGCGGCCCGGCAGTGGACCGACGCTGCCAAGAGAGAACCCCCACGCGTTAATTCTGCTGACCTCGTGCTTTTCCCATGTCAGGATCATACATTCTATCATATCACGATCACTTCTTCCCAATTTTCCCATCCCCTTCATATCCTCCACCAGTTTTCCCTATTGGTCAGTGCAAAACAAAGTAGATTATACCTGAAGTTGTATCCCCAACTTCTTGGAATAGAAAGTTGTTTTCCACACAAGTTAGGAACTTGCTCCACATTTTGTTTAGGTATATAATTCCTCCAGCAGATCCCTGGAAAACTGAAGTTTCCCATCGGTACCATCTCAAAACTTTTGGATAATTTTTCACCTCCTTAAAGAGAGCATCATCTGCTTCTTCCCCACCATTATATCAGTGTTCTATCTTTTACCTTTTATCATCACCGTTCGTATCATCAAATACATTCTGATCTGCCACCTTCTTCCTTCTGAACCGTGGAACAAGTATATGTATTTTTCACATATACAAGGCAATACCACTGCCTTTTCTCCCAACCCTGACCTTCTTGAAACAGTGTAGCCCACAATACTGATGTTCTAGTCATAAGAGCTGTTCCACAAAGTCTCTGTGATGCCAATCACATCATGGTTCCTTTCACAGGCTGTAACTTACCAGCTCAGCTTGCTTGATCCCCAGACTTCTCAGATTAGTACACACACACACACGCCATATTTGGCATTCTGATCTACTCATTTTCCTTTTGTACTACTTGTTACTGTCCTGTGGCTCTCTGGTCCTTTCCCACAGTTGAGTTTCTTCTTCTGATCCTTTCCTCTCTGGATTGTTTGCTCTGCTGCTGGAGGATTTTTTTCTCACCATTATACAACCAGTTCTTGCTCCTCCCCCTCATCCCCCAACAGTGAAATGAGTCCCCAACGGGACTCCATACCCCAGACTTCAGTAAGCCTTACCCCTACTCGCCCCACCACAAATTCCCAGCCCCTCCAGAGGCCTCAAGGGCTGAATGAAATGGCTCCGTAGGATGGATTTGGACAATAAGCTACAACTTTGACACTTGTGTCCTACAGTATCAGAGCAGGTGCAGAAGAGAACACCTGAAGTCCAGAGGATATGGAAATTAGAAAGGCCCATACTTAGCAGCAGGAGACTGAAGAAAAACTCTCCAGCCAGTTATGAAAGATTAAAGGAGCTGGGATAAACACATGGATGGGATAAGATGATTACAAAAGGAGTTCCAGCTCCGCATTCAAAGTATGCAATATAAGGAGTTGTGTTCCCAGGTTGTTGTACATAATGGAAGTTGTCTGCTTATTCTATGCTTCTGGGCCTTGCAGGGTGTTACATAGGGCCAAGAAGGAAGTTTTTCTCCTTGTGTTGGTGGGGGGGAGGGGGGTGTTCACTTCCTTCAGAGTATTGGATGTCCTGGCTAAATGATCTTCCTCCTCTGCTCAGAGAGTCAGACCAATAGACAAGTTCAGGATCAGGAAGGATTTTTACCCCACAATAAGACTGGCAAAGACTGTGGGGGGTTTTGCCTTCTTCATTAGCAGGGGCATAGTTCTCTTCCTTGGATTCCCTGAACACATTTTTAATGAACTACTTCCTGCCCTTCCACTGGTGGGACACTGAAGGAACACTTGTCTCCATGTTTTATATGTGACAAGTTAAAGGCAGTTTTTGATGTTTCAGGCATTACACCTAGTAATGTGTGAGGACCATTCTCGAAATTGTTAGACAGTGTCTAACAGACACACACTGACTTAAGAGCTTTGGATCCTCCCTTAAATAGGGGGCTGAACTAAATGTCCTTCTAAGGCCCCTTCTAGCTCTCCTTTTCTTTGATTATGTGATCTGAAGTGGCAGCTGTGCCACTTAGCAGCCATAAAAAAGACTGACCATAAGAATCCATCCAGCAAGCAAAACTTCCAAATTAAACTTATAACATCATAAAAGACACGCAAAAGGCAGCCAGAGCCCTGATCATGTATTGGGCAAGGTCTAATCAATGCTGGAAGGATATAGATTCAGAAATAATTTGGGGCGTCCCAAGTCTGAGAATATATTTTGCTTTTTGATTTACCACCTCATTTCCAAGACCATGCTTGTGCTTTGATCTACCAGTTCTGACCATATTTGAAATTTACCATCTCTCAAAATGACTTTCACAGTTCAATACCTATACCATTAAAGTGTTTAACACGGAAAAAACCTCTCTCAAAGAAGCGATTGCATTAGGGATGCACCAATAGAGATTTTGGGGGTCAATACTAATAGCCGATTTTTAAGGAGGGATTACGGCTGATACTGATCTGATTTCTGATACAACTGCCTGAAGCTGGTAAGTGTGGTGTAGTGGACAGGGATGGTGGAGGGAAGGGGCAGATCAAGGCCCCTGCAGTGAAGGGGGGAGTGGGGCTGGGGCAGATGCTGCCCAGCTAGGGTGCGGCGGGTGCAGGATGGAGCTGTGGCTCATCAAGGGACAAATGCAGGGGAGACAACTCTCACCGCTGCATGTACACCGATGGGGGGACAACATGTGCCCCGGATTTGCATGGGGGTGGGGCTGCAGGCTGAGGCTGTGCCGGTATATTCCCAGTGCATGGGGGCTGCACTCAGGGCTATAGGGCTGCACTCAGTGCTGCGCTCCCAGCTCCCAGGGTGGGCAGAGGGGGCTGCAGCCACTCCCTTGTAGGCCCCATCCATTGCTGCTGCTGGCTACCCCAAGAGCAGCCCCCATGCACCAGGAAGAGCCTGGAGCAGCCACAGCCCCAGCCCACAGCTGCTGCCCCCCACCCCCATGCAGAACCATGGACACATTCCCCACCCCCCCTGCACTCTCAGGGTATGCACAGCAGCAGGAGCCACCCTACCCCCGCACACACCCCAGGACGACCCACAGCTCTGTCCCGTGCCTGCCCCAGCCCCTCCCTCACCGCAGGGGTCATTGATCTACCCATGCCCCTTCCCCCCATCCTTGTTCACCACACCAGACTTATCAGCTGCACACAGCTCTCCACGCTGCTGGGCTGTGCTCCTCACTCCCTGTGTGCTGTGCTGCAGCTGTGCACATGCATGGGCATTTATTGGTGAAATCAGGCCAATTTCTGATACAATCAATTTTCTTTATATTGGTGCCAATCCGATAATTGGACTGATGTATTTGTGCACCTCTAGTTTCCATTTTCAACAACACAAAACAAACAACTCGGCTTCCCTTCCCACTTTAGGTACTTGCATGTTCCAAACCTCTCATCTAGATGAAAGCCAGAAATAAACTGTGCACCTCAAGTAACTTAGCAAGTGAGTCTGGCAGCTAAATGTAAGCACCAATCTGTAAAATGCTAAGGACCCTCAACCGTTAGTTTAGTGAACTGAAATTTGAAGTTCCCAAGTGCCAGAGTTCATACAGGGCGTTCATCTGCAGGAAGTACACAGCATGCTGCAGGATCAGATCCTTGCAAGTGAGTTTAGAGTTAAAAAGTATACATGGTACTGCAGTTTACAAAGCTAAAGTAGGAAGCAATGAACTGAACAGCTTGTTTAGCTCTGCTACTTGCATAAGCTGCTGAAAAGCACCAGTCTCACAAAGGAATATTCTTGTGAGTCCCTATAGCAGTGAGTCTCAGCCAGGGTATTGCAGCACCCAGGGGTGCTCTCAGATCCTTTCACAAGATAAACCCAGAGATTTCAAACAGGAATCCATAATGTCAAAAGCATTCAGATCTGTTGAGATATTTTAGAGTTCTCTGCAACAGAACAATTGCTCTATTATTTTTCTCTAGTCAAAAAACAAGTGGAAACTAATAGCTGCATTTTCCAAGGGTTCCATGAGCCTATCAAAGGGTCTCTTAAGTCAAAAGGTTGACAACCCCTGTCCTACAGTGAGGTTTATCACCACAATGGCAACTGCTATTTAAAATTAAGCCTGAAGCAAATCTGAGGGAGGCAAAATGATGAAGGTCTATTTGTAAAAGAAAGGAAAGGTGTGGGGGGTGTGCATATGAACACACATAGCAAGGTGGAGGGAGGAATATATTCTAAAATTTCAAATGAAAAACTGCAGTTGAAAACTGATTTTTAAAAGATTACCTTGAAATAATAATAATAAAAAAGTGAAGCAGGAAGACAATCTGATGACTTTTGTGATACAAGAAATACTGCTTACTCCTCAGACAAATGAGAAAACCCAGAGACTGAAAAACAGTTCTGTTTAAAATAATGTAATAATTTGATATTAATTAAATATGAAAATAAACATGATCAGTAAAAAAATAATTAACCTTAAAACAAGCTGCTAAAAGTCCAGGCTCTTTTATGCATTCATCTTAGACTAGAACCTATTTTGTGATGGAGAACTGCAGGAGCAGACTATTAACACAGGGAAGAGTTTTCAGAATTGGGTTCTGTCAGCTAACTAAACTTCTTGTGGGACAGTTGCAATAAGACGATGACTAATTATGACATATAATCACAACTATCATTCACAACTTGAGCTACTGGAACTATCATATAGTAAACAGATCCCCAATTCAATGTCTCACTAAATATTCACTATGTTAGAATGTAATACCTGTACTCTATATACCAAAATGTATTATTAACACCACTTTATTTAGCATTTCATATATCATTAACAACCACTCTCATGTTGACTGTATTTGAAAACAAATACAGCTGGCTTCTACACCACGGCAAAGTCAGGAGGGTTTGGGGTTTGTTTGTTTTTTAATTTCTTTTGTCCCTTAGAGTGTTTCTCAACCCATGGGTCACAAGCCAAAAGTGGGTCGCAAGAATATAGGCAAGGGTTACAAATAAAGTTGAAAAATGGATCAACACACTTTAAAAATGGATTCTCCTTTAAAGGAGAAAAACATGGAAAACCTTGCCTTTTCAGGATCGCTTTCCTCCCCCCCACACACACATACCCACTCCTTGCCCCATACACTGAGGGGCTAGGGGCTTGGGCCTAGGGGGCAGCAGGTCAGGAGTGAGGGGCACTGAGTCAGGACTGGCTACTGATGTTTACAAATGGGTCCTGGTACAAAAAAGGTTGAGAACCACTGTCTTAGAGTCTGTCTTTGTAACTTCTCCCTATATGTCAGCCAACACAACTGTGTTTAAAATAGCTCATTCACTAGGTACCACCACATATGTCTGGTCATATACTTTGACTACACTTCCACCAATTTTCACATGCAGTTGTAATTTTTTCCTATTTTTTTTAAACCAGAGATCACCGTTCACAGAGACTCACAAGCTAGTGCTACTGGATAAAGCTAACTTGTAACTGTGCACCTTTAAATAAGGTGTGCATGTGTCAAGGGTATATGCAATAAAATCCAACGTACAGATTTTTTTTTTAATTCAGCATTCCGAGGTCCCTAACACTCCCCCTAAAATATGATCTTTTGTTTCATTATTTCATGAGTTCATATTTTTCTCCTAGGGATCATAACAGTGGAGATGTTTTATGGGCATGTCTAGACATAATTTTTCAAGGCAGCAGCTTACAATGTATGTGCAACAGGCGACATGACACTGCTGTTGCAAACAGTATAACCATCTGCAGTCTGTAATAAAAGCATTTAAATCCTGCACCAGTACAAGCCTCCACCAACTTTATTCCATGTAGGCTTAAGGCTCTATCTACATGGAAGTCAAATAGTATGGATTTTTTTTGCTAATATCATATTTTTAAAACAAGTCAGAATAACCTCCATGGCAATACTATTATCAGAGCTAGTTGCCTCAGGCAAGCTTGACCCCCATGCACAAGGTGGACAAAACAGGTCCTGTAGACACTGATCTGTGCCTTGTACAATTGTAACTGAGGAGACTCTTCACACTACTTGAGCTCCCATGTAAGCAATTCCTGTCCCCCTAGCATTACACCAAATAAGATCAGCAATTTTAATGAGAGATTCTAATCCAAAACCCTGCTGTGATACCTTGTGCAACCCCAGGAGCAAGAATGCACAAAAGTGACTCCAGAGGAGTGTAGAGCAAGGGGCAGGAACCTATGGCCTGTGGTCTGGATCTGGCCCATTAAGTGACTGGATCCAGTCAGGGGGGGCAGGGGGGGCAGTGAATCAGCAGCATAAGTGGGTATGGCGCAACCCCATTCTCTGCCCTTCACCATGCTGCTGATCCTTCACAGCACGCCCTCCACAGCCCTCCCTGCTCTCTTTCCCAAGGGAGAAGAGATTGATGTCATATATCTTGACTTCAAAAAAGGCTTCGATCTGGTATCCCATGATCACCTCTTGGCAAAACTGGCCAATCGTGGCCTTGGGTCCACCATGATCCGCTGGGTGGGAAATTGGCTCCATGGTTGGACCCAGAGGGTAGTAATTGATGGCAGTCACTCATCCTGTGTCCTGTGACCAGTGGGGTCCCTCAAGGCTCTGTCGTCCTTGGACCCGTATTGTTCAACAGCTTCATTAATAATGTGGGGCAAAGCATCCACACCTGAAGACAGGTAGGTGATCCAGGCTGACCAGACTGACCTAGAAAGGCTCAGCAAATGGGCGGACGAGAACCTGATGGTGTTTAACACCGAAAAATGCAAGGTTCTCCACCTTGGGAGGAAAAACCTGCAGCATTTTTATAGGCTCGGCAGTGCTACGCTGGCTAGCACTATGGAAGAAAGAGACTTGGGGGTCATCATTGACCACAAGATGAACACGAGCCTGCAATGTGATGCTGCGGCTACTAAAGCAACCAAAACACTGGCTTGCATCCATAGATGCTTCTCAAGCAAATCCCAGGACGTCATTCTCCCCTTGTACTCGGCCTTGGTGAGGCTGCAGCTGGAGTACTGCGTCCAGTTTTGGGCTCCACGGTTCAAAAAGGATGTGGAGAAGCTTGAGAGAGTCCAGAGGAGAGTCACGCACATGATCAGAGGTCAAGAAAACAAACCTTATGACGACAGGCTGAGAGCCACGGGGCTCTTTAGCCCAGAAAAACGCAGGCTCAGGGGCGATCTGATGGCCACCTATAAGTTTAATCAGGATGACCACCAGGATCTGGGGGAATGTTTGTTCACCAGAGCACCCCAAGAGATGACGAGGTCAAATGGTTATAAACTACTGTGAGACCGTTTCAGGCTGGACATAAGGAAGAATTCTTTACTGTCCAAGCCCCCACGGTCTGGAACAGCCTGCCATCAGAGATGGTTCAAGCACCTACATCGAACATCTTCAAGAGCAAATTGGATGCTTATCTTGCTGGGATCCGATGACCCCAGCTAACTTCCTGCCCTTTGGGGGTTGGACTCGATGATCTTCCAAGGTCCCTTCCAGCCCAAATGTCTATGAAATCTACGTAAATTCTCAACCTCTCAGGAGGTCCTGCTTACCAGTGCCAACACATCTCGCTTTTTTGAACTGCTGTTGGGAAGGGGAATCAAGAGTACGTGGTGGAGACAGTGGTGGAGCTGGTACCACAAGGTGAATACAGCCACAGGAGGTTTCGCTGCTGCAGAGAGAAGCAGTGCAGAGGGAGATCCTTGTTGGGGGGATGGGAGGGGAAAAAAAAAAAAAAATCTGTGGCCTGTGGTGCTGGCCAGGTCACAAGCAGCAGTGCGCTGCTCTAAAAGGTTGCTGACCCCAATGCACAGTATACCCAAACTAATTTTGAGCTAGCTACTTTGGATATTGGAAGGAGTCCAGCCACTACAGCAGAGAGCCCACTACAAAACTAATGTGCCCTGACAGTCACTTTATCTCTGTCCCCTTGGCTAGACTGCTTCCATTTATACAGACAAGCTACTTCAAACTTAGCTTGGATCTTTTTACTCTGCAGTTATTTCCTTGGGTGCAAGTAAAAGTTCCCTATGTGTATACATACATAGTCTTTCACAGGCAGGCTAAAAGCAGCAAATGAGAGAGAGCATGCCAATATGCCCCAAGCTCCAAGTATAACCAAGAATATAAAATTGTGTTGCAAAACAAAACCCCTAATGAATAAAGGCACTAAGAAACCTGGTTATCTGAAAGCGCACAATAGATACCTCCTAACAGCTTCTTTTTTTGCTATCATAATTGGTTATTCAAGTGTCATTGCTAAATAAAGTTTAAGAAGTATACATGATGTCAAATTATTGAAACCTTTTCCCAAGGCCGAGAATATTAAAACCTTCTAAGGCTGTCTACCAACTCATGGCGGGGGGGGGAGGGGAATAGCAGGAAATAGAGGATACAACGTTTACCAGAGCACCCATCAGGGTAACTAGAAACAAAGGCCACGAACTGAAGGACAGCAAATTCAGACTGGACATCAAGAAAAAATTCTTTACTGTGAGGGTTGCCAAAATACGGAATATGCTTCCAAGGGAGGTGGTGCTGTCCCCTTCCTTGGAGGTATTTTGGAGGAGATTGGACAAACAACTGGCTGGGGTCATCTGACCCCAGCACTCTTTTCTACCAGGGCAAGGGGTCAGACTCAATGATCTAATAGGTCCCTTCCGACCCTAAAAATCTATGAATCTATGTGTAATATTAAATTTCCTCCATCTTCTCAGATTTGCATAAGAATAAAAAAAAACCTTGTGAAGAAAAAGCTTCCTAGAAAATCTGTTTTATAAATCAAATACTTCCAAGAGGGAGACTTAGTAGGTTAGGAAAGTTGGAAGTAGTAGGTTAGGAAAGCCACCATTGATTGGCTGCGAGGGCTGCCTCCTGCATATGTTGTGGTGTTTTCACCCATCTTCCAATTCCCACTGTCACACATGGGAGGTTACTCCAAAGCCCAGCAGATCTCATTCACAAGATTTTCCTGACAGAAAATTTAGGCTGCTTCTCTTAAATGTTCAGACACACTTCATTTGCTTTTTCATCACTATGTCTCTTCCAACATTTCAGTTTTGAACCTCATTTTGTCATTTCTTTTCCAATACTGTGAACTTCTATGAAGCCTACCTAATAACCCCAGTAGTACCGCACGTCACCGGTTCTAGTAGAAGACCTTAGAATGACTATCCAAAATTCTTTCCCTTCGTTTCCAATTTTTTTTTTACATACAGGAATATTAGTGGTTTAGTATTAAATCCTGTACAAATGTAAATGAAGACTGTGCAAATGTTCCATTCTTATGTAAGAAAGCTTCCCCATGATCAAAGCATTCATAATCCTGCAAAATCCAGGCAATGCCTACAAAATCTGTGAGGGGAAAAAACCCCAAGAAAAATAAAATGCTGGCTCCTCAGTGGGAGCCAGCAGTCTTCAGGGCACTGCAGCAGCCCACCCGGGCAGGGAACGAGGGAAGAGGGGCTCTGCTGGCAAGAAGGCTGCCACCTCTGCACCTTGGTGCCAACTGGCTGTGAGGGCTGCTTGCCATGTGGCTCCACCTCTTCCACCAATCAGTGGTGAGGGGCAGGACTGTATGACAGGCAACCCTCGCGGCAAATTAGCGGTGAGGGGCAGGGTCACTGGGGCTCTTGGCCAATCAGAAGTGTGGGGGGCCTGCCACGCTCTGCCTGAGAAATGACTGCCAGACCCCATGTTATGCCCATAAAATCAGTCAGCAGCCACCAGGAATTAGTTGGTCCCTATTTATCACTAGAATTTTTGCATTGCAATATGAACTTTGCTAACTATGAACAGAGAAGCAGCAAAGCATTGTTCCTTGAAGTTAGCTCCAAGTATTTTATTGCCTGGAACTGCTTATACTGGCCAGAGTTTAGTCTTTATTTCAGATATTCCATGTAAAAGATTGAAAGAAAGAAATTTCACAGGGATACCCAGAGAACCAATAACAGTTGTCAAGTACACTCAGCATGGCCTAGAGGACTGCACTATTTGTTATTTGTATAACACAAGAGTTATATCTGTAAATCAAATGGAGAAATCCTATATTCATATTAACAAAGGTTAACATTACCAGTCAAGACTTCAAAGAGGCACAAATACATTAACTACCACATGGCTGACAAGACAGAAATCCTAGCCAGACTTTAGGGGAAACAAATACAAATCACATTTACAACTTCTGTGGATAAATCCACTTGTATTTCAGAGGTAACATCAAGGCATGCATTAGGCAAATCTTAAGAGTGTTTTGGAAATGCAGCTCCTTTCTCTTGCTGTTTCCAGCACTACAGCATGACTCACAACTTGTCACAAAATTATGGAGTCTCTCTATGATAGCAATGGAAATGTATTTTTAGCTGTCACTTAAAGTGACAAGAGAGAAAAAAGTAAAAGGAAATAGAGCCAAGCAGTGTATGGCTGGTAAGAAGGAAGAAGAGTGAGAAATGATGTGTTGAGTTGTCCCTGAGAGGAATGGAGCACTCTGGTGTCTTCCTGACCCCAAAGGAAAATCAATGTGGTCAAACTCTTGTAGGAGGTATTCATATCTTCATAAAATCAGCCCCATGACAGTAAAGATATCTTCCCACAGCCATGTGACTGCAAATGCCATAATTTCAGATTAGCATGTAATGCAGAAAATGCATTGTTTCTGACCATGCATGTTGGTAATAGCCTTCCATTATATCAGGAATTTAAAATAAAAAAACCCAAAAACAACCAACCTTCAGGAAATTAGCCAGCTAATCACAATGTAGAACAGGAACATGGAGAACAGTTTGGGCAATCCAGCCTACAAATCCAGTACAAATGCTAGCTTCTACCCTGCCTGTCTGTAGCATTAATTCCCATACCATTCCATTTTCCCCGTCACACTGTAAGCTCTTCTGAAACAGGAAATGTGCATTTCTTTATACTAGCACATCACCTAGTACATTTTCACTAATATCACAATATAAAAATAAAGAATAGGAAAAATAAAGGGCCATCTCACTTGACAAGGCCAAAAAAACTGTTACTCTAACAACATATTTTATTCTATCATATAATAATATTAAATGAGCAAAATTTAGCAAGAGGCTGTACAATGTATAATGTGCAGGGTAAATTTGCTACTTTGAGTAGCTTTTATGTCTTAAATGTCACAAAGGAACTGAATAAAGCCTATTTTTGAAGTGCAAACATCAGCAATGATAGAACATACTTAATATTCCCCTGCTAAACACTAAATTATCTAGACTATAGTCATCTGCAACATTTTAATTATTTGAATTTTATGGATAACATATGTTATTTCAAGCACAAATAGATGTTGTTGAGAACCTTGCAGACAGGAATTTTAGGTGTCTGCAACAAATAAGTAATGAGATAATGATTTCACCATTTTTCTTCTGTGTTTTCAAAATGCTGAAAGCATGTGCAACCACTACACTGATGGCTGCAGTCACTTGGTAGGAAGGCTGCAAAGCAGTGATCTGGCCATTTCACAGATGCTGAAAAGTACATGTTAAAGGAAAAAAAAGGTGTTCAAAGCAGGAAGACAGAGGAACTAGAGTAAGTTAATGGCAAAAGTACTCTTGGGTTGCAATAGGTCAACAGGTTACCCTTGACAGTTTGAATCTTTACCATTTCTAAAAGGACAGAAAGTCTTTAAACTGCCAAACCCAAAATGGTGGCTCTAATCCAATAGCTGGAAAACTCAATTAAAAATTGTGCCTGCAAAAAGAAAGCTTAAGGAAGCCCACTGTTGATCATGTTCAAGACCCTGGAGATAACTTCTCTTTAATCCCACTGTCCAATGGTCTTGCTAAGGTTATTTTATCCATTTTAGCCTTCCAACTAGTTCTTCCATAAAGAATAGAATTAGTTTTCCTCAGAAGTCCTACTCACCTTCACTGAGGTGGGATTTTCAAAGCATCGGTCTACTTCTATTCCTACTGATGTCAGCAGGGCATTGCCATTTACTATTACGTTCAAGCACAAGCATAATTAAGCCAAATCTGTGAAAGCTTTTGAAAATCCCATTCTTGATGTTTTATCATCAGTAAGGTCAAAGCTTGTGGCACTGCATATAAAGAGTGATGAGGAAAACTTCACCTGTTACAAGTTTTGGTAGTAAGGGGTTCCTAGTTCAGGCTGTGAAAGGCTGCTTCGTGTGGGCTGGGAAACTAGCTGCGCTGTGGGAAGTGAATGATCTATTCTAAAGGTAGGGGTGGCCAACTTTTGACATGGGTTCCACAAGTAGCATGGGCAGCCTCTGTGGGTGGCAAGTGGCAAACTGGGAAGAAGACTAGAAACACAGTGGCAGATAAGGCAGGGAGCAGTAAGCAAAGCACCACTCAAGCAGGGAGCAGAAGATATGGAGCGGAAAACAGAGCAGTATATAGGGTAGGGGAAAGGGATTGGAGTGGCATTCAGTCAGGGTGAGAGCTAATTGTGGCCCAGAAAGGTTGTCTCCACTGGGAGAAGGGAAAGAAAATACAGTAAACATTAGAAAGCTCAAACATGGCAATGTGGCTGCTAGTAACTGGATTTGAGGCTAGCTGATAATGCCCGACTCTGCTCAGGCCTGTCCAAAAGCCTATCTGAATCACTGTAATCAGAAAAGGGGCTGCATCCTTTTATCTGCCATTCAGTGCTCGCTCCCTCAAAAGTGGGAGTCCTGTGATAAGAGCTAATCTAAGACACCTGAAGAATGTAAACTATTTTCTTGCTAGTGAAAACACACACACAAGCACAAAGGTAGAAAGATTCCTGTTGACCTCAACTCTCTCTGGAAAGACTCCTCTCCAGGGTTGGATCCTTTTCCTGTTATGGCCACTGAAGTCAACATGCTTGGATGAGATCTCAGGTTTGTAAAAGAAAGGAAAGAGAGAGAAACACCACAGTGCAGAGAGAGAAAAGTACTAGTTTTCAGAGATGCTGAGTATTCATGGCTCTCCCTGACTAAAACTGGAATTTTAGGTGTATCATAATGCTGGGGGGGGAAATCAGGCAAAAAGTTACTTGGCCAGTTCTTGTCATATCTGGACCTGCACTGCTTCCTGACATAAATGTCTAGTGTGGAACAGTTCACTGTGATGGCTTTGCTGGTAAATGACAAACAGCTTTGCTTTTCAGAATGCATATATGTATAGCACATACTGCATGACAGGGTTGATGGTGAAGCTCAATAGCCTGCAACATACAATGGCCTTGCCATCCTTTCTGGACACACTGCCATCAGGAATAATAATAATTCAATCTGTTTTCTGAAGAGCACCACCTCTGAAATGTTTTGTTTTTTCACTAATGTCTACAGAAGAGAGGGTGTTTTGTTTCTTTATATGCAAGGTATTTATAAGTTTATTTTGGAGCACGTATGCAATGTTTAAACGATCCTAGTATTTTATTAAAAGTTATATGCTGCCTATGTTACCATAAAAAAACCACCATTGTGCTAACAAATTAAGACTCTCTTCTAGGCATTAGAGTGAACCTATAAATATTGGCATTGCATGAATTATTTTAACTCTGTCTGCTGACAGAAAAATGCTTCTTATTTCTGGTGCTTTGAATACATACATACCAAATTCCAGGTCAGTGGGAGTGAACCTCCTAATTTATATCATGATACAAAGATGATATGGAATACTGCTTACTGCTAAGTGGGCAAAAAACTGGCAAATACATAGGATCTATAAAGCTGTGGGAGTTCAAAAACAGTTTAAACTACCTTAATACAATTGACTCCAGCCAGCCTAAAACTGAAGGATTGTAAGAGTTTCCACATTTTATGTACAGAAGCTTATGATGCAACATTGCCTTTTGTAGAGGGAGAGATTCTTATGAAACAGGTGGCAAGAGTTGGGAACAATTTATTAGCTGTCCCTCTTTGGCTGTACGGAACATTGCACAGCTTATAAATTTGGCTAGGTAACATACAATTTATACTATGAAAGTTACCAACCAAAAACCCAGCTTCTGTGTGCCAATATGAACAAGAAGCACTATTAGCGTCATCTTCATCTGCAAAATCCCTCTCTCCTGCAGATTAAGCGCACGCTAAAACAGATAGATAGGCAAATCTTAGCCAATGAGGCAAGCCCTGTAAAGCATTGAGTGCATGCCTTGAAAAGTCTTTATAGGACAGTGTCTATCATTTTGTAGTCCTGTTTTTTCTAGTGATTATTACTAACCTTTAGCATTGCCTTCATGCTGTCCTTCACACTTAGGAGGAGTTTCCTGTCAACCTTCACAAAATGACTTGATCGTTGTCCTTCAGGTCCCTCCCTAAAACTCCTTGGCTAGATTGTCATAAAACTGAATAGCAATTAGGCTGCTGCTGCTGCACTGATACCTTTGCTTATGAGGCTGGCCAGTCTATTTATATCCATCTTTTGTCTCTGTTGCTAAACCAGACCATTAGCTCTTTGGAGCGAGGATCTTCTTTTTTGTGGTATCTGAACAGTATAATCAGGTTCTGCTCCATGGCAATGGTCCTTAGGCTCTTCAACAACACAAATGGGCCTGTCTTCAAACACGAGTACAAGTATGATTTCTTGCAATTTCGCAATGATGTTTCTGACCTGAGCTAATGGAGGGATTTGATCCTACGTATAATGGGGCCTTCTGAATACCTCAAGAAAGTTCTGAAGCATTTCTTATTCCTTACAATAAAAAACTGCAATTCTCCCTGGTAATGTGACAAAAAGCTGTCACAGGCTGCCTAAATACTAAATGGTTTCTATTTGTGTTCATACCTAATATAGATTAAAGCATGATTTTAAATGCAGTAGAGATCTAAACATTGTAGATAATCCAGACAGTAAGAGCTCTCTATTGCTATAAATTACAATTTTTTGTGAGAGGAAAGCCCCCACACTCACAAAGATCTATTGCCTATGTTCAAAGAAGGGCCTTTATATTTCTTTCATTCAGAAAATATCAACATCTAGGACAGACGTAGCCCAAATGAATGGTGTGGGGCTATCTAGGGGGTGGATCAGGCCCCCAGACTCCTTCCCCTTCCCAACGCACCTGATCTGATCTGGCAGCCACTCCATCCAGTCTGGGATTTGTGCTGGGATTTGTGCTGCGTGCGGCATAGATCCCCAAGTGGCTGGAAAGAGCTGCATGTGCAGTGCAACCCAACCATACCAGCAGGTACTCTGTATGTGGTGGCTGCTGAGGCCAGACTGTGCCACAAGCAGCATTTGCCCTGGGATGTGGGCTGCACACAGCATCTGTGTTCCAGCTGGCCCAGGCCCTGTGCTGCATGCAGGCACTGGGTGCAGCGCAGGTTCTGGAGCAGTCAGGGAGGCCACCACATACAGTATAGGTCCAGCTAGACTGCACCACACACACAGCCTATTCCAGTTGCTCTGGGATCCACATTGTGTACACGACATGGGTCCCAGCCCAGCTGGAGTGGCCACTGGATCAGGTATGCCAGGGGAGGGAGAGGGAAAGAGGATAGGGAGGGGAACCACAGGCCGGATGCAGCCCAAGGACCTGTCCCACACCATGGACAAGCATTGTGCCCTGTGTAGGTCAGATCAAACCCAGAGGCAACACGGAGTGCCAGATGGCAGGCTTCTGCAGGTCAAATCCTATCTGCACACCGGATGTTTGACACCCTTGATCTGGGATGTTTAATATAAACATTTCAATGTAAATTTTATCCCAGTCCACATCTCCCAGAACTCAGGAATATACAATACAATAATATAATATAGATTGTATTATTTTACTGAGAGATGCCAATGCTAACAGCTATTTCTTTTTTCCTCTTGTCCAACTCTTGTCATAAGCCAGTGGACCCTTGACGAAACATCACACAATATTGTGTCTAGTAGTATGACAAATAAAAGTCCCAAAATATGTTTTCCTTGCCAGCATTAGAAGATATATAAAACCTTTCTATTTCACTTCATATATTTTTTGTTCAAAATCATTGTCTTCATCGTAAGTAGCAAACCAGAAAAGAATTCTTATACTGGGTGAGACCAGTGACCAATCTAAGCCAACATCCTCTTTCTGATGCTGCTTAACCTCCATGCTTTGGAAGGTGGTAAAGGAACCCCATTTGGGATAATCTGTCTTAGAGGTAGTTTGTTTTTAATTCCTCTCATACAGTGGTTGACTTGTATACAACTGAAAAAGCTTTCCACATAAATTATTCCTTTTGTTGTTGTTGTTCTGACAAGCTCATAGCAATGCATATCACTGATTAAGTATGTGTTGCATACAAGAGTATACACCAGTTTAAAATTTCTTGCCTTTCAGTTTCACTGACTGTATCAGAGGCAGGTATTGTAACAAAGGATAAGTAGGTTAACCTGACTTACCACTGCAGCATTTATTTTGTATACCCATATTATACTTCTTATTCCTTCTAAACTAAACAGTTCCAATGTCTTTAACCCATATGCAAGTCTCTCAATTACTCACCTTCTAATTCTTTTTGGAGATAGGATGGCCAGATATGTGAAAAGCATTTTGGGTGATAATAAGTATTAAATTTAACTATTTTCAGTATTGAAACCTATCCTTTATGCAGCCTAGCATTTGGTTGGCTTTACTGTCCACACAAAGGCAGATGCAGAGGTCAGTGAGAAATGATCACTGGACTTTTTTCTCAGTGTACTGGTTTTAGAAACAAGTAACACAAAAAACAGTTCAATTCTCCTTTCTACTGTGAGTAGCATTCTGTAGTATTAACTAAGCCATATAATTTTATATCAGCATCAATTTTTACATCTTGTTCAACCACTTTATTAATAATCACCAACACACTCACAACATTCTGAAGAACTATTGATATTTTTTCTTGACTATAATCTAAATATCAAAGTTCAGATTGCTATTACAAAATTAAACTAAAGCATTCTCACAAGCAGTACTCCCCATCTTAACAATCACTTGGCACTATTATAATAAACATAATAGGAAAGTATGTCCTGCTCCTATTTTTCACACAATGAAAAAGAAAGCTGGAGTTTCTAAATTTGGCCTTAATCGTCCATTAGGAAAGCACCAGAAAGAAAAAAAGCACCTTTAAAAAAACTGGGATTAGATTGCACATGCTGGAAATATCACAGGTCTGTATTTTAGATATTCTTGTCAACTCCCTCCTTATTTAGATCTGTATTAAGACTACAGTTTCATTACATTCCAGACTATCAAAATATTTTCATAGTTACTTGAAAATATAAAAAATGGATTAGTAGGCCCACAATGGCACGAATAAACTGTGGAGAATGAACACATAGGGTGGGGGGAAACTGATACTCCTGCCCTTGAGCAATTTCTTTGTGGTTATCTGGAGAAGTAATAAGAGCATCTGAGGTAGGGCAGGAGATACCACAAAAGAGCCCAATAGTAGGAAGCTCAAACATGCAAATGCAGAAGAAATCTAAAGCCAAAAAGGGTCAACCCAAATTCAAGTATGAATGGCAGAGAAACCATTGGACACACACAGTACCATAGTATTTATTTTACCATACTCTAATATTGCTTATTCACCACCAGTAGCTTAGTTTTTTTACTATGTTCTCTTATTATTTTTCATTACAAGTTACAGGCAATTAAGTTAAACAATCTGGATCCTGAAAGCCTTCCTCAGTTAAGACTACCCTTGGCTTCAATGAGAATGATTTCAAAAACATCCCTTCTCCAAGTACAAAAGAATAATAGCAGATCAAATCACTGCAGCCAATATTATGATTTTAAATAAAATATATTCCAATTCTATATCTGAAAGAAAATGAATCAAGAGAACTATATGAATGTTTATGATAAGATGCAGGACTGTAAAAACCATGGAAATTGAGTCATAGTTCCACAATAATCTTAACCGTTCATGTTTTTTGTGTTCTGAAATCACATATCAGAAGGTCCAGAACCAAGGACACACAGATTTTGGAAATCTGTGACAACACATGTTACTAAGAATCAAATATTTCTTTTACTATATGGATGAAATTTATAGGGAGGAGGGAAAAATGTAGACACAAACTGAATGCATAGTGACTATTTTCTCTTGTGGTTAAAACATAAGATTAGTAACTAGAAGAACATGGTATCCAGGTATGTTTCTCAATTCATAAAACTGGGAGAATGTCATGCAAATCATGAAAAACATAGACGATGGCTAAAGAAAATGGCACAGAACTAGTGAAGTATGCATGCTTACCAGTAGTAATTAAGCAACTACTTACAGTTTCTGCAGCCTATTCTATCAGATGCTGTAGCCTACCAAACTCATACCTCTCTAAACCAGTTAGTCTATATCTTTCTGCCTAACTTCAGATTGACATAGCTAACAACTTCCCTCCACTATATGTACATACTGACTGCAAAACCAAAGTATCTTCCAGTCAGCTCACACATCTCACAAAAACAATACAGACTCCATCGGTAAACACATACACAAACAAATTCCTGGAATCATAACAACTTCCCTTCCCTAGGAGTCTCATAGTGGGCTACTCAATGCTGCCCAAGATGAGAAGCCACTGTTGATGAAAGAGTACCCCCCCACCACTATGCTGCATTGTTCAGATACAGTGTACCTTCATTTCAAGTTATTCTAATCCATCTCATAGCAAGGAGGAGCACACTGGGATGCTGGTTGGAAGATAGGTCTCAATAGATTACAGCTCTTCACTGATTCAGTGGAAAGGCAAAGCAGCCTCTCTCTTGAACTAGGGAAAGGAGATAGTACATGGAGGAAAACAGCTGGGAAGAGAAGGAAAGTGACTTTATTTCTGCTGCCTTCTTCATCGTGTGCCAACTTTTATCATGGAGGCATAAAAGCTAAATAGGGACACAAATCCCGCATGCAGTCTCAAAAAACTTTGGATTTCTCTTCTTGACTGACACAAATTCCTGTTTAGCCCTGGGCAAGTCATTCCAGCTTTATATCTTATGGCAGGGCTGCTTGTGGGCTGCATCTGACCTGCAAGGGGTTGACATGCAATCCACAGATGCCCACCTTCCACATTGCTCCTGCTGCTGCAAATACCAGGATCTCTGCAGCAAGGCAACTTGGTAAAAAATGACCACATGGGGGACAAGGGGTGTTATTCTCCCAGTGCAACTGTGAAAAGGGTCTTGTGTTGCCTGTGCAGCAGTGCCAAGCAGGGTTTGCCTTGCCCATGTGATAAGGAGAACTATGCTGGCTGCACACCGGGAATCCAAGGCACCCATGTGGCAGGCCAAACCACCCCATGCAGTCCAGACAGCATGTAGCCTGGGGCCCGTAACCAGTGTAGCATGCAGCCTCCAACTGCTCACAAGTTGGACAGCCCTGTCTTATTGCTTCCCTGTCTATTAGTTAGGGTAACAATTTATAAAGCACTTTATGGTTCCCGGGTAGGAGGTACCATAAAACTGCAAAGAATGTTTACTTTCCAAAGAAGAAAAGTCTTTTAGAATTGGAAAAACTAAATCAACAGGGTTCTGTAGGGAAGTAACTCTGAACTACCTGTATAATATAAAAAAAAAAAAAAGAAATTCTTAAATAACTAAGAGATTTTAATTCAGGATTTCCTTTATAGCAAATTCTACAGAACTACTGCATAATATCAAGCACTACCCTTGAGGAACCCGCTCTAGAGAACAAGAAGAATTAAATAAGAACAACAGAATTAAATGAAGACCACAACAGCAATCATACAATAACATCTTTGCTTTTGTGCCTGAGCCTTGTTCTAACTGAGCTCTGTATGCACAAATATATTCTATACAAACCAATTATTATGATGCTGACCCTACCAAGAAATAGATGTTTTTCACACCAGTAATACCATTGACTTCACTGAGACTGCCCACATGCATGAAGTTAAGCACACAGGTAAGTCCTTGAAGTCTAGGGCCTGTATTTAATTTAGAAAACATACTGAAAACTAAAGACATATTGAACACTTGCATTCTAAAGGCAGTTATATCCAGTAGCTAGCTACAGTGTACATTCAACAAAAAATATTTTACTTTCCAACCAAAGAGAAGAGCCCAACTTAAATTAAAACAAACTGAACTGTACTTTCACACTGCACAGATTGATGCAAAGCTGTTGAATTCATAACTGAATACTACATTTGTGCTTTCTTCCTAAGTAATCAAATCCAATTTCATCAGGAGGACAAAAAAGGTGAACAGGGACTTCCAGTGTCCTTTAGCTGCAATGGTACCAGATAGCTATGAAAGAATAGGAGTTAATTTTTTAGAAGTGCCTAAGGGACCTTCCTTTGGGTCAAATATTTTCTCCACATGTAGTTTAGTCACTTGTGAATGAGGCAAGTTGTGCAAAAAGCTTTTTCAGAGAAGGCTGTCCCATATTTAAACAGCAGCAACTGGAGCACAGGGCATCCACTGGTGATTAAGGACCAGCAGAACTGCATCAACTGCCATTAACACCAGGGGCTAATTAAATCCCAGGAACAACACAGTACAGAAGTTGTTACTGCTATTGTTATACAAATGCAGGAGAAGCAGATTTTAAGTACTGAATTTTCTTTTACTAAATAGCTGAACAATTAAAATGACTACGCCAATGCCACAGGTTCAGTCCTGCAGTCCTTTACCTATGAGGGCCCTCATCCAGCACTTACAGCTTGCAAGACAATCCCTTCTGATGTGCAAAGGCAATGCGGTATTATATAGGTTCAAGGCCTTCCCTCAAGCAGATGTATTTACAAACCAGGGCCCATGAGCTATTTAAGAGACTAACCTTGGAATAATAGTACAGAATGACCTGGCTCAGAAACTCTGGCACTGTGGCACACTAGATTTGAATTTATGCCCCCTCCTGCAAGCAGCTCCTGTACAAAAAGTCCATGAAATCAACACAGGTAAGACTGGAGAGTCCCCTAACAAACGAGGGCCCAACTCCTATTCTACACAGATATAAAGCCCACCATTGAAACTCCCCATGTTTTAAAAATATCTGACCAATATTTGACAGCAGCTAGAGATCCCTAAACAGAGCAAAAGAAAATGCTGGACCTTAATATTCTCCAGGTCCTGAATTCTGCCTGAAATACATGATGTTAAATAGATAGTCAGAAGAGACCAACCTACATAGTGCCCCCACCCCCCTAAATATATCCCAGTAAGAGGTGGCTCTTTCCATCAAAATCCATTGTGAAGAGGGGTGGCAGGTGACTTCAATAATTCCCATCTGGGGGAGCCAATATAAGCCATAAGCTCTGAAGAACTTCAATGTAGTCTTTTTAGTAATATGCTTATTATAGAATAAATAAGGAAACAATAAAAAAAAACCCCAAACAGCCACCATCAGGTAAGCATAGCTCCTTCAACTGTGGTTGGTTTTGGGCTCCATACCACAGTCTCAAGAACAACCTACAAGCAGCCCACCTTGTTGCGGTCATCTGACCCCAGCAGTCTTTCCTACCCAAGCGCAGGGGGGCTGGACCCAATGATCTTATAAGGTCCCTTCCAGCCACAAACATCTATGAATCTATGAATATTCCCCTATTTCTGCCCCCTCCCCAGCCACCATATTATTAGTTGCAAGCAACTAAAGAAAAGTGCTTGCAACAGAAGTACCTGACTATTTTGTGCAGCTGCAGTCACACAGCCATTGCATGTCACATACGACACACCAACATACGTGCACCTCACTCCCACATAGTGCTGACCTCGAAAGGACTGTAAGAAAGGCAGCTAACTCGGGACTGAGGGAGTCTGCACTACCAGAAGTGAGAGCAGATGTCATAAATGCCTACACAGGCTTGGTGGAAGACTTTCTGCCTAACTTGGCCAGCCCCTGTTTGCTGTAGACAAGTGGCCAGTGGGGGACTACCCTAGTAACTAACAAAGAACAGGTAAATCATCCAAGCGGGAGAAAGGATGGCCGAAAGCTAAACAGTCACACAGAAGTGTCAATAAGCAATCAGAGCTCAGCAGAAAGCATAGCCCATTTCTCTTCCAGCACAGACCATCTGCAGATGCTTCCTCAGCCCCACAAAAGGGTGTTTGCGCCCAATAGCTTGCAAAGAAGAATTTTTCCAACTATTTCACTTGGTCTTAGAAGAGATATCGGATTTACCCAAACAACCTTGTTAGCCCATTTCCAGCTTTTTGCAAGGATGTTGGAGGCACAAGGGAGGCATGCTCAGGAAGTGGGCTGCCTAGATGGGGCCCTACCTACCTAAACCCATGCCAGTTTCTGGGCACTCTGGCTTCCCCCCAGCTCACATGCCATAAAATTTCCCTGACCGGCACACAGGGATGTAGCAGCCACAGACTCCTAGAAAATGAAGGTCGGAAGGGACCTCCTGAGGTCATCAGGTCTAGCCCCTCCTGCGCTGGGCAGGAAAGACTGCTGGGGTCAAATACCCCCAGCACGGTGCACGTCCAGTCTCTTTCTGAAGATCTCCAGGGTAGGCGCCTGCATCACCCAACCCCTGCTCAGAGCAGCACTTCTCCACCTACCTCATCCCAGCCAAGGCTTTGTCTACCCGAGTCTTAAGGATGGAGACTCCTCCACCTCTCCCGGGAGCTTGCTCCAGCCCTTCTGGTGGGAAAGTTTCCCCTTAATAATCTACAGGGGTGTAGGCTGCAGCCGTGTTGGTCTAAGGACACAGGCAGACAAGGCTCTTTGGGTGAATCGGATGTCTTTTGTTAGACCAACTCAAAGAGCTGGAAAATGTTTTCTCGCCCATCGAAGGTGCAGCCCGGTCCCCCATCAGCCGAGGCAGATGCCAGCGCGCTTGCTGCCTCTCCCCGGTGGAAGTGGCCATGGCTCTGGAGGCGCCAGCAAGCAGACTCCCCACCCACCCCCGGGGGAAACGAGCGGCCAGGCGGGCCGAAGAGCCCCCGGGGGCCAAGCCCAGCGCCCCTTACCTGCCTTCACATGCCGCCGGGCAGCCGAGCAGAGGCGCCGGGATGTCCGTTTCCCGGGAAGAGGCAGCTGAGGGCAGGTCCGGCTTTGTGCGCTGCGCAGCCTCTCCCGGCCGAGCAGGAGGCGGAGGTTGCCGTCTGGGAGGGGGGACGACGCGGGGCACCAAGCTGCAAAGCTCCGGCGCTGGCTGGGGGCTGCGGGCTGGGGAGGGAGGCCGAGGCGCTGGAAGTTGGCAGAAGTTTGGGGGCGGGAGCGGAGCGCTGTCCCGCCGCAGCAGCGAGCGCGGCGCCCGCGGCCCTGGGCTCGGCGCGGTCCCGCCCTGGAATGCCAGGAATGCGGCGGCGGCTGCACCGGGCGGGACTTGCGACAGCGGAGGAATGGAGCCCGCCTCGGCCCCGCGGCCCGGGGGGAGGAAGAGGAGGGAACAGGCTCCTGCCAATCCCGGCCCGGGCCTGGGCCCGCGGCGCGGCGGGGCAGGGCAGGGCAGGGCGGCGCGGGGCTTCCCCCTGTCAGGGCCGCCCGCTCCGCCGCCGCTCCCCGCGCTTCACACACACGCACGCATGTCTGCACACACGCACGTGTACGCACACTTGCACACATATGTATGTACGCACGTGTACATGTACACACACCTGCACACGCGCACGCATGTATGGACACACATGTACGTGTGCGCGCACACACATCTATGGACACATGCATGCATGTGTACACACAGACACATGTATGCCTGTACATGCACATCCATGGACACACATGTACGTGTACACACTCATGCACACATATATACACTCATACACATGTGCATACGCACACGTACATGTACACAGGTATACATATGTGTGCATGCACACACATGCACATATACCCAGGGTTCTAATTACACTTTGACACTGAGGGCAGGGGTATGCAAAAAAAATTGGGCTGCCCATCACAATACACTAATAAATTTGGAGCCCCCTCCCCCCAGATTATGATTTTCAAATCTTACAGGGGGGCTCTCATCTCTTAGGGGGGGCTCAGCCCCCTCCCTCTCCAAACTCCCCCATAATTTGAACCCTGCATATACACATGCACATATACACATATATACAAACACACATATATACATGCACATATATACACAAACACATATACACATAGGCATACACACACACATAAACATACACACATATATGCATACATATACACAGGCATATACACACATGCACATATACACACATGCACAAACACATATATACATATGCACATACACACACACACACACATATACATACAGCCCTTGCCCTCTTAGCCCACCCCCTCTGCCCCCCGGTTCCCCACCTCTGGCTGCTCAGGACTGCTCTCCCCTCTGCCCCCATGCTCCACCAGGAGCCCCCTCAGACCCACCTCTCAGTTTAGCACCCCAAGCTCCCTGGCTGCTGGCCCCGGTTGGGCCCCAAAGGTTGCAGCTGCTGCTGCCCCTGCTTGCATGGTGTCTGCCCAGCCCCTGCCCGGGAGCCAAGGGGAGAGGCATGGAGGTGCTGGTGCAGGGCAAGTGCCACAGCTGTGCTGGAGGGGCTGGGGGAGGGGGGAGCCCAGGGTGCAGCTGGGCTGGGGCTGCCCCAGAGATGTGGGGGAGATATGAAGGGACCAGCCACATATGTAAGGTTGCCAGGCTCCCACCTGCTTGTTTCCTCTGTTCATGCCTGAGAGGAGAGCTGTGCACTGACCCACCTTGGCCACCTCCCTAAGGTCTGAGAGCCGGGCTGCCAGGACAGAGCCACAGCACAGCTGCTCAGGGCAGAGTGGGCTTACAAACCGTGAGAGGAGACGGTGCCTCTGGTAAAATCAGTGGCTTTCCACACACACGCGCACGCACGCGCACACACACACACCCCTACCTGATGGACAGTGTCAGCAGCATTTCTGTTCAGGCAGCACAGAGGAAACGGGGCTGGAAAGGCCCTCCAGAGGTAACCTAGTGCACCCACTTGAGACAGAATCACTTCAATCCAAATCCAAACTTGACTTGATGGCTCATTGTAATCTACCTGATTCCTTCCTAAATACCCTACCCCAGTGGCTGTCAACCCAGGGGTATGCATATTGCTAGGGGTACTTATAAGGGTCATAGGGGGTACGCAGAACTGCGTGCATGCATGCAGCCGCAGCACAGCACATGAACAGCCAGGATGCAGCCTGGCCACATGGAGAGCAACCAGGTCTGGCAGATCTGGCAGGTACATTTGTTGTGCGGGGAGGGAGTGGGGCGGGGGT
>NW_017728943.1:63380758-63382006 GCF_001723895.1 Crocodylus porosus
GCCCACCCCAAGCACAGCCTGGCCCAGGCCTCTCCCTACCCCCCAGGAACAGCCCAGTGCAGCACTGGTCCCAGCCCACCCATGCCCCGCACACAGACCCAGGACCACCCTCCCCACCACATGTGCCCAGAAGGGGTACACTAATTCATAGATTGTAAGGCCAGAAGGGACCTCAGAACATCATCGACTCCATCCCCCTGCAACAAGCAGGAAAGATAACTGGGGTGAGGTGACTCCAGCAAGGTGACTACCAAGTCTCCTCATGAAGATTTCCAGGGGAGGTGAATGCATCACCTCTGGAGGGAACTTATTCCACAGTCTGGACACCCTGACTGTGAAGCAGCTTTTCTTAATGTTGAGCCTGAATCGGATCTTTGAGAGCTCCTGGTGCTCTGGTGAAGTGTCCAAAGACTGGAAGAAGACCAGTGTGGTGCCTATCTTCAAGAAAGGGAGGAAAGTAGATTTGGCAAACTACAGGCCCATCAGCCTGACCACTATCCTGGGGAAGGTCTTGGAAAAGATTATCAAGGAGGCCATCCTTAACAGTCTAGCTGATGGCAATATCCTGAGGGATACCCAGCATGGGTTTGTTATGAGTTGATCTTGCCTGAGCAATCTCATTTCTTTCTATGACCAGGTTACCTATGACCTGGACAAGGGAGAGGAGATTGATGTTATATATCTTGACTTCAAAAAAGCCTTCGATCTGGTATCCCATGATCACCTCTTGGCAAAACTGGCCAACTGTGGCCTTGGGTCCACCACGATCCACTGGCTGGGGAATTGGCCCCATGGTCGGACCCAGAGGGTAGTAATTGATGGAAGTCAATCGTCATGGTGCCCTGTGACCAGTGGGGTCCCCCAAGGCTCTGTCCTTGGACCTGTATTGGTCAACATCTTCATTAATGATGTGGACATTGGAGTCAGAAGTGGACTGGCCAAGTTCGCCAGTGATACCAAACCGTGGGGTAAAGCATCCCCACCTGAGGACAGAAAGGTGATCCAGGCTGACCTTGACAGGCTCAGGAAACAGGCAGATGAGAACCTGATGGTGTTTAACACTGAAAAATGCAAGGTACTCCACCGGGGAAGGAAAACCTGCAGCATCCTTATAGGCTTGGCAGTGCTACGCTGACTAGCACTATGGATGAAAAGGACTTGGGGGTCATGATTGACCACAAGATGAACATGAGCCTGCAATGCGATGCTGCGGCTAGTAAAGCAAGCAAAACGCTGGCTTGCATCCAT
>NW_017728943.1:63382191-63399695 GCF_001723895.1 Crocodylus porosus
CAAATGGTTATAAACTCCAGCAAGACTGTTTCAGGCTGGACATAAGGAAGAATTTCTTTACTGTCCAAGCCCCCAAGGTCTGAAATAACCTGCCATTGGATGTGGTTCAAGCACTCATATTTAACGCCTTCAAGAGAAATTTGGATGCTTATCTTGCTGGGATCCTATGACCCCAGCTGACTTCTTGCACCTCAGGCAGGGGGCTGGACTTGATGATCTTCCAAGGTCCCTTCCAGCCCTAATGTCTATGAAATTTTCCTGGAGTTCATAGCCATTACTGCTGGTTTTCCTTTCGAGTGCCCTGGTGAACAGTTGCTCACCAACCCCTTGATGTACTCCCCTAGTGTAGCAGTTAGCTGCTACCAGGTCCCCTCTCAGCGTTCTGTTCCTCAGGCTGAAAAGTCCCAGATTTCTCAGCCTTTCCTCATACGGCTTGCCTTTTAAGACTCTGATCATATGGGTAGCTCTTCTTTCGACTCTCTCCAGCTTGTCCACGTCCTTGTTAAAGTGTGGTGCCCAAAACTGGATGCAGTACTCCAGCTGCATTCTCACCAGTGCTGAGTAGAGCGAAAGAATCACCTCCTTGGTTTTGCTGGAGATGCATCGACTGATGCATGCCAGAGTATTATTTGCCCTACTGGCTACAGCATTGCACTGCTGGCTCATATTCATACTGTGGTTTATTATTACCCCCAGGTCCCTTTCATTCATGGTGCTAGTCAGTTTGGTGTCACCAAGCCTGTAGGTGTGTTGGTGGTTGCTCGTCCCGAGGTGGAGCACTTTACATTTCTCAATGTTGAACTTCATCAGGTTCCAATCCACCCAACTTTCCAGCCTGTCTAGGTCCACCTGTATCTGTAGCCTATCTTCAAGCATGACCACGCTCCCCAATAACTTGGTGTTGTCCACGAACTTGGCCAGTGAGCTCTTTACCCCCATATCCAAATCGTTAATAAAGATGTTGAAAAGTACTGGACCAAGCACTAACCCCTGTGGGACACCGCTGCCCACTTCTCGCCAGGATGGCACAGATCCGTTCACTACGACTCTCTGGGTTCTGTCCTGCAGCCAGTTTCTCGCCCACCGGACTGTCTCAGAGTTAAGCCCACAATACTCCAGTTTTCTCACAAGGACATTGTGGGATACTGGCCTTTTGGAAGTCTAGGTATACAATGTCAACCTGCTCTCATGTGTCCGGGTGGTAAGTTACCTGGTCATAGAAGGAGATGAGGTTGGTAGGGCAAGACCTGCCCATGAAGAAGCCATGCTGGCCATCATTCAGACTCTTACCTTCTGCAAACTTATTGCAGTTAGACTCCTTGAAGAACTTTTCTAGGATTATCCCTAGGATGGAAGTTAGGCTGATTGGACTACAGTTACCTGATGTCAGGGAGTGGGGCCTAGGAGCGGCCATGAACTCCCTAGCGCCCCCTACCGTCCCCTAAGGTGTACTCAGCCCCCTCTGGTTCTCACCCGCCACGTCTTTGATGATAATTGGTTCAGATGGGAGGCTGCCTTTTTCCCTGGTGAACGGTATGAATATTACTACCCCTATTCCATATGGGTGCCTCTGCGCACCCCTGCCTTAAGGGCTATGCGTGCCTCCTTACCTCCCCTTTAGCACGCCCCAAGCCTCGCAGTTCTTCCTGGATGTTGTCTGGTCCTTAACCTTCTGGGCACTGTCTGGCGCCCCCTTGGGCTGAACCCGTAACCAGTACTCTACCTGGCACCCCCTGGGCTTGGTGCCACTAGCGCCCTACCTAGCACCCCCTGGGCTCAGCCCGCCACCAGCGCCCCTTTCTCTGGGAGTCCTTGGGCCTATCCCGCAATCCACACTGGGTATTTACTTTGGTGGGCTCAGGCGGCCTGAGCCTTACCTGTCCCCTCTCCAAGTCCTACGAATAACAACCATCCAATTGGGCTCAGGCGACCCAAGCCTTGCCTGGCCCCCTTCTGAATCCTGTCACTAATGGTAGTCTGTTTCTGTAAGTCCAGTTAGGCTCAGGCGGCCGGAGCCTTACCTGGCCCCTCTGGTTCCTTGGGCTCCCCTCTTGCCGTGGAAGCCCTCTGGAACCCCCTTCGGTCTGCACCCATCCTGAGTGCCTATCAAAAGTGCCTGCCGCCCACCTTGGGGTGGTCCTGATATACTACGCAGCCCACCTAGGGCCTGTCAACCCTCTCTAGGGCCTAAGTCGCACTTCCCGCGCTTATGGCACGCTTCCCACGCTTCTCGCCCTCTCTAGGGCCTTTACCGTGCTTCCCCGTGCTTCTCGCCCTCTCTAGGGCCTTAACTGCGTCTCTCACGGCCACGCCGAGCACCTCTGCGGCACTCGTCACAATGTGCCCCTGCGGCACTACTCACTGTGCCCCCGCTGGGCACCGGGAGACCCCAAGCTACTGGGGAGCCCCCATGAGGCCTCCTCTCACCCCTACAGCCTCACCTGGTCCTCCGGTGTAGTCATAACAAACCGTGAGGCTACAACACAAGCAAAAAGCCCACCGGCTTATAATACAAACCACACACAATGCTGGCTCTCACCAATAGCTTTCTCAGGGCTCTCTCCCTCCCCTCGCATCATTGCAGTGGTCAAACTGCCACTGTAGGCTCTGCTGCTCAGCTCTCCGGCGCAGAGCTCCTGCTCCTGCAGTGGCCAGAGGGGAACTGCCCTCAGGCTCCAGCCTGAGCTGCTTATACAGGGCCGGCCCTGTCCCCTTCCGGTCACATGACCTACTTGGTTGCCATAGCAACCAGCACCTGGGCTGCCCTGCTGATTGACGTCAGCCCACCTTCTTTACTTAAGGCACAGGACACCTCAGTGTCCCTGTGACACCTGGGTCCTCCCTCCTGCCCTTCTTGTGGATGGGCACAGCATTGACCATCTTCCAGTCCTCAGGGACTTCTCCAGAGCGGCATGAGTTGTGGAAAAGTTTTGCCAGGGGTTCTGCAGTGACTTTGGCCAGCTCCTTCAGCGTGCTTGGGTGAAGATCATTCAGTCCCACTGACCTGTATAGGTCTAATTTTTTTAATTGGTCATACACCAATTCTATGGCAATAGTAGGAAGGCGATTATTCCTACTGTGCTCATCCTCTGCTCTACCTGGTGTGGTTTTCCCCTTGGTCCAGTGAAAGGCTGAAGTGAAGTAGTAATTCAGGAGTTCAGCTTTCTCCTGGGTACTGGTAATCAGCTCTCCTGAGTTATTGATTAATGGCTCCACACTCCCATTTGTTTTCCTTCTGTTCCTTCTGTACCTAAAGAAGGACTTCTTGTTGTCCTTGATTCGCGTTGCTAACCTAAGTTTGGTCACCACTTTAGCCTGACTTATCTGTCTTCTCTTAACTTGTTAAAAAATGTTGAAACCCCTGTCTTATCCCACAGCCCTCTCTCCTTTTTCAGTGGGCTTGCTGTTCCACTAATCAAGCCATTTTTTCTTCTCCAGTTCTACTATTGCTGCTCTTCTTCATGTAGTTCCTGAGATACTTCCTTGCCACTTGGGTGTAGAAACATTAAATCAGGTGAACATTAGTTCTGGTGTAGAAATAACTCTGTGAAGTAGGAGTGTACCAATAGAGATTTTGGGTGCCGATACCAATAGCTGATATTTAAGGAGGCATATCGACCAATACCAATCCAATATCTGATGCAGCTGCCTCTAGGTGGTAAGTCAGGTGTGGTGGAAAGGCAGGGGGGAGGGAAGAAGTGTCGGGGGGCAGTTCAACACCCCCTGTGGTGAGGGAGGGGGCAAGGGCAAGCATTGCCCAGGTGGGGCATGGAGGGGCGTGGGACGGAGGCATGGCTCATGGGGTGGGGTGACTCCTGCTGCTGCTTGCACCCTCGGAGGGCTGGGGCGGCATGTGCCTCTGAATCTGTGCGGTGTGGGGCAGGTGACAGCTGCGGGGTGGAGCTGGAGCCACAGCTGAGCAGGGCTCTTCTCGCTAGGGCCCGGAGCAAGCGCTGGCGGTACTGGGAGGAGGCTGTAGCCACCCCAGATTTTACCACAGGTCTGCTCCAAGACCACACCACTGCCTGGCACAACCCTGGCTTTTCCCGGCACTTGGATGGAAGTGTGGCATTCATTTGGGGCTGCACTGGGCAGTAGGCCCCCCCCCCCGATTCAAGCAGCAGCAGGAGCCACCCCTGCTCCATGAGCCACAGCCCCATCCCACACCTCCCCCCCACCCTGGCTGGGCAGTGCCTGCCCCTGCCCCTGTCCCCTCACTCACTGCAGGGTCACTGATCTACCCCCCACACACCTTCCCTCTCCCTTCCCCTTCTGACTTACCAGCTGGAGGCAACTCTCCATGCTGCCAGCTCTGCTCCATGATGTGCTGCAGCTGCATGCAACAAGGACATTTATTAGCCAAATTATTGGTCCCATAGGGCCAATATCTGATATAGACAATATTCTTCATATTGGTACTGATCTGATATCAGACCGATGTATCAGTGCACCTCTACTGTGAAGCATTGGATACACTGTCAAAATGCTCAAGAATGATCGACTTTTGTTTTATGAATCTGAAAGAGATGCACATTTGATTCTAGTGACAACAGGAATAAAGAAACAATGCCTTTTGATTATTTTTTTGCCTAGTTTGTTGTGTTTTTATACATAATATAGGCTATATTGTATATTTATACATAATATAGGCTAATGTTCACTATAGCAAATTAGTGAACAGCCCAATAGTTATATTTTTTGTTTGTTTTGATGTTGATCTGAGTCCTAGCATATTAGTAAAGCTTCTAGTTTCTTTTTACCTGGAGAAAAAGCTATGTTATATTATATGTGATTATGAACCAAACTATCCTGCACCCCCTTTTTCAAAATCCTAGATCTAGCCATGCATAGATCCTAAGTCATTGCACTCCAGTGCTGGAAATGGAATCAGACTGCCGTATCCCTGGCATGTGAATAATAGGAGGTTGCCATGAAAGTCCTTTTTCAACAAAGTCTCACAGCACCTTTTTTAAAGCAAATAAATATAATCCCCATTTACATTTGACTGAAGTGAGAGCCCAAGAAGTGATGCTGTCCATGGGTGTAACTTGAAGGTTATACTTGCTCAAGGTCACACTAAGACAAATACTGTGCTGGAATAGGGTGATTAGGAGCATGGAGAGCCTATCATATAAGAAGAGACTAGAAGAGCCTGGCTTGTTTAGTCTAACAGAATGAAGGCTGAGAGGGGATATGATTGCTGTCTATAAATACATGATGGGAGTAAATACAAGGAAGAGAGAAGAGCTATTTAAGCTAAAGGGCACAAGAACAAATGGGTATAAACTGACCATTAGTAAAAGATGCCTGGAAACTAGATGACAACTCTTAGCTAGTGCAGGGGTCTCTGGTAGAGTCTTCCAAGCAGAGTAGCTGGGTGCAATATATCCAAATTGCTTTTAAGACAGAGGTTTTAAAGTTTTTTTAAAAGGATTATATGGCATGGTTCTTGCAGTAGCAGGCAATAGAACTTGATTATAGGATAGGAAAACCTTTCCAGTCCTGCATTCCTAGCCAAAGCACACAGACCACTGGACTGGGGCTCAGGAGAACTGAGTGCTGTTTTCACCACTGAGTGCCAGGTGACCATGAGCAAGGCAATTCACTGTTCTGTGCCTCAGTTTCTCCGTATGTTAAATGAGATTAAATGATATTGACCTTAATAAAGCACTTTCAGATCTACTGTTTAAGGGCTAAGTGTTATAGTTTTAGCAATGTTTTTAAAACATGGTGAAGTGTTACACTAAGCCAGTGATTCTCAACCAAGGTGCCCTGAGATCCTTTCAAAAGTGCCACAGGGTGCCACACAATGTTAGATTGTTAGGTATACAAACATGAATCACAAAATAAACCTAGAGATTTCGATTAGAAATCCACAGTCTGAGTTCCTTACAATAGAAAAACTGTTCTATTATTGTTCTGTAGTAAAAAAACCTGAGTGCTGGCATTTTCTGAGAGGTGTCTCAAGTCTAAAAACATTGAGAATTACTGGACTGATTTAGCACAGTAGTTGGCAACATAAGGCCTGCAGGATTTGGCCTGCAGAACTGAATGGCCTTGCCTGTATCTGTCCTGGGGCCAAGCAGCAAGGAGCTGTGCTAGAGCCAGGTGTCTGGATACTGCATTTGTGTTACCACCATTTCCCCCAGCCCTCCACACTTGCTGGCTGTGGCACATGAATAGGGTAACAATGCCTCAAGCTAATATCTTCACTTGCTCTTTGTCAGTTGTGTTTATTTTGCTTGTGGTCTTAATATAGGCTTCCAGCCACTGGTCTGTAAGGTAGCTCTCACCAGCTCAAAGCAGCGCTCGTGCTGCAGTGAGGGAGTCTGGGGGTTCTCAGCTGCTCTGCCCCTGCACAGGCTCAGGAAAAGCCCCCCATCACTGACATGACACCAAAGCCACCCAACCCACATCAGCCTGTGGGTTGTTCCAGCCCATAGTTTGTTCAAGATTGCTGGACGCTGTTTTAGCATACTGAAAACCTGGTAATATTCTGTCCATACTGACCAAATGATGTACTGACCATATCAAAAGACTAGGTTATTTTATTCTGGTTTCAATGGAGTAGACTTTACAATGTGTATGGCACCTTAGAAGTTGTTTATAATAGGATGTAAAATAATTCTAGCTTCCTTCTAGTAAGTCCTGTGTTTAGTTACTTTCAAAATATGTTTAACCTGGGCTAAAGTAATTTTAGGCTTGGTCCTTGTTGGTTAGCAAACACCGTTTTATAACCTGTTTTGGACAAAGCCAGCTATGCCTAAGCAATATCTGGTGATTTCTTCTGTGAACACTAATAGCTGTTTCATTACTTACAGCCATCTACTATAGAGTCAAATCAAAGAATATCAGCACAGCACAATTCCCTGTTGCTTTTAGAATATTTTGGCAACTAAATTCTAAACTGGTTTTAGTACATTATTATTCCTTGCACACTTTTGTTTTCCTCTGGTACTCCTCCCTCTTTCCTCCTTTCCTTTTTCCTTGTCCTTTATTGCTTATTATTTGTGATAGATATAATATGCATTTAAGATTAATTATATGTAGTTGATATACATGAATTTCTGACCCATACTGTGTTACCTGTTTATTCTGAAACCTTGCATGTGTGCTGTAACTCAGTAGCCTGGTTTGGTTGTAGCTGTAAAGTAGACAAAATTGTAATCGGTATACTAGCAGAAGCTTCTTATTCTTTAGCCATGCTTGGGCTTTCTAAATTGGTATGTGTAATTTTTTTTTAAGCTTACCATACTTACAACAATGTGTACTTGTCTGGTTTACTCCCTGCTCCTTAATGATTCCACTTAATAGTCCTTTTTTTTCTTGGAAAAGGAATTTGGATTACACAATCATGGAAAACAAACCTGTTGCCACCAAGCATGAGCCAACATGTTATAATACCCTGTAGCTTACAGTAACAATGCCAGCACCCAGTTCTGTGGACCAAAAAAATGTGTTGGGTGATCATCTGCAAAAATAAATTACACCATGTTGAACACTGTACTTTGTCTAAAATTACAGTCTATGTCTACAGGGTTGGGGAATAATCCTTAAATAAAAGTTAGTAAGCATTTGAGAATTATTACAAGGGTAAATTCTTGCTTCCAAAGTTATGAGTATGTCACTGTTTGGATTATTAATCCTATTTTACAAGCACATATTAAACAACAAATATATTTTCCCAGTTTCTTTTAAACAGGTTCCATATTTAGCTTTCTTTTCAAAAAGTACTGCTTTTTAGTGAATTTACTGCTCCTGAAACTACTGGTTTGACAGATTGGATAATGAATCTATAACATGTCTGCATTATCAGGCAGCAAAGCTAAAAAAAGTTATCTGGTTTGCAAAAGTGCTGAACACCTGCAACCTTTAATAATTGCATAATTTGTCACTGCACTTTAACAAATGCTTAAAGTTAAATATGCACTAAACTTCCACTGGAGTCAGTGAAACAAGTCCATTCATCGGTATAAAAATAGGAATGGACTACTGAATAATCAGGGCCTAAAACATTTTGGAGCTTTTGTACTTCTGAAAATAAGACTGTTATTTATGTGTCCAAATATGGATTTAAGTAACTAACTTTTTAAAAATGCTGTCTTATACTTATATTACCACTCTCAGGGCCAGTCAGCCTGTGAAAAAAACAAGGAACTGATATGATGAGACCTGAACTTACTCTTGTTGCTGCCAAAAACTGTGCATCCTTGGCCAAATCCTTTATTCTTCACTTCTCTGTAAAATGAAGATAATACCCATCTTAGGTTACTGAAGGACTGAGGCTCAATTCTTTAATGCTTTTAAGGCTCTTTAAAATCAACAGATGGAAGACATACAGAAATATATTGTCAACTTATAGAGGCAGGAAGGAGCTTCATGTTTTTTGGTAGAGCACCTAATATAATAATTGTCTTGAGCCTCATCAGGTTTTCTGGCTCCTATCATTATATAAATATTAAATATTTACTTAAGGTTCTCCTTTGACAGAAGGCTTATAAGGCTTCCCATGTATGAACGTTTTTCCTTTATCTTAAATAACTTTTGGACAGTTTTATAGAATGTAGCTCCTACGATATTGATTATCTTGAAGTGTACAAGAAAACTATGGGCTTCATAAAAATGAAAACATTATTTCAATGACTATTTAAAAATAGATAATCTTTTTACTCATATTCCAAGTTTATTTATAGCCCAGGCATTTTATTCACAGCCCTACAAAACCCTGAGGACATAATGTATCATTTCCTAATGTAATTATCATTTTTTTTCAGTTTTTTTTCTCAAAATGGCATAAACCTCATCTGATTCCATTCAGCCCATAAATCCAGTCTGTCAAGGTCATCCTGGATCTTTGCCCTATCCTCCCCACAGCTTGGTGTCATCTGTGAACTTAATCACTGAGTTTTTCACTCCCTCATCAGAAGTGATCTGGTACCCCCACAGACTCGGGAGGTACCACTCACCCGTGTCAGGGACTAGTCCTGACTTTGATGACTCTTCAAATAACTTTGCCAGTGGCACTGCTATAAGCTCAGCCAGTTCTTTCAGGACTCTTGGATGCAGGTCATCTGGCCCAGCAGACTTGAAAACATCCAAGTGTTATAAGAGATCCCTCACCTGTTCAGGACTGATTTCATGTAGTTTGTTGTCTTCCCCGTATTCCCTGGGCCTCTGATCAGATGAACAGCCCCCATTTGATTTAAGGAATACCAATGTGAAGTAGGTATTTAGGAGTTCTGCCTTTTTGTGGGGATTGACCCTGAGTATTCAGTAGGGGGTTCCACAGTGGAGCCTGATTTTTTCTTGCTCCATATGTATCTATAGAAGGACTTTTTGCTGTTTTTTATTCTGGTTGCCAGCTTGATCTCCATGCCTGCCTTGGCTTTTTGTGTCTTGTATTTGCAGGCCTTGGTGATATGGGTGTATTCCTCTCTGGTTGCTGAACCATTCTTCCATTGCTTGTATGCTTCTTCTTTCTTTTTCAATAACTCTCTAACATCCCTGTTGAACCAAGCGGGTCTCTTGGCTCCTTTCCCGCTTTTTGTCCGCATGGGGATGGCCTGTTTTGGGGCAATGAGAATTGTCTCCTTAAGGAAGCACCACGGTTCCTGAACTCCCATATCATCTAGTTACTGGGTGTTCTCTAACTAGCCTCCTGAGTTTGTCAAAGTTTTCCTTTCTGAAATCTAGGACTTCTGTTCTGCTGCTTGATTTCCCAGTCTTACAGTGGATGGTGAACCTAATCAGGTTGTGATCGCTGGCACTCAGAGTACCACCAGTCCTCAGGTTGGCTATCATGTTCTCCCCTTTTGTTAGCACTGAATTTAGAGTGGCTTTACCCCTAGTAGGCCATTCCACAACCCGTTTCATGAACAGATAGTCTATTGTTGCCAAGAAGTTGGCTGACCTGCCGAAGGTGGCTGAATGGCCTTCCCCACAAATGTCAGGGTAGTTGAAGTCACCCATGACAATCATGTCTCTAGTACTAGGTGGCTGATCACTCTCCTGTTCTTGGGAGGGAGGCCTGTAGTAGACTCCCACCATCAGGTCTCCTTCTCCTGATTCACCTTGTATCCTGACCCAAAGGGTTTCAAGGGACCCTTCCCTGATGTCAAACATGACCTGCAGGGAGGGGTACTGCTCTTTCACATAGAGGGCCACACCTCTTCTCTTCTTCCCAACCCAGTCCTTCGTGTAAAGCCTATAACCTTCAATATTCACTGCCCAGTCATGTGCGTCATTCCACCAGGTCTCCATCAACCCAATCAGATCAAATTCCTCATCCACCAGGAGTGCCAGTTTTCCCTATTTATTTCCCATGCTTTTGGCATTCCCATAAAGACACCTGAGTTCTCCCTTAGTGGGCTCAGGTTTTCTGTCATGCTGCCAAGCATGTCAAGATGCCAGTACTCATCTGGACGTCAATTGCGTGTGTTATTGTGGCTACAGAATTTGCAAACAGCAGTGGGACTTTCTCCCCAACCCCTGGAAGTACCTCCTTTAAAGCCCTCCTCAACAAGTCGGTGATTCTTGTGGCAAAGAGCTTCTTCCCTCTGCTTGTGAAATAAATACCATCCCTAATATGTAGACTGCTGTAGTTAATCTGTGTATCAAGGTCGAGGTATCCAAAGCCCGCAGGGTGACACCATCTCCTAACCCTGCGGTTGACCTCCTTGATGTACTCCTCCCTCCAACGGCCACAGCCTCTGACTGGGAGGATTGAGGAGAAGACCACTTGTGCTTCTAGTTCCTTAAGCTTCACCCTCATGGTCTTGTAGTCTCTCATGATTCTCCTGGGGCTACTTCTTTGTGTCATTGGTGCCCACATGGACAAGGAGCATGGGGCAGTGGTCAGTAGGGCAGACCAGTTTAGGGATCCTCATCATAACGTCCCTAATGCTGGCTTGGAAGGCTGCAGGCTTCTTGAGCAAAGGGGTCTGGATGACAGGTGGCTCCTTCCATGCCCCGCAGCAAGGAGTCTCACACAACAATCACCCTTCATTGTTTCTTTGCTGGGGTCAGCTGATCCCATCCTGTCTTCAGTGTGAAGGGCTTGGATGCATCTTCCATCAATGGTGCGAGGGCTTTGTAACTGTTGTGCACGGTTATTGGCTGAGCAACTGACGCACAATGTGGGGTTGGTCCCTTGTCCCCTTTATCTGAGGTCTGGTGCTGGGGAGCTGTCCCTCTGCATGGAGGGGCTTTGGCTGCCCTGGGGCGCAACAGGTGCAGGGTATGCTGTACTTCACCACCGGCGGCAACTCAGAATTGAGAGTGCCTGCCAATAGCCTTTTTGCATGCCCTTCTGTGCGAACTCCTGCAGTAACTTATGTGCCGGGCCCAGAGTGCGCTTGTTTGCACAGCTCCCTGGGGGCCTGGGCTAGGTAGAAGCCAGGGAGGTGTGACCCTCCTTCCCACCCTATTTAGTGCCCACCTACTGTTGGCCCCACTTACCTTCTGGCTCCGCACTGGGGTCAGGGTCAGAGTCCACTAGAGGGTCAGTTGGGGCTCATGCAGGCAAGATGGGTTTCCACCCATGCATCTCACACCAGAGCTGAGCCCAACTGAGGCTTTTGCTGTTGGCGGGCCCTTTTTAAAAGTTGTGGACTCTGGTGTCATGCGGTTTGATGTGCATGTGCAGACCACTCTAGATGCTGCACTGTGCTGCTTGTGGGGACCGGGATACCCAACCTTCTATGACTGGAATGTTATTTTACAGTCAAACTGAACTGTGTAAATATAATGTCTGTGAGTTTGTTGTCAGTTCAGTTACACCATTACTATGGCCATGTGATGCACCAAATACCCCTTCTACTGACTGTGAACATGGGCATTTAAATTTAAAAAAACTTTGTTACTAGGCTTATTATTATTTTCTTCCTAAAGTATAGGGCATCACCTAGTGGCAGTGGTGGAAAATATGTCCTTTTCTTCTTGACAAATGTTTATCATCTAATTAATTTTATAAGCATTTGCAACACTGCGTGCATCTGTGTAACTTACTACCATCATCAAACAAAATAGTTAAGCTTTCAGAAGGAGTTTGTGGGATAAAATAAGTTTAGTTTTAGATACAGTAACATCAGGGTTACAAATACATATCTGATAAAGAATATTTTCTTGTGTATTCATATCAATTCAAACTTATCTTGCTTGATAATTATCAGGTTTTTAAATAATGTTTTAAAATGAGAACAGCAATCATAAAATATAATATGCTAAACAATACATTCTGAAAGAAAAGGCCTCAAGTTAGTCAACCTATCAGTGTTAAGAAACTCACCCAATATCACACCAACTACAGAGGCACTGTGTCTAGGGGTTAGAACTGGGAGGCACAATTCAAACTTCATTGAGGGCCTCTTGCAAAGGTACTATTCCCAATCTGCTGGTGGATGTATCAGCTGTAATTGGATGTAAACTTTTAGCATGTTTGCAAGTGGGCAAGTGGACTGCACCTGCAGGTACATGGCAGAATTGCCATGCAGAGTGAACACAAGACTCACTGTTTGCCTGTCACATTCTTTTTTTCATTTAATAAAGTGGTTTAATAAGCATTATGGTGGATTGCTGGGATTGCCCTGGCAAGACACTTGTGACCCATGCACTGTATGTTTTGCCTCTGTGAGTTAATGTATGGGGCTTAATTGCTTGTGCCACATCTTCTGTGTGATCTCATACAAATCATATAACCTTATTAACCTTTTCCATTGTAGAAAAGTCACCCACTGATGTCAAGTAGGTTGTGCACAATGGCGATTGCTCCTAACAAAGTACTACATGGTTCCATATGTAGACATTCTTAACATGGAGTAATGTGTACAGCAAGTAAGTGCAGGATTGCCCTTTGGCAACTGAACAGGAAATGTGCTAGCTGAGACACATCCAAACCAAGTAATTGAACCAGTACTTAAAATTACTTAACTGCAACTGTAGATTAGATCAAGCCATGCTCAGCATCATTTTAGAGACTGAAATTGTGTTGTGCCTGAAGCAAATTCTCTTGATATAGTGTTGAAAACAGTCTGTTTTTAGTTATTATGGTAGTGCCTGGAGACTTCAGAGAAGATCAGGGCCTTGATGCTCTAAGCACTATACAAACATAGAAAAAAACATGGTCCATGCTCTAAAGTGCTTCCTTTAGCTCTTAAAGTGTCGTCAGCATCAGTGCAGCTCTACTTGCTCTTGGCAAATGCCAAATGTGCTGGTGTAAAGCAGTTTTCTGTGACTCAGACTCTACATCAATAAAAGAAGAAAACTTTTATCTACCTTTGAATAATGATCTGAGTAAAGCGCTACAGAATGCAAAGTCTTAGGCCTTGCAATAAATCTGAGTAAAGCACTACAGAATGCAAAGTCTTTTGCAGCAATAAATTAAATCAATATGAGTATCTAAGAATAATTCCCCATGTAGACACTCTTATTCAGAATAAGACTACTCTTTTTACTTAAGCTTTTGTTAACTTGGGAAGGAGTTTAAGGTATACCAACATGCTGATTATAGTGGAATAAGGGTGCCCACACAGAATACAGTACTCAAAGTGACAGTTTTAACCAGGTGCTCAAAAGATCCCACCTGCTACTGCTGCTCCCACTGCAATGCAGTCTCCCCTCAGGACGGGCACTGCTGCTCAGGCTTCTCACACACCAGGGGCTGTTCCTGCTGTCACTGCTCTGTAGGTTCCCCAGGAACCACTATTCTGGTGCCTTTCCTAAATCAGCACCCAAGGCTGGTGCCCTGCTCACCCACCCGTACTACACTACTGACAATACCACTACAGTTAGATCAGTTTAACTACATCAGTATGAAACTTTCCAAACTTAGTTCCTTCTGTCACACCCCCACCCAAAAAAGAAATGCTTGCCAAGAGCTGAACAGCTGATCAAGATCTCAGCAATAAAGACAGGTTTCATATGGGGACATCAGAATTGTCAAACCAGGAACACCACCACTGACTCAGGAGCAGTTGGCCTCTTCCTGCCCCACTGATTCTTTATCAAGGAAGGAAAGAAAACATGTCATAGATTTCATAGACATTAGGGCTGGAAGGGACCTCGGAGATCATCTAGTCCAGCCTCCTACCCCAGGGGCAGGAAGTCAGCTGGGGTCAAAGGATCCCAGCAAGATAAGCATCCAAACACTTCTTGAATGAGTCCAGAGCAGGTGCCTGCACCACCTCTGGAGGGAGTCTATTCCAGGTCTTGGGGGCTTGGACAGTAAAGACATGTTTTCTTATGTCCAACCTAAAATGCTTTTGGAGGAGTTTATGATCGTTGGTGCTTGTTTTTTCTTGGGGCACTCTGGTGAACAGATGTTCTTCCAGATCCTGATGTACACCCCTTATATACTTATAAGCAGCCACCAGGTTCCCCCTGAGCCTGCACTTTTCTAGGCTGAAAAGTCTCATAGCTCTCAGCCACTCAACATAAAGCCTATTCTCTTGCCCTCTGATCATGCGTGTGGCTCACCTCTGGACTCTCTCAAGCTTCTTGACATCCTTCTTGAATTGCGGAGCCCAGAATTGGATGCAGTACTCCAGCTGTGGCCTCACCAAGGCCAAGTACAGCAGGAAGATGACATCCTGAGATTTACTTGAGAACCATCTATGGATGCAAGCTAGAGTATTGTTTGCTTTGCCAGCTGCAACATTGCATTGGTGGCTCATGTTCATCTTGTGGTCAGTCATGACACCCAAGTCTCTTTCAGCTGTGGTGCTAGCAAATGTAGCACTACCAAGCCTATAAGCATGCTGCAGGTTATTTCCCCTGAGGTGGAGTACTTTATATTTATCTATATTGAACATCATCAGGTTTATATCCACCTACTTACTAAGTTTATCCAGGTCAGCCTGGATCACTAGCCTGTCCTCAGGTGTGGATGGTGTGCCCCAAAGTTTAGTGTCATCAGTGAACTTAGCCAGTGTGCTTCTGACACCAACGTCCACATCATTGATAAAGATGTTAAAAAGAACCAGTCCAAGGACAGAGCCTTGGGGGATGCCAGTGGGCACAGAGTGCCATGATGATTCACTACCATTGACCACTACTCTCTGGGTCTGACCTCAGAACCAATTACCCAGCCATTGGACTGTGGTGAAGCCGAGGCCACAGTTGGCCAATTTTTCCGTGAAGAAGTCATGGGACACCAGATCAAAAGCTTTTTTAAAGTCCAGATATATGATGTCAATCTCTTCTCCCTTGCCCAGGTGACATGTCACCTGGTCATAGAAGGAGATGAGATTGGTCAGGCAAGACCTACCCACTGGCTATCCCTCAGGAAGTTGCCTTTGGCCAGCTTAACCAGAAGGTTAAGCTAATTTTCTCTAGAATCTTACTGGGAATTGAGGTCAAGCTGATTGGCCTGTAATTCCTGGGATCAACTTTCCACCCCTTCTTGAAGATGGGTACCACATTGGCCTTCTTCCAGCCTTCAGGTACTTCACCTGAGTGCCATGAATTTTTAAATATTTTTGCCAATGGTTGGGCTATGACACCTGCCAACTCCTTGAATACTCTAGGGTGTAATCTGTCCAGACCAGCTGACTTGAAGGCATCCAGCCTCTCAAGGTGATCCTTTGCTAAATCAACACCAATGCTGGCTATAAATACACCCTCACCCTGGCTGTCCCACATCTTGCTAAGCAGGGTGGTCCCACTGGACTGATGAAAGACTGATGTGAAATACCGATCGAGCAAATTGGCCTTTTCTTGAGTGTCGGTTATCAGCTGTCCTGTTTGGTCCAGCAGGGGTCCAAAGTTACCCTTCCTTCTTTTCCAACTCCCTACATATCTGAAAAAGGACTTTTTGTTATGCTTGACATGTGTGGCCAGATGAAGCTTGGTTGCAGCCTTGGCTTTCCTGATCTGCTCCTTGTGACATGTTCCAAGCATGGGTGATGGTGGCTATGTACAGTCAAAAAGCCTGAGGCTGAATCAGTTCAATCTTTACAGGTTAGTCTAAGCTGCATAGATTGAACTGATAAGCAAGTAAACACGCATTCACTTTTGATTCCAGAAATGCAGCCACATGCCTGCATGCCAGTGGAGGGATTCTTCCCACATCCCCTCCAGATTCAAGTTAATATACAGTCCCACAGAATCCCAAGATGCTCTGCACCTCCCCTGGAGCCCCCCTCACAGGGTGGGTGGGATAGCCTTGGCCCACACTGTCTGCTGTAGTGCACTGAACCTCTGTTGTGTTACAGATTTAAGCAAGTTTCCAATCACTTATTGGTTTATGTGTAATTTCTGTCCCTAGCCAGTGTGGCTTTCCTTTCTTTCGGAGACAGGGACACTGGAGGGTCCACAGCTGTTTGAAGCAAGATTTTGGCTCAGAGGGCCTAGCTTACCCTCTCAATCCCTTGAGGGGGAGGGGTGGAGTTGGTAAGACAAACCCTGCAACTTTGCACCCTGGAAGGGTGCCATTCATTGGGCAAGTTAGAAGTGGGTCTGAGGTATGCTTGCCTGTGGGCAAAAAAGTGGCTCTGCAGCCACATCAGGGACTCAATTGCCATGGAAAATGGAGAACCAGCCAAACATCTCAGCACAGTGTGAGTGGAACAGGAGAACCTTGAACTGATCTCATCATCCCACCCATGCAAGGAGCCTAGACACCAAGTTACACCAAGCTGAACACTTGGGGATGATAGCAATGTTCCATAGTTTTCATTCCAATTACCAATCTAACATAACATTTGTCTGATTAGCCTTATTTTTATGTGGAGAGCCACTCCTCATTTCACCAAGAAAACAGAGATATTGGGCACAAACCTATAGCACAAATTAAGTTTGACATGGTCAAACTAAAGTAAAAGACACAGTAATATTAACCACTGGAAAGACACACTTCTTTTCTCTTGCATAATAATGAGTATATTTAGGTCAACAATTGGTCTATTAAAATGTTTAAGCCCAATTCAGGATAATTAGCATGGAATTAATTCTTAACATAACCACAGAGTGATTTCATCAGGTTTGAAGAAATGACAGAAAGATTGTGCAACAACTACTTGAATGTTTATACCAGCAGACCAAGTTGTTTTTTTTAGCCTCAGAAATTCAGGTATATGCCACAGAATATCTTAAAAACTATGGGATGGCATTTATTTTTACTTCAGCTGATTCTGTGTTTCCACGTTCATAGAAGATGTGCTCTCATATATCTCAAATAAGATTTCTGGCCTGCAAGGTACAGTCATTTCCACTTTAAGATTGTGTCTGCACTTGCCCATTTTCTTTCCACTTAAAAATTTCCCATTCCTTCTAGAAGACAGTTTAAACACTGTCACTTAACCCTCAAGGCTAGGGACAGACATTCAAAAAGCTGGAGCCTGAATTGATTCAATCTTTGCAGGTTAGTCTAACCTGGCTGTGTTAAATCAATTTGTAACTGTAAAGACATCCCAGACATGCATGCCTGCAGTGGCTCAAGCTAAAAGGTGGGGGGGGGGGGCACTAGAACAGCCCTCCCTTCCCTTCTATGGTGATGAGCATGGCCAGGC
>NW_017728943.1:63399795-63421727 GCF_001723895.1 Crocodylus porosus
CGATAACAGAGCATTTATCAGTTCTGTTATCATCATTTACCCATCAGAAAACTAACACCCTCTCTCATTAGTTCAAGCTCTTCTTAAATAAAGAAGGAAAGAATGGACACTGCCAACTGAGCTGTTGATTAGCTCCAAAAAGCCCTAAACCAACGCTGCTGTCCGCCACAGCAGGGACCATAACCAGCATATGGTCTGCTAGCTAATAGCAACTCAAGGCAGAGGGGTCCGTGTAAGGCAGAGGGGATGCGGGATCCCTGCTTAGCAGGGAGTGGTGAGGAGAGGGAGAAAGCAGGAAGAATGCAGGCAGATGCTGTTGTGCTTGCAAGTCTTTGCCAGAGCTGCAGCCAGGGAGCAGAGGGGAAGGCCAGGCCTGCTGTGAAGCAGAGAGCCTTGCCCAGCCCACCCCAGAGAGCATGCCAGATGCTGGGGGTGTCTGGTTTATCTTAAACCAGCAAGGAGCCTGGGACAGATGTTGCATAAACCGGTGTGAGCTGTATCAGTTGAGTCTGATACTACATTGAATCAGGTTTATCTCAAATCGGTTTCAGCTATTTTCAGACTGGTTTATATGCAGTGGACATCTGTTTAGTTACAGATTTAAACCAGTTTCTGATCACTTCAACCAGTTTATGTATAATGTCTGTCCCTAGCCCAACAGAGTAACATAGTGGTTAAAAGCTAGCAATGTCTTGTCAAAAATAATGCTCTTGCTATGAGGTACATCCTTCATAGCAAGAATTGGAAACATCTTGGAAGAAAAGGTTAGCATAGCAGAGGCTAATATGTTGATCCTAGGTAAAGCATGGCATTTTTACAGATGGTGGTTTTTTTACAATTGCTGACATATTTACTCCATGTTTACTATGGGAACAATCGCAGTAAAGAGGATTGCATTTAATGGTTGACTGCTGTGTTTTTCCTGGTATTTCTTTTTCATATTTTACCACAATAGCTGTACAATTTGTGCATTCTACTACTACTGTTGTATCACCTATTTGTAGAAAGGTCATAACACTGACAAACATGACATTTATTTATAGGAATCAGAGTGAAAGTAATTTATCTGGTGTTTTTAAAGGGAAGAAAGAATTTCACACCTTTCTGAGTGCCACTTGGCTTCAGACAAAGGATGCTGCACCTTCTAGGCATGCCAGTTAGGACCAATTACAACTTGATGGCCCTGTACTGGCACTAAATATTTTTCTTTTCCTTTAATCCATATATGTGGAGAATTTTTCAGATATAACAGAATTGCATTGCAATAATATTTGCAACAAGCGGCTACAAAATGCTCGTAGAGAATATGGGGTTATTGGTTGTAGCTGTGTTGGTCTAAGGACATAGGCAGACAAGGTTCTTTGGGTAGATGTGATATCTTTTAGACCAACTGATTTTAGACCAACTGAGTAGTTGGAAAAACTGTTCTTTGCAAGCTTTTGGGCACAAACACCCTTCTTCAGATACAGGGAGAGTCTGATGGTGTTTTGTGTGCTCCCCTGGGTAGAACAGAAGTCAATATGCAAAATGCAGGTCTGTGAAAATGCAAATGCATGGCAGTGAGGATCAGAGGGAATGGGAGACAATACGTGTGAGACCTGTAGGTTGGGGAGTGGGCAAGGGGTGGTGTTGACCCCGTAATAGAAGGTAGCTGGTAATACGCAGACAGGTTAGCTGGGGCTGTCAGATGGCAGGCAGGCTATAATGTGCCAGAAATCCAATGTACATATTTAGTCCATGATTTTTTGCATCCAGTAGATTTAGGAAGTGAAGTTTGTATGCCTGAAGGCTCCCTATGCCTGAATGAGGGGGTTTGTTCTCAAAAGCTTGCAAAGAACATTTTTCTCAACTATTTAGTTGCTCTAATAAAATATATCACATCTACCCAAAGAACCTTGCCTGCCATAAAGAAAACCAGCATTTCTATATTCAAATTAAGGGCAGGGCCATTTGTTCTAATCTTGGAATCCATGCTACTGCAAGGCAGAAGTATTCCTTTTAAGGAAGTGAGGTCTTAACATGCTAATTATATTTCCTGGTGATTTCTTCCTTGCCTGGGATTGTGTTGGTTACCCTATTCAGTTTATCAAGGGAGTCATGTGAAAATCAAATTCCTAGTTGTGGTTAAAAGACGGCTTTTAAGTCAATATTCCTTGAACAATAATCAGAGACGAGATACTGAGCACAATGGAACATTAATCTAATCAGCATGTGATCAGCATAACAGTTCCTGTATTTTGACAGAAAGTTGTAATTTTATTGCATATTATGAAGTTTGCTTTAAAGCCCAGGTAAGCACTGCAATGCTCAGACAGAAACATGGGAAACACAGATGTAAGGGATCTTAAAAAGAATGATTGAACTAGGCTTTAGGAAGTCACTTACTACCAACAGTAATTCACAGAAGTTCAAGTCCCCAAATGCAGAAGTTTTTGGATCCAAAGACCTACTTTCGTCCCTATTTAGAAATAAAAAGGGTTTTTTTGTGTATTCTTGGTTAGACATATGGCGTATTTATCTCAATTAACCCACGGACTTTGAAAAGATAAACATAACTAACTTGTAATGTTTTGTGAAACTATTTAACTTCAGTTTTGAAGTTTTCAACACTAACATGTGACATCATTCTCATTAGGACATTGTTTAATCCAGACTACTAACATGCTTCAAGCAGCCCATGGTTTTTGATGAAGATGTCCTATTTTGTCCACCCTAAGTTTTAAGGAAATCTTAGTGACATTTCTTCAGGCCTTGTGGTTGCACTGGCCTTTGTTGCCATATCCTTCTGTCACTATTTATTTTCAGGCCATCTCCCCATCTTGTTGTTTCCACTGCTGCCCCTTGTTGCAATTTGGTCATGTCCTCTCTACATCACACCCAAGTTTGGTTCTTCTATATCCAGTGTTCACATCTAACAGTCCTCATGATGTCTTCCTGAGCAGTACCCTCCCAGCACTGTTTCCATGCTACCTTTCACCTGCTTTTCATCTCCTCCTACCTCCCCATGTTGCTTTCACCCTGTTACCTCAAACTGTACATCTGCTCTATCAGTTCTATACTACCCTCCTGTACCTTCAATACATAGGACTACTTCACTGTTTTCTCTGCTGTGAGCTGTTCTCTTCTCATTGGAGCAATGGGAAAGACAGTAAATAGAAAAGAGGGCAAGTAGCAGTCGTGAATTTAATACCTATCACTTTCAAGGCTTCTAATTACAGTCCTTTGACAGAAGCTTCCCCTTCACTATTTCTAGCTCCATCACAGGAAACACAATTAAGTTACAAAGTAGACATGAACCAAAAAATGCTGTGTCCTTAAGCTATTTATGTACTTAACCTGAATACAGATAATTGGAGTTCACTACAAAGAAAGCAATAGGCGGGGGATTGTAACTGTCATTGCTTTATGCAGATAAGTAAAATATGCACTTATCCAGGATGAATAGAAGTGGAAGATAAAACTACATGCTCCTCATCTGTTTACTGAATATACGCAAAGAAAAATGAGTAACTGCCTTTCATCAAAGACAATGTGGAAAGGATTGCCAAGTGTTGGACGTTCCCCCAGGTTAAATGATCCTATTCTGAGGACTTGTATGAAGTTGCCATTGATTACTCTAAAAAATGCTGTCCATCAAAACAGCAATGAAGCTGACAGAAATGACATTTGTCATGCGATTGGCCCCTTGAAAGATCTCTACATCACGTTCTGACAGAAGTGTACTAATATAGAGTGCTCTAAAAGTGCACAATCACATAACAATTAACCCTCATGTAATGAGGGTTCAGAAGAAGGTGCTCTTAAGTGGAGAACCTTCATTAACCTCTGCCTGTCCCTGCATGAGATTGGTACTGTTTGCAGGATGGGAGGGGAGAGAAGGGAAAGGAGGTAGCTCCAGGCTGGAGTTTGCCCAACCTGTGCTGGAGGGAGGTGAGTGGGTTGGAGGCAGGGGGCTCCAGTCCTCAACCCCCTCCAGCACAGGCAGGGCAAACCCCAGCCCAGAGTTCCCTCCTATCCCTTCTCCCCCTCCTATCCTGCAGACAGTACAGGAGCTGGGAGTGAGGCAGGGCAGGGCTAGGGGAGAGAGGCTGCAAACAGGCAGCTCCTCCTGGATCTTTTCAAACTGGAGCTCAGTATTTCGGCCCCCTGACCCAACAGTGAACATCTGTTGAGTTGTGGGCGAGCGGTTGCTTTAATTCATGGCCCTTTCTGTGAAACACCATGAGTTCGATAGGGGAGTTGCATGTCTGTCAGCACCTTTAGAGTAACTAATAAACAGTTTTGGGGGGATTTCAGTCCTCTTTTAAAATGTAGTCACTTGATTCAAGACAGTTATATTCCGGGGAAACTCAGTGCATACTCATAGGCTGTACTCAGCCACTCCACCTTCTCTGCACAAGCCTAAATGGCACTACCCGATGTTACAATTCCCAGCCCTTGATCACTGCAGTTGCACAATGAGCAGTGGGCAACCAGGACACCAGCTCTGGATGCCGCTGCTGCCAGCCCTGCTGTAGACTGTAGACATGGCCAGTGATCAACAGACCACACTGACACACACGGATTACAGACCCAGTGAAAGCCTGAGTTACAAATAGTATGTGCTAAACCTTGGATACAATCAATAATCAATAAGCTTGGATTTAAGTCTTAAGCAGCAGCCTGGGAAAGTAGAAAAAGAATCTGTTTATCAAGACCAGTAATATTAGGCTAGGTCAAATGTGAAAAATTGCTTTTTGGGAAAGTGCTTAATAGCAGCTAAAAGGAATAGCTGATGTTTTGCCTTTTGTAGTTAGCTAGAATCCTATTTCAATAATAATGTGTGTTTGTCAACCTGTTTTCAGTCTTGCTCATTTTCAAAGGACTTACGCTAACCTGCAGAACCATGGTTAAAAAAGGTCCCAAAGCTTCTTCCAGAGTGAACCTTTGCAGACTTTACAACCCAGCTGGTCAGCAAAGTAAAAAAAAACAGATCACGGCAAGTAGTGTTTCCAGATGGTGAGAGAAAGAGATAAGAAGTCCTTTCTCCCAGAACTGTACTTTTCACAAGGACATAGACCCCAGATAATTGGCACCTTGCAAGTCCACAGAAAAACTGGTTTAATCCAGTTACCAAAGTCTCAGAGAAACTAAGACATTTGAATAACACCAATCAGAGAATCTTTATTAAAATAAGTCACATATAAATATTGGGTATAAACAAGGGTTTTTTTGGGGGAAGACCTCAGCAAATTCAAAACAACCTGCTGTCAGTCTGTGAGCTACCTTCCTCCTCCCTCCTCTGTCTCTCTAAGCCAGTACAGGTAAGAATCTGTATTGTGCTGTGGCAGGTAGCTAAATGGACATAGAGATAAATACTTATTCTTGTGCTTTGGGGTATAATCAATAAAATGTTGGGATATAGATCTCTCTCTTGCTTCCTTATCTGATTACTATGGTAATAGTACTCATCTGCTAGGAGGGAATGGAGGATTGTCAGGAAATTTAATTGAATTTTGATTTGATGTTTTAAAAGTGTAATCATTTAGGGAATTGTAACTGTCCCTTAATTCTATGCCTAAGCTTGCAAAGAGGTCCTGATCATAGACAGGCTTTAATCTTGTCTCTCAAAAAACCAAATGGTACTGGGTTGTTTGGTTACACAGATGCCACAGCTGGCCCACCCTCTGCTGCTGTTAGTGTCACCCAGGGCTCAGATCCTGGTTGCTATGCCTCTGGATCACTGTCCTACAGATGCCCCCAGGAACTTTACAAACAGCATGCACATCTGCTGCGTACTCCACATGTCTGCTACCAGATTGTTAAACATCCTTTAGCCAAAATATACTGTTGTGGGTTGTGCAGAGGAGCAAAAATGACTACCAGAGACCCCATGTGGCTCAGGTGTGTAGTGGGGGATGCAGCAGCTTCTGCAGATAGTTTTTGATCCAATCAGAGCTGTCCCAAATATGTTGGAAAGCAAAGGAAAACACAGTTCTGTCAGACTGATTTCTGGCATGGTTTCTCAACTATTCCACCCACAGGCATTGCATAAGATAGCCTGAACTAAAAAATAAATACTCTCTTGTGCCTCTTATTTAGCTTTGGTGGGAGAGTCAATGTGACCCTAACGCAAACTTATTTTAGAAACTTAAGCACAGATGTGTTGGCATTTAGGGAAAGTATGAGGCTGGTTTAACATCACTCTGTTATTTATAATTTTCAGGAAGTGAGTCTGTCTTTGTAAATTTTAGTTTGGCCTGAGCCTCAGGTAAATCATACATGTGTATTTATTATATCTTGGAACAATCTAATCCTATTGTCCAAATGCTTGTTCTTCTTTCATAGTAGTTAAAACAACTATTTGTTAACAAAGGGTGATCTACATCAATTATCTGCTAATTATTTGCCTTGTCTGAATATATAAATAATTTATTCTACCTTAATCTATGAGTCTCAGAAACCATCTGGTTACTTTATTTACCATTGTATCAAAACAGACCCTAAAGAAACAGTTGTACAGCTGTGTCAGAGAAGGCTCAACAATTGAATGTCAATTTACACTTGTGTACTTGCAGAAAGAATGACGTGCTCAGTTGATTTTCCTTTGTAAAAGCTGTACAACTGTTATAGAGAGAGCAGCACAGCAGAAGCCTAAAATGAAGGTATAGTTTCTCCCAGCAGAGTGCAAGACTTCCAACAGAAATGTGTACTAAAGCATTTCGCTTGCATGGCAACACAGTAATGAAAAGATTTCTAACAAACTGAGTACTGGTTGATTATATTCATGATAAGAATTAAATTATAGGGAGATATTGTTATAAAGTAAAGCATCTTAAAGGGCAGCACTAAAGTAAAACTATTCTAGTGTGTCTTTTTCTATGTGATTTTAATAAGGAGTAAAAATGTCAAGTTAGTCTTTCTCCAGGTATAAAGTTGCAAGCCATGGCTCAGGAGACCATGATTCATAGATTCATAGACATTCGGGCTGGAAGGGACCCCGAAGGATCACTGAGTCCAGTCCCCTGCCTCAGGGGCAGGAAGTCAGCAGGGGTCAGAGGATCCTAGCAAGATAAACATCCAAATGTGTCTTGAAAGTGTTCAAAGTGGGTGCTTGCGCTACCTCTAGCAGCAGTCTATTCCAAACGTTGGGGGCTTGAACGGGAAAGAAGTTCTTCTTTATGTCCAGCCTGAATCAGTCTTGGTGCAGTTTGTGACAATTTGATCTTGTCATCCCTTGGGGTGCTCTGGTGAACAGACGTTCCCCCAGATCCTGGTGAACACCCCTGATAAACTTATAGGTGGCCATCAGATCACCCTTGAGCCTGCGCTTTTCTAGGCTGAAGAGTCCCATGGCTCTCAGCCTCTCATCATAAGGTCTGTTTTCCTGACCTCTGATCATGCGCGTGGCTCTCCTCTGGACTCTCTCAAACTTCTCCACATCCTCCACATCCACAATACTCCAGCTGCAGCCTCACCAAGGTTGAGTACAACAGGAGGATGACATCCTGGGATTTACTTGAGAAGCATCTATGGATGCAAGCCAGTGTTTTGCTCACTTTACTAGCTGCAGCATCACATTGAAGGCTCACTTTCATCTTGTGGTCAGTCATGACCCCCAAGTCCCTTTCATCTGTAGTGCTAATCAGCATAGCACTGGTAAGCCTACAAGAATGCTGCAGGTTTTTATGTAGGTGATCTAATAATGCTGCCATAGCATTGTAAATTAAGGAATGATATATTTTTAAGCAATCAAAAACAAAACAAACAAACAACCCCCCAAACAAAACAAAAAAAGAACACCAAAAACAAACAGTCTTCAACTAACTTCTCTCTGTGTTTCAGATTTAGTGGTATTACTTGTTATTACAGGGAAAGGAGATAAAATGAGTTGGGCTGCAGAAGAACGGAAGGAAGGTCATTCAACCAGACAAGCTTAAAAAGGAATGACAGCAAAGTTTCAGCTTGACTCTCTGGAGTCAGCTTTTCAGAAGCAGAAGCAGAAGCAGAAGCACAAGGTAATTTATAATATGTGTATTCTGCTCATATGCATTTAAATACTGGTACAAATATATTTGCATTAGCTCAGTACTTTGAACATGTCACTCCACTCTTTGCATCCCTTCACTGGTTTTCCCTTCCCTGCCACTTAAAACAGAATCTGTTTATCTTCATTTCAAAGCTACTGATAGCCCATCCCTTCTCTACCTATGATCTCTCACTTATTCCTGAAAAATCATCTTCCACCTGTGATGTCAGCCTACATTGCTTGATTGTTAAACTTTCAAAGAAGCAGTTTTGTGTGTTAATGCTACACATCTAACTTCTGTGCCAACATCTATGGAGAAACCTTGGTTATTGTCTTTCAGACCCTTTCTTTGCAGGAACACTCTTTTGCTGTGATACCTACAAAAGATCTTGTCAGAGGTTAGGCCACTGATATGCTGGTATCACTGCCTAACATGCTGAGTAATGTTGTCTCATTATTTCCTTGTACTCCCTCACCTGTCTGTAACCTCCTTCTTATTTTTAGACTACATCTACCAAGTTTCGGTAATGACATGTTGGGGTGTGAGTAGATGCAATACCTGCCACATTTAAACTACTAGAAGCCCCTAGAGCAGGAGTGGATAAAATATGGCTCCTGGGCTAGATTTAGCCCTGTGGGTGGGCACCCACCAATTGATTGCATCCAGCTCATGACTGCCCCTGCAGCACTCTGCATGGGGGTGAGTCCCACTTGCTCCCACCTGGGGCAGTGTGACAGGGGTCCATCCCTGGGCCTGTCTAACATAGGCCTGACCCTATGTTTCTGGGCTACCACCCAGCAATCTCGCCTGCCATGCCTTGATGGAACAATAATTATAATGTTACTCAGGTGGGAGGCTGCCCATTTACTACGCCAACACTAGAGGTTGCTATCCACTGCTCCAGAACTCCCCTACATGGTGGCCCGTGGCTCACAGATGGTATATAAATGTTGACCTGAACCCTAGGGCATTGGGTCAGCTGACTCCATGTTGCTGCACTGCCCCCCCCCGTGCTGGGTCTGCCCATCCCCTGTCGCTGTGCCTCTTGGCACTGGGGTCTGCCCCTGTCTCTGTACCTCCTGGTGCTGTACCCCCTGGTGCTGGGGTCTGATCACCCCCTGTCACTGCATCCCCCTGATGCTGGGGCTTTGCACAGTCGTGTTCCCCAATGAGGCCTCCTCCTCCCCAAGTAGCCTCAGGCCTGTCCACCAGATAAAACAATAACATAATTATGAGCCCCTGGGCTATAACGTAATACAAGTCCTACAAGCCACACTCTGGCTCTTTAAAAACCCCAAACTGCTCCTCAGGTACCGAGTACCCCGCAGCTCTAGGTACCTTGTAGACTCCTGGAGCCTCATTAGCCACAGCAACAGTCTGACCAGCAGCCATAGCATTCCTGGGTATTTCTGCCATGCAGGAGCTCTCTTCCCCTGGCTGCTTGCCAGAGACCTCCTCTTGCCAGCCTTCGCCCTGGGGTTTATATGGGTCAAGAGGCCTATCCCCTTCCTGTCAGCTGACCAGCCTGGGTAGTTGGGCTATTAACCCCTACCCTCCTGGTTCTTGGTGTTCCTGTAGATTTGGGTCTTAAAGGGGCATCTCTGCCTCTTAGTAACTGGGCTAGGGTTCCCTGTTACAGGCAGCCTGTGCTATTGATGGGCCTGGCCCAGGCCTGTGTACACAGATTCCCAGCAGGGATGCTCCCAGTGTGGCTGCAGCTGCCTAAGTACTGCTTGGCTCCTCCTACCTCCAGCAGCTCCCCCACCTCCACCACCTCCTCCTGCCCCTGCTGTGCCATTTTGGGCAGCAGGAAGCACAGGTGTGACAAGGGGCCATCTTGGTGCTGCGATCTCAAATTGGCCCACCCACCTGTCTACATAGGGCAGTCCACTCAGCCTCACATACCATGACTTGTTGTTTATCAAAAGTGGTGTAAAGTGCAGGAGGCTGCCCATTTTTAATGCCCCAATGCCAGGGGGTGCTACACATGACTCTGACCTCCCCTTATCATGTCCCGTGTCTCACAAATGGCATCCAGTTTATTATTACAGCTCTGGCTTGAGGCTGGACCAAACTTGGTCCACTGTTGGGTCTCTCACATACTGTCCCTTTCTGGGCCACATTCATACCGACCCCGCTCATTGGGTCCTCTTCCACTTTGCCCTCTCTCACCAGGCCTCTTGAATACTGCCCCTTTCTGGGCCACACTCAACCTGCCCTGCTCCCTTGAGTGACCCCTTTTGGGCCATCAGGCTTGCCTACTGACATTCTGGCCCTGTACACGCAGCCCTTCAGTTTTCTTGTGCTCCCCTACTCTACATGGCATTGTCCTTGTGCCGAACACTGGGCTGACTCCACCCCAGCCCCTCACCAGGTGACTTTCTGCATTTGTATATTCACGAGGGTTGGCCCATGTGCTGCCCCTCTGGTTGTCCTTCAGCCCTCAACACCCCCCCGATGCAACCCTTCAGACCATCCTTCAGTCCTACTCTACTCCATGTTATGAACAGTCCTTCAGGTCATGATGATACCCCTTACTTTGTGTGGGCCCAACATACACTACTGCCCCCCCACTCTGGGGCCATTCTTCTACTACTCCCCACTCTGGGGCCTCTGGGGTCTTACACCCCTGTGGAGCTCAGGTGCCTGAAGGCATTCCTGGCCCCAGTGCCTATCCCTAAGTTTGGGTAACCCACAAGGATGTGGGGGCTGGGGTTTTAAGGCACCCCTCCCTCATCTTTCACCAGGGAGGTAACTGGCCTGGAATTTCTGAGGGACTATCCCACCATAGCCACCCTCACCAGATGACCCTTCCTTGGCAGGATGCAGTTTTTGGTCTTACCCAGTCCCAGAAGCCTCCTACCATCCCCATAGCTCCTGCCCTTACCTTCAAGATGTTGAGAGCAGCAACTCAGCCAGGTGTTCCTTTTTTGGCTGCTAGCAGCAGGCTGTTGCCTCTGCCCTGTGGGCCCAGATCTAAAATGGCCACCTCATCAGGGCTGGCCTGCACCTGCTGGCTGTCTGCTTCAAGCCTTAAAGTGGCAGGCACTCAAAAGTGTCCTGCCACAACAGGGAAAAGTGGTGGCCATGGGGGTGCATGCTGGGCACCACATGCTCAGCCAGGCAGGGGAGAAGTTACAGTCAGAAACCTCCTGCCCCTGCACATATGGCTCCAGCTCTAGCTCCCAGCTGCCTTCCACCCACTCCACCCACCCAGTCCAATGAGCAGCCACCTGGATGGGTGGTCAAGTGAATGAAAGGTGGATAGAAGCTGGAGCGGAGCCCCACATGCTGAGGCAGGAGCTGTCTGGATGAAGCTTCCCCCATGACTGGCTGGGTGTGTGGTGCTTGGCATGTGTCCCCACAGCTGCTGCCTTTCCCCACACTTCCTGCTGCCTGGAGTGGTGAAGCAGGGGCAGGAGGAGGAGCCACTGGAGGTGTGGGGAGGGGAACAAAGCAGTACCTCTGTGGCTACAGCCACACCAGGAGCCACTCTTCTGGGAAGCTGTGCACACTGTCCAGGGCTGTTTGCAGGTGTAGGTGGGAGCACAGCCTGGGCTGCTCCAGGTGGGAGTGAAAAGTGCCCCATGTGAAGTGCTGTAGGGGCTTCTGCAGGTTGGATGGGGTGGACCATACCTGCACCTCTCTGCCCAGGTGAGCTCTGTTGCATGTGCTCCCACTCCCGGACAGATCCCATGACCTAATGCACTGGCAGCTTCCCCCCACCAATATACAAAATAAGACTTTATTTTGAGATATTATATAATTGCCTCTATATACACTACCCAAAACCACATAAATCAGGACAAAAATATTGTTAACTAATATTAAAATGTACTATAGTAGATGTTTGATTTTTAGTATATGATTTATTTTTTATCTATAATTTGTTAAAATTAAATTTTCTGAGAGATTTTATGTGTGTCGCCCTTCAGATCTCACTAAAACTCATTAGGTGGCCTACCAGTTGAAATAATCGCCTTCTCCTGCTCTAGAGTAATTGTGGCTATAGCAGCAAAACTTGTTAGTATGGTTTGTTTAGGTCAGAGGATATGGGGGAGAGGTACAGTTTTGCCAAATCAGTATAAAATGCAATTTTCCTTTAACAGGATCACTTTGCTCTCTGAGTATGTGTAATGTGAATGTTCATCTCTAATAGTTCAGGAAATATTGGTTGTGAAACTTGTCAGATTGGAAGGTAAAGCAGTGTTGTCAGATTGGACGGTAATACAGTAAGATTGGAAGGTAATACAGTAAGATTGGAAGGTAAAGCAGTATTGTGATTTTAGGTTTTGCTATGTTGTGTCTTGTAGGGGTAAGAATGAGGTTTGCTGGACTTTCAAGATTGTTATATATATTGTCATCAGCAATCCCTTGATTCAAGGATAATCTCTACCATGGCTCACTGATGGATCATGAGATGACTTAAGAGCCACAGACTTGTCTACAGAAGTTACAGGTCTTTCTGCAGGGGACAGTACATCACAGGCCAGGATTTCTCTCCTTTTCCTTCTTCTGCTCTCCCCTTTGCTTCGAGGCTGAGACACTATACCTCAAAATGGGCAGCTGCTTGGTTGAGGCTGTGGTGCCACTGGAGTCAGTCTGCATTCGGCTCCTCCCAAATCTTGATGTCAGCATCCAATTTCTTGAGGTATGCCTTCAATGTATCTTTGTAGATTTTTCTCTGGCCACCACAAGGTCTCAGGCTGCTACTAAGCTGGGAGTAGAGCACTTGTTTTGGGAGTCCAGAGTCAGGCAATTGCACACTGTATAGTCCAGCGAAGTCAGTGTTTGAGGATCACCAACTCAATGCTGGTAACATTGGCTTTCTCAAGGTTGCTGTTCTTTGTGCACTGATCCTCCCATTTTATGTGGAGGATTTTCTAGAGGCATTGCTGGTGATACCTCTCCAGGCTCTTAAGATGATAATGGTAGGTCAACCATATTTCACATCTGTAGAGGAGAATGGAGAAAGTGATTCCATTGTAGACCTAGATCTTGGTGTCTTTTTGGAGATTGCAATAAATAAAGACATGCTGAAGCAATTTCCCAAAGGAAAGGAGGCATTTTCACACCAAATCCTGTGCTGGATCTCCTCACTGGTGTTCACTCTCTGAGAGAGGTGGCTACTGAGGTAAAAGTGCTTGGCTACCTCTGGGGTCTTTCCCTCAATGGTAATTTGGGGATGGGGGGTGGGGGTCACATTCATGCCCCAGAGCAGATTGATAGAGCACTTTAATCTTGATGTTGAAAGAGTGGCCCAAAGTGCACTCATCTAGTTTGGTATAGGCGCTCTCTAGCAGCCTTGGAGCACACGCCCAGTTCCGGTCTCAGGGCGTATCCCTGAGATTTGGGTGTTGGGCTGCGTTCAACCTGAGGTAGGCCCCAACACTTGCCTGCCATGACTTGATCTTCCATTCAGTAGTGGGACTGTCCCTCACGGAAACTCGTCGACCAGGCACTAACTCTTGCGGGTGTTCTTGGAGCTCCACCTCCCCTACACCCCATCCATATGCCAGCCTTCAGGATGACCAGGTGATGGGTCGCTAGCTTTTCTCTTTGATGCTCACTCCTGCTCTTGTCCCCTCTTGCCCATCCCTCTGTGTCTTTCTTTGTCCCTGGTACCTACGGGGTTTGGGACTGGCCCTGTCTCAATCTCCGCCTTGGCCCTATCTCTGAGCCATTGGGTTTGCCGAGGCAATCTTCATTCTTCTTCTTGACCCTTTGGGTCAATTGGGAATGATTCGCCGGTTCAGGCTCTGGGTGCCCTATAAGGCACAAATATCAATCAAGAAAAGAAAGAAAAAAAGGAGAAAAGAAAGAAACAGTAGGGGTTCAGGCCACAGCTCACCCCACTAATGGGTCCAGCATCTATGGTTGTCAGGATTCCTCGATGCTGTCCACTTGACCCAGCAGTCTGGTTGAGCCAGGTGTTTACCCTTTTAAGAGGGCCAGAACCCCATCCAGACTCCTGCAGCTCCCTTTCTCAGGTGATCCTGCAGTCCAGGGGATAGCTTCTCCCCCTGCCTCTGGTTCAGATTCCCTCCTCTTTGTTTCCCCACTGCCAGCTTTTAAATTCACCAGGCAGTGGTTTTTGATGATGTCATCCACCAGTATTGCTCCCAGCCACAAATAAAAGTGGCTGATGAACCGTGCCAGCAGCTCTTTTCGAAGTGGCATGGGTTTTCCTGCTGAAGGTAAGTAAGCCCCCTCCTTAGGACTTTTGGTTTCCTTTTTCTGGGAGCTTATCTCAGCCTTGGGTCCCATGAGAGGGGTTCTCGGGACCTGCATTTGTGTCCCCCGGGACACACAGTTTGTAGGGTTTTCCAAAAAGAACCAGCACAGTCTGGATGTTTTCCTCAGTTTGTCCAAGATTGGCGCAATCATCAGCATATTGAAGGTCAAGGATTGTTTTGAGTATTTTGGTCTTTGACAGATAATGTCCCAGATTGAAGAGCTCTCCATCTGTTCAGTATTCAACGTCAATTTGAGAACAAAGGTGGTTCTTAATGAGAACCAAGATAACTGTCAAAAAAATGGAGAACAGAGTTGGGAAAATGACACATCCTTGCTTGAACCAGTTAGAATGACAAATGGATCTGTTTCGAATCCACTACATAGGATGGTTACAGTCATATGGTCATGGAGAGCCTGAAAACCCTGAGGTACTTTTCTGTACATTCAAAATTGGCCAGTACTTCCCACAAGGCTTCACTATTGTTGGAATCAAAGGTCCAACTGAGGTCAATGAAAGCCATATACAGGTCCTGGTGTTGTTCTCAACACTTTTCTTAGACTTGGCAGGCAACAAAGATCATGTCAATTGCTCCACAGGATGGTCTGGAACATAAGCGACTGGCAGGGGGGTTATGGGGGGAGGGGCACATGCCCCCCCCCGAGATTGGCCACCAGTGCCTTCTGTGGGCGGTCACCACTTGCCACCCCGCAGCCCCACCGGCTTCTGTGGGTGGTTGCCACTTGCCACCACGCCACCGCTGCCCACAAACTATGCCCCACAGTCTCAGGGGCCACCAGTCACCCATGGTCTGAAACACAACCACACTGAGATTCTGGCAGGATTCTTCAGCAAGTTGTAGAAGATGGTTCAAGAGGATGTGGGAAGCTGTGGAAAGGAGGGTGATACCTCAATAGTTCGCACACACAGACTTTTCTCCTTTCTTGAAAATAATCATGTTGGTATTCATCAGGTCCTCAGGGATCTTTTTGTTGTTCCAAATATGTAGAATAAATTCATGAAGTCTCAGTACCAGTTCCTTACTACCTGCCTTGTAGGATTTCAGCAAGCATACCATCTAGTCCAATGGTTTTCCTGTTTTTGGTTTCCTAGATGGAACGTTAGACTTCTAGGATAGGAGGATTGGCAAGGGATCCTTTTATAGGATGTTGGGAGATGGATTCAATGGTAATATCTGCCACAGTGGACCCACAGTTCAGGAGTGCCTCAAAGTACTCTTTCCATCTAGCTTAGATAGATTCATTGTCTTTGAGGATCATTGATCCATTTTGTAATGGCAGAAAAGTAGGACTGTGGGAGCTGGGCTGTATACAGCATTCATTGCTCAGAAAAAACTATGCATGTCATGTTTGTCAGCATAAAGCTGGATCTTTCTGGCTTTATCTTGCCACCACTTATTTTTTATTTCCCAGATGCTCTTGGAGCTGATGTCATCTTGCTGAACAGAATAAGCTTTTCTCTTCCAGCTGAGAAGGCTTGGATCTTGGTGTCACTCTCATTGAACCAGTCTTGGTGTTGATGGGTGGTATAGCCAATGGATTCAGTACAGGCCATATAGATGGAAGTTTTAATCCCCTTCCAGAGTCCCTGAGTATTGCCTTCATTTGTGTACATAGCAGAGTGCTTTCTGTGGAATCACTGTTGGAGATCCTTACAGACCTTTGGGTCTTGAAAAGATTTGGTGTTGAAAGTCCTTCATATTGCTTTTGACTGTTTTTGGTGTTTTGGAATAAGCCAGATGTTCATAATGGATCTGACAGGACAATGATCTGTCCGGCAGTCATTAGCTCCTTGCATGGCTTGTGTGATATGGATATCCAGTTGATCATGGGCTCTAACAATAACATAGTCAAGGAGGTGCCAGTGCTTAGAACCAGGGTATCTCCCCAGGTAGTCTCTGTCACTCTATCTGAAGATGTTGTTTATGATGACAAGACCATGCTGTGTGCAGTTGCTCAAGAGAAGGTTGCTGTTGGAGTTGGCTTTCCTACTCCTTCCTTCCCAATGGTGTCACTCCAGAGTTCCTAGTCATGTCTGACTCTGGCATTGAAGTCACCAAGGAGAATGATCTTGTCCTCCTTACAAGCATTAGTCAGTACATGGTCAAGGTTGGAATAAACTGTGCTTTGACATCATCATTCACATCAAGCTTTGACGCATACTGGTTTTTGCTAAGCTTAAGAAGGAGGTTCATAAGATATTTGTTAATGCCTACAGGGAGCTCCATAAGTTGACCGATGAGCTGATTTTTGATGACAAAGCCGATCTTGTGAATGTGTCTGTCCTGAGGCAATTTCCCTTTCCAGAAGAAGATACAGCCTCCACTTCTTCCCTAAACTGACCCTCATCTAGTCATCTTGCCTCACTCAGAGCTGCGAGTTGATGCTGTATCTCACTAGTTCCTTGGAGATGACAACAGTTCTTCACTCTGTTTATTTGCTGTCAGAGTTATCCATCAAAGTGTAAACATTCCATGTTATGCCAGTCATTGTCTTCTTATGATGTTTTCTACTGCAGAGAGAGTGATTCCACTGGACTCAGTTATCTAGCCAGCTTACACAGGGCACCTTTTGTAGTCCCTTCCCCATATGATGGGAGAAGAGGGGTCCCTGAATAGGACTGCTCAGTCATAGTAGCAGCTGCCAAATTGCACCTCTGTTTCAACTCAGGTGCAAGACAACCATCAGGTACCACCACCTGTGTGCAGATTTATGGCTGGAGACTGCCGGATTTACTAGGCCTGTCTCTACTCATCTATCACCACTGGTCTTTTGGAGGTGGGTACAGGAGAACGTACCTGTGGTAGAAGCCTGTGTGTGACTTTGTTTATCATGAGGAAGCTGGTGCATGGAAACAGCAACTGCACAATCTTGACAAGGTAGAGATCTGAGCCTAGAGGCAAGGGAGATCCCTATGTGACAGAAGACCTCCATCTTATTGCAGCCTTCTTCCATCTTTACACCTGTTCAGAACTGACATCTTCTGCCTGATCCTCTGTTTGAGGAGTTGTGGTTTGGACCATGGGAGTCTGGAACCTCCCCTCAGGCCTGTTTGCCAGGGGTGACTCTGCCAGGGTGTGAGACTGTGGGTGATATAGCTCTGAGGATCATTGGAACACACTAACCTCTCCACCACTACACGGTCTCAGTGCAGGGAGAGGTATACATATGTGTGTACATACATGCACAGACATGCACACCCACACGTATGTATACATAGACAGAAAGACAGACTCGTGATAATATAGAAATATACTCACTGCATTGAAAGAGCTTGAAAACACTGAAAACTTTATATAGAAAGCTATTTGGTCAGAGGCGCTGAGCACTGTTCCTTCAACACCAGCACAAAATCACTATGGAGACTTTGTTTCTTCCATGTCTGACAGTTACTGTTAATTGAATAAAACTTTAATTCTTTGAATGGGAGTGGAAGTTGTTTGTGATTATTTGCACTTTTAATATTTTTTGCCTGGCCCACTGTTAATCCATTCACAGTATCTGATGAAGTAGTCTATTGCCTATGACAGCTTATGCCTTTCTGAAAAAGTTAGTCTTTAAAATGCCACGCTGCCCTGCATGACTTCAGTTTCACAAAGCTAACTTTTTCTCTCTGTTAGTCTCCAGTTCATTATAACAAATATCTACTGATGGTCATCATATAAGATGAATATCAGTGTCTACCTACAGATTGCATCTTGATTTTTGTGAAATAAAACTCTCTCGTTTGTAATATCTGGTGCAACAATTCTTGCACCTTTGACTTCACAAGATTTACTTTAGTTAAAACTGAATCAGCATGACACTGATGATTGCTCATGCTCTGTTAGAAAAAGATTTCAATTGTCGTATAATTGTGTGCATGCATACATAATTCAAGCAAAAGTCACTCCGCTATTTTATAGATTTTATTCTTTTATCTTAGTGAGACAAAGTATATTTAAAGTATAGGAACAAAGCAGCTGGTCCATAACAAAATTTCTTAATTTGGGAATTATTATCAAGCCCTTGTAATGTCACACCAAAGAAGTATGATATTGAACAGGCTGCTAGGCCCCCATGACAAAGATAACACCATCTGTAGATTAAATGCAATGTCCCATTACCTTGAACACTCCTACTTTACTAAAATAGCTTTAAAAAGGAATTTATACATGTAAAGTTTAATTTGCCCATATAAAATATGCTATACATGTCATGGCACGGTATATATTTAACAGCCTAGTTAGCTTTTAAAATGTACAAATGTGACATCTTTTTTTTTCCTGTAGCTGTTTTAATTCTCAGCCAGGCATAGCACTGTAGAATATGTATCTGCAGACTGCATAACAGAATTGCAGAGCAATATAAAATCTATTCTAATATTAACACAGTAAATTGCATGAGAAAATCTTGTTAATATATCATAAAAATAGGTAACAAGTAGATAGGAAGCTGGTGTTTTAATAATTATATGATATAAATTAGAGGCAAGAGAAATGAATTTACACTCATTGGAAGTGAGTTGCAGATTATTTCTTACAGGGCAAGATCCTTTAAATTTTTTTTTTTTTTTAAATGCAATACAAAAATCAGAAATATATATACACAACAACTATATGAACTATGTATAACTCTGGTAAAATAAGTAATGAAGTGGGAAAGAAAAAAAGGAGGAGGGAAGAGGATGAGACAGAAAGAAAAAAGAGAAGTATATGAAAACTAATATTTTGACCACCAATCTAAAAAAATTAAGAATTACGCTACACTTTTCAAAGCAGTTAAATCTGCTAAGAATGACTCTCCGCAGATGCCAGCTGTGCCATCTCATCATACCAGATTTCAACCTTCAGAGATGTCCTACTCTTCCAATGCAGTGATATAATCCTGTACATCACTGAAAGGCTGGATGCAAGAGTCCAGTCTGGGAAGGATTTGGTTTGAATTCCATAGGGATATACCCAAGAACACACACTTTTGGCAAAGGTATCAGCACTGTCTTCAAAACCATGTTAACTCTAGTTATATAACTCTAGTTATATTTTCTTTCCAAAAATAATTAATACTATGGTATCACCAAAATGTGTGACCAGGCATTACCTGTAATGCATCATGTCTCTGACATGTATCTACTGGCAGTATATTTAATATTTTAAGTTTAGAGGGAGCCCCATGCTTATGAAAAATTATCTTGTGTTGTATAAAATGGAGTTTAACATCAATTGTCTATGTTCAAATATTATGAGTCCCACTGGGATTCTTTCCACTTCAGTTGTACATAGTTTATATCAGATCTGTTATGTGACATAATATATTTACAGAGTAATGGCACAGACTGAGGAAGAGAAGCAGGTTCCAAGGCATATATATATATATATATATTCTAATATTATAAAAGCCTAAGTCTGTCTGTCTATACATAATGCTTTATTCACACTCTGATTGGCTGTTTCCAATACTCCAGTACTCCAAGTGGGAGGGAGAGCTGCCATGATTCTGAAGCTGTGCTGAGGACCGGTAGGGGAGCCAAGGCCATGAGCACTGGTCTCGGCTCCCCAACCCTGCTCCCTGCAAGAGGCAGAAGAGCGACAGTATGGGGCGTTAGGTGGCAGCACTTCACCCCCGGCCCGTCCCCCTGCTACCCTCATCATTCTTGACGGGCAATTGGCTAGTCTCTCTCTCTCTTTCTTTCTTTCTCTCTCTCTGCAGTATTTGCTAAACCTAAAGCCTTAGATCCAAACTGATTTTTTCTAATTCTTGATGCAGCTGAATATATTGCCATTTGATTTTTTTTGGAAGGTCAAATTCATCATATAAATCAGAAAAGCATTTAATATGATTTCTTGCTAGAAGCTATTCTACAGGCACAGTAACTCTATCCATCCATTTTATCCACATCACTTTTTGTGGAATCCATACTTCAAAAAGGGATTGCCCCAAATAGAGGGCTTACGAGTGTAATGAAGGAAGAAATCCTAGTAAGTTTGCCAAATATTTCCAAGATTGTCACTCTTCTAAAATTGTAGGAATGAGAGACCTAGAAAGATGGAGGTAAGTAGAGCTTATGATGGTTGATAATGGAAGGGGAATATAAATGTCTGTTGAATGTTCACCTATACAAGAGAGTTATCAGTCATGTCAGTCTGACTTACTAAAAAGGAATTGTAATAGTGTCAGAGGTTTGGAAGATGAAAGCTACCTATTTCAATTGGTAGTTGCATCTTTTTTGATGGAAGCTGAATCCTTTTATGCCCAGAAAGCTGTTGAACATTTTGGTTGATTTTAATAAAAGAGGATTACAACCAATATGTTTCATAATAGGTAAATTATATGAGGTAAGACATTCATTTTTAAAATATTATGCTGCCCCCAGAAGGATCCTGCCAACCTGCTCCATTTGTACAGCTCCTGTAATATAATGGAGACAACCTTCTGAAAGTTTAGATTGCTAAAAGGAGACAAGCTCTCCTTTTTCCCGCTGCAGGTCATGACAGCTGAAATTTAGACAAGACAACCTGGGTCCCACAGCACACCAGGGTGCCATGAGATACTTATAAGGGTGCTACGATGTCCAGCTGCTATTCAACACAGTTAGTGTGACACTCACTCCTTTTTACCCACCTCAGAGGCCCACAGACAAAGGGCACTATAATTGCCTCTCCAACCCTCTGGCACTTCCTTTGCTGGCTGCTCCAAGCAGTGTGCTCTGCTGTAGATAGGCACACATACAAACACAGAGCCATGCTTTCCATCCATCCTGGATCATCCACCCTCACATGATCCCAGGGCTGGAAAGAGGGGATGCAGGGACAGGTAGTTCTAGTGCCCAGTATGGGAGTCTCTGGAGGAGCTGCCCCCTTTTTTAGACATGTCAAAAAAACATCTGCTGAAAAAGGGGGCATGGAACTGTCTCTCAACCTGTTCTCATTAAGAAATCAGGGGACTGTGGTGTCAACACCTACATAGTCAATTGCGTAGCCAACCGGCTGGAGGGCTGCACCCAGAGAGTGGTGGTGGACAGGTCATTTTCGACCTGGAGGGATGTGGGCAGTGGGGTCCCCCAGGGCTTGGTCCTCGGGCCTGCACTGTTCAACATCTTCATCACTGACTTGGACGAAGGGGTAAAAAGCACCCTGTTCAAATTTGCTCATGACACTAAGATGTGGGGGGATGTGGGCACACTAGAAGGAAGCAACAGGCTACAATCGGACCTAGACAGGTTACAAGGGTGGGTGGATGAGAACAGGATGGGATTCAGCACAGACAAGTACGAAGTGATGCACATGGGGAGGAACAACTGGCACCATACCTACAGGTTGGGAAACTCCCAACTCGTCAGTGCAGAGGCAGAAAAGGATCTTGGAGTCATCATTGACTCCAAGATGAACATGGGCTGGCAGTTTGGGGATGCAGTCAGGAAGGCCAACAGTATCTTGTCATGCATCCACAGATGCATCTCCAGCAGATCCAAGGAGGTGATCCTCCCCCTCTGTGCGGCACTGGTCAGGCCGCAGCTGGAGTACTGCGTCCAGTTCTGGGCACCGCACTTCAAGAGGGATGTGGACAACATGGAGAGGGGCCAGAGGAGGGCCACTAGCATGATAAGGGACAGCAGGGCAGGCCTTATGAGGAGAGGCTATGGGACCTGAACCTGTTCAGCCTCCACAAGAGAAGGCTGAGGGGGGATCT
>NW_017728943.1:63421827-63422889 GCF_001723895.1 Crocodylus porosus
GTCAGGGCGGCTAGGATCTGGAACCCACTTCCAAGCGAAGTGGTGCTGGCTCCTACCCTGGGGGTCGTTAAGAGGGGACTAGATGTATACCTTGCTGGGGTCATTTGACCCCAGTACTCTTTCCTGCCATGGCAGGGGGTCAGATTAGATGATCTACTCAGGTCCCTTCCGACCCTAGAAATTATGAAACTATGAACTAACACAATAACATTGTGTGGCACTTCATGACATCCTTGAAAGGATCTCAAGGCACCTCACATTGCCATGACACCTTGGTTGAAAGTCATGGGAGTAGAAAGGTTTAATATTTTTGAAAATTCCAACAGAAGCATATCTTTAGAACTGCTTGTTTTTGCATAATTAGTAGTTTCCATATACATGTAGAGAACAAAATAAAAGTAGTAAAATTGATTGATTTATAATCACTCTCAGTGCTCAAAATACATAAATGTTGCCCAGTAGATTTTTAAAGTTTGGTTACTTTTAATAACATTCTGTTATAATATAAGGAAACATCATTAAAATATGGCTTATTTCATCTGATAAATATTTTTAAATAATTTATTTTTTATTTGCATGTGTCAGGGACCTGAAATCTTATCCAATGCAGAAAATAAGTCTTATTAGAAAATATAGGCTGCTTGTAAGTTGTTTTTGAAAATAATACATCGGTTATCATAATTCCTCTTTTTTAATTAAGACCTAAGTTTTGAAGTTAAAGACCTGGGGGACCTTCTACAAGTTCAAGAAAAAGAGAAGAAATCTCGTATGAACAAATCTCAAGAAGCTCAACCAGTGGCAATGCATAGATGGTGCATATGGGTGCACAAGGGTGGAGAGCGCTGGTGCACCCCCTGACAGCCAGCACTCCCTGCTTAGGTGACAGGCAGGGAGGGCAGGCAGGAGTTCCGGTGCCTCCCCATAAGTGCTGGCCAGGGACTGGGGCTGCCAGGAGAAGTGCCTCTGGCACTTCTGGGTGCCCCACTTGCACTTCCCGGTTGGAGCAATTGGCTGCGGGGGGACCACCCCCCCAGTTGGCAAGATCAGTGATTGGCTGCGGGG
>NW_017728943.1:63423374-63475546 GCF_001723895.1 Crocodylus porosus
GCCATGGGATGGTGCTGAGACGCTGAGCTAGAGGGGGCTCTGGCAGGAGCTGAAGAAGACCCCGACTGGGGTAGAAGCACGTGTCCCAGCCCAAGGGACACGCTTGCCTAAGGCACTTAAGGTGGGGAAGTGGAGAGCCTACAGCTCTACGGTCACCCCTCTTCTCTTCCTCTTTTTCTTTTCTTTTCTTTTCTTTTCTTCTTTCTCCCCCTTATCCTTTTCCTTCCTGGTTTGGGGTCCCCCTTTGTGTGCTCATCTTGCATTGTGGGAGTGTTTTAGTTTGTTCTTCCCTCCCGTCCTATTTTCTTTACCTGCCCAGCTTCGGCTTACCCAGCTCTCCCTTGCTGGGTTTTGGGGAACTAAAGCCCTGACAGGAGATCACAGGCAATACGTGAACACGGTGGTGATTAGTGACATCCTTCTAGGAGTATCCGGAACATCACTGGGGAGGTTTCCAAAGACAAGATGTCTCAAACTTCCTGGATCCATTTGGGGCCCCAGATGCACTTCCGCAAAGGAGGAAGCATGGGTACCAAGGAAGACATCATCCAAGGGCTCACCACAAAAGATCCTGAGGCCCGTCTCGAAGGTTGGTGCATGGCTGGCAGAGGCCTTTGTGATGTCCAAGGTCAGCTACCCCCACAAAAGGTGAAACCCAGGACCTCCAGCATCGTTGCCAAGAGAACCCAAGCAGAGACATCTGCTCAGCAGGGAAGCAACTAAGGATACCACATGCTTCTGGTGTGGGAGTGTAGCAGGGCACCCTGGAATATCCCTGAAGCAGCACAGATGTGGGTTGCTGGGGCAACCAGGCTGGTCACATGACCAAAAGGGGCAGGGCCGGGCCCTTATAAACAGCTAGGCCAAAGCCTAGCTGGCAGTTCCCCTCTGGCAGCCATAGGAGCAGGAGCTCTGTGGGAGAGCTGAGCAGCTTAAGTCAATGGTTGCAGCCTGACCACTCTGACCGGCTGCAATGATGCTGGGGTAGAGAGAACCCTAACAGAGGTATGAGAGAGCCAGCATAGAGCGGAGTTGGTATTATAAGCTCAGGGTTTATGATGTGTTATAGCCGGCTGGCTTATAGTTTTGTTGACTTGTGAGTATTACACTGGAGGACCGGGTGAGGCTGTAGGGGTGTGAGAAGGCCTCACGGGAGCTCCCCAATAATCTGGGGGTTCCTGGTGCCCAGCAGGGCACAGCTAGCGGTGCCAGGCGGCCACAGCGGTTTGCGCCAGTGGCGCGTGTTAAGGGGTGTTGACCCCCGCCCTGTGGGGCGAGATGCGAGAGAAGCCCTAGTAGGGCAAGGGACTGAGACGGTGGTCCTGGGGGCCAGGCACGGCTGCAGCCACCTGAGCCCCAACCGGGTGTAGGACCAGGAGAGAGTCCCGGAGGGCTCCATAGTGCTGGGGACTCTACTGCCACAGTGGGCACGGCGTGTGAGCGCCGTAGAGGTGCTTGGTGTATAGGGGTTGAGCCCCAAGGTGCAAGAGGTGCGGCATAGACCCCAGAAGGAGCAACGAGCATGAGAAGCACGGCATAGGCCCCAGAGGGGGCAAGCCCAGTAGGGCATATGACCTGGAGGAAGGGTCAGGGGGCCAAGCACGGCTACAGGCCACCTGAGCCCTGGGCGCGAGAAGCGCGAGCAGCGCAAGGAGCGCAGCACAGGCCCCAGAGCGGGCACGAGCACGAGAGGCGTGGCATAGGCCCCAGAGGGGGCAACGAGCATGGGAAGCATGGCACAGGCCCCAGGAGCGGGTGCATGTAACCATCAGACACCCAGTGAGGTGTGGACCAGAGAGGACCCCGAAGGGTCAAGGGGGCCAGGTAAGGCTCAGGCTGCCTGAGCCTGATTGGAAGAGTATTGCTAGCGGGCCTTAGAGGGCCAGTAAGCGCAGGGGCACCAGAGATGGGGTGCTGGGTGTGAGACAAGCCCAGGAGCGCCAGAGGGGGGCGCCGAAGGTCAAGGACCTAAGAACATCCAGGAACAGCTGTGAGGTTTGGGGTGTGCTGAAGGGGAGGCAGGAGGCACGCATAGCCCTTAAGGCTGGGGTACACTGAGTCACCCTATAAGGGATGGGGAATAGTGCCAGCATACTACCGTGGACAAGGGAATCGTAGGCAGCTTCCCTTACAGAACCATAACAGCAAAGACGTGGCGGGCAAGACAAGAGGGTGCTAGGTTGCCCATGTGACATGGTAAGGGGGCGCAAGGGGGATCACGGCCGCCCCAGCGGCCCCACCCCGTGACAGGCACTTCTTGTGGGAGTGTCCTAGTAATCCTACAGAACAATGGCTCCCAGATAATGGGTCAAGAGCGCAAGTCGAAGGGCAAAGAGAACCTGAAACAACTGAACCTATGGATTGTAGCTATGTGGCTGGGAGAGAAGAAGCCATCTGGAAAAAATCTGTCATCAAAGCCTGGGTGGAGGGCTGCCGCATACAGGACACATTGGATTTAGGATGTGCTTAGTCCTTGGTGAGAGCTGACCTGGTGAGGCCCAGGGCAACTGGAAAGCCAACCCGTTGAAAGTGGCATGCCTTCATGGGGAAACGAAAGAGATCAACTGCCAGTGGATACACCTCCATGTGATGGAGCATCAAGGAGAGCTCCTGGTGGGCATAGTGCCCCAGCTGGCCTGCGAGATGCTGCTGGGACAGGACTGGATGCCGCTATATGGCACTCTGGACAGAGTTCATGACATGGATATAGAACATAGAAAGATCTGGAACCGTGAAGAGTGGCTAGGTAAAGTAGAGGAGAGTGAAGGATTTGTTGATGAGTCAGACGATATAGATCTTCACGATATTGCAAGTAGCCTGCAGTTCTGAGAGGTGCAAGAAAACTAGGAACTTCAGATTCTTCAGATGTAGGCTCATGATGCCAGGGACGATGTGACCAAGTCAACCAACAAGACCCTGCAGTCTCAGGTAAGAAACCAACTTTTATATCACATGCAAGGGAATAGATGGGGTACCCACCTGGTTCCGTCAATTCATATGGTGGCTGGCTCATTCCAACTCTGCAGGGGGGCACCTGGGGCAAGACAAGACCATCCCAAGGGTGACTAAGTGGTTTTTTTGGCTTAGATTGGGGGAGGATATTGCCCATCAATATGCAGCCTGCCCTGAGTGTCAGAAGACAAGGGAAGACCACCCTGTGCAAGCCCCTCTTCAACCCATGCCTGTGATAGATATGCCTTTTTCATGGATAGTCATGGATGTGGTAGGGCCCCTTCCCCACAGTAGCACTGGGCACCAGTATATATTGGTATTCATGGACTATGCTATGTGATACCCAGAGGCGGTCCCACTGCAAGCAGTGACCGACCGCCCCATACATAGCTGAAGAGCTGGTCAAATGGATAGATAGGATGGGGATACCAAAAGAAATACTAACAGACCAAGGATGAAATTTTATGTCCAGGGTGCTGAGGGTGGTATGTTGTACACTCCGGATAAAACATCTCCGTACCTCCATGTACCACCCCCAGACCAATAGCCTGGTGGAATGCCTTAATGGAATGATAAAGTGAATCCTACTGCACTGCATACAAGGGGATCCCCAGAAATGGGACTTGCTTCTACCACTAGTGTTGTTCACCATCAGAGACACCCCTCAAGACTCAACAAAATACTCTCCATTTGAATTTGTGTTAGGTCATCACCCGAGAGGCCTCCTCCAGGCCCTGAGGGAAGAGTGGGAACAGGATGCAGGACACATGAGAAAACTGGCCGCCTACCAGCAAGAGTTCCAATAGAGAGTATGAGTAGCCCAAGACCTGGTGCAAGGTAATGTGCAAGAAGCACACATCTGTCAGGAGAGATATGATAGTCACACCAAGGAGAGGGAATTTGAACCTGGGCAGAAGGTGTTGGTGCTTCTTCCCACTTCCACAAGTAAACTCTTGACTCAGTGGCAAGGGCTGTTCAAAATAACCTGGAGAGTCAGACCGGTAGACAAGGTACATCGACCGGTTCATCTATGAGAGAGGCAAATCTATCACATGAAACTCCTATGGAAATGGCAGGAACCTGAGGGGTGGGCCACCTTCACGGACATGGACATCAAAGACCTCAGACTCCAAGGGACGGCTAAGGAAGATGAAACAGTTAAGGTCAAAAGTCAGATCAGAATAGGGGAGGAACTATCAACATACCAAAGACAGGAAGTTCAAGCCTTGGTGAAGGAATTTTGGGACATGTTCCACGAGGAGCACAGGTGGGTTTGGAAAACCTTCCACACCATAAAGACTCTGTTAGGGGCCATAGTGCAGGAGAGGTGACGATCAGTACCCCGCCACCCCCTGCAAGCGGTTCACATGGAAATAGATATGATGCTGGAGCAAGGTGTTATAAGCCCATCAAGGAACCCCTAGAGGAGCCCTCTGGTCCTGGTACACAAACCAAACAGTTCCCTGTGGCTATACATTGACTACAGGCGTTTGAATGCCATGATGGTCTTTGATGTGTTCCCTATGTCTCACAAGGCTGAATTGGTGGAACACATAGGGAACGACTAACACATCACAACCCTAGAACTCGCAAAGGGGTACTGGCAGATCCCTGTGGCCAAAGGAGACCAGCCAAAGACAGCATTCAGGACCTCTTGAGGGCACTACGAGTTTGTTAGAATGCCATTTGGGCTCCATGGGGCAGCTGCAATGTTCCAATGCCTCATGGATTGGATCTTAGTGCCACATGCCTGTGGTGGTAAGGCACCACCACAGGCTCCCAAAGAGGAGAGGGGAATCCCTGCAGGTCCCAAACCCTGGAAACAGACCCACGGCGGGGGTGACTTAACCCTTGCCGGACAGTCGAAGCAGGAGCCAGGACCATGGCTGCAGCTGCAGCCACGCAAGCCGGCATTACGCCAGTGGTTTAATCAGCTGTTTCTTGTGTGGGGAACAGCTGGACTAAATGTGGCGGCCATACTGGCCACTGTGCGAAAGTTGAAAAGCCCTGCCGGAACAAGGGCGGAGGGGGAGCCGGGGAGAGAGAGTGCTGGTGGACAGCACGCTAGATGTGTTAAGGCTCCAGTGAGGAAGAAGAGCAGTGCAGCCTGCGCGGCTCCCTCAGGCCACGCAGGGGAAACTTTTGAGACCCCTACAGGAGGCAGAGCAGGGGAAGCCCCCAGCTCCCCACTGAAGGCCAGCTGAGGGAAGCCTTTAAGATCCCTGTAGGAAGCAGGGCAGAGCCCCCTGGAGGAAGCCGGGGCCAAGGAGGCAGCTCCGCAGACCTCTGCTCCTCAGGGGAGTATTTCTTCTGAAAATAGAAAAAGGGGGGAAAAAAACCCAAATCAAAGAGCTGAGAGAGCCTTGAGGCCAGCTGTGCCCACCCTGGGAGAGAAGAGAGCCAGCTGCATCCATGCCAACGTGGGACCCCACCCGGAGCAAGTCACAGGCAACCCCGCAGGGCGAAGGCCCCATTTTACGAACACCTTTCTGGTTGGCGAGCAGACAGGGTGTAGGGGAGATGGAGCCACGTGGAACATTGCGCCAGACAAGCTGTGAGTACTGCCATTTGTCAGGAGGCCCTCCCAGGAGGATCTCCTTTGAACCCCCCTCTCTAGGTAGTTTAACATCAAAATCATGGCAGGTGAGTTGAGGGGCAGGGCTACGCACCTGGCAGGCTGTGCAACACGTCAGGCCCCAACCATCACAATGCTGAATATCTCATGGCATATATAGACAATATTGTGTTCTCGCAAACCTGGGTGCAACCTCAGAGCCATACTAGCAGGGTTAAGAAAAGTGGGGCTGACAGCTAACCCCTGGAAATGTGCCCTTGCCCAGAAAGAGACTAAATATCTGGGGTTTTTGTTCAGAAGAGGCACAATCAGATCCTTAGCTGACAAAGTGGAGACAATCCACAACTTCACCACCCCCCAAAGCTGCTGACACCTCAGGTCCTTCCTAGGACTAACCAATTATTATTGATGGTTTGTAGCCCATTTTTCGGAACTGGCGCACCCCTGTCGGAAGCCCTTAGGGGATGAAAAACAGGGGCCATAAGATGAACGGAAGAAATGTCATGGAATTTTGAACTGCTAAAAAAGGCCTTATGTGAGGACATCATAATACACATGCCTGACTTTTGAAAACCTTTGTCTTACAGACAGACGCCTCAGAGACAGCAATCGGAGCAGTCCTCACCCAGAAGGAGGGCGGGACAGAGAGGTCAGTTGCCTACACCAGTTGCAAACTGCTACCAGCAGAGACAAGGCACATGACAGTAGAACGAGAGTGCCTGGTGATTCGGTGGGTGGCAGACCATCTCAGGTATTACCTCATGGGTAGGGAATTTAAACTAGTAACAGACCATGCCCCCTTAAGGCTCAGTACAGCCAACACTGACAACGTTCAAATTACAAGGTGGGCTTAAGTGCTACAACCATTTAAATTCCATATAGTACACTGACCAGGAAAACTTAATGTGGTGGTGGATCTCCTATCCAGATGTGGAGATGAGACCCGGTACTGCGATCCAGAATGCCAAACTAAGGAGACCCCAAGCCTGCCAAGTAGGGCTCAAAGGCTGAACAACAAAGTGCCCCAAGGCAACTTAAAGCGGGGGTTGTGCCCCAGGGACATAAGAACGGGCAAGCAGGAAACCACACCCACAGACAAACCCCACTCAAACTGGAAAGAAAAAAACTCATGTCTTGCAGGACACTGGGGAGAGACGTCCACACAGTTCATCAGCCGTGCCCATCCGCAGCTGAGGCCGGGTGACGTTGAAGGGAGACGCTGCCCAGTGAAGACAAAAGCTGGCCCTGGGAGCATGGAAATGCCCACGTCGGGAGCGGGAGAAGCAGTAGAGGATCGCTGCGCTGGAGGATCCCAACCCCGGCAAGAAGCCAGAGTGGGGAGGAGAGGCTGCAGCAGCAGGTGCTGCAAGGGTTCTCCACGCCAGGAGGAAACACCACTGGCAAGGAGCTGAAGAGTTGGCATGGAGACGAGTGGCCACAGCAGCAGGGGCTGCAAAAATCCTCTGTGCTGGGGGTGACCAGCACCAGAGTGGGTCAGAGGAACCAGCAGAGGGACCAGCAGTGGCGGCAGCAGGAGCCACCATGGAAGCTTGCATCAGTGTCAGATGGCACCGAGATGCCAAGTTAGAGGGGGCTTTGGCAGGAGCTGAAGAAGACCCCACCTGGGGTAGAAGCGCATGAAGGTTTTGTTTGTTTTTCCCTCCCATCCTATTTTCTTTACCCACCCAGTGCAGGCTTACCCAGGTCTCCCTTGCTGGGTTTCAGGGAACTAAGGCCCTGATGGGAGATCACGGGTGATATGTGAGTGCAGTGGCGATCACACATCACCTAGGTGGGCATCCTTCTAGGAGTATCCAGAACATCAGTAGGGACGTCTCCAAAGACAAGGCATCTCGAACCGCCTGGATCCAGTGGGGGCCCCAGATGCCCTTCCACAGAGGAAGCGTGGGTACCAAGGAAGACATCATCCAAGGGCTGGCCACAAAAGATCCTGAGGCCTCTCCTGAATGTTGATGCATGGCTGGGATGTAGGGGAGGTTGGAGCCTCATGGACATCTGCCAAGGGATGTGACAACTCTGGAGGTATTCTCAATGGAGACCCCCTCCACTGAAGATCCATCCAAAGTCATGGCAGGTGAGTTTGGGGGCTAGTCTGAAGGTGATCAAAGAACTCTCTGGGGTTTACACAAGGCTACTTGATGCACAAGACCAGCTGCCCGTGTCAAGGCAGCATGAGAACGGATCATTGAACGGAGATGGGCACATGGGGGCACATTCCCCCCCAACTCAGGAGGCACCAGTTGCCCATAAGCTCAACTCCAGCCAGATAAAATGAAGCAGAAATTAAGTGAAAAAGGTAGTAATTTGAACAAAAAAGAGATGGATTTAATAGAATGACAACACAACTTGACCAAGCTGCTGCACAGGTACAAGGGTCAGATTGGACCACCTCTAGTTGCTTTTACAACTACTTTTTGGTACTAAGGTTGATCAACTACACGTTTCAAGATACTTGAATATTGTTTCATGTACATATACTGGGGACATCATATTCTTAATTGGCCTGCAATTTTCTGAAAAGTCTGAGACCTCGATAGCAAAAACTTATCACACAGACTCTGGCCTTTATGTAGGATTCACTGGAATTCTGAACAGACTTAGTTCATTAAGTATCGTAGAGCAACAATGACATCTGGTGGCAAGTTCTGACCTCAGCTGGACACTGTCAAATAATCTAGGCTGGAATTTAGAATCTACTTTTTGAACCTCAGTAGGTCAAAGGGAATGGGATTCTAAGGGCATGTTCCCATGAGTACACAAGTGCAGGGGTGCACATATCCTGGGGAACAAATAGCAGTGGCATATATTTGTGCTGCTGCTATTTGTCCCAGGGCACACCCCTGCAAGCACACTCCAATGTGTGTCAAAGGGACCTGGGTGGGGTAGGAGAGGCTGGGACCAGCACCTGTGCTGGCACCAGAAGTCTTACCTGGGGTTTTGGGGGTCTCCCAGGGTAACAGTGGTGCCAAGCCAGTTGCTCAGAGCCTGGCTGGCAGCCAGAGTGTGGTTCTGGCCTGCCAGGTTCCGGTTTCTGACAGTGCATGCTGCTGCCATGTCTGTTGTGCCCCTTTTTTTGAAGCCAGGGTCTCCTGGTATAACACCCCCCCCCCCCCGGCTTCCTGCTGCACTGGAAATTAACCATGCAGTACCTCAAACTGCACATGCATATTGATGGGGACACACCCTAAGGGATGTCCCTGAGCTAAAATTAGGCTGTGACGGAGTTAAGGCTGAGGGTATCTTACACTGAATTTGTATTCACTAACAGTAACATTAGAAACTCCAAAAATTCAGAGTTCAGGTTAAACTTAGAGAGAACCAAATATTTGCAAGAAGTCAAAACCTTAATTATATTATTTTTATTAATTTCAGTCTCTTGTGTATCTTTGTTCATTTCACACTCAATAACAGTTTGCAGGGTCGTGTCTCACAATATGCTAAGAAGTTATTTGTTGATTAAGGATGTTGTCCTAAAGATTCTAGGAAATTTGATGCTTGCAGAAGCCACTGTGCTGACTTAAAGAAAAGGCCAGTGTCACTTTTTTGTAACTTTTTTTCTGTAATGGCTTCTTTGTAATCTCCAATTATTATCTACTCTTTTCAGTCACTGAAGTGCCATGATTTCACAATTTGGATTTGTGTAAGTACAGAAACTAACTGAGTGTACACTAATAATTAGTGTCACATGGAATATTAATTAAGAATGGGGTAAATGGGGACAACCGCACCTTGTCATGCATCCACAGATGCATCCTGAGTAGGTCCAAAGAGGTGATCCTCCCCCTCTATGTGACACTGGTCAGGCCGCAGCTGGAGTACTGCATCCAGTTCTGGGCGCCACACTTCAAGAGGGATGTCAACAGCGTGGAGAGGGTCCAGAGGAGGGCCACTCGTATGATCAGGGGACAACAGGGCAGGCCCTATGAGGACAGGCTGCGGGACCTGAACCTGTTCAGCCTCCACAAGAGAAGGCTGAGGGGGGATCTTGTGGCCTGTTATAAACCAGTCAGGGGGGATCAGCAGGCACTGGGGGAGTCACTGTTCCCCCGAGCACTACCGGGAGTGACCAGGAATAACGGTCACAAGCTGGCAGAGGGTAGGTTTAGGTTAGACATCAGGAGGCGCTACTTCACGGTCAGGGCGGCTAGGGTCTGGAACCAACTTCCAAGAGAAGTGGTGCAGGCTCCTACCCTGGGGGTGTTTAAGAGAAGGTGAGATGCGCATCTTGCTGGGGTCTTTTGACCCCAGTACTCTTTCCTGCCATGGCAGGGGGCTGGACTAGATGATCTGCTCAGGTCCCTTCCGACCCTAGAAACTATGAAACTGGACTTTATCATGCTATCTGTTTAAATTTAAAGGCCATAAATGAACTCAGCTCTGAATTTTCCCCCATTTCAATGCTGGGTTTCTTGTTTTTTAGTAATTCCAGCATTCTTGTTCTCTCAATATGTTTACCGTCTCTTCAATTTATATTTTGTTTAGATTTTTGCTTGAGGGTTTCCTAATTTTTTTAAAGAAGTTTGAGATATTTTACATGAATACCAATGTTGGGAGAGAGCATCAGAGGCAGCAGACTAGGTGGGATCATGAATGGAGATCTTGGTACAGGATATGTTGTTCTAACCAGTCTGTATTCCCCAGACATGGATAGAAACTGTGGGAGATATAGAAACCCCTAAGGTCAGATGAAACTCAGTTTAGCTAGTTTGTATTGTGCCTTCTTGATCGTTGCTGCCTTCCTACAACTTTCTTGTGCATTTGGTGGAATATTACAAATGTAGCTATGTCATGTAAATATGGCCATGGATCCCACAGTTCTCCATAGTTATATCCCTTTTGCATTCGACCTTTCCCTCAGGCTTGGTTCCAAGATGATGGTGTGTTTTTTAAAAGGTCGAGTACCATCATATACCATATTTTCTCACATGTGACATTTTTGGAAGGCAGAAGGTAGAGAAATATCTGTTCAAGAGTTGTAGCTAACTATGTGACATAGAGTAAGTTCTCCTGGGAAGAGTGTCCAGGAAGGGTGGTATCCCTGGGTGAGATAGTCTTCTGGATTGCCTCCACACTCTTTGTTCCCAGGAGGACTTACTTTATGTCACACAAAAAGCAACACTGCTTGTTCTTTACTGTAGAGCAGTAGCAACACTGTTTGTTCCTTACTGCATGTAGTTCCTCATATACGTTCCTGTAAATAAAGTATTGTTTCCATATCATAAGCCTCAACAAGATACCAGCTGTTAACTTACTATTTCAGGGACACACTACTGTGCTCAGCCAATAGCCATGGCTATGAGACTCTTAATACAGGACCTGTCCCTTCAGCTTGCTGAACCAGACAAGCAACAAGAACTTTGGCAGCTGCATGGCATGCACGCTCTCTCCAGGTACGCTTGTTTTTTTAGTGAAGCAAACATCTTCCCCACGTAATGCATATATTCCAGTTTTAGTGGGGGGGGGCGCTGATTTTGGGGGAGGTTGTGTGAGAGAAAATACGGTGTGATTGCATTATACATCTTGCTGTGATTGTGTTTCTGTGCGTTAAGATAATGAAGTTTAGGAAAGTTGTAAATTTCTGCTGCATCCTACTTGCAGAGAGTGTTAATGATTATACCTCTGCATGGCTGATGGTGATGGTCAGAGAATTTCCCCCTGGAATATACAATAATGTCTGTTCTTTTTAGGGACCATTAGAGAAGGTAATGGAAGTTAGTCAAGGGCTGGCACACTGAACTATTCCAGTGTTTGAATACATTACTTGACTGTGAAGATGTTTGAAGTGCATTCCAAATCTAACCGTAACACGTGTACATGATAAATATTTTTGTGTACAGAAACTCACTTTTAAATCAAGTAGTGAAGGTCATAAATATGGAATATCTGAAGAACTTGTGGTGGTCTATCATTCAGATCATCCCAGCTGAAAATAAGGTGAGGGAATAAGTGCAGACTTTTATTTTTTCTAGATAAAATAATCACTTACTTTACCTGTAAACTACTACTTAAAAATTACAATAAAAAAAAAAAATGCCCCAAACCAAAAAACTCAGCCTCTGAAGACAGTAAGTGCCAAATTGGGAAACTCAATGTATTTATTAAATTAAAAAGAGAGGAAAATGTCAGGTTTAAATATAGAGGTGCTGTTGGTGGCTCCATCATTTGTCTAATGCTGTCCTAGCCAGAAAGGCTTCTTTTTTTCTCTCCCTAATACAATTTTTAGTGATCTATTGTTTGATAAACATCTTCTGAAGATCTTTACCAAAGTCCTCCACTTTGAGATTTGTGTTGCTTCCAAAACTGCAGGATTTGGCTTAAATCATTGAGAAGGAGAGGCTAATGTTTGTAAAACGGAGAAGGATAACGCTGGTAGCTAGAGAAAAAAATGAAGCTTTCTGAAAAGTAGAGGAAAAAAGGTGTGTGTGAATTGTCATGTTTTTATTGTTTGTAGAGTGTGAGTTTCCTTTTAGTGATGCTGGTGCATTTTCTCTTGTGATAAAATGTTCAATGAGTGCTCTGGTGCCATACCTTTCCTCCCTGAGGACCAGATGAGCAGTGCCAGGTTGATTTATGAGCTGCATGCAGTCCATGGGCTCAGTCTGGTGTAAGGTGGGGAGGAGCGGGAGGGGGTGGTGCAGCCCAGGTCCAATCCCTCCACATGGTAAAGATCCACCCAGGGCCTGATTCCTCCATGTTGGGCCAGTCTAGGTGCATGGAGCTTAGAAGTTTGGCAGCAGGAAAGCAGTGGCAGTGTTACTATTAATTGTCACTGCTCCCCTGCTGCCAATTTTCCAGAGCCATGGGAAGTCCTATGAGTTGGATGACATGGCTCTGTGAGCTAGATCTTACCTGAGGGCCATAGGTTGAGCATAACCTGATTTACAGCAGTGGTGCTCAACACCCCAATTGTATACAGCGGAGCCCCATCTGCCTGCATGGAAGGGGGCACAGCTGGAGTGCAGGGGGATACAGCAGGCCAGTTTCTGCCCTTAGCCTGGCCCCAACCCAGTTGCATGAAGAGAAGGGGGTGTGGCCTGACCCTGACCTGGCCATGTAGAAGGAGGGTCATTCTCCCCCGATACCAAAATTCCTGACCTGTAGGGAGCTCCATGGGCCAGATTGCAAGGCTCTGCAGGCCATACTTGGCCTGTGGATGAGACGTTGAACACCCCTGGTCTATTGCATTGATATGATAGAAATGTGAAAGATTTTGCATCAGTGCTGTTAAAAAAAAATTATAATTATACAGGTGGATTTTGTATCACTGACAATGTATTTAGGTTAGGTTGCAATTTTTCAACTCAGTGCTTTGATGAGATTAAAAAAAATAAAAACAGCTGTAAGGTTTAACACAACTGATGTTACAGCTGTTTATTATGCTGGGAAGAGGAAGAAAAAAATAGATTACATGTTTAAGTCAGATAAATTTAAATACAATTTAACCAGCATTATGAAATGCAACAAGTTAAAAATCACCACGCAACAATTCACTAATTCATTATTTTATATATTTTTATATCATCTATTTTCTCACATATCACATGCCTTTAAATAAGAGACACCTTTTTCGAGAATCACAGAATCATAGGGCTGGAAGGGATCCCTAAGAGTCATCGGGTCCAGGCCCCTGCATGAGCAGGAAAGCCATCTGGGGTCAGATGACCCCAGCCAGGTGACCGTCCGGTCTTCTCTTGAAGACCTCTAGGGTAGATGATTGCACCACCGAAGCGGGGCGGGGGGCTTGTTCCATAGTCTGAACACCCTAGTTGTGAAGACCTTTTTCCTAATGTTCAGCCTAAAACTATCTTCCAGGAATTTATGGCCATTGGTTCTAGTTTTCCACCATGGTTCACTGGTGAACAGTTGTTCACCAAGGCCCTGATGTATGCATCTGATACAGCAGTAAGCCACAATCAGGTCCCCTCTCAGCCTTCTTTTCTTTAGGCTGAGGAGTCTGAGATCCCTTAGCCTCTCCTCATTTGGTTTGACATGCAAGTCCCTGATCATATGGATGGCCTTTCTCTGGACCCTCTCGAGCTTTAGCACTTCCTTGTTGAAGTGCGGTACCCAGAATTGGACACAATACTCCAGCTGCGGCTGCACCAATGTTGAGTAAAGCGGGAGAATCACTTCTTTGGATTTACTGGAGATGCATCGATTGCATGCCAGAGTTTTATTGGCTCTAGTGGCTATTGTGTCACATTGCCAGCTCATATTCAGGCTGGGGTCTATTGTTACTCCCAGATCCCTTTCATTTGTAGAGCTGGTCAGGTTAGCAATGCCCAGCCTGTAGGTGTGCTGGGGGTTCTTCCTTCCCAGATGCAGCACTTTGTCTTTCTCTATATTGAACCTAATTTGGCTCTGTTCTGCCCAACATGCCAACTTGTCTAGTTCTGCTTGTATCTGCAGCCTATCTGTGGGTGTGTCCACACAACCCCATATCTTGGTGTTGTCTGTGGACTTTTCATCCCCTCATCCAGGTCATTGATTAAGATATCGAACAGCACTGGACAAAGTACCAACCCCTGGGGTACGCCGCTGCCCACATCTTGCCAGAATGGCGTCGAGCCATTCATTCAGACACTTTGCATCCTACTCCACAACCAGTCTCGCACCTACTTGATGGGCCCGCAGTTGAGTCCAATATCTTCCAGGTTTCTGATCAGTATCTTGTGGGATACCAGGTCAAAGGCTTTCTGGAACTCGAGGTACATGATGTCAGCAGCTTTTCTCTCATCCAGGTAATGAGTCACCTGATCACAGAAAGAAATGAAGTTGGTCAGAAGATAAAAGGTTTTTTGTTTTTGTTTTGTTTTTACAGAGACATGGTTGCATGCTGACAACATGTAGGAAGAGTGGATTCCAGTCCTCTGCATTAGTAGCTCTCCTCTTGCAGCTCTGCAACTAGCAGCGTTGACAGGGTTAAAACGTTGTCAGTGACATTGTGACAGTGTTAAAGCTTTAACTGAGGAGCTACTAGGAGAAAGCTAGTGCTGCAAAGGATTGGACTCTTCCCCTATTGCGTGCAGCCTACTTACTATGAAATTAGCTCCCAGGAGCCATCCCACATTAAATCAGCTTCCTCATTTAAACAGGTGCTCCGATTTTGGAAGGCTAATTTTTTGGGGAAAGTGCATGTGGTGTGCGATACATATTCCTAAACTGTTTTAAAAATAGTTGTGTTAAAAAAGAAAAAGAAATTGGTTGCTTTCTTTACACTAATATGTTATAGTAATGGGGGAAAAGTTATTTAATTTACATATATACTACCAATGTTTTTAAAGGTGTTAAAACAGAAGTGTTCAAGTTTGTGTACAATTTGGATGTATGATGTTAGGTTCTTTAGGGGAGCAGTCTTGGGCCCTACAGTCTTAACACAAGATTTTTTTGTTCCTCACCAGGCAGCTTGTTGAGGTGATTCACAGCTAAAAACAAAATACACCACACACTGCACAAATGGAATTATTTCAGATTCCTTAGATGGTTTAAAATAGTATATATGTCAATCCATATACCCATGACAGCACAATTGATTGAACCTTCCAGCACTTCAGTTAAAGCATAAATTAAAATATTATGTATCTACACAGGCACCAGTAACATTTTTATGTCATATTACACTAGCTTTAATTAGCTTTGGTCACCTTCTTGGTTAAATGCCTCTAGCCATAAAGAAGCTTTAAATTATGTCACCTCTTCACTTTCTTATCTAATCTGAACAGTAGTTACTTGCCTTAAAGAAAAGACTTCATAAAAAAAAATATCAGAGATGTTCCATAAAGACAGAAAGGCTTTGTCATGGGGAGGAACAGAGGGAAGACCCCAAAAGGCCAGGAGGGAGCCTCGGGGTCAGGAAACCTCAAAAGGAAATGAAAATAAAAGAAAAAAAAAAGAGAACTTTTTACCTGCAGCAGGATCCACGGTGAACCCTACAACTGCAGTCCACTGGCAACTGGCCCAGAGGGGCAGATGCCTCTATTGGCTGTGCAGTCCCCATCTGAGTCTGGCAGGTGCACAGCAGGTCACAGCCAGGCAGCAGCCCCCACTGCCAGACTGCTGCAGTGGGTAGAGGGTGCAGGGAACTCTCAGGGCTGCTTCAGCAGTCCAGCTGGCACAAGGGGTAGTGTCCACAGGTACCAATTGTCTGGGCCCCAGAAGCTCCTGAGGGCTAGTAGCCCTGAGCTACTTGCCATGTCAGCTTTTTATACTGCTTGGGCTCTAGCTCCGTCTGGCTGCAGATCTGGGAGGAGTCAGGCAGGGTTATTTTGCCCCAAGTGGCACAATTTGTTCCACAACAAAGTACATGTCCAAGCACGTTTCCTGAAGCAAAAAGCCCCAGCTCAAATTTGTGCCTCTTCTATTTGAGCTGCTGCAAGTGCACATGCTTGCATGTGTGGATGTGCCCCAGTGATGCTTGCAAAACAGAAAACAAAAAGGGTCAGGGTATTTATCGTGCTCCTAGTACAGACTCCAAGTTTTCCTCTACCCTCAGTACTGCTCTGAGTCCTTCCTTTACCATCCCAAATCCTGCCCCTGGGCTCTTCCATCAGGAGTTCTGTCCTCTACAGCTCCTATGGCCAGCCTGCCTCTCTGGCATGGGCTTATTACACCCTTCCTGGGTCACCTGACCCTCCATTTCTACTCCAGGTCCATCAGGCACTATTTGTACCTGTGCCAGGGAGCCATTTTGTTTCAGGCATCTCTGCCTGTTAACTCTGCTTCAGAAAAAAAGAAAAAGTAAAGAAAAGCGGAATAAACCTAGGAAATGAGGGCCAGTCACCATTAGATCCCCTCCCTCTCTAGTAATGGGGTAGGGGTCCCATTACAGCTTGCTTCTGCGAAGACCAGCTGACTGCCACTATGAAAAAGTACTCCTGTACTTTGGATCCAATACTGCAGCAAACAGGTGATGAATTATAGTATTTGCTGTACAGCCAAAGAAGCATTGTGCTTTATTGACCTTATCCAATATTTCCAGGTAGCTACATTTAATTTATTCTAGTACTCCAGTGTATTTCTGAAGGGAATACAGACAGTTTTGGAACATATGATTTTTAATTGGGTTTGTTAAGTTATTTCAGACCTCCTGTTTGCATTCATCTAAAACTGCTAGGAAGCTCTTTCTGACATCAGTTATCTGAATGCTCGTAATTTGTCACATAAAACACTTAGGTAATCTCCAGTGTACACTTGTAGATTCTTTTTCTCCTGTGGAAACACACACACACCCTTTAATAAGAATGACTTCTAAGTTTCTCTATTGGAATTAGGATCTTCTGTGATTCAATGGTATATGACTATAGAAGGGCATATTACAACTTTGGTCTAGTTTTTTTTTAATAATGTTACATTTTTACTGACAAGTAGGATTCAGCTGAAGAATGTAATGTTTATGTAGAAGACTGAAGTTTCTAGTGCAATAAATAAATAATTTCTCTTCTACTTTGCAAGCAGAGAATCTTAAGAACATAGTTCAGTTCAGAAAAATGAATTGGAATTATAATAAGTGCAGTTCTGAATGAAATCCTGCAAACAGATAAAGCAGGGGGAGAAAAGTGTTGTAGAAACAAATGGTTGAATGTGATATTTTATTCAAGAAATAAAATTAAAGTAAGTTGTATTCCCAGAAAAAATATGGAGTATCAGGATGTCTTGCTATAAGTTAGTCATGATGCAGTTCTTAACTTGCCTGGGCAGACAGGTACCACCATTGCAGGCCATAATGCAAGAGTGGAGGACCTGACTACACTACAGTCCATATAGAGCCTGCAGTCCTTCCTGAGTAGGAGGCTGCCTCTGCTGCTTCCTCAAGTACCCCTGTGGACTGCAACCATCTCATTATGGGCTACCAACATGAAGAAATGGGAAAGAGTGAGGAACAGCACAAATACCATGATGGTCAGTCCTGCTACAGGAGGGGAGGATCCAACCAGCCTCCAGCCTCTATGAAGAGGACAGCCTTGACAAACACTGATGGTTAATTACTACAAACTGGAGGAAGTGAATTGAATTGTTAACAATATAGGCTTATACTGAGATCTCAGATGGAACAGACAACAAATAATGTCAATAGTTCTCCTTTGCAAAATTCAGGTAACCCAGTAACAGTTAATGATCAGTAAATTATAGAGAGGAGGTTGAATGAATATTTAACTTGGCTTTCAGGTAAAAAGCAAAGAAACCAAAAAAGATAATGGGGAAGTAAGATCCTCTATACCAGAGACTTTATCTAAAGTTTAAAAAAGGGGTTATCCATCAGCATACACTGATGAATAACAACATAGAATATGAACCACAGGGAGTCTCAGAGATGGATAAAAATGTATCTGTAGTAACTTCACTATGGGATGGTGTGGGATTTTGTTTTTGTGTTCTTAAATAATTGTGTTACCATATATGGAACACAGTTAAAACTCATTGAGAGAGCAGCTAATACCACCTCCATCTTGAAATGAGTGAAATCAGGCTGGTTGGAAAAATAATGTAACTAATAGCACTGTGTGAAGCTTAGTCACTGATTTGATTTGGCAGAGATTTGGCCCAATTTGGTGGCCAGATCTCCGAATCTGAATCGAATCAGGAGACCCTTTAATCTCTCCAAATTGAATTGGAACCCTCTGAATCAGTTTGGAGAGATTTGGATTCAATGATTTAGACATAGACACAGCTTTAAATGTTTTTTCTATGTACCTCAAGGTACCAGGTGGCTCGTGAATGCTGAGATGGTGGGGTGCATGAAGCATCCCATGAGAGCATAAGGGGGTCCCCAGCGCGCTTGGCAGTGGACCCGGAGGTGGATCAGAAGCATTTTTGGTCCACTTATGGGTCCACTGCAGTGCATGGAGGACCCCATCTCACCTCCCAGCTTGGCAACTGGAGCCTCCTGGGTTGGGTGCGGCACCCAGGGTCCCCCTGTGGCTGATCACTGAGCCAGGCAGGGCATGAGGGGAGTCTCCTGTGGGCTCAGCGGTGGACCCAGAAGTGGACCAGAAGTACTTCCAGTTCACTTCCAGGTTCACCACTGAGCATGCGGGGGCCCCCGCCCACAGTCTTGTGGGATGCTCCATCTCAGCATTCATGAGCCATGCCTGGTACCTTGAGGTATGTAGAAAAAACATTTAAAGCTGTGTCTATGGCTGAATTGCTGATTCTCTGAATCAACATCGAATCTTCACATCTGAATTTGGCTAAATCAAAGTAGGACAGTGATCTGAATCAACGAATCAAATCACTGTCCCCCAAATCAGGCCGAATCCAAATCAAATATAGCTCACTTTGCACTCCCCTAGTAACTACCTCAATCATGTCTAATGGGAAGCTGCTTATTTTTCAGGGTTTGGCAATATCCCTACTGGAAAAATTAGCTCTTATATTCTGCAAAGAACAATTTTACACCTATGGCCTCATCCCTGCCTTGCTGCCCAAAACTGGAGGTTGTCACTATCAACCTAGCTTTCAGAAAGGCAGGTCAAATAATCTTACTGAGCTCTTTCAACTGACAGCTGGTGGCAGCAAATCACAAAAGGTAACTGATTTTAAATATGTATCAAAGTCTCCAGATCACAGGAAATTCCCATTCTGCATTTATCTTGCCAAGTGAATCTTATGACATACCATCTTTTTCAGGAGTACCTTAAATATGCCAAAAATATCTTAAAGACAAGGTCATATGTGTAAATACCATGGATAAATCTGAGAGTAGCAGATGTCTGGGCATTATAGTAATTTAAAAATTGTTTCTGTAATCAAATCCATTATTTTATCTTATCCAATTTAAATAATAGGCATAAACAGAATGGAAGCAAGCCTTCAAATATTTAAAGGCTGCTGCTTAGAGAAAAATCAGGTTACTTTTTATTCTGCATGCATGTGCACACGCACACACACACACACACAGTGTGCTTGTGCATACTCACTTACCTGCAAATTGTACTTTTTTACTTATTAAGGTTGCAAAATCAACCAATCAGAAGTTCAGAAATGCCTGAAGGAAAGTTGCTTGTACATCCTTAAATTGGTCCCTTTGTGTACATGTATTACTACAGAAGCTTTAATTTTTCAGTTATGTTGAGCGTTGGCAACATAATTTTGGTGGATTTTATCTTGCCAGATTCTAAAAAAGATATGCCACTGCTCTGAATTTGCACTGAAGACTCACTAAGAATCAGGACCTAATACTTTATACTATCAAAAAATGTTTGGCACTCTGCACTTCACTCTGCATCCATAAACATGAATTTAAAGCCTCAGAAACTATAACTTGATCATCAGAGAGCATAGGGAAGATGAGCTAGAGTCTTATAAATAAGCAAAGCAGAGGTATAAATATTGTAGAATTCTCCACTTTTTTACATACTTAATGTTTAAAAGCATGACAAAAAATATTGTAAATGTTATGTCAGTTATTTTAGTTACATGACAACTATTGAGTATTTCAATATACAAGACAGAATGCTCTGAATGCCAGTGCAAATGCATTTAGAACTGGAAAACAAATCTTTTTCTGTTGAGAATCTTTTTCAGAAATATTAACTAACATTTCAAATTGAGCATTAAGCACTCAAGGGTAAGTATTGATATTCCTGTATACTAATGCTATTTATAAGGCTATCAGAGTATGTCTACATGTGTAATTAATGTGAAGCAATAAACTCTGAAATTTATTGCTCCAGGGAGCAATAAACTCTAGGGTTTATTGCCATTTGAACGTATGCTCAGGACTATAGTATGTTGAGTTGGGTTGGAGCTGCCCCAGCTGGCAGAAGGCCTGGGGAGTCAACCTGCCAGCCTGGGTCTGTTCTCCCCAGCTCAACATGTTACAGGGTAGGAGGGAGGGGGAGGAACTGGCTGGAGCCTAAAGGTGCTTCAGTATGGGGTTAGCCAACAGGCAGCCCCTGCACTGAAGCACCCTCATGCCCCAGACAGGTGGGGCACTATCTACAGGTGTGCTGCCAGGGAGTTTTTTAGTCCACAGTGGGCACATCTACATGTGCATTAATGCACCATAATTACAGCACATTAAGTTTAGTACCTATAAAAACAGGTATTAACTTAATGCGCTGTAATCGGCACTATTGCACAGTAGGCCTGTGCAAAGCAGTAAGTATTTGATTCAGATTCAGCTGACTTGGAGGCACAGTGATTTGATTTGGTGATTCGAGCCACTGTCCCAGTTTGATTCAGCTGAATCGGATTTGGAGACTTGGTGCTGATTCGGAGATTCGGCCATACATTATAATGGGGAATCACTAAAATACCTATAACTTTGTCATTATTTTGCAGATTTAGATGAAAAAAGCAGAGATGGTGGCACCTTCTAAGGGCATGAAGTCTGCCAAGTTTCAAGGCAATAGGTGCAGGGGTTGCTCTGAAAGTGCTTCTCAAACGGTTGAAAGCAAAACTCATATCACTTGTATGTGTTAAGGAGTGCAGGTAGTAGCCGTGTTGGTCTAAGGACATAGGCAGATAAGGTTCTTTAGGTCAATCTGATATCTTTTATTAGACTAACTGAATAGTTGGAGAAACATATCTTAGCAAGCTTTCTGGTTTAAAAACCCTTTGTCATGCTGAGAAAGCATCTGCAGTTGCTGTGTACTCTTCCTGGACGGAACAAATAGTAAAGAAGCCAGAGGCTGGTCTGCATGCAAGAAAGCCAGTTCAGCTCATGGCATTCTTTGCTGAACATTAAGCTGAAACGATACTTTCGGTGAGATTTATGAGTACACATTAACCAAGTTCTGCTCTGTCATATTTAAAAGAGAATATATTTGCACATAAAAATGAAAAAAGTCATGTTTGAAACCTCTTGGAAAATTTTATCTGGCTTGAAGCTAAATATCTGACATGAAATGTGTTTTGGTTTGTTTGACTTAAATTTGAAAAATAGAGTGATGGCAGGAAGGCAAGATAAGAAATATCAGTAATTAACTTGAAAGTTATATGGAGCTTTCTGGTGTCCAGTGATGGAGGAAGAATGTAGGCTAGGACCTGCTGCGTTCTTCTGATGGCTTTGTCTATTTCTTGATATATCACATGACTTGCCATGACTTGTCTAACACATGGAGGATGGCATCCTACGCTTCTGAATGAGGTGAGGACTAGCTTGTTGCTATAAGAAGTGTCTCTGTGTATGTGTGTATAAATTATTTATTGTATAATAACATCACTTTTAGATTATTATAATTGTAACCTGGGTGTACCAAAGTGTGCAAGCCACTTCCCAATAGGAGGGGATAGTCAACAGGGTGTATATTCGGGAGATGAAAACTGCAGCTTGCTCACAGCTTCCCCTTCTCCAGTATCTCTATAAAGGAAGGCCAAGACACAATATCTTGCCCATATACATGGTTTATTCAGATGCAGAATAAAAGGGGAGGGGATAGAATAAACTGGATGGGTGATGAAGATAACTATTTACATATAATACATTCAAGTCAACAGATTACAGAACAGGTAAGTATAGCAGTCCCCAAGACCCAAGAGAGAAACCTCGTCCACGGATCCTCAGACGGTAAGTATTTCCCAGCAATTGATGGGTAATCACCCACGAAATGTAAAGATTTCACAGATATCATAGACATTAGGGCTGGAAGGGACCTCGGAAGACCATTGAGTCTAGCCCCCCACCTGAAGGGCAGGAAGTTAGCTGGGGTCAAAGCACAATCAACAGTTAATAAACACTCCAGAATAGAAAACACAACAAGCAATTAATAAACACTCCAAAATGTAAGGTGTGGTAATCCCAAATACCTGCCTCCTCTAGAGGTGTGTGTCTCTCTCTAGCTTAAACCCCCTCTAATGGAGCTATCCACTGTGTCCCTCCCCAGTGGAAAACCCCTTGCCTGAGAACTCACGCTTTCCGCTGAGTAGGGGTTGGAGACTTGAGCTGTCTTGAGTGATTCCCAAGGTCCTGGTCCCTCTCAGACTCCCCGTGCAGCGACACCTACACCGTCTGGCCTTGTGCCGGGATCGGAGACCCAAGCCACCTTGAGTGGCTCCCAAGGTCCTGGTCCCTCCCGGACCCTCTGTGCAGCGACATCTGCACCAGCTTGCTGTGCTCTTTCATGGCGAGGGGTTGGGGATATGGCTCTCTTCCAATGGTGGAGTGTTCAGGCTCTTCAGGGCAACTGGAAATGACCCATGGGTAGCTGTTCCCCAGCCCCTGCTTCTTCTTTATTTTCCGTTCCTTGTCATCTCCCCCCACCTCCACATACTGTGCATGCAGCTCCTTATATACCTTTTTGGAGCTCCACCCCATGATTTAAGACTGGTCAACTGGGGGGAGGTGGAGCACAGTTTTCAATTTGATCTGCTCCTCACCTCACCCTGACTCCTCCCAACGCTCCTCCCTTGCTGGTCTCTGAATGGTGGGTTTGCCCCACCAATCGCTTTGGCAATTCTCTAAGCCCAAGGAACTGGGAGAAGATAGGCAAGTTTGCCACATAATTATAGATTACTTTCATTTTTATGTCCACATTTACACTGTAATAGTGTGATGAAGTGGCTATGCCTGTTGACTGGAAGTACCCACATTCCATCCCTTCTGCAAGCTCCCAGAAAACCCTCCAACTTGTCTGCCACAGCTCATTTTGATTTTAGGGTCTCCAGTTAGCACTATGGAGCAGTGGAGTTTAAGGAAGCTCCACAGCACTAGGGATGAAGGCCATCTCAGGACTGCGTTGCCAGTATTTCCAGGGCTCTCTCCAAAGGTTTCTCTCGATCTCTACAGGACTTTGCCAGTAATCCTGAAAAACACAGAAAAATGCAAGGTTCTCCACCTTGGGAGGAAAAACCTGCAGCATGCTTATAGGCTTGGTAGTGCTATGCTGGTTAGCACTACAAATGAAAGGGACTTGGGGGTCATGGTTGACCACAAGATGAACATGAGCCTTCAGTGTGATGCTGTGGCTAGTAAAGCGAGCAAAACACTGGCTTGCATCCATAGATGCTTCTCAAGCAAATCCCAGGACATCATTCTCCCATTGTACTCAGCCTTGGTGGGGCTGCAGCTGGAGTACTGCGTCCAGTTCTGGGCTCCACAATTCAAAAAGGATGTGGAGAAGCTTGAGAGAGTCCAGAGGAGAGCCATGTGCATGATCAGAGGTCAGGAAAACAGACCTTATGATGAGAGGCTGAGAGCCATGGGGCTCTTCAGCCTGGAAAAGCGCAGGCTCAGGGGTGATCTGGTGGCCACCTATAAGTTTATTAGGGGTGCTCATCAGGATCTGGGGGAACATCTGTTCACCAGAGCACCCCAAGGGATGACAAGATTGAACAGTGAGAAATTCCACTGTGACCGATTCAGGCTGGACATAAGAAAAAACTTCTTCACTGTCCGAGCCCCCAAGTTTTGGAATAGACTGCCACCAGAAGTGGTTCAAGCACCTACATTGAACACCTTCAAGACACATTTGGATGCTTATCTTGCTGGGATTCTATGATTCCTGCTGACTTCCTGCCCCTGGGGCAGGGGGCTGGACTCGATGATCCTCCGGGGTCCCTTCCAGCCCAAATGTCCATGAAATCTATGAGATCTATGAAATCTACACATGCCCCTGTTACTGCACATGCCCCTGTTACTGCCTTTAATACTTCCCTTTGGAAGTACTAAATAACGGTGCGTAGTAACAGCCTGTACTGCACCATCTGCATGGTGCACAGTTATTTGTAGCCATGAGCTACACTGAGGATGCATGTCGCTGGAGCAATGTAGCTGTGGCATCACAGTTTTTACCCACTGACTCATAGGCGACTCTGAGATTGGCCTAAAAACATTTCTGAATGTGTAAGCACTTGTTTGATTACCCCTGTAATTCACATTCTTCATAATGCTGTAACATCATCTGAACAATAGCTGTACTTGTTACACATTCATTTTAGACAGTTCCTAGAGCTCCTAACCCCTGGATTGTCTACATGTTAACACCTGAAACTAGATTTAAGCACATTTTATGTGGCTTAAAGTTACACCACTCTAGGGCAGGTTTCTCTCTGATCCATGTTATCCAGCATATGTTCCATTAATGTGTGGCTGCTCCCCACAGATGATCCACCCAAGTTGCAGTCCTCCAGCACCCTAGGATGCAGTTTGTTCCCTGTTCTGTGTGAACAAACTATCTATCCCTTGAAATCTACTGCAGGAGGTGGTTCTGGCACCAAGCCAACTCCCCTCCCAACCCAAAGAGTGTGATCATCCAACTGCCAGGGGTGTAACCCCATGCAAACAACCTGCAGAGCACATGCCAGCTAGCCAAGTTGCAGGGCATGGACAAATCTAGGAGGGGGGTCTGGAGAAGGGGAGGGAAACAAGGCAGGGGTCCCTTTGAGCTGGGGCTTTCTTCCCAGGGCAGGGCCAGTAGCTCCTCCAAATGTGCCTTTCCTCATTTTACTTTTTTCTACTACTTTTTACCACTTTACCTTTTTAAACTACTTTTTATTTTACACGTAAGTGGCTGACTTCCTTCATTTTGCCCCCCTTCTCTCACCCCCATTTCCTTTCCACCTCCCATTTCATTCCCCATCCCCATTCCATTAGCTCTCTGCCTCCCAGCTTCTTGTTCCTGCCCCCACCCCTACCCCTACCCCTACCCCACTTCTCACTTAACAACACTTAAAGCAGGAATAGAAGCCTGCCCTGTCTCCCCAGCCCTGTTGCAGTAACTCACAACTACAGCTTCTAGTCAGGCCCCTGCTCACCAGCCCACTAGTGGTGCAGGTGGGAGACAGTCAGAGAAGGTTTTTAGCTGTTAGGTTCAACTGCTTTGAAATCAAGCTAACACTAACACCAATCAACATTTGAGCTGTTCAAAGTGCAATGTGTAGGGGTGCTGTTACACAATAATTTTGGGCAGCTCCTGGAGCTCTTAACCCTTGGATTGTGCACACAACAGCACCCACAGCTATTTTTAAGCACTTGTTAGGTAGCTCAAAGTTACACCAGTCTGGGGCAGTATTATCTCTGATATGTGGTACCCGTCTTGTTATGCCAAGATATACCCACTCTAGGCTATAACTTAGTGTAAATACCCCCCGGCTGGCCCATTTCCTTCCCCCCTCCAGTATCCCAGATCCTCATTCCTCTCCCCATCCCCATCTGCTTATTTGTGCCTAACTGCACTGTCTGCCCCAGGGAAGCAGATAGGGAAGGATTAACTTGCCTTCCCAGCTACCATCACTACTGCTCTCTGAGCTGGGCTTAGCTGGGAGAAGAGCAGCAGCCCAGCAGCTGGCGTGGCAGGAGCTCAGCAGGCTGGTTAACCCTTCCCTGCCTGCTCCCCTGGGATGGACAATATGGACAGCCACAAGTAAGTATGGGGAGGAGCCCCAAATGAGAGTGGGGTAGGGAATTTATACCTTGCAGTCCTCTAGGCCCATGCTAGCCTGAAGTGTGCTTGATCCAAATTTGAACTAGCACTAACAGTTAATGCAGCTCACAGCATAATGTATAACAAGGCCCTGACTTGTATCAAGCCAAGGGAGAAATTTGCATAAAAAGACTAATTCTAATGGTTGTCCAGTTTTCCAAATGTCTAATACAGTTCAGATACTGAACAGTGCTTTGAAAAGCTGGAGCAGTACCTTTAAAACTACTCGGGATACTCACATCTAATTTGCATTTTCTTTAACTACAAGCAAACCATGATTTTTCAGTATATTTTGGTGTTCGGCTAGTTAAATGAATGCACTGGCAACCAATGTGTGCACTAAGGGAAAAAACAGAGTACCCTTGAATACTCTCATCTCCATGCACCACTGTTCTTGAAGTAAGATGAAAGATAAAAGGCTATTGAGAACCTGTACTCAGTATTCTGTAATAAAGTAGCATCTGAGAGCTGTAAATTCTTTGAAGGAAGACATGAAGAGGATCCATCTGAAACATGATGTAAATCCTCCTAATATTGTTGCTGACAACAGAAGTGTTTGATTTACAGGAAGCAAAGGTTCCCCTGAAAATCTGATTAACATGTTTTAAGTACCGGGTTTCCTTGTTTTAGACTGTTGGAGGCAAATGAGGAAGATCTGTAGTTTTTCTTTGATCTTTTTCACATAGAAAACGCTTACTTTTGAGATACCTGTTGTTTATCCTGTCAACGTAGTGCTAACTCAGTTTACAGAGCTGTTGAAAACTTCAAAAGTGCAAGAGACTTTAATTTACTTGCAGTACAATTAATAATCTTTGGGCAGTTTGGATTTTGTCTGTCTTCAGTCTTTATGAGGACATAAAGAAGAAACATGATTCTCAGTCTCCGTTCAGCTAGTCTCCATCATTTGAGGCAAGGGCAGTGGTGGAAACACTGGAGTGTTTGAATGCTAAGCAGCTTAATGCTTTCATGCCATTTTTGATTTGGGCATCTTGTTGTGAGCATTAACAACAAATTGAACAAAGAAAAGGACCTGGTTTTTATGATTTCCAACACATTACGACTCCTACAAGCTTGTAACAGTCCTACTTCAACTTTTTTCCTGCACTGTTGTTACCTATTCTTTTCTTCAGTGTTTGGCTGTGGGCATTTTCTTCAGTTGCAGACCTTTAGCAAAAATGAGATATCAATTATGGAAGGACTGATTTACATATACATTGCATGCATCCATGACTGAATTAAGTGAATGAGTCTTTAAACTTCAAAATGGTTATAAAAAGTGTTACTTCCCTAATATACACTATTATGTGCTGCCTATATGCAATGAGTTAGTATTTTAATAATCACTGAATAATAGAGCCAAGAATTAAGGCCCAAATTTGCAACATGCTTGAGCATATATGTGCCTAAGTGGGAAGAGAGTCTGAATTGTTTTCTTACCTTTTGTAGCAGCTCCTAAAGTAGCATTTACATTCTTTGCTAGGACTGCTTGGCGAAGTGCTCACTGATGCTGTATGTCTGGCTAAAGAGAAGTTTTCAGTGTGCAGTCCTGAAGTTCTATTACAATGTAATTAAAAACCAGTTGCATTATTCCCTTTTAGTTTGAATTCATTAACAGCAAGCTTACCTCCCAACAACATGTAGGTAATCTGCAAATAATAAAAACAGTTTGAAGTGATGTGCCTGGTAGCATTGATTCTTTCTTAAAAAATGTTTGATTTGAATGGAAATTGTTTTTTATCTTAGCCTACAAAGTGATTGTAGTTCAATATCTGTTACAGATGAGACTTTGATGCCATTGAGAGTATACCACAAGACACCTCCACTTTTCTGCCTATTTCCCCCTGTCTTCTTCAGATTACTTGTTTTAACAGCCACTCATTACCAAAGGTGTCAAAATCCAGTGTGCTTCCTATGGATCCTAAGCCAAACATTTGTCCTATCTTGTTCTCTCAGCATTAGCTTTGAACTTTAACCTTCAAAAGGAAAAGTGTCATTTTCCCAAGATAGATCAAAATTAGATATTTCACAAGGGGTGCAGACAGAAGTGCAGCTCCCAGCTGTAAAGCAGAACAAGTTCTGCAAAGCATTCTGAGTTACAGTGTTACCCCAAACCAAACAAGGTCACTGTTGGTTTCAGGAGGGAAGGGGAATCTAGACGTGGGCTGGGAGCCTGCAGCCAGGTCCCCATCGCAATGGCTACAGTTCTCTGCCAATGCTTGCTGCTTTTGGAATGGGAGGAAGGGAAAGGCAGAGGAAGGAGCTCATTTTGGGGCCTCCCTAGCTGGTGCTGAAGGGTGTGGAGTGGGTGAATTGGAGTCCCCCCACTTGGGGGGGGAGGGGCTCCAATACACCCAACTTACCTTCCAGGGGAGACTGAAAAACCACCAGACTGAATTCCCTCTGCTTCCTTTCCCCTCCTCCCATTCTGAAAACAGCAACAGCCTGGGAGCTCACAGACACAAGTTACAGAAGATGCTACATTTTGAAAGGTCTTCATCTGATGCCTCATGCAATGGGGGGTCAGATTTTCACTGGATTGGCCATTTTAAAAGCTGTCTCCAGCTGTTACTTGTGTTTGGTCATGGCTATAGACTACTTTCTATGGCCATATCAGGCAAAAATTGTCACTTCTGTTTGGTGATGCAGGATACCCTCTAATTAAGCAGTTGGAAGTAATTTGTCCTAGAGAAGCTTCCTCTAATCTTGACAGATGTTGCATAAACCTGAAACATGAAGTTTCAAGCCCTTCCAAAACTCTTGTTTATTTAACTATTTGATGGTTTATGAGACAAGCACATAATATAGCAGCTGTTGTTCAAAAATAAAGTCTGATTTCTGGCAGTACTTCATTGTTTCAAAATAATCTTTTCACACACATTCTACACCCTGTCCTCCAAATACACAGTAAACTACAAAGGCAATGAAGGTTTTCACATTGAGGCTGGAGCCCCAGGCTGTGCATGCTGCCTGGCTGGGCCTGGAGTTGGAGCCGGCTGTGAATTTTAAAAAGATAAAATTCTACACTACACACAACTGACGTCTGAGTTAAGTCCTACATTGTATTAATGACCCCCAAGAAAAATAAGATTTTAAGTATCACTGCTAATTTTTGCCATCACCATCCTCCTTCATTTATATCGTTTAGCTCACTGAAGAAGTGTTAGTGACTTAATCTTCCATTTTTCAGCAATGAGTCCCCTCAGGAACATGCAACTCTCTTTTCAGATGACCCGATTAACAACTGTCCATAGGCATAATTTTAAGAATCAGTAGCAGATGAAAAACCAGAACACAATCGGCAAGCTACAAGGGCATTCAGTGAGTGCTCTGGAGAGGACATCCTTACCATTGCATATGTATGTGACTATGTCATTTCTAACTACAATGCTAGCAGTTAGCACTGTCTTGCATAACTGCAGATGTAACAAAGCTCAAAAAGCATGAACTTTCATGCATGGACACAAGCACCTACCCTGCTTGTAAGACACCTTGAAATTCCAAATTTTGCTAGTGTAGACCAGGTTTTACATATCATCTTGTGACCTGCTTAGTAGCTCTCTGTAACTTTTCTGGGAGGCAAATTATTGGATATATGCTAAATGCATCCACGATCCACCACAGTATGTGGGGAAGAGAAAATAGATCTATTAATGAAATATGTGAACAGCAGGCTTTATTCCATCCAGTAGATGAACTGTAACTACTAAAGCAGCTTGGAAAATGTAGGAGTAAAATCTGAATATCAGAAGACAAAGCAGAATTACCTAAAATCTCCTTCAGTAAGGTTAGGTTTCCCATGTCTGAATTAAATAGTAAGGATGGATCAAGTGGAAAACAGGTTAAAGACTGATGGACTGGGATGACTAAGGTACCCTCAAAAGGTTTTCCTTCACCGAGAAGTAAAAAATGTTCTATGGCTTCTTTATCCTGATTATTGGAAAAGCTTGGTAGAGCAGAAGAACAGGTCTGGAAAATACCATGGAAAGGATGGATGGAACTGGGGTAAGTTACTGTTAAACAGCCTATAAGGAAATTGGTGGGGATTTAATGAAAATATTCCAAAATTCAAGTTGGAAAGCTCATGTCGGTGGGCATTGGCCCTTTATTACTTGAGCAGAAAAACTAGTTTTCCAAGTTCTGAGCTAGAGAAGATTGATGAGCTGCCAGTAATGAGATAGTTACTTATCCCTGACACTGGAAAGTGTCTCTGACACCTCTAGTTTTACATGTTAGTTTAAGAAAAAATGAAGTATTCTATATTTTATCTAAAGAAATTCTTTGGACAAGAAAAAAAAAATCACTTTTCAGATTGACAAGATTTTCAGGCTTCACTACCACAAAATTTATTTTCCTTTTGAAGCATTTATGGCCTTGATAAACATTAGGAAATGCCCAGGAACAATGAAAAAGTCATTTAAAAATCTACCTATCGGATTTGCAGCTATCACTGCAGTAATTTTTGCATTAAATTTAAAAGCAATTGATCCACATCAAGACAACAGTATTTTGACCTATATTCATGTGGCTCCGGAATGGAGATTCATTGCCACTGAGAACTGTTGAAACATTTCTGAAATGTTGAAATGTTTCTCCAGTCATGGAGCTCCTTGCATATCTTGCTGTTGAGATACTAGCTAAAACTCTAAATCCAGTGCCTAGTCTAATGAGACAACAAGATGTGGAGATTAAAAATATGGATCTAATATGTACGAGGAGAAACCCAGGAGTGTCTCCTCACTAAAGAAGTGGATTACGGTCAATCAGGAAATGATGACTTTTCTACTCTATGAGAGGTACCCTCTACTTTTATAACTCTTGTCAGACAAAGGCAAAGGTGTATCCTACTCTAGGAAGGAGTTACAAGTTTCAAAAGGCCAAACCCTCCAGTGAGCAGATATCTTTTGACTTTAGTAGAATAATGATTGCTTACAGAGGCAGAGATGGATTCTAATGTAAGGTGTGACTGAAGTACTTTACCAAGTAATCATTTTAGTAATGGGATCTTTTTGTAGTATTAGGGTGTTGTTATATGTTAATTTAAATACATAGTAAGGGCCTTTAAACCAGGAGTATCCATACATTATGATAGTGGACACATGCTAAGGGTCCTCTGAGCAGCTTAGAGATAAAACTCTTCTATTCAGGATTCTCTCTAACTAGTTTTAAGCAGCTCATGTTGCAGTCACGTACAACTGCTTGACAGGCCCAAGACCAGTTAGGAGCAATTCTCCAGGGCAAAGTACAGACAATCAAAAAGCCCAAGGTAGAATCAGTCCAATCGCTGTAGATTCCTCTAAGATGCAAAGATTAGATAGAAAGCAAATAGACCTCGCATTGCCTTTGGCAGGGGGTGGCAAATGCCTGCACTGGCCAGGCCAGAAAGCGGGGAATGCTTCCGCACACCTCCTAGTGTGATGGACATTGCCAAGGACAGCTGAGCAGGGTCATCCCTGACTGGCTGAGGCACACCCCCCAACCCATTGCTTTCACTGTGTGACAGGAGCGCAGCCTAGGGGTGCCGTGAACTCCCCTAGCATCCTCTACTGTGCCAAGCTGGTGTCAACACACCCTCACCATCTCGCCCGCCATGTCTTTGATGTTATTAGTGTTTAAGGGAGGCTGCCTTTTTGTCTTCTTTGACATGGTACCCTGATGTATCCCAGTCTGTGCCCTGTCTTAGGTGACTCAGTGCACTAAAGCCTTAGGGACTATGCGTGGCTCAACCATCCCTGTACCATGCCCCAAGCCTCACAGATGACCACACAACGTCCGGTACAATTCTCCTCTTGGCACCCTCACTGGTGCCCCCTGGTTCATCTTGCAATTGCCTGCACCCTCACGGGCTCCCTGGTTTCTTTCACAATGGCCTGCACCCCCACGGACGCTCCCCGGCCTTTCCTTTTCTCGTAGTTGCCTGCACTCCCCGTGGACGCTCCCTGGCCTCTCTCGCGGTTGCCTGCGCCCTCACAGATGCGCACTGGGGCCTTTTCTCGTGACTGTGCCCACACTGGGGCCTTCTCTCACTTGGGGCTCAGGTGGCCGTAGCCATGCCTGGCCCCAAATCCCCTCCTTGGGTCTTAAAACGAGTGCCCTCTGGGGCTTCTCACCCGTGCCCACCCTGGGGCTTCTCACAATTGGGGCTTAGGTGGCTATAGCCGTGCCTGGCCCCCAAATGCCCTCCTCAGTCTAAAAGTTCCTGTGGGGCTCAGGCAGCCTGGGTCTTACCTGGCCCCCAATCCTCTGTGCCCCTTCTCAGGGCTGGGGTCGGCGCATCCCTGAATGTTGTGCCCTCTCTGGCACTGGGGTCCCCACACTACTGTAGAGCCCCTGTGAGGCCTCCTCCAACCCCTATTAGCCTCACCCAGTCCTCCGGTCTCATAAAACCACAAACAGAAAACTCAAGCCCCTGGGCTACAACATAAACTCTAAGCCATCTGGCTAACCATCATTCAAATCCCTACCAGGGCTTCCTCCACCCGATATCCTCAAACAGAAGCTGTTCAGGCCATCAGGCTTCTCTACTCTGCTTATTCCCACAGAGCTCCTTCTTCCTTGGCTGCTAGCAGGGAACCCCCTCCCTGGCCTCAGCCTGGATTACAGGTGCTCAATATTTATCAGTGTGGATTACAGGTGCTCAACTAGCACCTGTACCTCTTTATAGGAGCAGGGTACTGAAGTGCTCTGTGACACACTGCTGACTGACCCCTGCACCTACCCCTAGGCTTCCAGAGCCGGTCACCATGGCAGCCCTTGAGTCAGGAGGGGAGGGGATCTGGAAGAGAAGTTCAATAGACCAGTCCAACCTAAACTGCTTAAATCTGATACTACATCTGTCTAGGTCTACTTTAAATTGGGTCCCACCATTCTGAAACCTATGTGCACTGAAAGTCTGTTCTATTACAGGGTTAGACCAGTTTCTGATCACTTATACCAGTTTATGTGTGATTTCTGTCCCTAGCCCAGTATCCCAGGAGGCACTGCTCCCAGCTGCTCTCTTTTCCCAGCAGTGAGCACCTAAAGGTAGGAATCTGCCCCAGTCCTTGCAACTCACCCTGCCCCATGTCCCTCAGCTTATCTGCTTTGCTGGTATTATCTTAGGGGACCAGGCAGGGTAGAAGAACCTGCCTGCTGCCAGCACTGATGCTCTCTGGGCTAGGTTCCTCTTTTCTGCCTGCTCTGCCAGGAAAGTACTGGGAGCTGCAGGTGTGCTGGCAGCTGCCAGGGGGGAGAGTGGGAATCTGAGTTGTGGGCCTGATCTGGGGGTGCAGTGGGGGGGTGGGTCTGGTGACACAGTGGGCCCAATTTGAGCCAGTGGGGTGGGGACAGGCATCATTGCAGGCCTGATCCAGGCCAGCAGTGTGGGGTGGGGGGGGGGCAGGCAGTGCAGTGCAGCAGGTTTGGTCTGGGCCAGCAGGGGACAGTGAGCTAGATCCAGAAATGTGGGGGTCAGCATGGACCAGCAGGCCCAATAAGACCCTGCCAGCTTCTGGCTGTCCACGATCTGGGCTACCTACCCTAACCCTAAAAGCAGGCAAGCTAGGCACAGTGACAATATGGCTCCTGGCCACATCCCTACTTGCCAGCCCTCTAGCGACACATCAGAGCAGTGCATGTTACATGGGGTATTAAACCTTAAGGTGAGACTGCTCAATGCATGCACTAATTTTAATTGGTATTAAAATTAGTGCATTAGCATGTGCTAGATGTAGTTTGTAACAAGGCCCCTAGTAAACACCCTCACCATTTCCCTATCTCCCCTTTTCCCACTCTCTCCTTTCTTCAGATTTTTAGGAAAAAGGTATGGTTTCTTAGCGGCCATAACTTAACTGTTTGTGGGGAGACAAGAGAGTCAGATTGGGATGATGGGCTTCTGTTGGGAAACTGAAGCACAGGGGGCTGCCAGACTTTGAAAATATTCTGAAGCAAGAGGCAGGTTTTAGTGCTGGGAAAGAGTAGGGACTGAAATACTAGCAACTTGGATGAAAGGTGTTGCAAAGGCAGAAACTATGCTGGAAAAATTTAGCTATAATTTTATAATGCTGTTAGAGCAGGGATGGACAAAATATGGCCCATGGGCCGGATTTGGCCCATGAGGACCCTAAAATTTAGAAAATTAATATTTATCTGCCCTTGGTTCCTGTCAATAATGTCAATAATGACAGGAACCAAGGGCAGTCGGAACCAGGGGAAGCCTGGTGGGGTCCCACAAGAGCAGGGCCCACCTGGCCCCACCCCCCACAGCTGGAAGCCCCAGCAGGGGCTTCTGGCCTGGGACCACATGGCTGCCCTGTGCCGAAAGCGCAGGTAAGTTGGGGGGGAAGGGCGGGGGAGGACCCTGGGCAGGGAAAGAGCCCAGGGAAAAGTGGCCTGGGGGAATGCTGAGTGTGGGGGGGAGGAAAAAAGTGGCTCCTTGCCTGCCCAGTGCCTGGCACCCCACGCTGCAGCCACTCGCAGCCCACCTGGCACTGCCTGTGTCTGCTAAGGACAGGCCTGTGCGGGCTGTGAGCGGTTACAGCAGGAAGTGCTGGCCACGGGGCAGTGGAGGGACCACTTTTCTCCCCTTGGCGCTCAGCTTTTCCCCCGGGCTCCTTCCCTGCTCCTTCCCGGTGCAGAGGAAAGTGGCCCCTCCCCTGCCCCGTGGCCAGCACTCCCTGCTGCAGCCACTTGCAGCCCACATGGGGCTGTCCTGAGCAGGCACAGGTAGCCCCATGTGGGCTGCCAGTGGCTACAGAGTGGGCACGGGGTGGGGAGGGGCCATTTTTCCCTGAGCTCAGCACTACCTTGTAACCCAGCCCCACTGTCAGCCCAGGACCTGCGCTGGCTCTGGGCTCAGCTGTTGGGGCTGCACGTGGCGACAGCAGCTGCGGCCCCCCTCCTTGCTGCATTAGGCAGTGTTTGTGGGCTGCCCAGCATGTGAGCTCTGGGAGGGCAGCAGCAGCCCATGGCCAGCGCCCCACTCTGTAGCCACTTGCAGCCTGTGTGGGGTTGCCTGTGCCTGCTCCAGACAGCCCCACAAGGGCTGCGAGCACCTGCAGCAGGGAGCTCCAGCCATGGGGTGGTTGAGGGGCTGCTTTTCCCCGCGCTCAGCACCAGCTTCTTCTCTGCCAGTGACCAGGGGGTTGGGGCTGTGCACTGCCTCGAGCCTGGGACTGGGGGGCACTGGGAGTGAGTGGGTGGGGAGCCAGCAGGAGCATGGGTCCTGCACTGGTGTCCTGGGGCCAGTGCCATTGGGGCCCAGAGCAGGGTGGGAGGAGCGTGGGGTCCCAGCCAGCAGGGACTCTGTGGAGCTGGGCCAGCTCCCCACTCTCCTTGCTGGTGGAACCCAGCCCAGCTCCAGAGACCCCTGCCAAGGGGTGGGGCTACCCATGTTGCCCTCAACAGCCTGCCATAACTGGGTAAGCAGTGCTCCACGTGAAATAATTGCCCACACCTGAGTTAGGGTGATAAAAACCCTAATGGTACAATGTTTCATAATCTGTCTTGTCTCGGTACTGGCATGACTTGTCTCGGTACTGATGAATAATCCAGCCAGTCAGGGAATCTCAAAGATTTATTTCAGTCATGGAATTCTAAATCCTTTTATGTTCACAGATTTGTGCAAATGCTTCCCCTGAGAGCTAAGTACAGTCACTTTAAAAGTGTGCATGCAAATGTGCCTGCATACTTGTGAAAATTTACCCTGGGAAAAACCTGAAATATGTAGAATTCTCAGATTCAGGCTCGGTGAAACAAAAGCTCTCTCTAAACTTTTGCTGCAAGCTTCTCCCAGCAGAGTCCTCACAGTACCTTTCACATTGATTCTTATGCTCCCATTTCATTCTTTTCAAAAGGAGTCTCAGTTCAACTAAACCCTGCTTAGCTGTGAGTGTACAATGCTGGCTGCTGCTGTTGAACTTAATGCTAAGTTTTTACTTGTAGATATTTCCTTATTATCTACTGAAATAAGGAAGCTATTTACAACAGTTATGATACAAACACATTTTGTTTGGACAAGAAACAGGCAGAATGTCAATTGTGATCTGAAGAATACGATGAGCAGCTCTTTGATAGCTTACCTTTTTCAGTTACTGCAAGTTTGAGAATAAACAATAAAAATTGCCTCAGGCAAAGGGTGTAGGTGTGCAGTCAATTTAACTGCTGCAGTTACAGAGGGCTGGCTAGTCAGCTCGATTTCCAAGGTTTCTAGCTCATTTATTTTACGTGGGACTTCTTCTACTATGGGGACAAGGCAAATAAACCAAGCAAGCTTACAAACAAGCAAGCAAAAAGCAGAACCTGCAGTCTTTCCTCAGACCTTTGGTGCTTCTCTCTCAGCACCAGCACCAGCACCAGCATCTCCTCTCCTCCTTGTACTCTGCTCCTGGAGCTTTAGCCCCCATTTAGCTCTACCCCTGTTTATTAGTCAACATTTGCAGCTGGCTCCCTGCCTTCCAGCTAGGCAGACTATTAGCTTCAACCCCTGATCCCTGGGTACCTCCTTCATTAAGAAGCTGGTTTACAGCTGGAACCTGACATAGAAGTCCCCAGGGTTGTCCCTGGGGGGAGGGCAGGGCACAAATCAGGGCCCTGCGCTTTGGGGAGCCCCATGGATAGTGCTGTATAGGCCCTGCCACAGCCGACATGTGGTGCTCTGTCCCCATCGCTGAGTGCTGCTAGCTCTGGCCACTTGCCATGCTCTCCCCGCCACCCCCGGGGGCCCCACACAAGCTGATATGCCCCAGGCCCACACACCCCTAGGGACAGCTCTGGATGTCCCTGTAATGCTTTGCTTATTATATACTTGTAGTCTGTTGTCACATACTAAGGCATAGGCTGTCTGGCTGGTAGTTTGCACAAGTTGTTAGCCAAGGTCCAAGGTGTAGCCAAGCTCAAAGCCAGAGGGCCAATGTCTGAGCGAGACCAAAACATTAGACAGAGCAAAGTAAGGGAGCAAGCTGGGTTAGATATCTGTGAAAACTGAGTTGTGACAATCCAAGATAAAAGGCAAAGACAGAGGGCAAAGTCCAAGGAGAGTCAACAACAGGTGGTATGATCTAGAGTCAATGTACGGAGGCAGGAAAACAGCAAAGCAGTCCAAGAACAGAGTAACCCAGATAGCTTGCCCAACGAACAGGAAGCCTTATATAGTTGGGAGGATCCAGTCAGGGGCTGGGAGCCTTGGGCCTATCAAGGGCCAGTGGTAGAAAGCCTTTCCTCACTGTGCCCCTTTTCATGCCACTTTCCTTTCCTTTGGGAGCTGTGGCCTGGAAGAAGGCTGAACTGGTGTTTGGTTCCTGAGTCCTAAGGATGGGGGCTTGGGGACTGGGTCTTGACACCAGCACATATTCAACCATGCTCATTTGGTTTCATGATGGGTACAATGGGAGTGGTCTGCAACTGCTCCTTCTAGGATGTCTTATTCTACAAGGTGACCAAACTCTACATCAATCTTTACATGGAAGGCATATGAAACCCAACAAGGCTTTATTCAAATTTAGATCCAATGTAAACGAAGAGATTGGCTTCCAGACAGAAGACTAGCCAGTCAGCATAGGAGTTCCAGGACAATGGTGTTGCCACATCACTGTCTTCAATGTGGCCCGCGGCAGCCATGGTGGAGCTGCACTGAACACCACTTATGAGGAAAAAAACCCCTTGTTTTAGTTCCCAGAGTGACAACAAGAACTAAACTTAATATAGTATAGTGCTATTACTACAGCACCCAATTGCATCCACATTCAATAAGCCTTGTTATACTTGATGGGCATCTTCTATTATAGGGGTGTCAGCATGGGTCCCAGAGCAGGACCTGGACTGACTGAAGCAGGCATCAAATCAAGTATGCTGGGGAAGGGGGAGAGGGAGGAAAAAGAGAGGGGGTCTGTGGGCAACCTGCCTTGCAGGGCTGGATGTTTTACACCCCTGCTCTATTAAGTTTCGCAAAAACCTTCAGACATGCACAAAAACATTGCAGTCAGCTGCTAAAGAAGGAGTGGCCCAGAACTGCCCCTAAATACTCTGCCCTGACATTCTTGATGATTGTGAGGCCACAGGCTTGAATCTGGGGCCTTCACCTGGCCAAACCAGCCTCTCATCCAGGTCTACCCTGCCTTAACTGATCACCCACATGGGGCAAGGCCCTGAAGCCAGCAGGGTATAAACTTCCACCTACTGCCTGTCACTGGTGTGGTCTGTCAGGGTCAGCTGACCCTCCACTTCCCCCACATAAACCCCTATGCAGGAGTAGAATGGATCTGGGCAACAGGCTTAAACCTGACCCCAGACTATCTTTGCTATTTCCTGGCTCTGCTCCATTTCTGGGCTTCTCAACCCAGCTTAGTCTCTGATACTTGCTTGACCTGGCTTCCTAACTTGGCTTGCTCCTAGATCGGAGCTCTCAGATTGACCTCCTGGCTTGCTGACCTAGTTTGCCTCTGGGTTCTGCTTGCCCCTCCTCACCCTTGTCAGTACTTGGATCCCAACAGACCTGGTCTAGTGTGACAATGATAATGTCTTTGGGCTGAGAAACTCAAAATTTATTACATGGCTTGAAGCTCAGGCCATTCAAAATATGGAAAATGATGGCTCTACACTGTCTGATGCCAAGAATGAATTCCTGATTGTTAAGAAATATATTTGCAAGAATATTGAAGGAAGTCCAATCTCAACAGCTGATGAGGAAAATAGACAAAATAACATCATGGGGAAATAAAGTGACCACTTCTGCACAGAATACCACCTATTTTCTTGATTCACATTTCCAGGGATGTGACCTTTCAGATGATCTGGTTCAGTTTGTAGCCTAATGGTCTCCAAGAGTGTGGGATCCCTTTGGGAATGAGTACAGATATCTGGGGAAGAGATGGAAATTTTAGTGCCTATTACAAATTCTAAGAGATATAAAAGCAAACAATTTTGGCAAAGGTAGCCAGATTAAATTATAAAGCAAGAAGCAGCCCATTTAGTTGTAAAAAAATGTGGAATGCAATCCCAGCAGTTACCAAAACAATTCTACTTCAAATTGTGGTAGTTTCAATTATGAGCACACCATATAATTCAGCAGTACCTTCCAACTATGCTGTGAAATTTATACAGCACTATTGCACCTCTCTCTCTCTGCAAATATTAGGTATGAGATTAGGTATATATTTAAATATATATTAGGTATATATCTAAAAACTTAACATTTGAAAACAAAATTTCAGTCTCACTTTAGGAAGAAAAGTTGCTTTTTGTTGTTCAATATTCCCATGCATGGGTGAATCCAGGATTTTGTAAAAGGGGGTGCAGAAACTGACCAGTGCTGCAAGGGTGACTGCACTTCCATTTCCCTCCCAACTCATGAATTTGTTATTGGAGACTGCTTTGTCAGGAACTGCAGATCTGAAGCACTGGTTTTTAATTGCTTTCACTTCTCAAGACAAAACCCAAAATATCCTGTCAAATGGAACAGGGGAAAAAACCCCTACTAATTGGATTATCATTATTTTAGAAGTCCAATGTTTCATGACTCTCCATGGACAGAAATAAACAATATCTTTAACTGAGTAGTGGGTAATGTCAGCTTCCCAAATGACTAAAATATCTATTTCTGACTCCAGTGTTTAAAAACTGTTGAACCATAGGTGACATATTTAATCCTTTGATATAACATTTTTCTTCTGGGCACTGGGCCATAAATGTATGCAGCAGATCTTATACCTTGGACCTGAACAACTTATTTCCTGCATTTATAGAGGAAGTGGAGCAAAAAAGTCAGTGGCTGGAACAGTCCCACTTTATGAGACAGCTACATTTTACTAATTACGTTAGGAGAGTACAGTCAATTTAGCAAGCAGATCAGCTTAACAACATGAATGAAACAAGAACTGAACAAGAACAATTTTAATCTTAATTGTTCATTAATGATGCATGATACAATTAAAAATCATCTAGAATCAAAACAAATGAAACAAAAGGCCTAAAGAAAACCTGGAATTCTGCACTTTTTCCTCACACAAAATACTTGTGACCTGAAGGATGGCTCCAGAAGTAGTCACTGGAAAAAAAAAATCACAAACTTAGTTTACAGACAGAAGCCTGCATGATGCAATTTAAATAGCTTTCAGTTACATATATAGGCATCAAATGCAGAGCTGTCCTTATGTGTAGGGTTTTCCCTGGGACGTCCAAGTCCCACTTGAATTCTGCAAATTAGAAGCAACCCAGTTATCCTCTGCTGACAGTGAGACAACTGGGGAAGGAAGTGTATGGCCTAGTCTATTAGTTGTATGCAAGTTGCAAATGCTGCCCATATTACATTTTTTACATTAATGTATATGTAGCAAACATATATAAATGGATAACAGATCAAGAAAATAATAAATGAAAAATAGTCAAGTACTTGTACGTTGGTCTGGTAAGAGGGAAAATGTTCAGTGATTCACTTCTCCCCTGTATTAAAGTGTGGCTTCTTGTTCTGAATTTCAGTGTACTAGAAATGTATCAGCCAGATTCTTTTTCCCCTTCGCCAGCCATTCAGGCACTGCAAAGTGGAAGAATGTGGCTCTGAATGGCCAGCTAGGAATTCCCTAACCCATAAATTGTATAATAAATTACAGCACTGTGCTAGCGCACAGGCACCATGATAATTTGGTGGATGGGGCTTGCTTCCTGGTACCCTATTTTTATACACACCAAGCAGACCTCAGCAAATGACAGATTCTGAACTTGTAGGGCTACTGGTACTGACTAAATATAGATTAAACAAAGATCTCTAAATCCTTGTCAACAGTGGTTGAGAAAGGCCAGTGAATAAAAACTGTAATTCCAAACCAGACAGATAGGACACTCCCTGGGGAGTCTTCTTTGACACAGGTCATAGATATTTGTTCAAGAACTAACAGTCATAGTGATCTGAAATGTGATATGCTCTCTTCGATACAGCTCAGTAACTTGGGAAGTACAGGGGCCATATCGTCCAAAAAACAGGAACTCAACTGTAGCAATAAATCTAAAACTTCAGATGCTGTTATTCCTTATCTTGACTGACCAGTTGTTAGCATGCAAAAGACCAGATATTTTTATGCTATTTTAAAAAAAGAAAAAGCTAAGTCAGATCCCTATAGAAATGCCATTCGCACCTGGTAGCAATTTCAGTTAAATCAGAAAATTATACTCTTCGGAAGCCGACTATAATTTTTTTGTCATAGCAGAGATTCCTGTTATTTTTTGATGGTTTACTAATGCCTTCAGACAATGTGTCATTGAGAAAATGATAGTGCCACTGAGGTTGGCAAATTCAGAGGAAGCTAGTCTGATAGTATTTGTGTATTCCTTACAGGTGATCTCTGCACCCAAGTGATCTCTGTCTACTTCGATCGCATTTGTTTATTCCCTGATTAAAACAAATAAAAACCTGGTAACAGATGACAACTTTTCTAATGGCTTACCTACAAAGTTTGCTAAGCATGGGTGTGCCAACAAATCTGGCAAAGAAGACTGACCCCAACTGTGAAGAGTGTGCTCTTCTCTGGCTAGAATAATTCATCAATAAAAGGAGTTAGCCCTGTTGAGAGTCTACATTAAGCTTTTTGCCTATATAGCTATGTCGATTAGGAGTTGTGAAGGGATTGTGAAAAGTTGCAGGGGGAGACAGGGGGACAGAGGGAAGGGAAATTGCACCCCTTATGGACACTAACTATGCTAGAAGTAATGCAAAACAAGCCTATTCCTGCAGACAGGAAAAGTGAGCTCCCAGTCTTGCTTGTTACCTTGTCTAATCCTTGCTGACCAGTCCTACTAATTTTTTAATTATTTTCTTTTGATGATATCATATGAAAGTTTTCAGGCGTATTCACTTGTAAAACTTTTTGGTATTGGTCTGCTGTAGCAGGCTTAGGTCTCTGACCCCAGAGATGGACAGCCCTGGTGATCAGGTCCACCTAATATGCTCTCTGCCTCTGTAGCACTTCCCATTTCTCTTTTCCCATGCCTTTGGTGTTAAATAGTATAATGAATACAGGAGGCTGCTTTTAGAAGCTGGAGCAGTCCCTGTAAATGATTTCCTGTCAGCCAATCATCAGGGCTTCTCTACCCACAGCAGAGTTTCTCTGGGATATGTTTCCTCTTAAACATCGTAGCATGCACTGGCCCCTGGTGCCACATCAGTTTTCCTCAGACCCTCTATTTTATGTAATGCAGCACTCTCCAGCAGAGTTTTGGAGGCACCCCTACTGGCCTCTACTCACCCCTTACTAGCCATCCCATGCTTCATGGCCCTCATTTCCATACATAGTTGGAACCTAGGACTCACCTGCCTCAAAAGCTGTTCCCTACCTTCATCTACAGTCTAGCATTTGCATTTTGCTGAGACTACCCAATTTCTTCTGTTCCCAGCTTCCACCCTTCAGGGTTTATGGCTAGCTTGCAGCTCAGTCCCTCACTTCTGGGGACTCCTTCACCAAGCTGACAAGGGAGGCTTTGCAGAAGCTCTCAGCTGGGTTCATGGATTTCTCATTAGCCCCAGCAGCTCTGGTGCCTGGAGTTCAACACCCTAGCCTATTGCTGCCAGCCTTAGGAAAGTGGCCTGCAGTTTGCTACTACAAATCCCAAATCCCTTCCACAGATTAACTGCCTGTAGCTGGCACCAATTCAGCTGCCAGAATTCTTGCAGCCACCTAATGCAGCCTTCACTTCTACTCAGAGTAATAGGAGCTAGAGGCCCCCTGCTACATCAGTGCAAGCAGGAAAGGCTGTCAGCAACTTTTTCAGTACAATGGACAAGTGCCCAGCAGAAGAGCTAGGGGCGTCCATTTACTCCATGCCTTCATTTAGAGATACATACTCTATTTCTTGTCCATTCACTCAGTTTTCATATAAAACATCTACAAAAGAGTGTGAATGTTAAAGTTCTAATCATGGCATCAAGGAGAGGCAAGCATTTCTAATCCCAATGGTTTATATGCAGTCTTGGCATGCAGAGTTAGCTCTAATGACTCTGACAGTTATACCAGCTCTGAAAATGTTTTATCTCAGGACAAAGCATGAGCATTCTGCCATGCATCACTGGACAAAACCCCCAAAAAGTTCAAAGGAAAAGAGGTGCTAACACTTTGTCCTGAGCTATTGTGAAGGACGTCTGAATGGTGTTTTGCAGTACCACTGTAGGACAGTCACATCTGTTGGTCTTCCAGACATCCCACAAGGCACTGCTTCAGCCCAAATCCTGGCCCACTTCATACTTGATCACAAAACTCTACTGCCCAGAGGTCTCATGTGCCCACCCCCACCTATTAGTTGTCCTACATTGTAACATGCTAGTCATTTCATGCTCACCACCCACCCAAGATCAGCATTGGAACCTGCATCAACTGAACCAACCTCAAATACTGCCAACCACCAGGGACCTCTATCCACTTGACCATCCAGCTGTTGGGAAGGTCATCAGTCCCATCCAACACTTACTGAGGTAAGTTCAGACTTCCACATCCCCATGCATATACACATACACCCATCCATTCTTCCTCCACCAGGGTCCCTCAATCTGAGTGCAGTATCATGAACAAGCATGGCAGCAATCCAACCAGGGAAGAGGCAGTACATCTCATTGCTATCTGGGATGAGATCAAAAACCATCTGGCATACTGGTCAAGCCACTGAAACAAGGTGGTCTATGAATAGATCATGAAGGAAATGGCAGTTGAGGGATATGACTATGACTGTGCTGAGTGCCAGTCCAAGTGCAAGTTAGTGAGACAGCAGTTTGTGAGGACACAGGATGACAAATGTGTCAGGCATAATCAGGGTCATGTGCCCACTATAGGGAACTGTCCAACATCTTTGTGGTCAATGACAGAGTCACATTTGAATATGCAGTGGACACAGGCCCGTACCACCCAGGAGAGCAACAAGGATTCTTATGTGACCATGGTTGAGGACTTGCAGCCCTTACAGGCCACCAAAGCGACCCAAGTGATGAGCTAGATCACAGTCTTGTTGGCTATCTTGCCAAACTGCACAGACTCACTGGCCAAACAGACTATGAAATGGACCTGGGCTCAGACAATAAGGGTTCTGAATTTCCTTTTGTCCCCACAGCCTCTAAGAATTTGCAGGCATGGTGCCTGTCAGCACCTTGACTGGCAGGGGCATGGGCAGGGGCTCCCTCTTGGCCTTCAAGGTGTTGTACAGCTTACATGCAGAGACTACAACCTGGTGTACATTGCACTCACTGGCATCAATGAGTATCCTCAGGCATCTCCAGCAAGCCTTGAGATACCTGAAAGTACATTTCACAGCCATTCTGAAGCTGCTTAGTTGGTACTTAAAAAGTTTTCTTTCTTGCGTTCAGTGAAAGGTTTCAGCAGCCAGGGGTGCAGTGGAGGGTGGGATCCCTGATTAATAACAAGGGTACAATCACTCCCTTAACTCGGTTGTAAGGCATACCAGGGAAAAACTCCTTCCACTTCATCAGTTAAGGGAGAAGGAGACTCCTCAATTTCCTGGCACTGTGAACCCAGCTCAACCAGTTGGCATTTAATGTGTGTGAAACAGTTGCAGTGGTCCACAACTGCCTGAAGTATGATTGAGAAGTAACCCTTCTGGTAGATGAATTCATGGCCATGGTGCATGGGAGAAAGGTTGGTGATGTCTGCCATTGAAGGCCCCAGTGCCTCTGTGGAGCGCCAGGCTAGCAATCCCATCTATAACCTCCTGTAGGTCAGCAAGGCATATGATGCATAAGGCCAGCACCCATTGGATCTCCAGAAACACCTACACTGCCTCTCCAACCATCAACTTGCCAGTGCTGAAATGGTTTGCTATGAACCAGAAAGTGTCCAGAGTCATCAGGTTCCATATAGCAACAGCACCATACTTCTCCCTGGATAAGGGCACCCTCATTGCCATGTCTGCTGCTATATGTGTGAGGAAGATAATAGCAAAAGTCAGTTGCCCAGAGAAATTCACTGCCATGGTTCAGGAATTCCATGATAGCATGCTCGCTTGCACTGTGGTTGATGGTAAGTCATCTGAACCATTTCCAGTCTGTCCCAGTGGGACACAAACAGAGGCCCTGGCGCACCCTCCCATGGCAGGACCTGAGGCAAGGCTGACCTGCCTGAAGGAAGAAACAAAAAGCTCTGAAGAGAGGGCTTACTTACCATTTTCAGGAAAAGCCATGGTGCACTGAGAAGGGTCGCTGGCACAGTTCATTAGCCACTTTTATTTCCAGCTGGGAATGGTGCCGGTGGATGACGTCATCAAAAACCAACGCCCAGCTGATTTAAAAGCCAATGGCGGGGAAACAGAGACTAGGGCAGCAATACTGGAGCTGGAAAGTGAAGCTGCTCCCCGGGCTGCACAGCGGCAGTGTTGTCAGCTTGGCAGGGGGCCAGATGGGGACCCACAAGAAGGGTTCCAGCTCCTCTGAAAAGCAGTACACACCCAGCTCAGCTGGGCATCTGGGTCAAGGAGGATGGCGTTGAGGGATCCTGAGGACCACAGACACCAGATCCATCAATGGGGTGGGCTGAGGCCTATACCCCGACTATTCCTTTCTTTCCTTTTCTTTATTTTATTATTTTGGAGGGCACACAGAGCCTGGACCAGAGAAGGCATCTCCAAGTGCACCAGGTCAAGAGGAAGAGTGGAGTCAGCACATTGGACTGAAACACCTCAAAAGGGGAGATTAGACGCTGATGGTGCACGCCCTATGCATCACCAATGCCTGCTATCACAGTAAGATCAGATGCAGGATGGCCCTGCACCCTCTAGTCACCCGGGGTAAAGGGGCATCAAGGGACAGGCAAGAAGAGATGAGAGCAGGAGGGAACACAAAGGGACAGGCCGGTGATCCATCATCCAGTTGTCCTGAGGGTTGGCGTATGGCTGGGGTGTAGGAGAGGCGGGGCCCCAGAACGCCCGCAAAGGGCAGTGCCTGGTTTGTGAGAATCCATGAGGGGGAGCCCCACCATTGAAGAAAAGAAGATCAAGTTGTGGCAGGAGAGTGTCAGGGCCTCCCTTGGGGGTGAATGTAACCCAATGTACAGGTCCCAGGGACACACCCCATGGCTGAAGCCAGGCATGTGCTCTGAGGTCGCTAGAGAGTGCCTATACAAGACCAGATGGGTGAACAGTCACCAGTGGAGTGAAGAGGTGCTGTGTGTTGGCCCCAACCCTCAGTATGATATTCTCTGCCATGCTTACAGATGCCTTTTGTGACTGACACTGGGATTGACATCAGATACTGGACTGATGGCAGGCTCTTCTATTTGAGGAAACTACAGGCAAAGATGAAATTATAGAAAGTGACTGTTTAAGAACTTCTGTTTGCTGATGCCTGTTCCCTGAATGCCAAATCTGAATCTGATGCACAGCAGAGTATGGGCCATCTCCTTCCAGCTTTTGACAACTCTGGTCTCACAATCAACACTAAGAAGACAGAAGTGATGCACCAGTCTGCATCAGGAAAGCCTTACATAGAGCCTGATATCATGAACACCGTGTGTCCGTGGAAGCTGGGGGGGGCATGGTGAACTCCCACAGGCAGTGGTGGCAGTGTTGGTAGTGAGTGGTGAGCTCCTCCAGGCAGCTGTGGCACTGTTGGTGGTGGAAGGGGTGTGGCAAGTGCTAACCAGTGGTCAGCAACCACCCACAGACACCACTGGCAGTGTTGGCAGTGGCCAGCAGTGATACTGGGCCACCCGCAGATACTGTCAGTGGTGTTGGCAGTGGGGGTAGGGTGTGGTGGTGAGCTGCAATTGTCCGCAGGTGCCACTGGCAGTGTCAGCAGCGCTTTTTGCAGGGCATGCACCGTCAGTCTCAGGGGGTGCATGTGCACCCCCTATGAATTACCAATGCCTGCTATCACAGTGAATGGCCAAATCCTCCAGGCAGTGGACAGGTTCACCTATCTTGGCAGTACACCGTCATGTGCAGCTCACATTGATGATGAAACCAGTGCCAGAATTACCAATGCAAGTGTGGTTTTCAGCAGAATACGTGCAGATGTGTGGGAGGGCAGAGGCATCAGTTAACAAACAAAACTGAAGGTCTACAAAACCACAGCATTGCTAGTCCTGATGTGTGCGTGAGAAACTTGAACAGTATACAGATGCCATGCTATGAAGCTGAACCACTTTCACATGGGCTGTCTGAGGAAACCGATGAGGATAAGATGGCAAGACAAGGTCCTAGACACTGAGGTTCTCACATGGGCAGGCATTCCAAGTGTCCACACTCTATTGGTGAAGTCACAGATGAGATGGACAGGCCATGTCACCAGAATGAGATGAGCAACTGCCAAAAAAGTTCTTCTATAGCAAGCTAAAGGAATGAAAGTGCTTTCAGGGAGGCCAGAAGAAATGTTTCAAGGACTGCTGCAAGTCATCCTTGAAATGTTTTGACATTGACATGGAGTCTTGGGAAGATGTTGCTCATGATCATTCCACCTGGTAAAGCCTCATCCATATTGGACCTACCATCTATGAGCAGAGGAGAGCTGCTGAGGGAGAGCAGAAGCACAAGCAGTGTAAATTTTGCAACAGCAGCACATCCACTGTTGATCAAGCAGCGCAAAGTGGCATCTCTTGCTCAGTGTGCTAAAGACAGTTCAAAGCACAAATTGGCTTGATCAGCCACTCACGCTCACAGAAACCGAACCATCCAGTGATGTCATGGTCATTTTCAAATTCAAAGGATGAAAAACATGTGTGGGGCAAGCTTGGTGCAGATCTCCATGAAGGTGCCCCTGGACATACAGAAGTTTGCCAACCACTGTTTCTTGTCCCAGGTGGCTGTGATGATCCACTCCTACCAGGTGCTGCTCATCTCTCTGGGCCAGAAATGCTTTTCCACAGTGTGGAGCCACTCACATATCTGCCTGGGCACATTGTACTGACCTGCACTCAAAGCATCTTCAGGCAGCAGCTGCTCTTATGGATTAGGAGCTGGATGTAGCCATTGACTGCCTATTGTTTGGCAGTGAGCATGTCCCCTGCTTCTCCCCTGCAAGTGCTGCTCCCTCGCTGTACATGTGAATAGAAGTAGTCATGGCAGAAGTAGTCGTGGCAGTGGCAGGCCCCACTGAAATCACCTTTTCTACTTTGTCTCCAACCCTGCAAGACAATGAACACATATGGAGCCATGGCAGTGTTGCCCTGAGGGATCAGGCCAATGCTCAGGATCTCAATATTGTGCTATTAGACAGGAGGGCGTGGTGTACAACTGTACATGCACACATAAAAGTTGATTAAGCACACACTCACTAAGTGCATACACCCCTATTAGGCATACACACTCATACTACCAGCTCAGGCACATATACTATACATCCCAAAAGTTAGACACAGGTCACTAATTTGTATATCATGCACACAATGCCATATATATATATATATATATATATACACACACACTCTCACACACTAGCAACTCAGATACACGCACGTTCAAAATAATTAGTCTAGGTTCATGCACACTACACACACCAAAAAAATGGGACTAAGGGGAAGTGTGTGTGTTAAAGAGGGGCTCTGGGTGTGGGGAGCCAGAGGATGGCTCCAGGGCAGATAGAGAAGTTGTAGAGAGCAGCAGTAGGTGCTGGAAGCTGGAGAGAACTGCAGGACAGCTAATAGGAGCTGGGAAACTGCAGGGGGGAGGAGGGGGGGGAGGCAGAGCCTGAAAACAGAGATGGGCAGCAGAAAATCACAGGAAAAGCAGCAGGCAGCAGGGACAGCAGGAAAGCAGGGAGAGGCTGAGAGGTGGTAGAAAAGGGGAGATGGAATTGGTAGGAGAACAGAAAACTAGCAGAGAGGGTGGGAACTGGAGCTGAGAGAGAAAGAATGAGGCTGGAATTTAAGATAAGGAAGGAAGGGACTGGGATTCAGTAAAACATGACCCAACTTGGGGTTGCAAATGACAGTGGTTTTATTGAACAGGGGAGATGGGGACACAATGCCAAATTGGTTTCCTTGCACCCGCCCCCCACATACCTCCCATACACAATAGCAGCAGGGGTTGGAGAGGCTTGGGGCAGGGGCTGAAGTCCACTGAAGTCCAAGAGGAGAGAGAGAGAGACAGAGAGAGTCCAAATTGTAGAAGGAGATGTGCAGGTAATATCTACCTATCCAGGCTGGAAAGCAGTCCTTGTCCAGCAGATGTTGTCCAGAAGGGGGTCACTGGCAGGGCCTCTGGGTAGATGGGTGGTGAGGCATGTTGTGGGTCCAGATGGAGAGGGCATCCCACTGGGTCTGTCTTCACTGTCCCTTTTTATAGGGACAGAGCTTGTGTGACCCTAGTGACAGGAGGCATGCCCAGGCAAGTGTCAGCTCCTGGCGTACTGAGCATGTGTGCTCCATGCAGGGATGTGCAGTTTTGGGTGTCTGTAATGCTGACAGTTGCTGGTTCTGCATGGTCTTTTGTCTTTCAAATGCTGGGTTCTTGTGTCTGTTCCTGGGTGAGGTCTGTGGTTCCTGGATGTATCAATGTGAGGTGATGGCCCAGTCGTTACAGGCCATTCAGTAGAGGCTTGCTACCACTGTATTTCAATCATTTCCAATCACACTCATTCACTGGGGAACCAATTTACATGGAAGGGATACGTGACTCATACAGTTGTGACGCACAGGGGATGCCCGGGCAGAGGACACAAGATGGAGACTTGACATATAAAATGGAAACTTGACATGACTTTGGTTCACCTACAAACACAGGCCTAAACCATACAATATCCATATGAAACAATAAAAATCAATACAAAAATGATAATAATACAATATACAACAGTAAAAATCAATACAAACCTAATAATAATACAATATAAAACAGTGGATATCCAAAACCAAAAACTTGCTACCAAAATAAAAATGTTTAAAGCTTATCCTACATCTTAGCTTACTTATACTTATCTATAGGGAATAGAGAGGGAGAGAAAAAGTCAGAAATGGTTGGGGAAGGGGACTGAATGCAATAAAAGAGAAAAAAAGAAAAACTGGGGGGGTTTGCTACAGCAGCTGATGATGGTAGAAGCTCTGGGTCACAGCCACTGGTGGCAGCACAAATGCACTGGAAATACAAGTGGATGGTCAGGGGCATGAGCTGTGCAGTGAATCACACCAAATTCTGTCTCATAAAACCTAATATGTGCTTTGCTCGATGTTGGCAGAATCAGGGGCACCTATGGATACTTGACCACAGCAAAACATGGTGGGGTGTGTGCTGCCTTCCTACTTGCTGGTAGAAAAGTAGTAATGTATTCAGCCACTCCTTAAACCTGACTGGCAGGACAATACATGGAAATGCCAATCCTACAAATTCTCCATTCTGGGACAAGTCATGGTACAGCTGGTCCCACAACAAGTGCAATGTCTATTAATTGTGCCCAATTTAGGAACCAGTGCTACCCTTTAGGCTAGGGACAAACATTACACATAATCAATTTAAATGATCAGAAACTGGTTTAAACCTGTAACACAACAGATGTTCAGTACACATAAACCAGTTTGAAAATGGCTGAAACCAGTTTGAGATAAACCTGGTTGAATGTAGTATCAGACTGAACTGATTTGGCTCAAACCAGTTTATGCAATGTCTGTCCCAGACCCCTTGCTGGTTTAAAATAAATCAGAGTCCCACAGCATCCTGGCATGCTCTTTGGCTAGGTGGGGCTCTCTGCTCCACACCAGGGCTGGCCCCTTCCCTCTGCTGCCTCACTAGAACTTGGCAGTCTCTGCAGGCATCTGTGTGGCTTCTGCTCCCCCCCTCCTCTCCCCACTCTGTGCTAAGCAGGTATTCCCCCATCCCTCACAGACACGTCAGCATTAGCTAGCAGACCACATGCTGGCTACAGTCCATGCTGTGGGAAATGACAGAGGCAGACAGGCTTTTTGGAGCTATTCAACAGGTAGCTTAATGTCTTTCCTTGGAAAAGATGTTTAAGAGCTGTTTGCTCCCCATCTCCCCCTCACCACTCCCTGCTAAGCAGGAATTCCCCCCTCCCTCCTGCCTTGCGGAGAGGTGTCTGTGTATTAGCTAGCAGACTACATGCTGGGTCTGTGCTGAATCAACAGGCAGTCAACAGTTAGCTGGTAATGCCCTTCTGTTTTCATAATGGGGTAATGAACACTGGTATAGGGGTGACATTGTTATTAGCCCCACCACCCCCAGCTTGCTTGCCTGTCAGTTTGCTGTAGATAGTATACAGAAGCAGGGAGGGAGATTGAAAAGCTCTGTGTCATCAACAGGTGTATGCACTGCACACTCTACATTTGCCTCAGTGCCAGCTGGGGGCTGGCAACACTCCTGCCCCTTGATTAGAGATCTGGGAAAAGCCTGGGACTGCAGGAAGGTTTTGGGTTTATACCCCTTCCTAATTGGAGCCTCCTGCTGGGATCTGGCCATACACCCCTCACCTCAACTCCGCAAGGGCAGGGAGGGCTGCTCTAGCACCCCTAGACTTCCAGCCTGAGTCACTGCAGGCATGTGCCTGAATTTCCTCAGCCCAGGGGGATGGTCTGTATGGTTGGAAATGGGCTCAGCCTAGCCAAGTTAGACTTACCTGCAGAAGCTGAATCAATTCAGGCTCAGACTTTTAGAGTGTCTGTCCCCAGCCTTAATGTCCACCAATGGAAGACTGGAGGGGAAAGAAGTTCTCTCTAATACTTCTGCCCCTGTACAAGAGCCTCGAAGTAGCCCTTTGGAAGCATGTGTAGTAAACAACATAAATTGAAACAATTCCTTCTCCCCTGTTTTTTAAGTTACTCAACAGGTACAAGGTCTTCTATTTTTACTTTGGTCAACTACCTTTTAGTTGAAAGAATAACATCACTGTTTAAAGTAAAGAAGCTGCTATTTACCTGGTGCTGTCATGTGTACTTTTCATACCACTTGATACAATTTGAGTCTAAACCAATAAGTAACCTTGAAAATGATTTCTTAAAACTATATGACACCATCTCTAAAGGCCAAACCATCCCAGCTGAAAAGCTCTATTTTTAAAACCATTTCCTGCTGCTATCATTTCTGTGTCCAGAATCAGCCATGTATAAGAGTTTGAAAAATGATTGAGGGTTTATTGGCTGGGTGACAGTAGGGTGGAAATTTTTATGCAGAGTGGGGAAAAAATCAACATCATCATCAAAGGCCACCAAAAATGTTATTAGACAGCAAAGATCCTGTCTAAGGTCCTGGCACGGATCTTTGAAAACTCCTGGCACTCTGGTGTAGTGCCCGAAGACTGGAAGAAGGCCAATGTGGTGCCGATCTTCAAGAAAGGGAGGAGAGTGGTTCCAGCTAACTACAGG
>NW_017728943.1:63475646-63524349 GCF_001723895.1 Crocodylus porosus
TTACTAAAAATCCCTGTGTGTAACATGTCTATAATACCGGAAACAATCTTCTCAAATAACTTCTTTGAGGATACAAAAATGTCTACAAAATACAAAACAAAATAGTGCACTGGATTAATCACTCCACAATTTCACAGCCTCACCTGTTTCATAGCTTTCCTAAGCCATATATAAATGTTGTAAGCAGAGACGACCAGAGTGGGTGAGAGGCCTGGGGCAAACCAGCCTGTGTGGGGCCCTGCCCTGGACTCAAGGAAGCCAGCACTGGATTCAGTGATGGCTGAGGGGTTGGGTATGCCGAGAGGCTGTAGGCAACAGATTCAGCAGTGGATCTGTGCCAAGTGGCTGGATGTGAAGCCAGTGGCAGCATAGACTAGCTCAGGGGCAGTCGCCCTGATTGCCCTACCCCCAGGGACAGCCCTGGTTGTAAGTGATGAGCAATTTTAGATTAGGTCATTAGATTAAATTATTTGTCATTCCCATACTCTGGGAATGACAAATAACTAGTGAATTCAGGACAAAAATTAGTTAATTGGATCTAAAATACCATTGTCACAAACAGGTTTTCTGATACCAGCAGTAGAGATCAAGGCTACTTACAAGGCACATTTACACATGCAATTAATTTTAATGAATAAACTCTGGAGCTTATTGCTCTGGAGTTTTTTACTCCTGGGTGCACCACTTGTATGTGAAGCTTACTTAAGTGCAGCATGTAAAGCCTGGTCAGAGCAGCCTGGGCTGGCAGGAGACCCAAGAGGTCAGCCTGCCAGCCCAGGGCTGCTCTGACAGGGCTCCATGTGCTGCAGGGAAGCTGGCTGAGGCACAGGGATGCTTCAGCGTGGAGACTGCTCATGCATCAGCCAATCACTCTGCAGCACATGAAGCCCTGTCAAAGTAGCTCTGGGGCTCCTTGTGCTGCAGAGGGGCTGGCTAGGGCACAAGGGTGGTTCAGCATGGGGGCTGTCTGCTGATTAGCCCTGCGCTGGAATATCTTCATGCCCCAGCCAGCCTCATCACCATTCACACACACATTCAAGTGCAGAAATTTACTGCACTGTGGGATAGTACTTGCACCTGATGGGACTATCTGATAGCATGGTAAATCAGTCTACACTGGCCTAATTGCCATGTAGACAGTGATGCTTTACTGCATAGTATATTAGTCTACTGCACAGTAAAATGCATGTGTAGAAACACCCATGGTAAACAACAGTTAGACCAAGATTTAAAGCATACATATAGGTGATTATGGTAAAACTCCTAAGTCCATATTTAAGCACATGTGTAAGTAGCTTGATTCTCAAAAGTGCTGCACGTGCAACAGTGAGTGGGAATACTTTTGAAAATTAGACCACTTACTTGGGTATTTAGAAACTGTTCTTGGGCCTTGCAAGCAAAGCTGGTTGACATGAAGACAGCTGGTTTGCAACTACAGAGTCTTTAACTAGCTCCTTACCTACAAAGATGTTATAAGGCTTATTAACATTTTAAATACTTAAGGATACAATACCCTGTCTTTTCTCAAAGGCTGGTAAGAGAACAAACCTTGGGAGTGAGCAAAAATGTTGTCTCCAGTTATTTCTCCAAACAGTGCATTTCTATTTTTATCTGTTTAACTGCTCTTAGAGAGCACCGGCAGAAGTGATATTTGTTGAGTAATCAGCCCCTTGAAAGCAGTCTACAGCCATGCTGTGACAGAAGAACACAGCTGTAGAACACTTTAAAAGTGCCCAATCATGCAACAAATTAATTCTTATTTAATGAGGGTTCAGATGAAGGGGCTTCAAAGCAGAGCACCTTCATTAACTTCTTTTTTTCTCTCTGCATGAGCAAGGCTGGGCTGCATTAGTCCAGCCCTGCACTTGTGCTGTCTTCAGGATGGGAGTAGGGAGAAGGCAGGGGAGGGAGCTTTGGTCTGGGGTTTGCCCAGCCTGCATTTGAGGGGAAGGCAGATGGATTGGAGCCCCCTAGAGGTAAGGGGCTCTAGTCCACCCACTCTCCCCACAAGCACAGGCTAGGCAAACCTCAGACTGAAGCTCCCTCCCCTGCCTTCTCCCCCTTCTCATCCTGAAGATAGAACCAGAGCTCAGAGAGGAGGGGAGCAGGGCTAGGTAATAAAGGCTGCAGACATGCAATCTAGCTCTGCTGGATTGTCTCCAAAGTGAAACTCAATTCTTCTCCCCTTCTCCCCCCTGCCCGACCAAACAGTAAATGTCTGTTGGGTTGGTGGGGGTGTGTGTGCTGTAACTCATGGTGCTTCACAGAAAGCACCAGGAGTAATAGCAGGGAGTTGCATGTCTGCCAGCGCCCAGAGAAACAAAGCCAAAAATGTTCTGACTTGTACCTTTTGTGTTTCCACTAATCACTGCAATGGAAAGCAGAAAAGAGTGAAAAATGTATTTTGTCATGACTAGGGTGGCCAGACCACCAGAGGGGTGGGACTTAACTACTTTGGGACTTTAAAAAAGTCCTTGGCTGCTGCTGCTCTTGTGATGTGGTCCAACAGGAGGGTGCAACTGCGCCACTGGACCCCGCTCTGGATCTGTCCTTGACCAGCCTGTGTATGTATATCTCTGCTCAAAAATCTATTATCCATATACATTCGACTAAATCATTCATCCACATGGTATCTTTTTCTATTCCCTTAGAATATATGGGGGGGTGGGGATGGCTACCAATATTTTTAACTGTTAGTGGATTTGAAGAAAAGGATTCAGGAAAAAAATATCATTCTTTATGCTTACTTTGATCAGAAATATAGGTACAGATTCATAGCAAGATTGTTTGCTATCAATAGATACCAAGCACATTGTCAGATATTATGTGTTAAACTACACCCATTTTTCTTGCTACCTAAAATGTAGAACCTTATTTAAAAGAATGAAAAAGAGGAGAGCTCTGTAGCAAGAACAATATGTGAATATAAGTTTAGTTCATTTGGTAATATAGTATATTGAAACCTTTGATTTCACACTTTGTTACGCTTTATGACAAAGAATTTCCATTTTGTCACCTGACACACAAAGCTCTCACAATTTTTGATATTTGTGGATTGAACAGATGAAACTTTGAAGCAAGAAGTGTAGGCAGGATATAAGTATAAATAAGAGGAACATCCTAATTTTTAAAGGTACCAAGAACTTCTGAAAAAACAGAGCCTTTTAATTAGGTGCTAAATGTGGATTCAGGAACCAAACTTCAGGCATCCAGGTTTGACTCTGAAAGAGTTTTACTACATAGCAAAAGTACAAATTGGAGATATTTACTGGGTCACAACATAGATATTTACCAGCTTGCTCAACAGGTGAATAAACACTAATGTGTATTTATATCTAACAGAAGCTGTGATAGTTACATAGGGCTTACATCTGTGAATGACAGGCATTTAAAATATATTTAAATTTATTGCAGCTCACAAGAGTTAGGTATTCCAAATGTCAGATACATTTGGTGCTAGTCAACTGTAGTAATCAGTTAAAAACAACTCATTCTTAGCAAATGACTCATCAGAGATTAGGTGTTAAACATGATGTATTGCTCAAGTTAACCATCTGGCTGGTGACATTTCCTCATTTTCTTTCCACTCCAGAAATATCATTGACAGAAGACTATGGTACAAGAAAATCTGTGAGTTTCTACTGCATCCCCAAATGGTTAATTATCTGACTTAGTGCCATAGGCAGTAGGCACCTTTAGTCTCATAATAATCATAAGCTGAAGGTATTTATGTTTTCACAGTTATTGGAGTCACTATAGGCCATCTTTCCCAAGAAAATAATTAGGGAGACGACCAAATTTTCTGTAGCATTTGGAAATCCTCTGTTCCCCTTTCATTCACTGGCTGTTGCAAAGCAGGTGCCATCCTCATTTTGCTACTGCACCCAATAGTGCTAGCTATTTTAAGTCATTTATTGCACTTAATCCTTCTCAAATTCAACAAGCTCCAAAGAAACTTGCTGTTATAGCTCATTGCTTTCTGCAAATGTCAATGCACTCAGCAGTCACAGACCACATGTCCAGCTGCCCCTAAATGCGAGAATCTCTTCCAGTGTCCTTTCTTGTAACAGAAACTGTTTGACCAGCAGCATAGTCCAGAGGGGATTTCTGGGTTGTTGCACTCTTTCTTCTAAATAGCTGCTACTCCTGTACTCATTTGTTTGTTGAAAGGGTGGACAAATGGCCTTTTCAGGGTAAGCGAATTATCAAGTCATCAGTATTAGAAGGGAAATATCCAAAAATGCTTCCAATTTCTGAATGCTCTAAGCACCACTGAGAGGAGATGATCTGTACTGGAGAGATTTTTTTTTTTTGTAGGTCCTGATTGGGTACCATATTTTTTCAAAGTGGCCACATTAGTAATTACTAGTCATCAGACCAAGCCAAAATTCTTTAGATTGCTGATGTTAATTCATAAGTTAGCTCCTTGCTTGGTTTAGCTGAATAGCTATGTGGCAATGCACCTTTGAGTCCTGATGAGGGCAGCCATTTTCAAATATAGGCCAGAGAGGCAGCAGTCTATGTTGAGCAGCCAGAGAGGCAGCATTGAGCTGAGCTGCTCCTGGGACACCCTGGAGGTAAGGGTGAGGCTAGAGGGATGGAGGAGGCCTAATTGGTCCTGGGCATGATGTGAAACTTCACCCTGCCAGGGAAGAGTGGCCTGGGGGCTCACAGTTGTGTGAGAGCCCCCAAGAAATGCCAGGTGAAAGGCAAAGAGGAGCACCTTATAACCCCAGCCCCCACATCCTAGTGGGTAACCCAGCAAAGAGGTCGGCAGGAGCAAGAGGGTCCAGAGTGGGGCAAGGAGCCCAGGGTGAATGAGGGGCAAGGAGCTCTGAGCTTGGAAAAGGCAAGGAACCCAGAGGCTGGGAGCCTCGACTGTGTGTGTGTGGGGCAAGGAGTCCTAGTATGAGTGTCGGGCACTGAGCCCAATGAATGTGGCCAAAGTTAGGGGCCGGGATGTAATAAACTTCTGGATGCCATCTGCAAGGTATGGACCATGGTGTAGGGAAGGTACGGAGCTGTGTGTCCCAGGGACACAGGGCTGACCAAAGAGGAGGCCTCATCCAGAGGCAGACCCCAGGGCAAAGTAAAAATAGAAAAAACCTTACCTGTTGCAGGAGTCCAGGGGAGCAAGGAGGTGCACCAAGGAAAACCGTCCATGCGGTTTATCAGCCGCACTTATCTCCAGCTGGAGCCGGGAGATGTCATGAAGAGATGTCACCTGGCGAAGATAAAAACTGGTCCCATAAGCACAGGCAGGGGAGCGCCAAGTGGAGGAGAAGTGGCGGGGAACTGCAGAGTGGAGCGTGCCCAGTCACCGCGTCCAACAGCTGCAGCGGCGGCAATGGGAGTCACAGAGAATCTTCATGCCAGGGAAGACTGATGAAGATCAAACGAGCCAGCAGGGAGGCTGGCAGCAGTGGGAGCCTCTGAGGATCTCCATGCTGGGGAAGACCAGTGAAGATCAAACGAGCCAGTAGTGAGGTCAGCAGCAGCAGTGGTGGCAGCAGGAACCGTGGAGGAACTTTGTGCCGGAGAAGACCAGTGACAATTAAAAGGGCTGGTAGCAAAGCCAGCAGTGGCGTTGGCCATAGGTGTTGTGGGGATTTCCCATGCCAGGGAAGACCGGTGGGGCTCAGGCAAACTGGCAGGGAGGTGGCAGGTGCTGCAGCTTTAGGGTAGAGGCGGATCCTGGAGGGGATCAGAAAGACCCCAGTGAGGGGCGGAGATGTGGGCCCCAGCCCAGGGGACGCATGGTCTAGGGGTGAAGGGGGCATGCGGCTCTCCCCATGGTTGCCCCTCTTTACTTTGCATTTCCATTTGTCTCTCCCTCGTTTTGTTCCTTTTTGTCATAATTCCTTTTGTTTTTTTCACATCGGGGCCCCGCGGTGTTGGGCTTCTCCGAGGGTGAGCATCTAGCTCATGCTTTCCTTTCTCAGTTAGATTTATTTTCAGTCCCTGCCCAAAGTAGGGTAGCCTGGAACAATATATCAGGGTCGGGGAATTAGAAACACCACTAGGAGATGGTAGACCATGTGAGAATGTGGCGACAACCAACAATATTCACCGTGGAACACATACGGCATTGAAAGGGATAGTACCAAAGACAGAGTGTCACCAGGCCCACCGGCTTTGGCTGGAGTTCAAGGCGTTGGTCTGCTGAGCAGGACATGGGAACCGGGGAAGACACTGAAGGGGCCAATCGCAAAAGACCCGGAGGCCCGTCTCGTTAGGCTGGCACATGGCCGGGGTGTAGGAGAGGTTGGAGCCCCCTAGGCCGAGACACGTGACAACTCTGGAGGCACCCTCTGAGGGGACCCCCTCCACTGAAGAACCATCCAAAGTCATGGCAGGAGAGTTTGGGGGTTTGAAGGTCATCGAGGAGACCTCTGGGGTCTTCATGGGAGTCCTAGGCTAGTAAGACCATTTACCCAGGCAAAAGCAGCATGGGATTGGGTTACTGAGTGAAGATGGGCACGCTGTGGATAGTGTCCCCGGCATCGGGGCATATAATGGGCAGTCTCCCGCATCTACCACCAGATTATTGTAGCAGCAAAGTCGTGGCAGGAGAGACTGGGCAGACTGCCTCATGGACAGGTGGGTGGGCTGGCTAGAGGCCCAACCCCAGGCATGCCCCCTGTCACAAGCTGTCCAAGAGAAAGGTTGGGAGTTTCTGCTTCTAGAAGTGGCCGGGTGACAGAGGTGTTTTACTATATGGAATTAAGAGCAGCAGGACCACTGTGGAGAGAGAACACTGCGAAGAGAACAGTAAGGAACGGCAGCTTTGGGGTTAAAGCAAAAAACAGAAAGATAAGCTGACAAATCCTTTATTCTACCTTAACTTGTTGCTCACATGATTGTCTCCCTTGAATTTGATTACTGGAAAGGAAAGCTAATTCAGGGCCAGAGGCCCAGAATTTCCATTCCACTAGCCCCTTCCCTGCAAGATTATTCACAAGCATAAACCAGAGCAAGACTGACAAGCACTTCACAAAAAGGAAATGATAGCAGCAGCTTATGTTACTTAATGGGATATGTAATTTGTCATTTTCCAAAGGAGTCAAGAAAGAGACTAACTGCTGATAACATAAAACAAACTAAAGTATTATGGAAACTTTGCTAAACAACTTATTTTCCATTTACTTTAGTCCATAGCATATAGCCATATAGCAGCATCCTCAGTAACAAGCCATACACAGCTACTCAAAATCTGATCCTGTCCTACCATCATGACCATGCTTTCTAGGTCAAATACGATACTAGAAAGTGAATTAAGGTTACCCATAACTACCACTTCAAGTGGAATAGAAAACAATCACCTGTACAAAAAGCAAAAGAAGTACTGATATTACCTCTGATATATCCTATTCCTGTAAAACAGAGAGTTTCATATGACCATGTTGATTTTCTGACTAGCCATCCTTTTAGCAGCTTACCACTGTAGCAATATCAGTACTTGTACATGATGTTGCATACTCTATGGTACTCTGTGGTATTCTAAAGTATCTACTTTGACATTTCATCCGATCGATCAGAAGCCATAAATATTTATTCACTGTGTAGCTGTTGATAAAACTTCAAAATCAAGTGGGAAAGTGTCTTCTTTGGAACTGACAAAGAAAACTAGGCATGGAGCTTGGTTAAAACAGATAATTATTTCAATTTCAACACCTTTCATACCAAGATCTTGAAGTGCTTTAGAAAAGGTGAGAAGGCATTATTAATCCCACATAGATGGCAAAACTAACACCCTAATAGTCTAAATGCATGACTTGATGTGGCACAGCAAGCCAGTGAATCAGAAATAAAACCCAAGCAATGATTGGGTCCCAAGTCTACTCTCACTTTCATACTAGTAAGTATGAACTACTTCTATATTCTTTACAAACCCTGGGAAAATATTTTCCTACAGCAGCTCCTCCCAGCTCATGCCCAGGTGTGAGCCCCCTCAGCATGCTTGTAGTTGAGAAAGCATGGTGCCCTTGGGAACTGCAATCAGAAGTTACTTTCTAAGTCTTTAGTAGTAGTCATTTCCCTTCATACAGAGTCCCTGTTACAACACAAGAAACTGAAGGCTTGAAGGCAATGCGAGCATTTTGACACCAATGTCTCAATGGTTTGGTCAAACACTAGGTTCAAGTCACTGAATAAAGTTATATGAAAAATTGCTGAAAAAATAAAACCAATTAATCAAGATCAGAAATGATTTCTTCTCTAAATCTATCAAGTCTGAAGATTAGATATCTGAGAAACAAACTTTGATCTTTGAAATCTATAATTATATCTTCAGAGAGGCTGAAAGAATTTTAAAATCTTGCTGAACAAGGGAGTGAAATGAGGCTGATTTCTGTAACAGCAAAATCTTAATATGTCTGAATTTTTAAATAATTTTATTTTTGGTTGGATGAATACATTAAAAATGTTTTAGAAAAGACAATTACTGTGCAGTATTTATTCGATTTTAAGATGAGTTTTTTCCTCATGTAATATGGTGGAAAAAAACCCCTTGTTTTGGAATCAAGTATGAGGTGGTAGGAGGGCAGGAAACTGCTGCATGCCCCCTTCCACCTCTGCCCATCAACATGCCTGCTCCACGTGAGCGCCCCCTACTCCTGCCCTCCATTTCTCTCCCACCACTGCCTTCCCCACTGTAGTAATGGGAGCTGAGGGGGAAAACATTAAGACAACACTCTAATAATTAGATTCTTTAGATGGAAAAGTTAAACAAATTTATACATTTCCCATGTGTAGAATCTAATTATTGGCTGGGGGGTGGTCATTTTAAATTCAGGGTTGTCTTCGATTCAGATATATACAGTACATAAAATGCTGAAACCTATTCTGTGGACAGGATGCCAATTTTAACTCCCTTAAAGGGAGCATGGAACATGCATGAAAAGTACCTTGTCTTCTTTCAATAGAAGAATTAGCCTTCTAAACAACTCCAAAAGTTATGCAAAGAATTTCTGCAATGACTGCAATATAACAGTCTGAATTTGTCCAGAGTTCCTCCCCTCTTCTCCTTCCTGCAGAAGTTGTACAGGCCATTATTATTTCATGTGCCTAAGAAACCCAAATGAGAGCCCCAAGTCCCTTTTCTTACTTCTTACTTTAAAATATTTCTCCAATGTAGGTGTTTTATAGGCAAAAGCAACTATAAAACTAGAAAATTGGCAGAAGGATTCAAAGGCAGACTTAGTACTGGAAACTTCTTTTGAAAAACAGACTAAAGACTTAGTTGGTGCATCTCTTCAAAGTGCTACCTGCTTTAGTTCATTGTAAGGGAAAGAATTGCATTTCAGGTGCTAGTGGACCTTGGATTAGGACAAGTCCCCAGGAAAAAGAATGACTTCACTCTGAACCAAAACCCAGAGTAAGGTGGTGAAGGGGGCAAATGGATTCCTTTCACAGGTTGTGGTTGAAACGAATCATTACTTTATCTAATGGGAAGTAGATTGGGAAACTGAGAAAAATTACTATTTTTTTTGAGCTCTCCAAGGAGTGCTCTGAGACGGTGCCATTAAAAAAACAACCTCATTTATAATTCCTTGGAAGAAAGGTCCATAAATTACAAAAGACTCTCCTTACTCAGTAAGCCACCAAAATATCTGTTCACACTTTTGGCAACTAAGTCTTCAATACAGGATACCATTCAGGGGATACGGAATAAAGATTTGGTCTAGGTTCTGATAATTTTGTCCTGATGTAATGGGATGACACTAATAAAAATCCTAAATGTAGATCAGTTCAGACCAGTTTTACTAGTTCCTAAATACTTTAGTTCAGGCCTGTTTTGGGACCAAACAGGCCTTTGCCTTCACAATAGTGATGTTGAAAGGCTTAGCTACATCGGTATAAAAAAAACCCCAAGCACAAAATAAAACAAGGCCTTAGAAACTTTTAGTGGAGTTTGGCTTAAGAAGTGCACCTAGTGTACCCTTTCTTATATGTTTGTACAACTATGCCTGCATCTGTCTCCACAGATGTGATCTCATGTAGGGAAGCATATGGGTTTATACCACCATTGTTTGCTAACAGGAGGAGCTCTGGCAGAAGAGACTGAACATAAAGGGTTCTGCAGACTGCCTCTCTAAACCCATCTTTGGCTGACTCCTGTGCTCTTGGTATAACTGGTAGGCTAGTTTGTAAGTGAGCATGGTGCCAGAATAACAGATGGGCAGCAACGAAGTCATGCCAAAGAACCAGAATGTGCATCTAATTTGATAATTAGGGGCTGGATTCCCTTCCAGAAATACATAAATGGCAGCCCAGGCTGAGTCTCCATGCTTAAGGGTAAGGGAACATACTCAGACTAATTCAGTTCTGGGTTAATTTGGTTTTTTTCTTTTCAATTTTCAAAATCAGTTTCTAGTCACAAAGGAAAAAAAAATAGGCCCCTTTCCTTCAGGATTAAATGCTCTTCAAGGAAAGAGGGGAGAGATGAGAAGACAAGCATTATGAGAAAGCTTTTATCCCAAAACAGTTCTCCATAAGGAACACCTGCAAATCTTGGCCAAACAGCTCTGTGGCGTCGCCGAAAAAATGTATGCTGAATAGAGATAAATACAAGGCCCCTTTACAAAGCAGTAAATACAGTTTTCTTGTACACAAGCTAATGGTTAATGGAAAGGGGACAAAGACTGTTTAAAGCAGAGTAAAAAATCCCAAAAAAACCAATGATGAAAATATGTTTATATCCTCTGAACTGTTAAAGTTCTGGTTCTGATATGCTGTCAGATTACAAGCAATAAATTAATGGGGGAGGGGGAGTGAATTGAGAGTAAGGGTGGGATTGCACCCCAATTCCTTTTTCTATATAAACATGTATGCATACTTATGTCTTATTGCAGCAGTCCTTCAGCTGTATTATTCTACAGACCCTTGCAAAAGCAGCAGTCCCATGGACCATCTCCTTCTCTGTTTACCATATGTCTTCCTCTTGTTTTCTGCAGATCATAATCAGCATTTGAGAAACCACTGCTAACGCATTCTCCTGCCTCCCTCCATTTTTCTACTAGAGTATTTCTCAAAAATCTATTTTTTTAAGAATTAGTGGCTGTGTTTACACAAGATGCTGACTGTGCAGTTGTTACTGTGCAGTCATTTAGTCTAGGGACAGAAGTTACACATAAACCAGTTAAAGTGATCAGAAATTTGTTTAAACCTGTAACAGAACACAAAGTCAGTGCACATAAATCAGTTTCAAAATGGCTGAAACCAGTTTGAAATAAACCTGGTTGAATGTAGTATCAGGCTTAATTGACTGAGGTCAAACTGGTTTATGGAACTTCTGCCCCAGACGCCATGAATGGCTCTTGCCTCCCGTGACTACAGAGGCATCATGACAGCGTGTGGTGAGTGGGGACAGCTCGCAGCCACTAGTGGCAGTGTTAGAGGTGGTGGGTGGAGAGTGGAGACCACCCACAGCCACTGCTGGTGGTGTTGGTGGTGGCTAGTGGGGATCGATCACCCACAGCTGCCGCCAGCAGTGTCAGCAGCAGGGGCGGGGTGGCGAGTGGCGGGTGGAGACCATCCGCAGCTGCCAGTGGCCACATCAGCAACAAGGTGGGGTGGGGACTGCCTGCAGAAGCCAGCGGTGGCTTTGGCAGCAATCAATCTCAGGGGGGGCATGTGCCCTCCACGTGGCCTTATGCTCCCCCTACATGTCACCTATGCCAGACCCCTTCTTGGTTTAAGTTAAATCAGAGTCCTCCAGCATCCCAGCATGCTCTGTAGCCCTGGGCTAGGCTGGGCTGTATGTTCCAGCCAAGCAGCGTTGGCATTATCACTGGTCCAGCTGGCTGTGAAAGTGGTGGGGGTGGGAAACCCTGTCCCGGAGTGCTTCCAGGTCTGCCTGGCAAGGGGGCAGCAGTCCTTGCCAGGTGTCCCCAGTCCACCATGCCTCTCACTGGTTCAGCAGCAGGACTGGGGGCAGGGCCAGATCCCAGTAGCCTGAGGGGAAACGGGGGTTTAATCTCCCCATTACAGAGGGGATAATACAGGCACCAATAAGCTCCATATGCACCCAGGGCCACAGTGGCCAGACTCCAAGTAGACTGAGGGGGAGGAGGGGTTTAATCCCCACATTACAAGCGGGGGGGGGGCACCAACATGGAGCCCTGGGTTGGGTCCCTCTAAGGAGTAGCCAGCTGGCTGCAGGGATGGGGCAGGGAGGGGGGATGTGACCTGGCTGCAGAAGCAGGGGGAGCTAAGGCTAGTTATGAAGCCCCACTCACTGCTCTCACTGCTGTCTCCAGCTGTGGCAGTGCAACCTGGGCTGGGGTGTCCCAAGGGGCAGTACCTGGCACCTCCCGCTTCCATCCCTGTGTGGGCACTACAGTTTGCAGGCAGGCTGCAGTTGCACTGCAGCTCCCCATGGCCCTCCCCCACCCCACTCCCTCTCCTGGAGGCAGCAGTGGCGGAGCAAACTTCTTGTGGCAAGCAAAAGTGAAGCACCTGTCATCTGCTGCTTGCTCAAGGCAGCACCGGGCACTTGGGGTGGGCTGCTGTGGGCCAGGGGCATGGGAAAAAGTGGGGGAGGCAATGGACCACCAGAACCTGGTCCAGCCCAGCCCTGCAACCTAGGTGAGCAGCCCAGTCTGACCCAGCCCTGCAGCCCAGGGGTGTAGGCAGTGACTGCCCCGTGGCAGCCCATCCCTCCCACTCTCAATGGCAGAGCAAACTATTGTGGTGGTGGAGGTGAGACACCTGTCACCTGCTGCCTGCTCACAGCAGCGTTGGGTGCTTGGGGTGGGCTACCACAAGCCAATCACTGCCTACATCTCTGGGCCGCAGGGCGGGTCAGACTAGGCTGCAGTCCTGGGCTGTAGTGGTTCATTGCCTTCCTATGCCACTGTCCATGGCCCTGGCCTGCAGCAGCCTGCCCTGAGTGCCTGGCATTGCTGCGAGCAGGCGGTGAATGACAGGTGCTTCACCTAGGGCCACCCCAGCCTGGACTGTGTTGCTGCAGAGGGGGGCAGTGGTGAGTTAGGTTCCGTACTTGGCTCCCCCCGCCCCTGCAGCCAGGTCAAATCCCCCCCCCACCTTCCGTGCAGCTGGATGGTCTCTCTTTTGAGGGACTTGGCCCAGGGCCCCGTGTCAGTGTCTCCCCATATCACTGCCTTCAATGCTGCCTTAACCCCCCACTTTCCACCAGGTTACTGGCATCTGGCTGCTGTGGCCCCAGGTGCACTGCCCTAGGTGCACAAGTGGAGTCTATCTGTGCCCATGCCATGCCCCGCTGCAATGGTTTAGCATAAACATAGGTTTCAAGCTACAGGAATTCTTCTATCACCAGTTTGACGCAGCCATTGACTTATTACAAAGGGCAAATTTTGTGGTACAAATATGTACTAAAAAAGCATGATGTGGCTTAAATGGGACATTAGAAGAGAGATTTTGCTGACGTTTTAAGTGACAGCTCAACTGACATGGAAGCAATGATGAAAAAAGTGTTCATCATTGCAAAAATAGACAAGATTAAAAATTAGTTATAAAACAGCACGTGTAATGAGAACCTCAACAACTCCCAACACAGACATTACATAAGAAGGTTAAAGAATAAAATTTGAATGCCTTATTAATGAGATGCAAGTCATTAAGTATACTCCAAAAGAAAGAGTGCCATAAAATGGACAAAACAGAAACCAGCTTAAATAAGTTTTGGTCAACGATTCTCAACCTAAAGACCAAACAGATCTTCAATTAAAATCTTTTTTACATCTTAGAATATCGATCTACTATAAAGCTATCAGTCACAAGCTAACATGTAAACGCCTTTGTAAACCAAAGCCTCAGGAAAATGCTAGCAATTAAGGAGTTTATAACAAATGTCGTTGTTTGCTAGACTGGAACAGTTTCTTGTGTCTAAAGTTCTCAAAAAAAGGGTGGTAAGTACTTTTTGGGTAATCTTTTTTATTGAACCAACTGGTTGGTTGGGTAGACAAGATAGACAAGCTTTTGAAATCAAGCTTTACACATACCTTGATCCCAACTATGCAGTTGGTCTGCTCAAATACATCACCCTAGAAAATCCTCATCTCTAACATTATTCCTGGATTATCACACAACATCATTCTAACACAACCAAAAAGAAGGAGGACTGTTTTGGGATGTGCATTAAGACAGAAGCCAATGTGTCTGCCATAGAAGAGCTGCTATGAACAGCTATAGAATGGATGAACCACAAGAATCCATTCAATAAACAGTACTTGGAAAATTAACAGGATTTAACATCATAAAGCACATGCTAAAACCAAGCTAAGACCTGGGTAAGGTTTAATAGTGCGGAAATAATTTGGGGTGTCCAGAGAAAGCATTTTGCTTTTCAATTTACCATCTCATTTCCAGAGCTATGCTTAGTTCAACAGTACTGATCACATCTGACATTTACCCTCTCAGAATGACTTTCAGGCAGTTCCACACCTGCAGCATTTAAGTGTTTTAATAATAAAAAAATATGTTTGTGTAGCAGGTGTACCAGCCACAGCGCAGCTTGTGCGCAGCTTGCTGGCTCAAGCAGGATGCTGAGCCATTAATGCAATTTCTTCCACTAATCAGGAGAGGGTGTCCTCCCCTTCTCCTGATTGGTGTTTATGATCAGGGGGCAGAGCTCCTGGGAAGAGGGGTCCTGGAGAAGGTTTTCACTGCCCTTTGCTCTGATTGGACCTTTTGCGATCCAGGGCAGAGCCCTGGATGGCTATAAAAGAACAGCATGTTCGACTGAGAGACCAGACCAGTGAGGGACAAGAAGAGCAGAGCTGAGAAAAGCTGGGGAGAGTTGCCCCAGTGGGCGATAGCCCTAGGCTCCTGAAGATGCTGCTGGAGGAGCCACCACCAGAGACTTGGCTCTGGGAGCAAGGAAAGCCTGCTCAGGCCCCACATAGTGCACACCCTGGTGCATGAAACCCTGGCCCTGGGAGAGATGAGAGACTACTTGGGTCTCATCAAGGGACACCTGCCCTAAGGCACTCTTGGAACATTGCCAGTCCCTTTCCTCCCACAGGGACACTGGGCTTTGGGGCCAGAAAAGGTGGGCTGACCTCCACCTTGGAGGTGCTGTGGGGCCTTGGAGGTGCCTAAGGCCAGACCCCGGCCTATGAAGAACCCCCCTGCAGCATGCCAGAGCAGCAGCCAGGTCCATACAGGGGGAAAACAAGCCTACTGCATCCCCACTCAGGACAACCATGAGTTCAGGGAATAGGGGGGTGCAGGGGAAGGGCTGGAGAAAAGGGACCCCCCCACCCCCCTCCTTTCAGGGAACTGGGTGAGACTGTGCCCTATAAAATGGGGAGCTGCACCTAATATTCTATAAACTTGTTGTACTGTGTGAATTATGTTATATTTTACTGGGTAAATAATTTTAAGGTTATTATTTTCTATTGAAGTCTATTTTTCTTGTTGTTTAATTTGTTGAGTATTATATTGGGAACCTGGTACTTACCTGCTGGAGGCTTGGATGGGATTGCCCTGTGGGCCTATTGGCTTACCTTTAAGATCTCGGGGTCCTGGGTAAGGAGGCTGCTCTCAAAGCATACCCCGTGCAACTCCATTCCCAAATATATTTATAAGTATGTGTATGTATAAGAGTATATAGGGGTTAATTTTCTCTAATTTTCTCTATTGCTTTGGGATATATATATACACCAATTTATTTAATATATAAAGAATTAGATACAACTATATGTATATATGTATATATGTGTATACGTGTGTGTATGTGTATATATATTTATATATGTTAAATTCTGTATATAGTTAAGAACCCTTTGTGTGGTGTGGCTCTATAGTGAATAGAGGGATCTGTACCTGAGTCACAGCATCCCTCTCACAGCACAGTTGCCTGCCCACCTATCCCATCCAATTGAGGACGGGGCACACCTCTGGGTGTACCCAGGTTACTTTCAGCAAAACAAAAAGAAAAGACAATCAAACTTCCTTTTCCACTTTATAAAGGGACTTGCATGTTCCAAGCCTCTCACTGAAATGAAAGAAACAAACTGTGCACCTCAAGCAATTTAGCAAGTGATTCAACTAAGTCTTACAACTGAAAACTGGCCACCTAAATGTAAGCCCCAGTCTGTAAGATGTTGAGGACCCTCAGCCCTCATTTTAGTCAACTGAAATTTGAAGTTCCTAACTCCTACTGGAGTTCAGGGCATTCATCTGCAGGAAGTACACAGCATGCTGCAAGTGAGGTTAGAGTTAGAGAGTGTACATGGTACTTCAGTTTACAAAGCTAGGGTGGGAAACAATGAAGCTGAACAGCTTATTTAGCTCTGTCACTTATATGAGTAACTGAAGAGCAGCAGTCTCAGAAAGCAATATTCTTATGAGCTCCTACCATGAGGGTTATCATCACAATGACAACTGCTATTTTAAGTTAAGCCTGAGGCAATTGGAGGGATGCAGAAAGATGAAGGTCTGCTTACAGAAGAATGTAAAGATGGTGGTTGTATGGGAGAATTAACCTAACATCACAAAAGAAAAAAAACTGCAGTTTGAAAAATGGATATTTTAAAGAGGCACCTTGAAAAAAATTACTGAAAAATAATAATTAGTGGAACAGGAAGCCTGTCAGATGACTTAGGTCTCTAGCAGACATTAGTCACACTTTATAAGATAGTGTTGCAAGACAAATTGTAATATGTCAGATTTTAAAACAATATATTGCTGGATAAAAATAGTGGATCAGCCACAAAGGTGTTGCTTGTTGAACAACTTTGGCCACTGGCAAACATTACATTTATTGCTTGTTTTATGCAAATATTGCACAATAAATCATAACATGACAACCAGCCACATGATAAAATTATCATGGGATATTTCTGTGCCATAAAGAGGTTGCTAATTTTTCCTTCTGACATGTTAGGATTTGTTAGCATGCAAAGCTCCAAGTATGGCCCAGAAACTTGACTACCTGAAAATACATGTAAAGTGCCTTGCAAGAGCTTTTATAATGCTATCATATAATCAGGTATTTGACTTTTTTTGCTAAATACAGTTTATGAAATGCACATAATGCCAAAATATGAGCAACTGAGAGCATGTTAAATAGGATTCTCCTGCCTCCCCTTAGATTTACATAAAGAATTATCAAAGTTTGTGAACACAACTTGCTAGAAAATCTGTTGTATTATCTTCAACTACTTGCAAGAGGGAGGCCTAGGAGGTTTGGAAAGTTGAAAGCCTATGAGGTTATCTAAGTGCACTCTTTTGCCTCTAAAGAATTATTCCCTCCTGCATATACTCTGGTGTTTTGTCCCATCTTGGAATTCCCATTGACACACATGGAAAAGCCCACTGGATCTCATTCATAGATTCATCAAACTCATTTAATTTGCTCTTTCATCACCAAATCTCATTCAACATTTCAGTTTTGAACCTTGTGGTGTCATTTCTGTTCCAATACTGTGAACCTTTATAAAGCCCACCTAATTAGTACTGTGGGTTGGTATCACGTATTATAGGTTCTAGAGGAAAAAGTCTAAATTTTTCTAGATATATGAAAGTTACTCAGGATTAAATCTTTTCCAGACATAAGCAGTTTACATCTAAGAAGGCATTCCCATGCTCAATGAATTGAGAACCAACCGCTGTAGTAGCTGCAGTTCCACTGCTTGCTGTCTTTTTCTTCACTGCCACCAGAAGAATAGATGAAGTTATCCAGAAATGAAGTAATCATTCAGTTTAGAGTCTTCTCTGTGCCACACACATTTGTTTCACCCTAGGAATACCCCAGAACAAGGGTTCCCAAACTGTGGTATGCATACCCGTGTGGGTATGCAAGACAACTGTTTGGGGTACGTGGGAGAAATTGTGTAATGGAAGATTTTATTTTCATGGTGATAATTGGCATTTAAGGGGTTAAAATATAAAACGTATGCTGGTATGGGTAGGCAGGCAGCTGGTGAATCTGAAAGTGAGTATGCAAGAAGAAAACGTTTGTGAACTGCTGCCCCAGAACAATTCAGGATATCCTTCACTGCTATGGCCACCTTCTCTGTGCTGTTACCTGGAAAGCATCCTATTCTTTCTCACTGCAGTGCCACACACAGAGAGACTAAAAAGCACAGTTGCTTCCACCTTGTTTATAGCCAGAATTTTTGCACTACAATATGAATGTTGCAAACTATAAGCAGAGAGAAAGCAAAGCTAAGTGGCCTTTAATAGTATGCTGTGTTCCTTGAAGTTAGCTCCATGTATACAAGAGATTAATTGCATGGAATGTATTTTATTGGCCAGAGTTCATGGTCTCACCACACACAAATATTTACTTCAAATATTTCACATAAAAAGAATGGATTGAAAGGAATTTCACAGGAATTCCCAGGGAGCTAGTGACAAACACTAAGGCATGACCCAGGGGACCAAAGTATTTGTTAAATCTTTTATTATATCACAAGCTGAAAATCTGAACTTAGCCTTTGTAAATCAAGTGGAGGAATCCTATAGTTGCTGTGACAGAGGTTAATATTAACAGTTAAAATAACAAAGTAGCACAAGAAGCTTCAAGCTCAGGCCCACCCTTGTCAGATATTTATAAGACTAATTACTACATGGAGGCAGAAATCCTAGTCACACTTTGGAGAAAATGATATAAGCCACATTTACAACAACCCATTTGTTTTTTCTCTCTAGCAGAGCTTCATTACTCACAACTTCATTTTGCAAAATTATAGCATTTCTGTGTGATAGCAGTAGATACATTTGTAGGGATTATTTGAAAACAGAATAAAAATAGAGCCAAGCATATTGTTGGTAAGGCGGCAGGAGAACAGTAAGAAATGATGAAGTGTTGAGTTGCTCCTGAGAGCAATGGACCACATTTTCTTGACCCCAGGGAAAGATAAGGGTGGTGAGAATCTAGCAGGGGGTATTCATTTCTTCACAAGTCCAGCCCTCATGATGGTACGAATCTTCTCTCATGAGCCATAAGAAACAAAATGATTGAAATTCAGATCAGCCTCAAGTACAGAAAATACATTATTTCTGAATGAGTATATTTGTAATAGCTAACCATTACATCAGCAATGAAACCCCCCCCCATCAAGAAACGAGCCAGCTAATCACCAGTAATGAAAGGAGCATGAGAGTTTGTCTATACAATGACAATCCAACCTGCAAAATTACTACAAATACTAGCTTAAACCCTACTTGTCTATAATATTAATTCCCACACCATTCCATTTTTGTCCCTTTCACATTGTAAGTTATTTTGAAACTTTGGAATGTGCATTTCTTTGTACTAGCATGGCACATAGCACATTTTCAGTGCTCTTGCAATATGAAAAACAAAGAATATGGAAAATAAAGCAAGATCTTAACTCACAATACACTGCAAAGTAAAACTCTTGCTTAAAAGCACATTTTATTTAATAAGAGTATTAAATGAGCAAATTTTAGCAACAGCTTGTACGGTGTTTACAACCAAAGTAAATTACCTACACCAAATATTTTTTATTTCCTAAGTATAACAATGAAACTGAATAAAATCTCTTTTGAAGTTAAACCATCAGCAATGATAGAACACACACATTAGTATTTCTTTGCCAAATGCAAAATTGTCTGGACTATAGTCATCTGTAACATTTCACTTGTTTAACTTTTATGGATAAGAGATATTATTTCAAACACGAATGGATTTTGTTGAGAGCCACTGAGCCAAAGACAGGAATTTGAGGTGTCTGCAACAAATGAGTTCCGAGATAATCTTTTCACCACTTCTCTTTCGTGCCTTCATAATGCCAAACACATGTGCAACCACTATAACGATGGATACAGTCACTTAGTAGAGCGGTTTCAGAGTGATCTGGCCTTCCTCCATTTCCCAGGTGTTGAAAAGCAGCCATTACAAAAAAAACCCCTATCCAAAGTGGCAAGTCAGAGGAACTACACTAAGTTGATAGCAAAAGTGCTCTTGGGTTGGCGTAGGCTAACTGGTCAACAGGTTATCTTAGACTGTAAATCAGAAACCATTCAGAGCTGCAGGCTGAAACTACCTGGCTCAGATCTGAGGTGGGTTGGCATTCCCCAAAGGCTATGACTTTTCCCTGCTGCTACTTCTCCCCAACCCCAGCTGCAGCATGGGCTCCAGCAAAGCTTTTGCTGCCTGCAGTGAAGTCCACCTGAGAGAAGAGGGAACAGGCTCCTGTTAATCTGGGCTGGGCTGGAGTTAACTCTTACAGGGAGCAATTTCTTGATATCTTTGGTTGGAACAACTGCATAACGAAGAGAGATGTTAGAGAAACTTTTGGGTATAGCATGCCCTGCCTCACATCAGGCAAAGGGCATTGTGTGCCCAAAAATGCATCTCATATCTCTCCCCACTAGTTGGTCTGATAGCAGTTTTCACCAACCCCCCTCCCCATGCCTGTTGTAACACATATACACAATATATATTAAATATATATATGACATCTGGGACCCATGGAGATGCAATGCTCCAACCCCACTTCTGACAAGGAAGGCAGAGCAACCAAGCCTGGGCAGAGCTGTGATGCAGTGTTTTACCTCAGCTGCAGCCACAGCTCTGGTTTCTTTATAGAGCTGCTGGGGTGGGTGACCCCATGGATTCAATTTTAATGGTTTGTGCATACGTCCATGTCATGTGGGCTTGTGCCAGCCAAAATCTCACTATGGGGAAATGGCACAGGGCTCAGCCCTTAGCAACACGCTTGTGGTTTCCATATTGCTGTCAAGCCAGAGGCTGAGCTGCAGGTGCAGAGGAGCAGCCAGCACCAGGCTGGTAGGGGGTTGACTGGGTAGCTTTGCTGAGAAACAATGAATTGCAGGGGGTGGCTTAGGCAGGGGGCAGTCAAAGGAGCCCCTGAAGACCACTTCCTACCCCTATTTCTTCTGCCCTCAGACTGCGAAGGCTCCCTTGCCACACAGCCGCCTTAAATACCGCTGGACTGACCAATCAGCTTCCCTTCCGCTCTACTACGGCCCAATCAGATCCCTGTCTCTCGCCCCCGGTGCTCCTCCCGCCCCCCCCAGCTACTCCACCGTACGCTCTTCCCGACGCGTCTCTCTCCACCCTCGCAGCCAATAGCATTTGAATGCGCCTGAACGCACCAATCGTGGCGCTTGCTCCCGCCCCGGGGCTCTCGGAGCCGCAGCTGAGAGGCTTGGGGGTCTTGAGTGGCGGCGTTATTAGCCAATCAGAGCCGGTAGCAGTTTATCCTTACGAGAAGCCGCGCTGGCGGTGGTTTCGAAAGTTGAGCGGAGCCGGACGCGGGGCCGCGGTGAGATTCCTCCTGCCCCTTCTTCCTTCTAGGGGGGCTCGGGCGACCGTTAACCGCCACCCCCTCCCCCGCACCGACGGAGCCGGGACCGGGAAGAAGTGGCTGGCTCCGGGCTCCTTGGGCTGGGGGGAGCAGTTGTTTGGTGCGGTTGGGGCCGGCGGTGCCAGTCTTAAATATGATGAAAGTATCGCCATGGAAGCTGGAAATGATCGTGTGGGCGGACACTGGGCAAATATGCATGCAAATGAGGCCCCCCATTTACTTTGCTGCTGAGGGGTAGGAAGAATGTCGGGCACTCTGTGGGACTGGCCCCATTGCATGGTTGGGCTAGAGCTAGCTGAGCTTTTCAAGGCTCCACTTTAAGCCTTTAAGATTTCATAGACATTTGGGCCGGAAGGAACCCTGGAGGATCATCGAGTCCAGCCCCCTGCCCCGTGGGCAGGAAGTCAGCTGGGGTCATAGGATCCCAGCAAAAGCCCATACTTAAAGATAACGTAGCATCTGCCATCCTTTTAATCATGGGATAGTAGAACATGAGGGTTTGAAGGGATCGGGGACCTCCAATCCCCTGCTCAGAGTCCCAACTATTAGGACGAGCCCCAACTGAAGCCTGCATAGGAAACCTAATGTTGTGCCAAGGCACAACACGCAGGCTGTGTGATACAGCTAGGCAGGAGAACTTGAGAAACCATCTGGGCTTAACCTGCTCCAAAGCAGATCACTTGAAACAGATCGGACCAAGAGCACCTTGTGTTCGAAAGCTTGTGTGTCCCACTTATGTAGTGGGTCCGATAAAAGCTATCGCCCTAAGGCATCCTTGCCCCTTGTATAATTTCTGGACCGTCACAGCTACAATTTCACTTGCACTATTTATAGTTCGGAGGCTGATGTGAACCTGACTTTTTTTTTATTGTGAATCTTATTTCTCTGCTTATTCAGCAGCTCATCTGAACTCTATCCAAGCTATGTGGTTGGTCCAGTAAAAGTGATCACCCTAAGGAATCCTTGCCCTGTATTTCTTTAGAAACATAAGTATAGGTGGGTTGGCAATTGGGAAGGATGTGAGGCTGGTTTTTAGAACGTGAGTCTGTCTTTGGAAATTTGAGTTTGACCTGAGCCTTAGGTAACTTGCAAATGTGCAGCTGTATTTTGGAACATTTTAAAGCCTCTTATCTAAGTGTTTGTTATTCTCTTATAGTAACTTAAACATGCAAAGTGGTCATTCAATAAAGAGTGGTCTACATGAGTAATATTTGTCTTCTGTGAATGCACAGCTAACTTATTCTACCTTAATTTTAATCTCAAAACCTATATGATTACTTTATTTGCCATTGTATCAAATACAACTTGAAGAAACAGTTGTACAGCTGTGTCAAAAAGGGCTCAATGATTGGACATGTGTTTATACTTACATGCTTGCCTCATGCTGGCAGAAAGAGAGCCACATGCTCAGCTGTTTTCCTTCCAAATGTTATAAACTGTTGTAAAGAGAGCAGGACAGCAGGAGCCTAATATGACGGTATAGTTTCTCTCAGCAGAGTGCAGAAGTAGTAGGAGTGTTGCTGGCAGATCGAGGGATATAATTATTCCCCTCTACCTGGCACTATTGAAGCCACATCTGGAGAACTGTGTCCGATTTTGGGTCCCCCACTACAAAGGATGTGGACAAATTGGAGAGAGCCCAGTGGAGGACAATGAAAATGGTTAAGGGGCTGGGGGACATGTTTTATGAGGAGAGGCTGACGGAACTGAGCTTATTTAGTCTAGAGAAGAGAAGACTGAGAGGGGATTAATAACAGCCTTCAACTACCTGAAGTGGGGTTTGAAAGATGACGCAGCTAGACTGCTCTCATTGGTGACAGATGACAGAACAAGGAGCAATGGTCTCAAGTTGTAGCAAGGGAGGTTTAGGTTAGATATTAGGAAAAACTTTCTCACTAGGAGGGTAGGAAAGCACTGGAACAGGTTACCCAGAGATGTGGAATCTCTATCCTTAGAGGTTTTTAAGACTTGGTTAGAGAGAACCTTGGCTGGGATGATCTAGTTGGGGCTAGTCCTGCTTTGAGTTGGGGGTGGGGAGGGGTTGGACTAGATGATGACCTCTTGAAGTCCTTTAGATCAACTCTAATTTTCTATGATTCTAAGACTTCCAACATAAATGTGTATTGAAGCATTTTGCCTGCACAGCTACACAGTAATGAAAAATCTTTAACAAATTATATATTGATATGATTCTAAGTAAATTATAGGAGCTAGCATTCTAAAATGCACCTGAAAGCATAGAAGCAAAGAACTAAAAAAATCCTTGTAAAAAATTAAATCACTTGCTTTTCTCCATCTTCTTGTAAGAAAGAAGATGTTAAAGTAGTCACTCTCCAGGTATAAAGTTGCTGGCCATGGTTTGGGTGTCCATAATGTTGGTGATCTTAGTGTTGCCCACTTTTGCTCTCTGCCTTAACTGATGACTGATATACTTCCTAATCGCAATAATGCCCGTTTCCCCCCCCCCAGCCCCCTGAAATTTCAACCTTTTAGGATCTGGTATTTTTCCTCTGTGTTTCAGGTTTTAATAATTTTTCATTTGATATTAAGGAACAAGGAGATAAAATGAGTTGGGCTGTGGAAGAATGGAAAGAAGGTCTTTCCACAAGAGCCCTTCAGAAGATTCAGGAGCTTGAAAGTCAACTAGACAACTTGAAAAAAGAACGACAGAAAAGGCAGTTCCAACTTGACTCTCTGGAGGCAGCTTTGCAGAAGCAGAAGCAGAAGGTAATTTATAATGCATCTTATCCTGTTCACATGCATTTAGAATACTGGTATCAAGATCTTTGCATTATCCTGTTGCTTTGAGTATGTCACTCCACTCTACAGACTTTCTTGTAGTTTTTTTTTTTTTTGCTACTTGAAACAGAATCTGTTTGGCTTCATTTTAAAGATACTGATATAACCCATCCCTTTTCTACATATGATCTGTCACTTATTTAAAAAATCATCTTCCACCTCTGATCGGACTGAGGCTAGTGTCCGTTGCTTAACTGTTAAACTTTCAGACAGGCAATTTTGTGTGTTCTCAGTGCTACGCATCTCACTTCTGCATGAATAACTGTGGAGCTACCTTGGTAGCTTCAGATCCTTCCTTCACAGGAACTCTCTTTTGCTGTGATGCATGCAAAAACCTTAATAGAGGTTTGGTCATCATTATACTGTTGCCTAACATACAAGACAACACTGGTCAGTTATTTCTTTGAACATCACTGTAACATCTGTACTATGAATTTCTGCCATCATAGGTAATGCCAGTATGTTGGAGTATGAAGCAGTGCAATATCGGACTATTTTAGTTCTGTTGACAGAAGCCCCTAGAGTAGTTGTAGTTATACTAGCAAAACTGCATTTATCACTGTCTTATTTGCCTCAGGAGGTGTGGAAGAAAAGGACATAGTTTTGGTATATTAGTACAAAGCGCAGCTTGCTGGTATGCCTTTCTCTGCAACATTGCTCTTAATACATGTAATGTGTACATTTAACTCTAGCAGTTCAAGAATTTTGTTTATGAAACTTATCTGATTGGAAGATTAGGGTGCAAAGCTGTCAGTGATATGATTTTAGGTTTAGTCATCTCATGTCTTGTAAGGGTTATAAGGAGCTTTTCTGGCTTGTGTGGTATTTGGTGTTAGACTACTACTTTAAAGAAATCACTTTAACATGTGCATGTGTCAGAGTGTTGACAAGTGGCAAATGCCTGGTTCAAAATTGTCATGCATATGCTAGAAAGATGACAAAACAGCTTTCTGTATAACTAAAGTTTTCAGTACTGTCAAACCCTCTAAATGTAGTGAAGGAAAATATTTGCATGGCATAAAATAATTTCTACTTTACAGAAAAAAACATTCAGAGTAAAGTCAGAAGAGGACTAAGGTATTTCAAACACCCCCTCTTTATTCACAGGCTTGATCAAAATCTGAAAATAAGAGAGACATTTTATTATTGACTATTCCAATTAGGTTGAAAATGAAAAAAGTGAAGGAGCAACACTGAAAAGAGAGAACCAGAGCCTGATGGAATTATGTGATAATCTTGAGAAAGCAAAGCAGAAAATTTCACATGAACTTCAAGTAAAAGAATCACAAGTTAACTATCAAGTGGGGCAATTGAATTCAGGAAAGAAACAAATAGAGAAACTGGAACAGGAGCTTAAAAGGTGAGTATTTAAAAGTGTGTATCTTAAATGTAGCTGTTACTACTTGTTGAGGTGCAGTACCAGATCAGTCAAGGTACCTTATTTTGGCTCCAGAGGTGTCAGTTTGGGTCCCACTCCTAACTGGAGCCAAAAGTTGTCACCATCTATCAAGCTGTAAATAAATACTGGATCATTCAGGCACAGGAGCCAAAGGTAGACAGATGTGGTTGCTAGTCTCATCATTACTCTGTTGTTTGCTGTTGGCTACAAAGATCAGTGTACTCTAATCATGCTAGCCCTACAGGCTGGCTCTTGTAACTTGGTTACAGATCTACTTGCTTATTTTCCATTAAAAAAATAAACGGGTTATTCATATTCTTGTTCTCCATTTTAAATGAAGTTCAAGTGTGTAGCTAAATAATTCAAACATGTGCCTAATGTTTAGGTTCCTACAGTACACTTTTAGGTAGAGTCCTAAAAACAGAGATACTGGGTACTTGGACTTCCTGTTGCATTCAGTGAAAATTATGAATACGAGGCACATCTGTCTTCAGGATCACTTTTTTTGAGGGGCATCACTGCATATACTTTTTCCCCAATATGGCTACAGTCAGTCTTCTGCTTCTCTGCGCATCTTGTGTTGTCCGTTTCTCAAAGCAGACATCTTTCTTTTGAGTGTTTTAACATTCTGTGTTCCCAAATTAACACATCATGCCCTTTTGGTTATATAAGGAGGCAAGTACAAACCCCAAATGAGTGAGCGGGTTATATTTAAAGTCTGTAGTACAGGGATAGGCAATGTTTGTCGGTAGAATGCCAAAAATACCTGAAACTTCAACTTGTAAGATGTTGGCATGCCAGGGACAGATGGCGGGGGAGCCACAAGGGGCCTGATCCTTGTGACAGAGCAGCCCTGGCCCCTTCTCTGCCATCCACCCTGAGGCACATGTACGCTCACCACCAGCAATGAACTGGGCTGGGGCTCTGGACCTGGTGAAACTGCCTGCAGCCTCCTGGCTGCTTGCCCCTGCTGCCTGCCTCAGAGCCCAGGCTGCTTGCAGCAGGCGGTGGGAAGGCTGCCAGCAGCTGCACTGAGGTCCATGGAGCCCTGGCGTGTTTGTTGAGGTGGGAAGGGGCTGGGGCTGCACTGCCACAACAAGGATCAGGCCCTTGTAGCTCCCTCACTGTCTGCCCCAAGGCATGTGCGCCAAGCCAAATGCCTTTGCAAGCTGCAACCTGACATGTGCCTGGGGTTGTCTACCCCTGCTGTAGTACCTTATTTCTCTTATGATTTAAAACAAGTGAAGAATGTCTTGGAAGTCTTAAATCAGGGATGGGCAATTATTTGGGCTGGAGGGCCACTTAGGGAGTTTTTGGTGAGCTGTTGCAGGTGGGCGGCGAGAAAGGGGCCTGTTTCTTCAGTTTTCCAAAGGCGTGCTTGGCACTTCACCTACTTGTGTGCTTTGGTTTCTTTTGGGTTTTTTTTCTATTTTGTTCATTAATATATTGGGAAAGGTAGGATCCATGAGAATCATGAGTGGCACAGAATCCTTTATGTCAATAGGACGGTTCCTACCTAAAACACAAAGTTTGGTGTTTTAATAAAAAAAAATTGGTTCAAGACTTGTAACTGTTCCTCTCTATGGAAATCTTTAGTAAAATGTGAAAAATGTATGTAAAATGAAGAGAGACCAGCGAAGTGTCTTTCCTTTTATAGTTATGTACGCCTTACTGGAAAGACGGATGAGGTTGTTTGGGTAGATGTGATTTTTTTATTAGACCAACTAAATAGTTGGAAAAATTGTTCTTTGCAAGCTTTTGGGCACAAACACCCTTCTTTAAGGACATAGGCAGACTCTGTATAAGCTTAGACCAACAGGGCTACAAACAACATCCTTTAAGTATGGTACATAACTATCAAAGCATTTTTGTTCAGTTCATAAACTCAGAAACTACTAGTCTAAGGAGAACACAGTGGGGAGATGTGTTCTGCCCATTAACTCCAACACTGGTAAGAAAAAACAACTTACTGAATCCTTTTATTTCTTATACAGCGCTTAGCCTAACTACCTAGTACTGTGGAGGCATACTTTAGGGAGTTGGGCCCTGGCTAGATCTGGTCTTCAGGTCAGGCTATGGTTCTGTGTATGTATTTTGTGTGTGTATAAAATATATAAGTCAATTTTGCTTTTCATGTTTTAATATATTCTTACAATAGCCAAATATCACAAGCTGTGAAAGTACAGGTTCTAATATTAATTTGTATCATACTATAATTCTGAACTGGTATCTAAAACAATTCAGTTTGCATTTTGACCTCTTACATTTAAGAATAGGAGTTCTTATTTCTTCTGGCTAATTCCATTTTATATAATTCCTTTTCAAACAGGTGCAAATCCGAGCTTGAGAGGAGTCTGCAATCCCTTACTACAGGAGATATATCATTCAGTGGCACACCACAGAAGACTTTTACTGCTTCTTTAACACCAACTCAAAATCAGAATGGTAAACTTGTTTCTTCCCTGTGATACACATAATAGAAAAAATATTAAATTCTTTTGTACAGTGGAAAAGGAAAAGTCCAGCAAAGCTTATCTTAAAGGTGTATCAAAGTAATGTGTACATAGTTTTTTTTCCCCCTACTCAGTTTATTCTGTAGCTTTTATATCACATTCATTAATGGATTTTCTTATAAGAGCATGAATAGTCATGTATATCTACAGATTTCATTGCAATTTTATGAAATAAAGCTCTTATTTTTAATATCGGCTGCAGCCAGTTTTTGCATAATTGACTTCACAAATGTTACTTTGGTTAAAACTGAATCAGCATGACACTGATGACTGCTCAGGTTAGAAAAATATTTTAAGTTCAGTTGTCACATGGTAGTGTGCATGCCTATGCAATTCAAGCAAAAGCCAGCTGACTATTTTGTACCTTTTTGTCTTTTATGTCAGTGATGCCAATTTTAAAATTTGCAGTTTGACCTATATGATTTTTAGGGTACACTTTTTAAATGAGCCTAAGGGGTTTGTTATGCAACTATCACTGATTTCCTTTAGGTTGCTTTGAAGATCCCAACTGCAATGCCTGATATGTCACATTAATGCTAAAAATTAATGTTAATTATATGGAAATACTAGGAAAAAGTCTATTTTCATTTGGCATTATGTGTCCATTGTACCTGAAGCACTGGTCCCTAGGCCTTGCAGTAGTCTTTTCATTGCGGCACTGAATTCTAGATCTCAGTCCAGTGTGTAAGACTGAGCTCCTGAAATGATTAATTTTACTTTTTAGAAGATTTCACCGAGCTTTGTCTCATACGTCTGGAGGTTTCTGATGCTGTTGGTTTATCATTTTTGTTTAAATATGGGCATAAACTTGTTATCTATGTACAGACTTAATAAAAGTTCATTAAACAAATTGCAGATTCAAAGTTTGAGGAGCTACAAGAAAAATATAATAAAGAAGTTGAAGAAAGAAAAAGATTAGAGGCAGAACTGAGAGCCAGCCAAATTAAAGTAAGAATAATTTAAATGGTGTATGTAGTATTATTAGTGATATAATGTAAGAAGTGGATAAAAGTGAAATACCTCAAAATTAGCCAAATGATTTCTGAGGAAAATCTGGTATAATTAAATGTATTGTTTTCATTAATGGCATAACTTACAAATGTAGATTTCAGAGATTCATGAGTAAAATAAGAAGTACATATAGTTCACTTCCTGACAGCTTTTCAAAACTAAGTGATACTTTTTTGACTTTTAGGATTTGTTAAGCATTTTAACCTAAGGAATTATAGGTGGGGACCTAACAAATTCACGGCGGACGTAGAGTGTGCAGCAGCTCCTTTTAATTTTGCATGTTTCCCCATGTGCACCTTGTTCCTTGCCCCACCTCCTCGCTGATGATTAGTGGCGGACCCGCTCCCTCCTAATCAGCATGGAAGTGAAAACTGAGATTTTAAACGAGCCATTTTTGCCTCCCTACTAGTTGGTAATAAATAGCAGGGCCATCTGAGGCCTCTCAGTCAATCTGTAGTGGGAGGCAAAAACGGTGCCATATTTAAAACCATAGCTTTTGCCTGCCCTCTAATCAGGAGCAAGTCGCAAGTGGTGTATGTGTGTATCTATATCGAGTTTAGCACTAAGTACGTAACTGATGACATAACTGATGAGAGCTGATTTTAAGAAACTTGGCAGGAAAATATTCTAATATTAGTTTAAAATTAAAAAAACCCCCAAAAACCAGACATGCCAGATAAAAGAAACCACAAATACAACTTCTTGGAATTGTAACCCTCCTTAGCTGACTAGGATATTAATCTGAACTATTTCAGCCAGTTGCCTACTAGAATATAAAAGCAGCTTGAATTGCATAGTATCTTGCACAGCTGGATGGCTAGTATTACTATGTCATAAAAAAAATTGAACTGATATCTTGACCTATTGCTCTACCATTTCCAACTGGGGTGGGGGGGTTGATGAATACATTCTCTCAATTTGTCAGATATGGAACTATATAAAGTTGTGTATGCTTTTTTTCACTCTTTTCTTTGACAGAAAATAAATCAATCTCATCTTCAAAACACTATGAGTCACAGGGAAATTGCTCGGCATCAGGCATCCTTGTCAGTTTTCTCCTGGCAACAGGAAAAGACACCAAACTGTCCTTCATCCAGCAATCAGGAAACCCCCTTAAAAAGAATTTTTTCTACCTCCAGTTTTCCTTGGGAACAAGAGAAGACTCCCAGCCATTCTGGCCTGAGATCAGAGAAGAAAGATTTCAACAGAAGTTTCTCTAATAATTCTAGTAATTCTCCAGTCATTGATAGGTTAAAAGCACAAAACCAAGGTATCTTGCATAGTGCAACAGTGTCTTTAAATGTGATTTTAAGGAGAATTTAAAACCAATACATAGAACTTCTTCATTAAAGACTATAAGTCTTTCTCAGCCTTTTAATGACTTGGAGGTCAGCGTATAAAATACTATATGATAGGTCTGTTAACATTTTTTAATTGATAAAAACGTTCTTCTAGGAAGGACCAATTGGTAAGGTAACTCGGTTTTCATTCAGCTATGTTTAGTCCCTTTTGTTTTTCTGATCCTGATCTTTGTATGGCTATAAGAGATTTTATATTATAAACTTGCAGAATAGGTCCCTGTTAGAAATGTGATGTACTGAATTTGGGGATATAGAAAAATGCCATTTAAAATACTACCTTCCTATTCCAGGCAATAATGACTTTTCATGAGAAATAACCAGAATTTGTTGTCTTCTTTTTGGCAAAGGAAGAGTAAATACAATAAATAGGTTACCTTCCCATTTGTTTCTGAGTTTTGTCTAAAACAGATTTTGAAATAAACTGATAACCAAGGTCCTTTACTAAGCTGTTCTTTCTCATGCCTCAGATAGGCAACAGAGGCAGGGGCAGTGTATGCCCCTTGTTAAACTAAAGAGTGCAGTAGAATGAGCAGTTAAAGTTTTCTGAACTGAGTGCACTTCTCACCCTTCCCTCACTAAGGGAATTGAAAGGTTCACCTTTACCTTGCCTGCCCCCATGTAGTGAAGGATCTGTATAGAGTAGCTGTAAAGTTTTAACAGTGATTTAGCAGCTGTCTTGGATGAGCTTTGTGTCATCAGCAGATGTGCTGTTTTGTCACAGGGGATTTATGATCATTTCATGTGACATTCCTTAATTTTAGCTCAGTCTCGCTTTGGTTTGAGGTTTTCTGTCAGTTAATTTGGTAGTATTTAGTCTGTATACCATTCTTTTTGAAAGGATGGATGGGTCTCTTCAGAAGCAATTTCTCTCTCAGCACTTTGTTCTTCTGGAAGATTTCTACATAGAACCCATGAGTCTTAAAGTAGCCTTTCAAAAAAATTCTTATTGGTATTAGTGAAATCTATGAGGTAGGCTTTCCAGTTGCTGAGAAATTTCACGTTTAAAATTTGGTTTCGGTCCAAATCGGGGAAAAAAAAACCCCTTACAATTTCCAAAGTTTACAGTGCAGAAATTTGGGGAAATTTTCATTTTCTAAATACCCCACATGGTATTTCCTAAATGAAATTATCTTCCCAGCGTTTCTTAACACTGCTGAATGTAACTGAGAGGCTGCCCCAGATCAAGGGGTTGTGAAACAGCCACTACCTGGCCCACAGGTAGTTTACAAAGAACCCAGGAAGGATTTCATGTGACCTTTCCCTGGATTCAGTAAAAGGTTGTTGAATGCAAGATGTTTTGGTTTCAGCAACTTGGTGTTTCCAACCAGCTTTACTGGTAAATCTTTTTTTGTAGAATAGTTTTACAAGTAGAAACATCCACTTGTGATGCACTGTTTATTCAAAAGCCTAGAGTTTCAGGTCAAGGCTTAGTTTATATTGTTGTTTTATCTTAAAATTAATTGCATCTGACTGCAGCTTTATAGGGGTTGTCCACGACTTAAAGAAGAATTTTTATTTTTTCTGTCATTGTTGATGTATGTGTGTATGTTATATAACAAGCAAGTAGTTTTGCGTCCTGCAGCAGTGGGACAGATCATCATAAAAGATTAACACACAATAATTTCTCTTACTTGTTAACAGTTTGATGTTGCACTCTATTATTCTTCAGAGCTAAAGGGGAGAAAATCAGATTCTGAATTTCTCTAAATACTTTTATCTTGATAATATTAGTTTTAGTTTGCAGATATGCAAAGCTTTAATCATCTGAAAAATGAGGTTAGACCTTTAACAAAAATGTCTTCAGCGGAAGCAGATCTTTAGAGCAGTAGTTCTTGACCTCATTAGACTCAAAGCATCCCTTGAAAAATACCAATTTTTACGTTTCACCTCGTTGTTGACTGGAAAAATAATAGAACAATTCTTCTGTCTCAAAGAACTAAAGACCACAGCAGGGTAGATTGTTTTTGATGCAGACAGGATTCCTGTTTGAAATTTCAGGATTTATCTTATGAATCACATGTAGGTGCTTGCACGTTTAGTATCTTGAGGCACCTTTAAAGGACCTCAAGGCATTCCAGGGTGCCATGGCATCTACTTGAGAATCACTGCTTTCAAGGAACTATGTCTGCAGTATTGGTGGTCCTTGCATACATATAAGAACCAGAAAATAAAGCTATTAAAATTAATTTGTCTAGAGTCGCTCCTGATGCTCAAAAATATATAACTGGTGCCCAGGATATTTTTAAAATTTGGCATGCTTTAATAACTCATTGTTATAAATAATATAAGGACATTTTATGAAAAATCTCACTTATTAAATACATTAATATTTTAACATCCTTTTTATTTGTACTTCTCAGGGGCCTGAGGTTTTATAAAATACAGAAAATAAATCTTTTTAGGTTGTGTAGGCTGCTTGTAAGTAGCTTTTTAAAATACTAAAACATTTCTCACATTCTTTTTTAAATTAAGAGCTAAGCTCCAGAGTTAAAGAACTGGAGCACATTCTACAAGTTCAAGAAAAAGAAAAGAAATCTCATATGAATAAACTTCAAGAAACTCAACTTCAGCTGGATAAAATGAAGCAGACATTAAGTGAAAAAGATAATAACTTGAACAAAGGCAAAGATGAACTGACTAGAATGACAGCACAACTTGACCAAGCTGCTGCACAGGTACCGTGTTGAATCAGATCACTTTTGGCTCTTTGTACAGCTAATTTCCTGTGCTAATGTTTGTCAGTTATTTAGCCACAATTACATTTTCAAGATACCTGAATATTGTTTTATTAGCATATACAAAAGAGAAAAAATTATATCAGACAACTTTTTAATACTTTTAATTAGCCTGCCATTTTCTGAAAGGTCCCAAGACCTTCATAACAGTAACTTGTCGTCATACAAACTCTGGCCTTTAGGTAGGATTCTTTGAAAATCTGAACAAGCCTTGTTGATGAAGTATTGTGGAGCAACAATGACATCTGGTGGCAAGATCTGACCTCAGATGGCCACTGTAAGACAATCTAGGCTGCAATTTAGAATCTACTTTTTAAGCTTCAGTAGGCCAAGGAAAATGGTCCATGGATTCTAAAGGATAAGGTTATATTAAAAACTAGGTTGTGATGGACTTAAAGCTGAGAATGTCTTACAATATATGTGCTGTAATTATAAACAATACTTTTAGAAATCCAAGATATTTAGACTTGGGGCTTAATTTAAAGGGCCCCTGATGTTTGCACATATGGAAATGTAAAAATAAAGTTGCTTGGCGGGGAAGAGCCTTTACTTTGTTTTCATTGACTTCCTCCTCTGGTCTGTCTGCAGTGAGGAAGAGGTGGGAGTCCTGGCTCTGTAGCCTGCCCCGTAGCACCCAATGACAGCCCTGCTACTGCGCTCACTCCTATTTAAGCCCTATCAGCTCCACTGTGCAACTCTGCCTGGTTCCTGTCTCCCGAGTAGCCACTAGTTACCTCCCTACTGCAGCAACTGTGTGATGCTGCAGCCCTGACAGCAGGTAGCACCAAGCTGGGAGGTAAACAGTAAATGTTAAATGGTATAAATACAATTACTGTTTAAACTTTTACATTCCTAGTGCCCCCATGCTTCTAACTTTGTACAATCTGAAAATTTAAGTGGATAAAAAATGAAACAAATGCTTAAAAATAAACATTTATTTTTAGCTTTTTAAATTATTAAAAAAAATAAAAGTTGAATTCCACCAAGCCTACTCTGTCCCTTTTTGTATTTTGCTTTTCCCCCCTGCTTAGTTCAAAGGTGGTGGTGTATTTAAGAAGAAAACTACTGTCCTATATTTTCTGTAGGTATGATTATTGCATTGCACATAATTTTCTGGTAGGATTTCTGTTTGTTGAGAGTTGGGGGTGCATACACACAGACAGTAAAATCCCTGTTATATGGTATTCTACTGTCCAAAGCACTCTACTAACTGGAATTTCTATCCAGACGCGGCGGGAGGTGGGGAGGGGAAGCTTGCACACGGCCGCTGCCACCTGCTACCCTGCGCTGCTGCTGCTCCGCATGCGGCCACCCTTCCCCCAGTCCTGCTCTGCATCCATTTGGAAACCTGCACTTTTCAGGTAATCAGCATTTTTAGATACCTGGCACCCCCCCATTCCCCACTCATGCCTGATGACAGGGATTTTACTGTACTAACTTTCTGACTGTGTTAAGTTGACTTAACGGTTAGAGCATACATATATATGTGGAGCACAGTCAATTTTAAATGCAGTGCAAGATAATATACCTCTGAGGTGTATTATCTTGAGTCACATTAGTTAAATCTACTTAGCTCACAAGTTGGTTGCCACCATATCAAGGGAGTTGTACACATATACTCTCTGACATGGCTCACCTTAAGTCAACTTAGTTAAGTCACCTTACTTTAAGTCAGCTTAGTACGTGTGTATGCAGCCTGGATGCAGGTCTAAGAAGGCTGTAAAATTTTGCTGCATCCTGCCTGTAGGGGATGCTAGTAATTGTACATCAGTATGGGTCAGAGAATTTGCCCCAGGAGCATACAGGAGTTTCTGTTCTCGGCCAGTTGTTTGAGGACCATTAAAGAAGGTAATAGAAATAGGACAAGGCCTGGAACATTGAACTATTCATCCTAGTGTTGAAATAGTTACTTGATTGTGAAGATGTTTAAAGTGTATTCTAACTGTAGCCATAACAAATAGATATGATTAAGGTTTTTTCTTACTGTAACCTATTTTAAAATCAAATATAATTAAGGTAGTAAATATGGAACATATGAAGAATACGTGATGATCTATCATTCAGCTCATCCCAGCTGAAAATGAGAGAGAACAAGTGCCAACTTCTTTAAAAATACTGTAATTTCTAAGTAGTGTTTCACGGGCAAAGAGAGCAAATGGTTTATCTAGAAAACAGTAATTCAGCCTCTGAAGAGAACATGTCAAATTTGGAAACGATTTATTAAACAGTGAGCAAGGATCTCTTAAGTTCCAAAATGTTAGTCTTAAAATTTGAAAGTGCTGTTGGTAGCTATTTAATTTGTACAGTACCTTCCTAGCCAAAGGATGCTTCTCTTTTCTCTACCCAATACAGTTTTTAGTTGTTTGAATTATTGCTTGCTATATTCTGAGTGTACATACATTTTAAACATCTCTTATCAGAGTCCTCCACTTTCAGATTTGTGTTGCTTCTAAAGCTGCAGGAATTTCCTTAATAACTGAGGAGGAGGAGTTTAGTATTATCCTTCTTCGTTTTACAAATACAAGTTGCAAAAGAAAATTAAGCTACTAAAAGAAGAAGAACTCTGGTTATCATGCTCCTTGTATACAGGGGTCACCAGATGTGGCCAGGGCCTGGAACTCTGCCGTCCTAGCCCAGCAGCCCCCTTGCCACTGTCACAAGACAGTGCACCACAGTTTTGAGGATTCCTGCTTTCCAGCTCCCCAGTACCCATGTACATTATCTTTTGGTTTCCTGCTCTGTGAGATTTTGAGGCAGAGCAGCAGAAGAACACTCACTAACATCAGCTCTGCTTCCATCCCAGGAAACAGAAGCTGCAGAGCAGCAATGTCAGTCCACTCTGCTTCCTCCACTATGTGATAGAAGTGGGGAACAGAGCCACGGGTTGCCACAGCCCCCTGTGCACTCCCTGGCTGGAGAACACAACACTGCATGCAAGTGCAATGATTTTGAAGCATGCAATGGGGAATGTTACAAACATTTGAAAACTTCAAACTTTACATCTGTACAAACACTAGATGAAACAGTGGTTTAGGGGCTATACAGGACTGGGATATCCAAGTGAAGTGTGTTTTTTTTTTTTTTTTTGTATGGGGTTGGTTAGGCAAGGTTTTGGCAGGCTGAACAGGACTCAGTTGTGCTTTTCTTCTGAAGCAGCTGTTTGAACTGGTAGATCATGCTTTGTATTGATTGACTGGCAATAGAGCAGGAGCTAACTGAGTCAACTGCTGCCTTTCGGGTATTAAAAATATTTCCTCTTTTTCTCTCATGGCTTTTCCTTTCTGACAAAAAAATTCCTACACCCATCTAGGTTGGTTGAACAGGATGCTGTGAGGAAGATCTGGACTTCAAAATTTATTTTTTATACATAAGTTGCTCCAATAGACTGAATAAACAGTAGGTCTGTTGTCTAAAAAGGCAACCAGAATGTGGTCTTTGACAGTGCACAGATTAAGCTAGTATCTATGAAACTGTGATTAGGTATCCATATGGCATCATCATAATTTTCCCAGAATTCATGTTGTCATCTTTGCATGTTGTCATCTTAGATATTTATTTTCTGTCAGTGTTTCAGCTATAATTAGAAGGGTACTTTTGTCACAATGTTCCATTTCATCAATAATTTACTAAGTTATAACTATGTAAGTGGAACTGCATTTCAATAAAGCATAAATTAAATATGATAGTGCACAGTTACCAGTGCATATGCATGCACAGGTATCAATAATGTTTTCTCATCACATTAAATTGTCTTTTGGGTCATCTTCTAGGTTAATATCAGCTAACCATGAAGAAGCTTTAAATTTTGTCACCCTTTCACTTTATTTCATTTGAAGATTAGTTATTTGCTTTAATGAAAAGACTTCAGAAAATCAAGGATGTTCTGCAGAGAGAGTAATTTTCATTTTGCCATGGCAGTTTTCTTTTAAATTGGTTGTAAATCTCCCTGGTGTGCTGTTAACAGTATTGTCAATTCAACAATGAAAAATATGCTGTTCTTGCTGTTCCAGTGAACCAGACTGGTTTACTGTGGTTTTTTGTTGTTGTTGTTGAAATTCTCAATTATTGCATGTCTAAATGCTTTTAGTTATTTAGCTTTTATTTGTACCTACTGAATTTTATTATGTTATTGTATTGAAGCCAAATGAAATCCCTTATCAGCTTAGCCTTAGATAAAGTTGAGTACCTGTCAGTTTCATCATTCAAGTTTTTGTGATTTCTCCAAAAAAACCCAAAAAAACCTGATTTTTCTGTTTTTTCTTTTTTTCATGGTACCTAGCAGAGAGGGATTCTAGTCCTTATAGGGGAGGTCTTTGGGTGCTATAGCAATACAAATACAATGAAATAACATTTTCATCCGTAACTCTTAAATTCTTCATAGTATGAAACAGTGGAGCAAAAAGTGAAAAAGCTGTCAGAAGAACTGAAGTGTCAAAGACAAAATGCTGAAAGTGCTCGTCACTCATATGAGCACAAAGTAAAAGAAAAGGAGAGGGAATATCTGGAGGTAAGACGAGAACCATTGTTTTCCCTTAGACTGCTCTTATTCAGGTGAACAAATTGTTCATTGTGAAGTACTTTTCCCTGATCTGATCCTACTGTAGGTGTGCTAGTACTTTTGTGCACAGATTCACATTCTTTTGATTAGCAGCAGCAATTGGAGCTATGCGTGTCTTATGCTTCCCACTAAGGAGCATAAAATACTGAGTGGTTCCTACTGACTCCGAATTCCTTCCTTCTGCCCATGACAAGAAGGCAGAACTTAAGTGCCCTCATGGGTTTCTTCTAGCACAGTTAGGATTAGTGTTCCAATAAGTTTTAACATTCAACGTATTTTATTTTTATTTCATTATTTTTATTAAATAAGAGGTTTAGGAGGTGTAAAACATTGATCTCATGGCTGGGACAAGGTCTCTGCTCTTTGTCTAAGGCAGCAATGTTCCTGAATGATAGGCAATTCAAATGCCTCTTTTGCCCTGGTAACCATATAGTTCTAGGAGCGATTTGGTGTTTTACATACCCCTGACGGAGGGGATGATCTCACTGCACCTTGCCTGTTGATTATATAGTGCATCACTATAATATTATCTATCAAGACTTTGGGAAGGCAGGAGTGGAGGAAAGGCTTTGAGTCTTGAAATGTGACTCGGAGTTCTAATTCATTTATGTATAGATAAAAATGTTGGTATAATCAGTTTTATACCCAAATATAATCCAAATGAGTTCCCTAGCCTTGCTTGGAAGTATCCAGTATTAGGATCTCGGGCAGGATAACATGAAATGACATGCATTGGCCAGCACTTTGCAGGTTTGTGTCCCAAAATAAAGAGAGAAGCGCTCTTGCAGAGACTGCGATCAGCAGTTACCTGTTGTGCCTGTCAGGCTAATAAACTGACTTCAGCCATCTTAGAAGAGGCTAAAAATGAAGACTTCATCAAAGTGGCATCAACAAAATGCATAAAACCATGTTATTCAAAAACCTTTGGCAATCCTATTGATTGGGTAGAAATGAAGTGAACCATGATGGAGAAATCTGTATTTGCTAAGTGCTGTTTCTTACTTTGTTTAGTGAGTTAGTACCATCAGTATAGACAGTACTGTTATAGATAGTTCACATATAGTAATGTCTGATTGTGACAAAGTGTGCTTCAAGCATGATTAGCAGGAGTGTTAATCTGGATTATGGTTCAAATTTTGAAGGAGGAATCATGACTGAGTTAGGAGTATGACAACGCTTCAGCCACTGTTTTGGTGCTAGGGAAGATGAATAATGCCACATTTGGGTCTTACAACTTGTGTTTCTTTCTGCTACAGTGAATTTGACCTGATTGTACTCTACCTCCTAAACAAAAGATGAGCAGTCCTTTTGATAGCTGTGGAAACCCAAGAGACAGCGAGCATTTCATCTTACTAGGGTATAGGTGAAATGCTGCTTTAAAAGCAGCACGTTTCAACTCTGCAGTTCTCTGAGTCAAAGTGCCCTTCATTGATCACTGTAGAATGCTTTCCTGAAATTATTACTATTTTACTGCTAAAAGCAAATCTTAGTAGTTTATGGAAGTAATGCTAGAAAATAGGTTGTGAGGGTACATAAGTATGCTGGAGGGGTGTTTGATTTTACTGGAAGATATATGGTTGCCTAGGAAGGCTATAGAAGGGAAGCACTATCACTTTGTTGCCTTTTCCTCCTGACAACCTCTTGTGATTTTTATCTGAAGGGAGTCTAACTTATTTTGTAAATAGATGTCTTTTTCTAGTAGGCATCACACATGCTTCCCTACTTTCTCCTTCACCTATCCTTTTCTGCTCCTTTTGCTATCCCCGATGCCTGTAAAATTCCCCAGGCCTTTCATGGACAGGCTATTTAAAGTGTGTCTTCCCCCACTTCGCTAGAGGTGACAGTTACAGTACTTTGACTAGAAAACTGTGGCAGTTGTATTTATGTTTCTTTTCTACCATTGACTTTTAGGAACTGTCTCGTCAACAGCGTTCCTTACATACACTAGACCAGCAGTGCAACCAGATAAAATCCAAGCTGAACCAGGAACTGCAGCAAGCCAAAAATGACTACAATGCTCTACGGGCAGAACTTGACAAAGTAGGCTTCTTAGATGTAAAAACTTCAAATAAAACTGGGAAGGAAGCATCTAAATTGTGGTCTTCTAGGGTGCCTATACACGAGCAGCGATCCTGTTCCGATATGCTGTAGTAACAGTGTGTCAGAGCAGGCTCGATTAATCAAGTCTGCTGGAGTGTGGTAATTACTGTGCTCCAGCAGACTCCAGCATATCATGTATCAACATCCCCATGCTTAAAAATGGTGGTGGGGGTGCTTTAACTAAAGCTTGTTGAATGAGCTTTAGTTAAAGTGACCCTGCTGCCATTTTTAAGCACAGGGATGCTGCTACATGAGACACTGGGCACTTTAATTAGAGCAGCTCTGAGAGCCACTCTTATTAAAGTGCCCCTCTTTCCCAAACTCCTGGAGCACATGTATAAATGCCTAGTTATATGCTAGCACATGTATAACATGCTAGTTATTTGCTGATGTTTATTTCATGTAAAATTAATAAAGCCTGGTTTTTGTGTGTGTACTTAGATCTATATGGCTATAATATTAAAGTGAAATTAAGTAAATTTCAATTCAATCAGAATAAGCTGTTGTGTGTTCTTATCAAAAGGTGTGTTGATACACAAAGGGCTGGGGCTTAGCTGCTTTGTTAGTTAGCCTGTTTCTCCCAGTGAAGAGAACGACAAGGTATGGATCATGCCACCAAAACAGGCTTGCTGATAGGGGTAAATAGAAGTGGTTGTTTAGGGAGCAAAAAAAACTCCAGGGAGAATTGAGAGAGAATTTCTTGCTGGCTAGTTTCTAGGCAGAGACCCTGGAGGATGGGTGCATCTGAAAGGGAGTAGCAGCCAGCGGGAGAGGTTGCAGCTGGGGAGGGATCTTGCTGGAAAGAGGGCAAGTGACAATTTTTGAGGACTCCAGAGGAGGCTTGTAAGACATCTGCAGTTTTGTTGAGAGCTATACCAAGAGAGAGAGATGCTATGGTGTCAGAGCCTTTTGGCTGAGAAAACCTTTTTCTTTCTGCTCTTATTTAAGAGCTTTTTCCTTACTCAAATAAGTTGCTTTTTATTCTGACTTTGTAATACATAGTCATAGTATATTGACTTAAGATGAGTTCTAAAACTATCTGTTACAACTATTCTCCATGACTTCTTTTTTCCTTGTGTATACTCTTCTTTACACACCTACTGCAGAAACTTCAGGTTCATGCAGGAACTTTGGTGCTTTAAAATTTTCCCCTGGAAAGCTTACTCATTTCCATAATGGCTTTTTTTTTTCTTGGTGATGGAATTTCCTTCCTTTTAACTTGGAGTAGGGCTATTGTGACAAATCTAAAATAAATTAAAATTAGGGAGAAGTATCTGGATCTGATTATGATGATTCAATTTATGATCTTGCTTACTGCTACATGAATGTAAGGTTTCTTTCAGAAGTCTTAACGTAAAGGTTACTACGGTGCTAATCTTTTATCTCTAACTATATTCTCAGGAAATAAAGCTACAGATTTAATGTTTTTAGGCCATAAATACAGGCAATTAAACTTCAGTGTTCTTAAGAGCATGTTACTGCTCCAAGAATCGCAAGTGGCCTTACAACACCATAGTAAGTGGTTTGTAGATATTGCCTCCCTATTTTCAATTAGAAGTTTGAATGTGCATGGTAATTTGCAAGAAATTTTGAGGCCTGTTGGTCAAAAGTCACTGCTTTACATCTCCAAACTGCATGCTTTGATTTAAAAAAAAATACAGTAGTGCAGAAGTGTCAAAAATGGACCGTGGGCTGGATTTGGTCCACAAAGCTGTGTCTTCTGGCCTTCAGGGCTCCTGAAGAGTCTGGCAATTTAGGGTCTGGGTGAGCAGGTTTGGAGTCCAAGGTACAGAGCCCTGTTAGGGCAGGGGGTGGGGTGTGAACAGTGGGAGTGCTGTTAACCTCCACAGCTTCCTCTGCCACTTAAACTGAGTCTGGATCTGGCCTGCAAAGAGTCCTGTGGTCTGTATCTGGCCAAGGGGGCCAAACCAGTAGTTCTGGAGAATAGAGAACAGGTATTAAAGACTGCTGCTCCACTGGTTGAAAAGGGCTCCAAACTCGTAACAGTATTTTAAATGTTGCTTTGTGATTGTGCACCTCAGAATTTGCCTGGAAATATTTTTCATATACTGGCATTTGCAGTCTTGAGTTTTTAAGATTGTCTTTTCTTTACATGCACTTCTTTTGGACTGTCTGATTCTTAACTGGATCATGCCAGGATCCCCAATTGTACTGCAGCCAGATCCAGCACATGGAGTTGGGTTAGTGTACAGAGTCGCTCCTTGGCTGGGTCTGGTGTGCATCAGTGCACTGACATGCATCCATGGACTGACCCAGTGTTTCATGAGGCCCTTGAACTGGCCCTGTGCCACTCATCCAGCCTGTGGGGCCAGGCAAGTTGAACACCACAGTTCTGGATTTCCCTTAGGATAAAAAAAAAAAAAAAAGATGGAACTTGAATTTGTTCGGTTTTGTTGCATCAAAACTCTAGCTCATACGTTAAGGAAGCAATTGGATTTTTATTTTAAAAGCCTTTATTTAAAAAAGTAATTTTAAATAGAATTGCAAATTCCATTTGATCTTTTTCTTTGTAGGTGACAGCAGCAAAACAGCTTTTGGAACGTGATTGCAGTGAGCTTACTCAGAAGCTGAGTAGAGCAGATCAGGCATTACTAGCAACTCAGTCAAAGGAAAATGAGCTGAGGAAAAACTTTGAGGTAAATAAACTGGAGTAGTTGGTATAATTAATAATCTAAATGGGAAATCAACAAGTACTAGTGCTATCTACACCTTACTGACTTGTTAGGGAACTCTGTAAGCTGTATCTTGTATTCCTATCAAATTCATCTTTAAACATTGACTCTGCTTTTATTGGTTGTGTTCAGGCATCCTCTACATGTTACAGGTATTGCGCAATTAACTGGTTAATTACACAATTACCTTGAGAAGAACTACTCTTCCAAAATAGCTATCACACCATAAAAAGCTCCAACCAGTTATAAAGTTAAACTTTGAAAAATTGTGTACTAACTTTAATTTGCACATGTAGCAGGGTCTCTGGTCAACTGATAGGGTTCCCAGTCACAAGAGTGTACTATACCCAGTTGGAGCTCAGAGTCCCACAACTGAGGGGACTCAGCCCCAGCAGCTGCCAGCTTTGGGTCCCAGCAACACCCTGCAGCTGCTGGGTCTCACAGCTGCTGATGCTGCATTCCTGTCATATGCTTTCTGGTGCCAGGGCTCAACTCCCAGCTGTGGGTGTTTTGTGCACCCCTGACAGAGCCTGGGAGATCATGGCAGCTCCATCTCCCAGTCCTGGGGGTGCATTGGGTACCCCTGCAGCTGGGAACCCCTCACTTGAAGGGGGCCCTCAGCTGTGGGAGCTTGCTTCTTGCTGGTACAGTGGGATCCTGATCCCAGGTTCCCCCTGCACCAGGAATAAGATGTAATAGGATCTAATGTACAGTTGTGTAGATTATACATTAGTGCTCATCATGCCTTTACTTGCATGTGTAAAGGGGCCCTCAGAGAAAGAGCTATAGCTGATCTTGCAGCTGATTCCATTGGGACTAACTCAGTTTTTCAGATCCCCAAATAAGGACTGAGGCCTGATTTCAGTTTTATTTTAAGGCGCTGAGGGAAGCCTAGAAGTAAAATAACAATGATAACCTCTGCTGCTGAGACGGGGTGCTGCGGCATTCTGCAGTGCCCAAAACGTCAGTTCTGAATAAATGAAATGCATACTTTCAGGCGGGAGTAATAAAAGCATATATGATTGAAGCTAAGTTGATTGGCTACAGCTGGAGGTAGACTAACCTGATGAAGGTGACAGAAAGCATTTCAGTTTTGTGAAAGCCTTGCGTTAATGGAGACAGCACTGTTGCAGCAAATTTTTGGAAGTGTTTCGATTTGCTTACAAAAATAGTCTTCTTTCTAGGGTTTAAATTCACTAGTTCTTTTTTTCTTCATCCGCTTGCTTGCTTTGGTAAGTCACTTGGATGAATTGGGTGGTGTTATTCTAGACTGTGAACAATAGTTGTACTGAATAGCTGAATCTAAAAAATACTCATAAATAATATTTTAAATGATCAGTATCACTAAAATATTTCTTTTCTCTAGCTCTACTTTTTCACAGCCTCCATGTGAGGGTGTTTTTTAGTGTGCATGAAGAACTTAGACCCCATTCCTCCCTCTCCACTCCCAGCTGTGATGAATCAGTTTAGTAAACTCTCTGAAGGATGCTAATTGTACATCCAAAAACAAGTCTGGTTGGAGGTTTGGGATACAAAAATAAAGTGAAAATTGAATCGGACATTTCTTTGCTTGGTTTACCAGAGAGATTTTTATTAGTACTAGGAATATGATGTATCCTGCCTTTGCTGTTGTATTCAAACCACTTTAACAGTTGAATAAAATGTTGTTGGATCTATGAAATGATGAATCTCACTACTGAGTCATACAGGATACATGTTTAATAGGGCTGTGCAAAATTTCACTGGGTGTTTCATTTTGAAGCTGTTTCAACCTCGAAACAGTGAAATCAAAATGAAACAAACGCCTTCAAAACAGTTTCGGAATGAAACGGGCACTTGAAACGTTTTGAAGGTGGACTTACTTGGCTTCAGTACCGGTCCCAGCCAGCAGCAGGACCCTGCTGTCATCCCTCGCACAGATCTGGGGGCCATGCCTCCCGGGAGGAGTCTGGCACAGCTCTGCAGCCCTTCCAGGGGTGCAGGCCCCCAGATCCTCGTACCGGATGACAGGAGGATGCTGCTGCTGGCCCCAGGCAGCAGGGGCAGCCTTCTGTCATCCCATATGCAGATCTGGGGGCTGCACCCCCCAGAGTGTTGTGGGGCTGGCGGAGTCACTCAAAGTGCAGCCTGGTTGCAGGGGGCAGTGGAGAGCCAGGGCTGTGCTGTGTCAACATCACAGAGCTCAGCCTGATGGGGGAGAGCCAGTGGTGGGGCAGCTCTGAACACAGCCCTGGTCAGTGGCTCTCCCCCACCTCCTGCCACCCAGCTGCACTCGAAACAGCTCTGCCAGCCCGATGGAGCTGAGCCCAGTGGTGGGAGGCAGGGTGGAGCCACTGGCCAGGGCTGTGCTTGGACCAAGGGCTGCACTCCCAGTGGTTCCACCACTGGCTTTGTGCCACCTCCTGCCGCCGGGCTGAGCTCCATGGGGCTGGAGGAGCCTCTTGGAGCGCAGCCCTGGTGAGCACAGTCTGGCAGCTGGAGCCTCCACCGCCCCATGGAGCTCAGCCCGGTGGCGGGAGGCAAGGTAGGGCTGTGCTCTGAGCGGCTCCACCACTGGCTCTTCCCCACGTCCTGCCACCGGGCTGCACTCTGACTCCTTCAGTCCCAGAGCCCTTCTGGCAGTGAGGGGCCCCAGATCTACACATGGAATGACAGGAGGCTGCTGACGCTGGCTAGTGACATGTTTTGCTTGTCAGCAGCTTGAGGTGCAGTTTCCCAAAAACCCTTGCACCTATCTCCGTGAAACTAGGCAGGCTTCATGGCCTCAGAAGTGGCTACTATCCCTGCACGTTTCATCTGAGTCAGGCAAGAAATGACAAAGTTATAGGCAGCTTTGTGCTTCCCCATTATAGCCTCTGCACAAAACGTCGAAACTGTTTCGACAAAATGAAACGGAACAGTGCTTTCGAAACTAAATGAAACACTATCCTGGTGAAACAGAAGTCAAAATGTAATGGTGCTGTTTCACACAGCCCTAATGTTGAATTCAAGGAATTCTGTACTTTGCAGTGACAGGGACTCAAGGATGTTCTGGGATGTTCTAGCACAGGAGTCAGCAATGTTTTCTGAAATGCCCTACTAGGCAGGCTGAAATGACCTACCAGGTAGGCTGGCACTAGGACCTGGTCATCATTTCTTCCCATCATTGCTTCTCTCTGCTGCTCAGCTGGCTGCAGTATGGGTGAAGCCCCCACCTGTGGTACAGCATGGAGTGGGCATAGCCCCCTGCTGCCAAATGCTGCTGAAGACCCTGTTTTTCTGGCCAGCAAGTTGTAAGGTGAAGACCTCTGTTCTAGCTCATCACTTTCCTTTCTGATAAGCCACACTTTAAGCATATTGGTGACAGTTTTTGGAGGTGGTGGCATTAGATGGTGCATGTGTGTCTGGGTTAGAATTGCTTGTAATCATGTTGTACCTAAACAACTCATGTACTAAGGAGTAACTTCTGGGAAATAGTACTAGTATGTCTTTCTCTTCTCCTTTCCCTTCTCTTCGAGATGGAGAACAATTTTCATTTTTTTGACTGAAGTAATTTTATCTGCTTCATCATTTTAGTGGGTTTAACCCATTATATGAGTGCCCTGGAAATACCTAGAGAAAAGATAACTTTTTATTTTTTGGCTATTCAGGGACTGTCTTCAATACTTAGGATTTGTTCAGTGACGTAAGGTTGTGACTTCCAAGTTTTTGCTGAACACTTCTTAGTCAGCTCCTTGCATCAAGCTGCAGGAGAAGAGGGTTGGATCTTTCAGCTGTCTAAACACCTTAAACTTGGTTGAAGAGGAACTGGCAGAAAAATGGGGATTTGCTAGTGCTTGTTTTGTATACTGACTTGTGAGTAGAAATCAGCACATGCTATTGCAAAATCAAGAAGCTCAAAATTTATCCTGCTTTAAAACTCATTATATATCAAAATTTCTAGTAAATGTTCCTGAAAACCTGTGTGTTTTTTCAAGTGATTGACATACCAGTTGAATTTTCAGGTTTGGAAGCTATGAGTGGAGAGGAACACTTTCAATTACTGTCCTAGGTTGACTTTTTTAAATAGTTACAAATTAAAAGCCTACTCTGCCAGTAAGTTTTTAACTTTCCATGCATGCCCTCCTTTTCTTGAACTTGGCTTCTATGCTCCGGTGCCCATCTGCTACTAGTAACTAGATGAGTAATTGAGGGCTTTTTTCCAAATGAGCTCTGCCAGTGCTATGCCATCTGTTGTTCAGCTGATCAAGAGTTTGGGGAGAAAGGAGTTTGGACTTCAGAAGCAATTTGGAATTTAGTTGTCTGGATACTTTTTACTGGTCTTAAGTTTTTTGGAGAAAAATACTTCAATAGAATGCATGCCACCTTGAACTAACAGACCCATCCAAGTCTTAACTCTTTACATCCAAGGCAGTTGCATGTTGTTTAGCAGGAAGAATAATGTTATGTATTTTAGATATCCATCCCAAGTGATGGTTGATTTGAGCACAGGATGTGGAATTGGAAATTTCTGATTTTGTCTCTGAAATGGACTCTGTCTTTGGTTCTGGATAAGTCACTTTATCTCACTGTATCAATTCTTATATTGAGATCTGCTCAGGTTAGGCCACAGGAAATTGGCAATAGCTGGTTACAGGGGATGTACAAATCTATGCCATTTGGTACAATTTTTGTTCCCAAGAAACGCTTAGAAATCAAGGCCTACTTTCCCAGGATGCCAAACAGATTGCATACCAAATCACAGCTGTCTTTTCTGAATAACTTTATGGAACCAATCAGATTTTTTGTAATTCATTCATGATTTGATTTTGTAACTAATGTTTTGTTTTAGGAAGTGAAAAAGGAAAAAAATTTCCTTAATTGCCAGTTTGATCAAAAGTTGCGAGAGATCCACCAGCTGGAAGAAGAACTAAAAACAGCAAAGCAATTTTTAAAGCAGAGCCAGAATTTTGCAGAAGAGATGAAAAGTGAGTTAAATGTTTCAATTTATTGAAAACTTGTTGCAAACCATTGCTTTTGTGTGGAACTTGAGGAAGATGTAAAATTGTAGTGTAGTCTCGGCTTCCTAGGGAGAATAGTTATGGACAAAAAGGTGAGAAAATGTTTGTGTATGAGCTCTGTCTTGCTGAACTTCGTTACTGTTAATTTAATTCCATTACAGGCAGTTCTTGGACTTGAGACACAATTGGTTCCAGAAAGCCACATCTTAAGTCGAAACTTACCTTGGAACTAATTTTCCTATAGGAAACAATATTATAAATGGGGGATTGTTTTCCTGAACCAAGGCCTGATACCCTATTTTCACCAAAAAATAACCCAGAATTTTGTACTCAGTCAATTATGAAAGAGTAATATAGCTACATTAATGTATTATAAATAGCAATCATATTGATTTTTAGAAGGACTTCTTCGAGGTGATTTTGCTGGACTTTTTGAAAGGGCCTTGGCTTGAGTCTTCTTAGGAGTCTTGGCTACAGGTTTTGTTGGAGTCTTGCCTGCTTTGTTTAAGAAAGTGTCCAAGGAAGTTTGGACAGATGTTCTCTTCTTTTGCTTGTAAATTTCTCTGTAGCAGCTTGTAAATTTCTCTGTAGCAGCTATACATGTTAAATATGCCCCTACTCACTGATGCACTGTGTTCTATGTCAGGGTTATATGTCCCTGTTTGAGGAATGGCAGCTTCCAAATGTTGAAGTGCCTCAGTCAACTTTGTTGTCAAGACTTTATGAGGAGTCGCTTCAACAGTGGATTCATCTTTTTCCTCTGCTACTTTCTGCTGTTCATCATAAAGACTCATAAAGATTATCATAAAGACTCCTAGCTTACTCCTGAATGATACCTAAACTCACAGGAGCCATGGGGTTTAACTTGATCCTCTAGTCAAATGATTAACAGCCCATAGCCCTCAGAGCAAAGCCATGGCTTGTCCCACTGCCCCCCTGGCAGAGATACTGGCAGTGCTGAGCTGCATTTTGGGGGCTATGGACAGTCATGGGAGAAGCTGCAGCTCATCCAGCTGCATGCCCCGCTGCAAGGCGGGCAGTGCCAGGCTACGCTTCAGTGGTGCTGGGAGCAGGGACTCTGCCCTGCCGCTGCTTATTCAGCTGGGGCAGGGGAGCTGAGGGTGTGTGATGCAGGCATGGCTCGCTCCAGGTGGAAGGCACTGGGAGTGAGGGCTCTGCCCTGCCATTGCTTATGCAGCCTCCCCACACCTCCCGGACAAGCTGCAGTTTCACTCCGCCCTGGCAAGCAGCGGCAGGGCATGTGC
>NW_017728943.1:63524449-63545786 GCF_001723895.1 Crocodylus porosus
CCCCGCCCTCCTGGACCTGCAGCGGGAGTCACCCCATCCTCTCCCCACGCTCCCCAGGCAGCACTTGCCCCAGCTGGGATCCTTCCCTCACTGATCTGCCTTCCCACACCTCTTCTCTCCCTTCTTCCCCCCTACCACAGCAGACTTACCAGCTGGATGCAGCTGTGTCCAGCATTGTAAAGGTGAAACTGGCATTGGAACCTTGAAACAGGGTGTCAATTTACAAGTGTCATAAGTGCTGTTCGATGCAACTTGAAACATCATAAGTTGAGGACTGTCTGTACATATTTGGGGTTTTTATAAAATAATCTAAAGCTCTGGTACATAAGTGGCATTTATGACCTTTATTATCAATTCACATTCTAGATTTTAGTTCATTTGTGCTAGCTTCATGCCAGTGAAGTAGTGGAGTATTACTGTTATCTCTGTCTTATTGATGGATAACTGAAGCATGGAGAGACTAATGACTTAACCAGTGTATCATAGAATTTCTCTGGCAGAGAAGAACATTGAAGATGGGTATGTTTAGGCTGTAAATCAAGAACTAAACATTGGATCATTCTTTTAGAATCATAGGGCAGGTATCTCAGTCCACCACCCTGCTCAAGGCATAATTAGCTAAACCATCCCAGAAACATGTTGGTTTATCTTTTACTTATATGTTTTAAGGGTGTGGACAGACATAGTGCTTAACTTGTTCCAGGAATGTTACTAGATGCATCTACATGAAACATTTACTGCCAAGTTGCCTAATTAGCTCTGCAGTAAATGTATCAGTGTCTATGTGCGACTCTATTAGACCACAGGAAACTAATAAACTCCACAGCAGATTAGTACTTGTAAATACAATTATTATCCTGCTCTGGAATCTTTTCTTGTGCAGCACCACATGTGTAGATGCTTATGGAGCTGACTGCAGCACGTGGGGGCTCCCTGCTTGCTAGCCCCACACTGAAACACCCTTGTGCCCCAGCCAGTGGCTCTGCAGCATGTTGAGCCAAGTTGGAGCAGCCCTGGACTGGTACGCTGACCCCCACACAGGTTCTCTGCCAGCCAGGGCTGCTCCAATCCAGTTAATGTTCTGTGGTCCTGGGCACATGTGTAAACGTGGCACCTAGAAGCAATAAACTTCAGCGTGATATGCCCTGGAATTTATTGTTGCACATTAACATGTACGTGTACAAGCACCCACTGATGAGGAACTTGTTCACATTTATCCCTGGACAGAAGCGTCTGTATGTACCATGCTAAGAGTTCTAAGTCACCTTTTAGTGATTGCACTGAGGAGTGATAGTGTTATCTGGGCCATCAATCCTTCCAGTGTCTGGACTTTCCCTAGGATTCCAGTAGAGGGGGGCGGAAGACCTGGATTTGGCTGGTGCCCAAGAAAGAGAAAGATATGGCCCACAATTGCAATTTCAGCTCCCCTGTCTCAAAAAAAAAGGGGTGGGGGGAATAAAAAGGACTGATTGTGTTCAGTGAAGAATGTGATTGTATTTTACAAAATCTAAGTGGTGGTGCCCTGACTAGGAATGCACAGCTGTGGAGGGACTGGGGAGGGGAAGGAGGTTCCAAGGCATTTGGGGTAGTGGAAGAATGGGAGTGGAGGGGGTGCTAGGTGCTGTGATAGATGTGTGGTCCCGTGCTTATATTTCCTAGAGGACTTACTCTGGGGCCCTAAGATCTCTGCAGCTTTTCATACCCTGCCCTGGAGATCAAGTGTCTGCAGCACAGAATCAAACTGACATGGATGCTTTGCTTCACTACTGTCTGTTTGCACAATAGAGTCCTGGTTGTGTTCCACAGCAACCCCTTGTCCTACATGTGTGTGGGGGTGGAGTAGGGGAGTGAAGAACAGTGTAGTTTGGGATACCTGGAGGACTAACCAGACAATAGGCACAGAATGCTCTGTTCCCATGTAACATTGGACTGGCTTATGGAGGACTGCCTCAGAATAGTACCTTTTTTTGCTGGTGTTCTTTTGAGAGATTCCAGGAAGTTTAAACTGGTCTTCAGTGGCATGCACATCTAGACTCTTGGGCCGTGTGCCACTTTGTGCCACTGCTACTTGTCCCTGGGGAACACCTGTACCGTGAGCATTCTGGCATGTGGCTGATTTACCTCTGGTGGGGTAGGGGTAGCTGGGGCAAGCAATTGTGCTGGCCTGACCAGCCTTACCTGAGGGCTGGGGGAAGCTGCAGCCATGGCACTGCTGCAGCTGGAAGTCTGGCCGGCAGCTGGAGTGTGGCTCTGCCTGGCCAGGTTCTGGTTTTGAGTGGCATGTGCTGCTGCCGTGTGTACCACCCCACTTATTTTCCACATGGATTTTTTTGACCCTGGTATATTTCCTGGGATCAGAATATCCCCCCGTGCTGCAAGGTAGTAGTGTGGGGAATGCCTAGATGTGCAGACCCGTCTGCAGTGCCACATACTGCACAGCTGCACTTGCATGGACATGGCCTTGGGGTTAAAGCTTATTTAGAGTGTTCTAAGGATTATGCCTCTCCACACCCTATGACTGTCCTATAAAGTGTCTTCTGCTCTACCCAGCTTGGTGTCATCTACAGATTTACTAAATATAATTTAGTTGCATCTACTGAGTCATTAAAGAAGATTATTGAATGGAAAATTGACAATTTTATTTGTCTTGTAGGAAAATATTTTCTGTTTTATACAGTAAATTACTGGTGTTCAATAGTATTTATTTAGTAATACAGGAAATTCCTCTGTTATGACGCAGTATTAAGAGAATGAGATAATTTGCTCTACCAAGCATTTTGATTGGTTTGATGTATTTTAGTTTTAAAGGCTGAAAAATGAATAAAAAGGTCACTAAAATTCTTCCAGTAGTCATTAGTATGGTTATCCCTAGTTCTTGAGGTTAGAGCATTGGAAATGAGACTTTAGAAGCAACAGAGTTACAACTGTGAAGTGAAGAATTAGCTACAATGTGTTCTTTCTGTTACTCTATCATGACCATGTTTTTATATAAAGCATGTTTAGTTAATTCCAAAAGTCTGTCCAATCTAGCCAGCTGAATAATACAAAAGTAAAGGTTTCAAAAGACACAAGGACATTTTAATTATATTCTTCTATATTATAAAAAGATTAATACATAGTTGATAGAATAATTAATTTTCTTTAGATTAACCTTTTTAATATTTTTTTTTCAATGTCTTAGATAAAAATCTCTCACAGGAAGCAGAGCTAAAGTTGCTCCAAGAAAACTTAAACAAGCAAGATAGTTCTGTAACTTTGGAGAAACTGAAATTAGTAATAGCTGACATGGAAAAGCAGCAAGAATCTGTTCAAGACTTGCTTATACAAAGAGAAAATCACATTAAAGAATTAAACAATAAAATAGGCAAAATGGAAAAAGAAACAGAAGATTTACAGAAGGCCCTTGGGGTGAAGAAGAGAGAATGTGAAGAAATAAGAAAGGAGATTATCACTTTTTCTGACTGGAAAACTGAAAATGAACAGCTTGCGAATCATCTAGAGTCTGAGAAGGAAGGTTTGCTAAACAAAATTAATCACTTAGAAACGTCTCTCAAAAATCAACGAGTTAAAAGTCATGAAACCTGTGAGAGAGTCAGAAACATGGAAATTGAAAATGAAAGGTATAATATAGAAATTAAAAATCTCAGAGAGACTGTAGAATGTAAGAATGCAACATTAGACGCACAGAAAAAAGCCTATGATGAACTTCAGCAAAAAGCAGACTGTTCAGAGCAAAAATATAAGAAAGAAATAGAAAATATGACTTGGAAAATAGCAGAGCTCACCAACCAAATTAACCTTCTTGGACAAAGGCTCCAGTTGACAGAAAATAAGGCAGTGGAAAAGGATCAATGTTATCAAGAGTTGGTTGTTAAATATGACAGAATCTGTTCTCTTGTAAAATCAAAAGATATTTCTGAAGTGACAGAAGATGGAGAAGTATATTCACAAAATGATGATTGTAAAACTGTTTTAGATGACAGACAAATTGCAATGAGTAATGCCACTGCATCAACAAAAGAGCCTGGAGCAATCACTGAAGATCAAGAAAATCATTTTACAAAAGTTGCACTAGGAACAGGAAAGAACAATCAACAGGATGTGACTGTTTTACAACATCAGATATCTTCTCTTGAGACTTCATTAATAGCACAAAAGCAGTTGAATTCAGATTTACAGAAACAGTATGAAGAATTGATACAAATCAAGGGTCAGACAGAAAAAAGGCTGTTTGAAGTAGAACAGATTCATGGAAGTTTTGTGACGGAGACTAAGCACCATATTAGTAATTTGCAAGAGGATGTATCTGCTCGGCAGGATTTTGTCGGTAAAATATTAGCTGCTCTTGAAGACAAGGACAAGCAATTCCAAAAGTTGAATAAAGAATTAGAAACTCGGCAAGCAGAGATTCAAGATTTAAAAATAAATAACCAAATGCTTGAGGAATCAGTAAGGCAATTACAACTTATGTCTGAAACATGGAATTCAGAGAAAAAAGAGATGTCTACAATGATTTGCTTATATAAAGAAGAAATTGATGGTCTTATTGAAAAAAAAGCAACCCTTCAGGGCATTAACACAACTTTAGAAGAAGAAAAGGTAGATCTTCTAAAAGCACATGCCCATATTTGTAATAATTTAAAGGAAAGAGAAGAAATAATTTCTGACATGTCCAAAAAACATAAAGAGGAACAACTGTCACTTGAAAAAAAACATGAAGAAATTGAAAGAGAACTTGCAATTCTACAAACAAAATACCAATCGGTAGAAGAAAAGAATGCCAACATAGAAAGTATTTTCAGACTTCAAACAAACAACTTTGAGGAGAGAAAATCAGAAATAGAAGAAGACAAACAGCTTATTAATGAACACAAAGAAATTTTATTGAGGCTAAAGTTATCAGAGGAAAAAAATAGAGATTTAATTCAGGAACTTGAGAAACTACAATCAGAGTTTTCCCATATCCAAAATGTATTTTCAGTTGAGCGTGATTGTCTAAGAAAGGAGATATTACATGTCAGGGCAGAACAAAATAAAGTGCAAGAACAATATAACATCCTGCATCAAGAGAGAGAGGAACTAATCAGGGCAATAGAAACAAGGAATGAACATCAAATATGTAACTTAGGCCTTCTCTCACAAGCTAATTATGAACAGTTGAAAGAGTCTGTGGAAGAAAAAGAGAGAGACCTGAATAAATGTCAAGTTAAGCTTGAGCTGCTACAGATGGATCTTGAGGACAAAGAAGTCTCTGTAGAAAACTACAAGACACAGGTAATGCAACTAGAGGCTGCTTTGAAAAGTTCAGAGATAAAACTTGAAGAAAGTAAGAAGGAAAAAGAGGGGATGCTGCAAGAATTAGAAATTATTAAAGGAAAACTAGAAACTCCAGATGCTAAGCTTATAGTGATGAATACAAATGAACATTCAGAGGATTTCAATGGTGATGTTGTTTCCCAGTACCATTATAAAAAGGGAATGGATGAAAAATGTTCTTCAGGTCTTCATGAGTTAACATCAAGCCAGAATGATGATGCTCAACTAGTATCTTCTTGGCAGATGACAGTAAATAGAGTAAATGAGTTGGAGAAACTGTGTGAAAAGGTGCAGATTGAAAAGTTAGCCTTAACAACTGAACATAATGAATCAGAAACTGAATCTGTGGCAACTACTGCTGAAATAGCAGAAGAGAGAGAACTATTAATGAATGAAGTTAAAATATTAAAGGAAGAAAAAGCTATTGTTCCTGATGAGTTTATGGATCAAAATGATGAAGATGGATCAGAAATACAGTTTAATGAGCCAATGTCATGCAAATCTCTGGAATGCAATGTTGAACTGAACTATGATTATGAATTTTTAAAATTATCTGAAAAAGAAGTTAAAATACACTTTGTTGAAATAAAGGAAAAACTTTTCTCTTTGCAAAACCAGCATAAAATTCTACATGAGCAGCACTGTAAGACAATCTCTCAAATATCTGAGCTGCAGTCTTGTATTGATACACTTAAAGCAGAAAATTCTGCTTTGTCAACAAGTCTGAGCAAAGTTCATACTGATTTAGTACAGGTGACTCCTGTCCCTAACAGTGGTGAGTTTAAATCATTTGACTCCAAGCACATCTTTTCTCCATTGGGTCTTAATGAAATCTCCCGTTTTGTAGAAGAAAGTTTTGTGAGTTCTTCTTTTGACAATCATATGTACAAAAAGTCTGAAGAAATAACTCATCTGAATAGCTCCAAAGAATCTGTTTTAGGGGATACAACAGAAATTAGTTTAGTTGAAGAGCCTTATGATCATGCTTTGGAACATATTCCACAGCAAGAGAGCATTACATCTACAAAATCTCAGCTGAACAGTAAAATTGAAGAGCTTCAGACACTGTGTCAGACATACGAAAAGTCTATCAAGATGCTTGAAGACCAATTTTGCTCTCAAGAAAATATGAAAAATGAAGAGATACAAGAACTAAAGCAAATAATCCTTTCTGAAAGAAAAGAAATAGATGACCTCAAAAAGCAAAATGTTTCAGACAATGATCAGTGGCAGCAAAAACTCAATATTGTAACCATGGAGATGGAATATAAACTGGCAGCAGAGAAAAAACAGACTGAGAATTTGTTTCTACAGCTTGAAGTGGCAAGACTCCAACTACAAGGCCTTGATCTAAGTTCTCGTTCACTGCCGTGCACAGACATTGAAGATGTAAGTAACGACTCACTTCACACTGATTTGTATATGTCATTGGATTTATGGTACAAGCCAAAACAGGCTTGTTTATTAATAAGAACCTACCAAATTTGAGGTGGTAGGTTCTTACCAGCTGATTTAATGAGGAAAATGCCAGCTCATTTAATGAGGAAAATGCGGGCCTGGCAGCCTTTTTCACTGGGGACCCCATGCCTCCGATTAGCCAAGGAGCCCTGGTGGCCCTGCCCCTCACCACTTACTAGCTGTGAGGTCTGTTCATCATATGGCCTTGCCCTTGCTGTTGACTGGAGAGGGGCAGGGCCTTATGCTGGACAGCACTTGCAGCCAGTCAGCAGTGGGGATGGCAGCCATCTTGGGCTGCCTGTCATGTGAGCAGCACCCCTAATCCTCTCCGGTGGCCTGTACAGCTAGGCCATGGCATGGTGAAGGTAGCTGGCTCCCTCTGGGGAGCCAGCATTTTATTTTTGGTGAGTTGTTTTTTTTTTTTTTTTTTCCTGCAGCTTTTGTGGGCAATGCCAGATTTTGTAAAATCCTGATTTTTTTGGTAGGTCCTTACTTATGAAAAATAAACTATTTAAAAGTATTTTCTCTATATCATTAATACCGTTTCAGTTGAGATATGGAAATGTGCAACTTTATCTTTGGTTCTGTAGCTACAGTCCAGAAAAATTAGCACCTTTATGTATGAAACCAGAAGTATCTTTTAGTGGCACACGCCCCATTCCCTCATTTCTCATGAGAGGGCACCAAGAGCTACTTTCAACTTCCCTTTCAACAAGCACAGTGGCTTGTTGCTAGATGAAGTCTAACTTGTGTCCAACCCACTGATTTCTTAAATCAGGCTGAACACTTTTGAAATCTTAAAAATCTGCTGAGTATCTCAAGCACTACGTTCATATAACTCCTTCCATTTGGAAGTGTTTAGTCCCCTACTCTCATTGGAAGGCTGTCCCAGAACCTGGTTGCTATAATGGTTTTTCTAATTTCTAGTATTAATGGCTAGTTTATACAGATTTGTCTTGGGCCAGTTTCCTTCAACTTTAAACGTTTAGGAGCTAATGATTTATACAGGCTGCTTTGCTTTTTGCTAGCACTTCAAGGCCTGAGGCACCACTTGCATTTGTAAGTCCAATAGAATTTCTGTTAAATTCACAGCCCCACCCATAAGTACCATTATCCCAATCAATAAATGAGCAAAACTTCATTAGTAGAGAATTCCTTTGTTTTTTTCTAATAGGAGAGGTAAAACTAGTTAATATAATTCCAGGGTTTCTTAATGTTAATGCTAGAATGTTCCTACAGCTTTAGATCCACTTTTTTGTGGCCCAGATTGAAAAGCAGAGTTTAGTTAGGGCCTCCAGCAAAAATACTGGACTTCCTTCATTTTCTATAGATGTTTCTGGTTGGCTTTTTCCTACCCATTTGTTGTGAATGAGGGAAAAGGAGCTACCAGAAGATTTATGTAATAAATTTGTCTTTCTAGATTCATTTTTTTTTTTTTTACTGACTTCTACAGGTGCCTCCTGAAGAAGAAGAAAATGGCTTGCAACAATTAAAAGTGGATAGTTTGCCCAGTGAGAACTTGACACATGAAAGTGATACACCTGACATAAGGATCTGTGAGCAAACTGTTTTAGAAGAGACTGCTGAATGTGGAAAAGTAACTGAGATTACTGAAACAAGATCAACAGAAAAGCATTCGGAGAAATTTACTTCAGAGACAGACTATAGCTATATGTCAGACAAAAACACAAACCTTTCAGACAAAACAAGTGATTTGTCATTTTCTAGTCACAGTTTATCTGAAACTGCTGTGGATTTCTTGGAAAATGAAGTAGCCATTGAAACTCTTCAGCAACAGTTAACTCAGAAGCCTGAGGAAAACTTGAAGCTGTTCCATGGAATACAAGGAAGCAATGAAAAAGCTGATATGCTGCTATTTGAAATCAAAGAATTAAACTCAAGGTTGGATTTAAAGGAGATGGAGCTTACTGCAAAGATAAGTGTTTGTACAGAACTAGAAAAAACAGTTCTAGCCCTTGAAAAAGAGCAACGTGACTTAAAAGAAAAACTTGAATCTGCTGCTTTTGATAAGCAGCAACTGTCTTGTAGAGGGATGACTCTAGAAAAAGAACTTGAAAAAGTAAGGTCTGACATGGAAATGTACAAAGTTAGACTTTCTGATGTGACAGACATGCTAGATGACTTAGAAAAGACCAAAAGAGAGTGGCAGGAAAAGTTCCTTGAAACAGAAAATGAATTGAAAAGGACTCAATCTGAGAAAGCTAATGTTGAGAACCATGCTTTGGCCTTGGAAGGTGACATTGAGGTGCTCCAGACAAAAAATCAGCAATTAGAAAGAGACGGTGAAAATAAACTGAAAACTATGTCTGGTCTTCAAGAACAACTTGCTGTCATCACAGCTGAGAGAAACCAGCTTGGTGAAGAGCTAAGTATTTTGAGGGAAAACAAAGAGGAATTGGATCAAGTGCATCAGAAACTGCAAGAAAAAACGAAAGAGCTAGAATCAAATAAAATAGATTCTACTGAATTTATTAGGATCTTGGAGGCTGAAGTGAAGACACTAACAAAACTACTTGAGACTGAAAAGTCCAATGCAAGTCATTTAACAAAGGAAAAAGACTGTCTTTTGCAGCAGTTGGAAAAAAATAAAGAGGTTCTAGCATTAGAAAAACAAAAGTTGCAAAGCCTAACTGGACATCTGAATGAGGAAAAAGAATTGATTCTAAAAGAGTCAGAAATGTTGCAGACTCAGTTAAGTGCATCAGAAATGGAAAACTCAAAGCTTTCCAAATCTTTGGAAGGCTTATTAACTGAGAAACGTGAACTTGCTGCTAGGCTTAACTCAGCACAAGAGGAGGTAGCTCAAATGCGATGTGGAATTGAGAAACTGAAAATAAAAATAGAATCTGATGAAAAGAAAAAATGCCATGTGGCTGAAAAACTGAGAGAGTGTGAATGGAAGAGAGACTCTCTTTTGGACAAAGTTGAGAAGCTTGAAAGAGAATTGCAGATATCAGAAGACAATCTAGAAGATGCAATTCTTCGAGCAGAGACCGCTAAGGTAGAGGCGGAAACTTTAAGCACTGAGATGGAAAAGAGAGGGCAAAAATTGATAACTTTAGAATTAGAAATTACTGACATCCAGGCAGAAAAAGAAGGTTTGGTTAAAGAACTAAAAGAAAAACAAGAAAAAATATTTGAATTGGAATCTTCTAATTCCACCATTGTAAAACTGCTAGAAATAACGGAAAAAGAAAATATTAAAATGAGAGAGTTGCAAAATGTTGTGCTGTTGGTCACATCTCAGCTGAAAGATGCAAGGCGTTCTTATAATGAGCAAAAAGTCTGTGAGGCAAAAGGATTAGACATAATTAATGAAGTTGGATGCCTTGAATATGATGATAAAACACAATTACTCGAGGAACTTCAGGAAACGGAAACCCTCAGTGCCAAATTAGAGCAATCAGTGAAAGCACTTGTTCAGAAACTTGCAACCTACAAGCAAAAGCTGACTGAAAAGATCCAAGAAAATGTTACACTTCAAAATCAAATAAAAGATGCAGAGCAGGTCTCCATACAGCTTTTACATTTGGAAAATGAACATGAACACTGCAAGGAGGCAAAAGAAGGGCTGCAACAGTTGATGGCTGAATTGATACCAAAGGTTCAAAATCTATCCAACACTGAAACTTGGCAGTCTGCCTTAGAAAATCTAAAAATATCTTACAAAGATCTTGAGAAGGAGTTGGAATCTACACGATCTGAAAAAATTGCATTTCTTGAAAAGGTGAGACAAGTGAAATTAATGTAAAGGCGTCTTATAAGAATGAGGGTAAAATGTCTTGGGTTTTACCACTTCCTTACAAATTGAAGTAAAGCACAGCTTTAAATTAAGAGTTATGTAGTAGTGACTGAATGCATCTACATAAGACACTTTAATATGAAGTAGCATAGTTTACTGTCTTCACATGCACGTGCTTACTGTGCAGTAAACCTCGCTAATTGCAAGTAAATTTGCTATCTGGAAATGGAAGTAGCAAACTTACTCATGAGTATTAATAGTGCAGTAGTGCTCGCGTAGATGCCTGACTGGGAGCAAATGTGCTCCCAGTCAGCTGGCCACCAGGGGGCAGGAGATTGCTCCCTGCCCCCAGGAGCTATCTGCTGTTGGGCAGACTCCATCATCGGAGCTTAGGTGGGGACTATCTCCCTGACTCGGCAGCAGGGATTTCCAAGCCTCCGGTTATTGGATTACAATTGGAGAGCGAAGGCTGGGAGATCCTTATCTCCCAGCTTGAGCTTTGTCATTGTGGGCCTTGGGCTGGAAGACCCTTATCTCTTGGTGCCAGCTCTCAAACTGCAGGGCTGGTGCTGGGAGATGAGGGTCTCCCAGCACTGACCCCACGATTGTGGAGCTAGCACTGGGAGATATGGGTTTCCCAGCTTCAGCCCTGCAGTCACGGAACTGGCATTGGAAGCTCCCCAGCCTCTGCTGCATAATCGCAGAGCAAGGGCTGGGAGCTGTCCTGGTCAGGGGCAGGTCCCAGCCCCATGTCCTGATTAGGTGATCAAGGCATGGGGCTTGGAAAGAGCTGTAGAAGTGGGGTAGGTCCTAGCCCCCTGCCCCAATCTGCTGGTGGGGCAACTAGCAGCATTTAGTCGCAAGTAGTTTACTCATGAGTAAACTGCTCCAGTATCAAATGCACATGTAAACACACTCACTGACAACAATTTTTGGTAAAGTAGAACCAGTGGGTCCTTTGGGCACTTTTATACATGCTCCAGGGGGCGGGGGGGACAGCACTTTAATTACAGTGGTTCCAAGAGCTGCTCTAATTTAAAGCACCACAGTCTTGCGTATCACCGTTTCTGCACTTCAAAATGGCAGTGGCAGCATTTGAACTAAACCTCGTTTGAGCTTTAGTTCAAGTGCTCCTTCTGCTTTTTTGAAATCCAGAGATGCTGATGCATGATATGCAGGAGGCTGCTGAAGCATGGCAATTACCACGTTGAGTCTGGTCCAGTGCACTCTAATTACAGCACAATGTGCTCATGTACAGATGCCCTTTGTTTTTAGTCAGAACATATATGTGCACTTTCAAGTCTGAACCTTTTCTATCACCATTCCAGATATACGCATACTTGTTGCGTGATGTGTGTGAAGAGTTTCCTCATCTCTTACAGTGCTACTGAAAACTAGTGTGATTTGCATTTTAATTTTTCACATCTCTACTATAAAATTGTAGTCTATTCAAAACCCATGGTATTTAATGGGAAGACTTCTGTGGACTTTTTGTTAAGTTTTTGCTACCAATTTTTAAGTCAGCTTTTTAAAAAGTTTCTTATGTCAGGGTATTCAGGGATAGTTTACTTGAAGATAGGGGGAGAGAGATTTCTCAAGGGTAGGCAAATTGCCAGTGAGAAAAGAAGTAGAACGAAAGAGAAAAAATTCATAGGCACTGGACTTCTGCCACAGGATTGCTTTTTTTTTTATGGTAGCACCATTAGGTTGCTAGCAACCTATGCTGGATTTGACCTAGCAAGCAGAATTAAATAACTTGTTTTTGAAATTGTTTGCTGCCTATATTCAAGCTCTCTGGAAGAATGACATTCATGTTTCAAAAGTAACAATATAATATTTAATTTTCAGGTAAATGAACTCACTGAAAATAATATCTCGCTGGAAGACAAACTAAAGAAGAGTGAAGAGAAGATTATGAAACTGCAAGAAGAATTAACCACCGGAAGGAATATCCTTGTTGAACAAGTTCAACATCTTCAAGAACAGGCAGAAAAGAACCTGGTTAGTTATTGCACAAAGACCAGACTTTTCCTAGTTTGAATGCCTGGTCCTCACCTACTGTAATGTTCTGTTGAATTCAACAGATTTAAGGACTTCAGGAAACTGAGATTCTGCCCCTGGTCCTTCTAGAAATGTAGTATTTAATTCAGTCTTCAGTGTTCTTTATCTTTCCCTTTTGTATTCTATATCTGAAAACTCTTTCAATGAGAATGAAATGCACTGCTTTTCTGTTACATACATGTATCTGGCTGTAATTAGTATCTTGGATCACTTGCACAAGTATGGCATTTCTCAAGTATTTAAAAAAAACCAACCCCAAAACTTCTTGACAGCTCAGCTGTAGATAAAGCTAAATTTTGTGTTCATGACTCTTGCTCATTATTTCATTCTCAAAATGTGTTCATATGAAGTGGGGCCTTATGTACAGTAGTGAAGATGTCTTCTGATTTAAATAGACTGTAGTTGGTGCTATTATGTACAAATGACATACTTATGGGCCTTTTTCTATTGCTATTGACATCAATAGGTGTTTAGCCATGGACTTCAAGCTAGTGTGACTTTTATGAAATATATCCAGAAGTAACTTCCTTTTTTTCTAATTTCCTGCCAAGTACAGTCACAAAACAATGTGAATACTTTTGAATGTTGCTTCCTCTTGGTGATTGTGAGACAAATGACTGAACTTGTCAAAGAATTATCACTAGAAACAGTTATGTCATGTTAAAGGGATAAGCTTTGACTTTAATGCTAATTTTATTGCAGAGATTAAGTTTGTTCAGCTCAGTGCTAAAATACCTGTTTGTAATTAATCTTGGTATTGTATGCTGCTGTTTTTGTACTAAGATTTTGCACTAAGACTACAGTCTACGTATATGCCTAATAAATACTGTTTCTTTTATCTTGTATATTTTACCATTCAAAGATTTGTTTTTCCAAATGAAAAATCAGGTTTTAACGTACCAATTATTTCTCCATCTATAGTAATGCATTTACCAAATGGTCATGTTTGTTTGCAGATTCAGCTGAATCTAAACATGGTAGAAAAAACAGAATTGAGTAACAGTTTGGATAAGGTGCAGAAGGAACTGGAAGAGAAAGGAAGAGAAATGAAAAGAGAACTGTCAGAATATCAAAGAACGCTTCATCAAATGGAGAAGAATCATCAGGTTGTTCTGGCAGAAACAGACAAAAAGGTAAAATAAATTAAGAAATGTTATGATAGGATTTTAAACTAAGGGAAGTTTAAATACTGAAGTACAAACACCGATTGTATATCATATCCCCAAGAAAGTTATCTTTGCTATGGTATTTCATAGTATTCGGTTTAAATAATTGCTGTGGGAAAAGATGAATACGCCATATTTTTTTTTATATACCGCATGTCTCCAAATAAGATATGCACTTTCATTTTGGGAAGGCAAAATGAAGAAATGCTTTTTCCAGAGTTATCAGCATAGAGCAGGGACAGAACCTAATCTTTCCTTTCCTATTCAGGCAAAAATTACAGTTTTAACACTTTCACAGCTGAATTGTCAGCAGCTCATGGGTGTTCTGCCAGAAGCTGAAACTGTAGCTGCTGATGAAGACTGGACTGCATGAGCAGATCTAGGATTTTGAAAAGAAATAAAAATAGTCTGCAGGACTGTGAAATAGATGAGAAATCAGGACTAGCTCAATTTCAAATTTTTTAGGAGCATTGCTGAAGAAAGGATAGCTTGATTAGTGTAACACCTAGATGATTAAAAAGGGGAAGTGGGCCTTTAACACCTGTTAAGAGAAGAACAATAAGTGGTAATCAGAGAGATTCTAACCAGCCATGAATTCAGTTGGCTCCCTCAGTGGTGCCTGAATAGAAATGACACTTCTACTGTTCTCCTCAGAAAATTCAGACTTGCACCCCAATTTTGGAAGATTACGTTTTTGGTAAAAAGTATGAGTAAATGCAGTACATCGTGATCCTAGTACCTTCATAAGTTGTGTACACATATCTCCATTAGAACTACTTGCGAACGAAGATTAGCAAGACTGGGCCTAAAGTTACAGAAATCTAGGCAAGGATAAGGGTCATAGCATAGGGAACAGTGAAGGAAAGAATGAAATTGGATTACATTTAAAAAGAGAAAGCAGCAGGAATTAGGAAGAGAGGGGCTGTGAGAGCGGGGTACACCATGCACTCCTGCAGCTTTGGAACCCCGTCAAATGATATGGTCCCAGCCATAAAGACGCACTTAGCCATATGTTGAATGGTGTGATAGGAACCAGCCACAAAGTTGTTGTTCTTTTCTTGTGGAATAACATTCTGGCTTATTCTTTATTTTATGACACCATTCATTTCTCTAATGTGTGGCGGGGTGTGAGTGAGAACTATAGCTTTTTGAACCTGCATTACAATGAATAGGTGTATAAAGTACAAGCCAATGAAAAACATGACCTGGGATCTTCAGTTCTAAAAAGATAAATTGGTGATTGGGGCATCTGGATGGAACACTTGACAGACAAAAACTATGTGAACAGAAGAGAGAGAGCTTGTGGAAGAGGGCTTTGATTCCTAAAGTTAAGTTAGTGTAAGAATAGACTTTTTAGTAGAAATGCTAATATGGGTTATGGCCAAACACACTTTTTAATTGCTTTAGGAGAGAATCACCGTTGCTCCATAGTGTGCATCAGCTTAGATGCAACTGTTATGCCTGCATGATCCTGTAGCAATACAAATTATCTGCACTGCTATAATGTTTAACCCTGGATGAAAGAGGGTTAAAGTTGTAACGAGTAGTGATACAGGTACTTCATTACATATCATTACAGTGTAATAGCTTATGTCCGTCTCATTTGATAATGATAGATGTAGCAATATATTTGCCTAAATAGTACCCTAGAGAGCTTATGTGATAAATAACATGCAGAAATACTGGTAAAATATAAATGGTATGTCCAAAACTTTCAAAAGCAGCGAAAGATAGACCCTCCAGTATATTGAAAATCTGCTGCACCCTGATGTGACTTGGTTTAGGGCCCCTCTTCATCCATAAAAGTAATAAAGGACTGGTTTTGTGAACTCAAATATCATCTAGCATTATTGTAAAAAAGACAGTGATAGGTTTCTTTCTAACTAGTTAAGATTCACTAAATGTACTGAAAAATGCATAGGGATGCTATACTGGCATGCTTTAAACTGTCAATGTAGTCCATAGCCATAAAAGTTCCTTCTTCCTCCGTCTGGAAAAATCATTGTCTGCCTCTGCAAATACATATCTAGATACATTTCAAGATGCCCGAAGTTATAAATCATTCAAAATTGTTATTTGTACTGCTGTGTTGTTTTCATTCCTGTGATTTATGTGAGGTTATTTTTAATTCTGGTTTTGGGTTTTTTAGAATTCTCCCATCCAGGATTTGCGTGTGCAGTATTTACACCTAAAGCATGGTCTTTATGATATTAGAAACTTCTCTCAAATTGTTGTGTAAGATTACTGCAGACTCCTGAGGATAGTAAGCATTTTAATACAGCTCTCTGTGGCCAATTTAAAACCATATTGGTTAACCCTATTTTCTGTCTATAGAATGAACTTGAAATTATGGCATGTCAAGACAAACTGAAGTCACTGGAGCAGTGTATCAGTGCACAAAAGTTGGAGATGGAGCTCCTGAAATCAAGTAAAGAGGAATTAAATAATTCTCTGAAAGAAGCCAATCAGATGATAGAGAGCCTTACAAAAAACAAGGTATTTTATTTTCTCTACCTACAATTTAAGTTCTGACTTGCAAATTAACTTTCTAGCTAGAATCTAGGAACAAGTATAGTCTTAAGTCCAGTAGCTTCCGTACAGAACTGACAGTCTAATCCTCAAGAGCTTTTCTCTGGCTTTTAACGGGCAAATCAGTTAGTGCTTGTTTCTGCTGGAAAGTCACGTGCAATAGATGTGACTTAACATTCACCCTCTAGGGTGAAGCAAGATTGTCTGACATACTAATGTGACTGTCTAGTCTCTATACTGAATGTGTAACTTTGTATTACATAGCATATTAATTAATAGCTATTCTAATTCAAAGTAATTTTCCGAAGTAAACAGACTTGTATTGTTTTTTAATTATTTTGGACATAAGATTTGCTACTTTCCAAAGCAGTAAGTGTCTTATTACACTCAATTTGTGAGCATATCTGTTCTGATTGATGAAGAATTTCCATCTGATTTATTTATTAGCATGGTTCTTCTTATGACCGAATTCTTGCTAATGATTGGATAACAATGTGAATGCTATGTAGTTGCAAAAAAAAATGGTAAAAATTGCTTTAAGTTTATTTAAAAGAAATAAGGTTTTGGTGTTTGTAGTCAGGCCACAGGAGCAAAGTTTATCTTGTCCATTCAAGTGAATTTCTGTTTTCCAATGCTGTATTGCCTTACCTTCACTCTCCCTCCTTCCATCTATGATGACTGACTAGCTGCAGTTTAAATAACTCTCACTGTGAAGAAGTGCTCTTATACATTGGATCCAATGTAATGACTAGCAGGCAGTAAACTAATATTTACTGCACAACCACAGAAACATCATGCCCTAATGTCCTTATCCTATAGTTTCAGGTAGCCACATTTTATTTATTCTGATGCTTTAATCTATTTTTCCATGGGGCAGACACACATCTGAAATACATGCTTTTCAGCTGGGTTTCTCAAGAAGTCATTTCAAACCTCAGTCTTGCATTCAGCTGAAATAGATAGGAAGTTAGTTCTGACATAAGGCCATCTGATTTCTGAGCTGTCAGGGGCTGCAGCACTGCATGTGCTCCCTTCAGCTGTATAGGCAGTGCAGGTAGAAAAATTTCTCCCCACCACCTTCCAAAGGCTGCACTGCCCAGACCCCAGGGGAAGAAAGCAAAAGCTGGAAGAGGGAAAGGGACCCTGGAGACGGAAGCAGAAGGAGTGGTACAAGGAGAGCAACTGGTTGGGAGTCTGCAGGCTGGGTGTTAGGATAGCTGCCGGTTGAACAGCCTTATCTGAATGCTCACAATTTTTCTAGAGTTCACTTGCAGAGTTTTATTCTTATAAGCTACACACATGGTTCTTTAATAAGTATGACTTTAAAGTCTCTCAGAATTAGGAGCTCCTGTAATTTAATTGCACAGCTCTGGTCCTTTTTTATGTTTTATTTTTGTTTTTTGTAGGCAGACAATCTTAAGACCATAGTTCAGCTAAAGAAGGAAATTGAATTGGCCCACAGTAAATTGCAGCTCTGTATTGAATCCTGTAAACAAATGGAGCAAGAAAAAGAAGTTTTGCAGAAACAAATTGTTGAACAGGATGCTTTATTAAAGGAGCAAAATCAAAGTAAGTAATTTTCAGAAAAAATATGGGGTATCAGGATGTCTTGCTGTAATTTAGTAATGATGCATTTTTTAATGGTAATACGTTTGTTTCTAAAATGCTTTTCCAAACATCTGTTGTTACGCAGGGTTCTAAACAGGGACAGATCTCCAGCTAGTGTAAATCTGTAGCTTTCTGAACCATGGAACTGTCATTTGTACTAACTGAAAATCAGCTGACGATTTGTCTTTTCAAATTTCAGAGGCTGCTATGTATTTTGAATACATATATTCAATGCCTGCATTTTGAAATCAGAACTGGCATTTATTTTGATGGCACTAGATTGTTGCATGTAACTTTTTGCCATTTTGGCTCAACGTTTTGTACTGCTCACTATAGAAGTATGGAATATTGGAATGCCCGTTCTTTCTGTTTTTAGTAAACACAAAGACAAATCACATTCTGGGAATGGATAACTGTTAATGCATGAAAAAATGTATTCTTTAACTTTATGGAAAGTCAAACCTGAAAATACTTTTTGGTCCTCCTTGAGTTATAGATAGCGAGAGAAGCTGTCTTTTACGGTATTACATTTCAGTCAGTACCGTTATTTTTTCTAGCTATCAGCTTGGCAACAGCTGCAACTTTCTGGGGCGAGGGAAATGATAGGTAGAACAGATTCAATTCCCTCCTCCCACTCATCAGATCCTCTCCAACAACTCCAGAAGAGCTCACGATTACTGAAAACATATTGGGTTTTCAGTAATCATGAACTTTTCTGGAGTTGTTAGAGAAGACAGAGCTGATAGGAAAAAATTTAAAATGTTTGTGAACAGTATGTAAAATAGGAATATTTGTCTGACAATGTCATCATATAGATCAATGCATACTATTTAGTGTTTAATAAGCATTGATAATTAGTATAAACAGGTTTCCATAAATTATCTGAAAACCTGCAATCAATTCTCCAAAACTGAGGGCCAGAAATAATGCTGTTTGTGCACCGTGTCAGATGCATTCAGATTCTGCAGATGTTGTAGGTCATTTTTTATTATATAGTGTCCTTTTTGGTTATAGGTCATTGTCCTTGAAAAACATGCACCCTTTCTAATCGGTTAACAAATATTTGATCACTGTATTCTAAACACCTCCTTGTAAGGTATCTTTAAAGCTATTAAAATAGGTAATGAATCTTTGTTTTGCTCAGCTGTTGCTGATGGTGCCAGTACAGAAGAAATGAGGTTGAAGCTTGAAGAACTGCAGGAATCTATAGAAGTGAAAACCAAAGAAGCAGATGAGAACCTGGAGAAGTACTGCTCTTTGATTGTTAACTTCCACAAACTAGAGGAAGCAAATGAAATGCTAAAAACGCAAGTCTCCCTGCTGAATGCTCAGCTGAAACCAACAACAGACATTGTTGTCAGTAATTCTCCTTTGCACAGTTCGGATAATCCAGTAACAGTTAATGATCAGCCAGTTACAAAGAGGAGGTTGAATGAAGAGCCAACTCAGCATTCAGGTAAAAGACGAAGAAGTCAAGAAATAAAGAAAGAAAATGGAGTACCAAGATCCCCTATACCGGAGACGTTGGCTAAAAAGCTTAAAAAAGGAGCTATCTATCAGGATTCACTGAGTGAGAACACAGAATATCAACCAGAGGGACTCCCAGAAGTGGTGAAAAAGGGTAATTGCAACTTCAGTATAACGTAATACCACCCTCCTTGTATTCCATATTGATGGAGTAAAATTTTTGTTTCTATGTTCTTAAATAGTTATGTTGCCATATATGGAATAAAACTCACTGAAAGAAGTGGGATGCCATTTATTAAATTCAACCCTCATATATTTGGCATAACTCATTAATTCAACTGCTTGTCATGTGGAGTTTAGGTCCAAGAGTTGTAAATACAGTTCCATGCAAGTAAAGCTGTGGGCTGGTCTATCTTGTTTCCACAGTATATAGTTTCTAGTAGTTGTCTGCGTGAGGTCTATCCATGTGTTTTCTTTTAGCAACTATGAGGACAGTAAAATTGCTAAACATTCAGAAAACAAGGGGTGTTAGGTTAGTCTTCCCATCCACATTTGGGCAGTTGAATGATTTTTGAAAGGGCTGAGCAGCTAATAGTTCTGTGGATTTTGGTTGGAGCTGTTGGTTACTCAGCACTTTAGAAAATCAAGGAGATGCCTAAATATGGAATTAGAATCCTAAGTTTAAGTTGGTAGTTTTGAGAATCTTGGTCTAGATCAGTAATTCTTAAGTAGGGAGGCACGGCTCCCTGGGATGCCTTGATACGTTTTAAAGGGTGCCACAGGGTACCAAGCAGTGTTAACACTGCAAGCAGGCAAACATGATTCATAAGGTAAACCCAGAGATTTCAAGTAGGGTTTCTTAGTGTTAAACACAATCTGCCCTGCTGTGCTTCTGAATTCTTTGCAACAGAACTGCTCTATTATTTTTCTGTAGTCAAAAAATAAGTGTAAAGGTAAGAGCTGGTATTTTCTGAGGGGTGCTTTAGTCTAAAAAGGCTGAGAATCACCTGTCTAGATAAACCAATCCCTTAAATTTTAGACCAGTGTTCCTCAACCAGGGGATAAGGTACGCTGTGGGGCACTGTTTCCTTTGACTGGTACCATGAGGTGTGAGAAGATGAGCAGAAAAATGAAGTAGATAAACGTAGGTCCAGGTACGTGTCTACCTGAACCATCCTCCACCCTCGCTGCCCAGCCTCTCTGCACGGGGGGTAAGCATTGTCACATATAAATTTTAATTTTTTAAATTGGTGCCTCTCCGTTCACAAAAGTTATAGAGGGGGGTGCCTTAGGTTCAGTGAGGGATGTCTTGAGTCCTGTAAAGGGCGCTTTGAGTGCAGAAAGGTTGAGAAGCATTTTTTCAGACTCAACAGCTCTATAGGGCTGAGGGAGTGATACTTGAGTTACTCCTGAGATTTCAGCCTCTTATGCCTGCATCTAGGTCCTCCAAAGTATCTTGTAAAAGTTCTCCAGCAAAGTAGAGTTTCTGGAACATTCCCAGTATCACTTTTCCTTCTCCAAACCTACTAGAAGAAAATTAGGGGGCCATCTATATATACCGTAAAGAACACTAATGGGTTTTTTTGCCTTATTCACTTGTAAGGTACAATATTTACCTGTAACCAAGACAACTCTGAATTTAAGACAGCCCCCACACCCACCCCCAATTAGATTCTATACATGGAATATGCATAAATTTGTTCCTAGCAGTACACTGAGACATCGGTCCGATATTGGATCGGCACTGATATAAAGGAAATCGATTGCATCTGAAATCGGCCAGATTTCAGCACAGCATGTAGGTGATGAGCACAGCTCAGCAGCATGGAGAGCTGCATGCAGCTGGTAAGTCTGTTGGGGGGGTGCAGATCAATGCCTCTGCAGTGAGGGAGGGAATGGGGCAGGCGCTGCCCAGCTGGGGTGAGGTGTGAGACAGAGCTGTGGCTCATTTTGGGGGGTGGGGGGGGGT
>NW_017728943.1:63545886-63566498 GCF_001723895.1 Crocodylus porosus
GGGGGGGGCAGGCTGCAGCTGTGTGCTGTGGCTGTGCCAGGTTCTTCCTGTCATGTGGAAGCTGTGCTTGGGGATGCAGGACTGCGCTCCTGATGCATGGGGGCTGCACTTGGGGCGGGTGGTGGCAGTGCTGGGAGGGAGGTTACGGGGGGGCTGCAGCCACCCCAAATTTCACTGTAGTCCCCCCTGTAACCGCCTCCCAGCACCACTGCTTGCCCCGAGCATGGCCTCCATGCACCAGAAAGAGCCTAGTGCAGTCCTGACCCCAGCCCCCACCCCCAGGGAAATTCAGGGCACATGTCATGCACCCCCCCACACTCCTTCTGCCCTCCCTCCCCTTCCGCCACAATAAACTTACTAGCTGTGTACAGCTGTATTGGGAATCCGATCAGTATCGGACAATATGCCTCCTTAAAAATCAGCTGTCGGCCCCCAAAATCTCTATTGGTGCACCCCTCTTTGTTATAATTTTCCATGTATAGAATCTAATTACTGAATGGTCATTTTTAAAATTCATCTTAATACTGAAGCAGGGAAAACAGCAGCAGGGGAACCAAGTGGTAGGGGGTAGGCAGTGGGGGAGTCAAGCAGCTTGATCCCTGCCTGTTGCTCCCCAGTACTTTTGCTCCTTGCCATTTGTCCCACCTATGACTTGCTGCCTGCCCCCCCATCTGGCTCTCCTAACCTCTGTTGCTGCAGCCTTTGCCCTGCTGCATGCCCCCCCTCCCACCCACTGCTGCTTAGCCTATGGCTCCAGCTTGCGGCACAGAGCATATGGTTGCTCTAGGCCAGCTTGATAGCAGTGACAGCTCTGACCTGGGGTCCTGGGCTGAAGATGCTGCTGCTGTTGCAACAACAACTGCTACTGTGCCCAGCTGGGGTCAGAACAACCCCACGCTCCATGCCCCAGGATGAAACTGGGCTAGAGCCCTGATGAAACCCAGAGGTGGGCAAGGGGCGGTAGTGGTGGTGGGGCAGGCAGCAGCTGAGGCCCTAAATCTAAGATGAGTCTTCCCTCCCACCCCCCCATATTAAATGGGAGGGGAGGGAAAACCTCCTCCTGGATTGGAGTACAGCTACTCCTCTGAATGTCGTACTTATGTTCTTGAAAAATGCAACTTTAAGTGAATCTAATTGCATCACAGTAGTTACCTACTAGCTGGCTGTAGCCAAGCAACATTATACTGGAGGATTGTACGACTTTACACAAGGATGTTTTCTAATAGATCAGAGATGTAATAACGAAACAACATTAACCAGGATGATGTTAAGTGGGGAGTACCTGTAAATATAGTATGTATTTGACACTGACGTGTTATGAAACTGGTGGCCACGGGGATGCTTGCTGTAGAAATTAGTACTAAAGTAGTTATATTTTTCCCCTTCATGGGCTCCTGAAGCTTTTTTGGTTCAAAATTTCCTCACTAGTTTCACAGAGGGGGTTGTTAACAGTCTATTGCAAGCTACATATCCTTGAAGCTTGGTTCCATCTTTAAGAGTGCATCAGAAGAGTAGTTGGAAGTATGTGTATATGGATCCATTAGAATTGAGAGAAAGTGGGGTGATTGCACAAGGAAGGCCTTCAGGATCATGTCTGAGCACACATTCTTAATTGCACTTCTACAGTAAATGTGATTTTTAGACCAGAAGGGGGCGGTCCTGGAGAGCACTGAGTGTTCTTAGCTCCAGCAGTTGACTCTAGTAGTTGAGTGCTTAGATTTGCAGTTTACTTGCTATGAGAGTTGCAAGGAACAGTGTAAGCAACATCCTGTGAATGCAAGGCAGCCCCCAGTGTATTTTATTTACTGGAATAAGTGCCGTTTATCAGTTAGGACAGGGGTGTCAAAGGTATGACTTGCAGGGTGGGTCTGGCCCATGAAGCTGTATCATCCAGCTGTAGTGCTGGCCCTACGTCTTGTTGACCCATACGCCACACTGGACTGACCTGAGCGGGGTGGGGTTGGGGGGCAGGGTCTGTGCTGTTCATCTGACCCCTGTGGCCAAAGGAGTTTGACCCCTGAGCTAGTGTTTTCTCTGTCAAAATGGGTGAGATCAAATTGGCTAGAACAATAACATAACTAAATCAACCAGGTCTAATGGGAAGTTGTTTGTTTTTCAGGGTTTGGTGATATCCCTACTGGAAACATTAGCCCTTATATTTTACGCAGAACATCTTTAAATCTGAGAACCAGTCCCCGCCTTGCTGCCCAAAGCCAGAGATCATCACCATCAACCCAGAGCTTTCAAAAAAGCAGGTCAGATAATCTTGCTGAGCTCTCCAAACCAACAGCTGGTGGCAGCAAATCACAAAAGGTATCTGATACTGTATAAAAATGTCTAAAGCATAGGAAATTTCCATTGTGCATTTATCTTGCCAAGTGGGTCTGAGGATATACCACCTTTCTTAGATATGCCAAAAGTATCTTGAAGACAAGGCCATGCATGTAAATACAGTGGATAAATCTGAGACTATCAGAAGTCTGGGCATTAGTGGTAATTTTAAAATTGTTTCTGTGGTCAAATTTGTGACCTTATACCAAATGCCTAAATTGGATAACCTAAACAGAATGCAAATCTTTAACTATTTTTAAACAGCCATTCAGAAAATGCTGTAATTAAACTTGTCTGTACAGCCTTAATTTTGTTCTTTTGTTCATATATTGCTACACAAGCGTTAATTTTTCACTTGAAACTTGACAACGTAATTTTAGTGAATTTTTATCCGCCAGATGCTAAAAAGATATGCCTGTTATACACAGAAAACTCATACTACTGCAAGAGTGGAATCGGGGCCTAATGCTAAAAAGTTTTGCTAGAACAGAATTCAGCTGCCCTGAAGCACTAAGTTATAACCAAAGCAGCTGCTACAGTTTAACAGTTGTTTTGCAGGAGCCTGTAGCTAGATCATTCCAACCTGATTGCTGGAGAAGTAGGGTTAAAGTTGGAGCAATTTTGCCTCTGGGGTACAGCAGCTGCCACTCCCTCTGAAGTTGTGCAAACCTCTGTCTTTCCATGAACAGTATTTCAAATTGCGAAGCTATAAGCCTACTAAAAACTCAGGAATATTGGTATTGGTGCTCCTTACTAAGGCTACCTAAAAGGATGCCAGTGGCTGAATGTTCTGGCTTACTAGATAACACAAAAGCAGCAGTTCTGAAAATATCCCTGGATTTTTTTTGGAGTTAAATGTCAAATCAAATATAGGTCAACCACAGAGTATCCCTATGTTCTGTTATATTTTATCAACATGTTGTTCTGTTATGTTTTATCGGCCTCTTGAAGGCTCAGATCAAGTGCAGTCTATACTTGGTGAAAGAGTTTGAGTTTAAGGCTGAATGGGGCAATTATGACTATCTATTCTGATCTTTTAAATAGTACAGAGAATATAATTTACCAAACAATTTCCTGAATATGAAGGCTTAAATTTTAAATTTCCTTTTTTTTTTAGCTATAAGGTGTCTTTTAAAAGGATTTAGTCATGTTCAAAGACTTCTGGTGGTAGAGAATCCACTATGCTCATAGGCATGTTGTTTCAATGGTTAAAATTACCTGTTCTATTAAAAATGTGCATTTTTTCCCATCTCAGATATTCTTTGAATATCCTGTTATTGTTTCCATAAATGACCTCAATAAGTTTGATTTGCACTTCTTTCCTATACACATCTCACAATACTTTCCAAATGGACAAAGTTCTGAGAATATGTAGAGAATCCCAGTATTCCTGGAAGAATTAAAAGGAAGTCCTGAGTACTAGTCAACATTGGAAGACATCAGAAGACATCTGATTCAACCCCCTTCACAAATATAATAGGTTTTTAAGAAGCTTGTAAATCAACACGCTTGTAGTAGAACTTATTTATTGATTGCAGCAGTATAATTAAAGATATAGCAAATAAGCGGGACAGTAAGTAACATGGAGCTGGGGGGAGCAGTGTTTCTCAGAGCTGTCTGTTGCTCAAATTTCCTGTAAATATTTTGTATTAGGACATCTTGTTCCTAACCTTAATAATCAAAAATGCTGTACAGGCGAATAACAGTATAGTGGAAGATAAGAATTTCAGTTGTTTCTATTTCAGTATAAGTCAATAGGAGCCTCATCAGCTGTAGGGATTACACTATGCCCATTAACTCTTTCAGTCACTTGTAGGGTATGTGTATTTGCTTTTTTTCAGCAACGAATACTCTTCTTGTCTTGCAAGTTTTGCATTGACATAGGACAAAACTACAAAAAAATTGCTGTTCAGGAGTGTTATCAATACAATATTCAGTGTGCTGTGTTTCCAACCCCCACCCCAAGCCTCTCTTGCCTTCCTTCCACCACTTTATTTCACAGATTTAAGTCTGAAAGTGGAACATAGTTCATTTCAAACAAGCTTAGCAAATTTGCCAAGAGATTTCAAACATGCTTTTTATCATTTTTATGTCTTTTAAATATGACAAAACAGAACTTGATTAATATGTGCTCACAAATCTCACTGCAAGTAGTGGTTTCAGCCCAGTGTTAGCAAAGAGCACTGCGATGAGCACTTAGTTATGAAACTGTTATATTTACAGAGCATACTGTAGGGAGGTGCATTATGAAATATTAGTAATAAATTTGAAAGATATATGAAGCTTTGTAGTGTCAAGTGATGGAGGAAGAACGTAGACTAGGACCTACTGTGTTGTGACGGCTTTGCCTATTCCTTGCCATATTGCACGACTTTCCATGTTTAAAACAAGGAAGAAGATGCCAGTCCTACACCTCTGAATGTGGAGTTGGCTAGTTAGTTGCCCTAAAAGTGTGTTGCTTTTAAAACTAAATAAAAGACTATTTTCGCTTTCATGTAGGGATGCTGGCTGTAATAGACTGTAGGGGATCCCTGACCCTGCCTGGCCACTGGAAGTACCCACACTCAATCCCTTCTGCAAGTTCCCCCAAAATCCTTTCTCTTTTACCTGCCACAGTTCATTCTCATTTTAGGGTCTCCAGTTGGCATCGAGGAATAGTGCAGTTTGAGGAAGCCCCACAGCACTCTAAACTGAGGCCTTCTCAGGACTGGATTGACAGTCTTTGTGGGGCCCTCCCCAAAGTTTTCTCTGGGCTTCTACAGGACTTTCCCCAGTAATCCTCAGGGATCCTTTTGATCTTCCCAAACAGTCTGTCAGAATACCAGGACCTCTGCCTGCTTGATGTACCCTCCTTGACCAGGAGAACTCAGGCATTTGGTCTGCTCTGCTGGTTTTTCCTGGTCAGTGATTCCTTCTGCTCCCCCTGGAAGCTGTCTGCTTTTCACTTCTTATGCTACTTCCTGACTTCCCCTGTAGCGCTTGTAGCCACCTCATGAAGCCAGAGCTGCTTCTTCCTCTGGTCAGAGTGTTTTTTAAAAAAAAAAAAGAAAAAAAAAAGCATTTTTCTTTTACCCTCTGATTCAGTGCTTCCCAACCCATAGGCTGCAGAGGGTTGGCTGCTGGTCCGCAAGACGGTTGGCTGCCAGACTGGAAGTCCAGAATTGATTGGCATACTGGAGACTGGCAGTCCACCAGTCTGCAGTATGCTGGTCCACAGTTTGCCAGTCTGTGGTCTAAAAAGGTTGGGAACCACTGCTCTAATTCACCATGCATGGATGCATTGTGTTCCTGCACACTATCTGCTACTAATATTCAGTCACTTGGAATAGGTATCCCTATTACTGACAGGACTGATAACAACTAGTATAGCACTAAGATCCTTTTTGTTTGTGTTGCAGGTGAATGATGCTCTGCAGTGCCAAGCAGGAACACCCATCTTACCAATGGAACCTACTTTAAGATCTCCTTTGTGTGTAAATAAGCAATCTGTGAAAGCTGTTGCTGAGAGTTCAATAGAGAGCCTTGAAACGCCGAAAAACAAATATTCTTTGCGGAAACAAACCTTGCCTGATAAAGATGAAGAAGAAAACTGTAGGGTACAGTAAAGCTGCATTCGGATCACTTCAGAGCAAAATCCTGTTTAGAAGATCAGAAAATATTTGTTGTGACTAAACATATGTCTATATATTTTTTTTTTTTTTGTGAAAAGACTGTTTATTCTTTTGTAACGTATTGGTTTTGTAGAACGTGTTCTTGAACACTTACTAATAGCTATACTTACTAAAGCTACTAGAAATACTCTGATAGAATAGATGTCCAGCTGATATTCTTGGTTGATTGTAAATAATTTTTTTAAAACTTTTGGAAATAGAAATTTTAATGTAAGAAATAGCAAACCATATATTACATATGTGGTATATTACATTACAACCTACAGTATTCCTTTTATTTAGAAATACCACTTCACATTTTCAAAACAGATTATTGTTTGCATTTATTAAACAAAAAGGTTCTCTAGCTATAATAGAAACGTGGGTGAACAAAGGAAAATGAAGTGAAATGGCTGCAAAACCAGTTTGCATTTGGCAAGACTGCACCTCTAGTAAAAATGGAAATTTAATGTAGGTCATGATAAAATGCATTTGAATTTGTGAAAAATCATTACAAAAAAGCCCAAGATAAAATAAAAACAGATTTATCACTTGAAAGGATCTCATTGAGGCCAACCTACTAGCTGAACACAATGCTAGGCAAAACAAAAGTATCACATCAGATTGATTATCTAAATGATTAATTGCCCAACTGAGTGGAAATGATTTCTCTTTTTTACCCCAGAAAAATGCTGTTCGTGTTTACTTTTCCAGGCCACGTATTAAAATAATCAAACCTGCCAAAACACTAACAGTAGGAGCCCTAACACACAAAACTGTACAATGTAGATAGAAGGTACTTTCTTTTTCTGTTCTCATATTGGATCAGACTTTCTCTAGTTTTTTCTGTAACTTTTCTTTATTTGTTAACCACCTGCAAGTTGAAAGAGGATGAACCCCCGCGCCCCTGCATTCTTGTGTAATTGTGTAAACCTAAGTGAACAATACATTTTTACTCCAAGTCAAACTTGTGTTATCTGCTGCATCTTTGTTTTATTATTGAGTCAGGGCCTGGTGAAATGTACAAGGTTTGTCTCTGTGTTATATTTTTAAAATGGAGCATTATTTTAATCTAAAATATCAGGATTTTCCTTTTGAAGAATTTTTCTGATAATATCAGGGGAATACATTAACTAGTGTAATTCAAATGTGGATTTTTAAAGAAATATAGCAACTACAGGTTTCCCTCATTTCATGCTGGTTCTGTATGTGCGAATTTGCTCTTATGCGATGACTCTTTTCATACCAAACATTTGTTATATGTGAGGTAAATTCTTTCTTAGGCACTTGGTGTGGTGGAAGCCCATGGTCAGCTGCTTTGTGCGGTGCATTGTGGGAGTGATGCACACCAAAATACAGACTCCGGTGTGGATCTGTGCTCCTCGCTTGCTGTCTGTGACATGTGTTCTGTAGTTGCCATCCCCATTATGATAGTGCCCTGTGCTCGCGTGTACTGTCTGCTGTTGTTGAGTATTAACATTCACTTGTAAAAGTGATAGAAATGGGTCTGGGGGTCAGTACAATTGAGGTCTTGGAATGTATCCCTATTAGTTACATTGTAAAGAAGGTTCCCTTTATGCAAATATGAGTTATATGCTGTTTTCCAGGAATGTATGTACAGCATGAAGCAAGGGAAACCTGTATATCATTCCTTTTTTGTCTCGGATGATATGACCAGAGTGACACAAACTCTTCAAATGCTTCAGTAACGGATCTGTTTTTTTGTGACTAGGTTGTACTTTATGAAAATATGCTGTAATTAAAGTATTAGTTATTATTTAAGCATTATTTTATAACCTTCTGATAGGGTCAGGTCAGAACTTTACACAGTTCTTCACTGGGGTGTTGCAATATCAAATGCAACTCCAATCATTCTAGTGGTTGCAATAGCTGAGTAGAATCAAGGAAAATGGACATATTATGTTTTTACTGCTAGATTGGCCCAGCTTTACTCTTTTATGTTTTCAAAGCTTCCATGCCCTCAAGATGGTTTGAGCATTAGTACTTTAAATGTACCTTACGGAAATGCTGCTTTAATTTTGTGAACTGATGTGGAATGTTCAGGGAAACTAAGGAACAAAGAGTCCTTTAAATGTATGACATTAGGACTGGATCTTATTCTCCTTGCATAGGACCAGCTTAATGTTGCACTCTAAAGCAATAAGTCAATTATAAATTAAGGGATAGATTAATTGGTACACTCTCTGCTTTGTTTCTCCGATTTATTAGATTAAATTAGATTAAATGTGGTCTGTACACCACAGTTGCATGGTCAGTGTATCCTTCCTGCTTTGTGAGCTCCTAGGGTCACATTGGATGTTCCCTTAAATTGTGTATTGTAAAAGAATCACACAATTAAGTTGAACTCATTCATAAGTATCAGTTTGGTAGCATTGTAAAAAGGACTGGTGATCTCTGAATGGATATGTCTTTGAGAGAAACACATGGTAGCATCTAATTGTTGAGGGGAAGGAGGAGGTTATCTGAAATTCAGGGTCATCTTGGATTTGGGTAAATTTGGTAATACTAAACTCTTTCATATTCTGTAACAGAAAATGCATTAACTGGCCTTACTCTTAATTCTCATTTTGCCCAATATTTATATTATGGTTCAGGTTTATGTGGTCCAATTTGTTCTCTAAAACTTTCACCTCTGAATGAGCAAGAGCAGTGTGCTTGAAAACAGTAAATTTAAAAGCATACTGGAAAGGTGTTGGCATCATTGGCAGATTATTCCATTGTAGCTGATGGAAGGGTCTAGTTGGTTAGTGCTGCTGTTCAGATCTTCCTTCAGATCTTGAAATAGTTTTCTCATTTTTACCTAATGGTGAAAGAAAAAGCACATGCATAAGGTTTGTTTGATTGCTGGTTCTCTACAGGATTATTACTAAGCATGACTGTGTTTTTATGTTAGACTCTACTGCTTTGTCAGTTTAAATGTTTATGGAGCAACTCTCACCCTGGTATCTGCAGTTCATTTAATTCCATTGGTTTTCTTTTGCAGAATTGTACAGAAAAGATTAGGAACCCTCTCTTAGCAATGCTGCCATGATTAAACTATAGTTGTTTTTACCAATAGTTCAGTAGACCTATTGTGAGTCTTGGGTGTCTTTGGACCTATTCTGAGTCTTCGGCATGCTTGCGGGGGGGTTACTTTAATTAGAGCAGCTCTTGGGAGTGTGTACATGGTTTGATCAAAAAGTTCTAAGACTTGATGTTTGGGGTACTGTTCATCAGGAATTTGTACCAAGTGGTCAAACAATCAGTCAGGCCTTTTATAAAGAGGTTTTGATTCGATTGAGGGATAAAATTAAAAGAAACCACTGTGAGCTGTGTGGAAAAATGGTCGATGGTTTCTGCACCAAGACAATGCTCCTTCACACACTGCTGTCTCCATTCAAGAATTTTTGGCTGAAAAAAAACCCACACCCTCCGTATTCAGCTGACCATGCCCCATGTGATTTTTTTTTTTTCTGTTCCCAAAAATCAAAATGAAGCTGAAAGGAAGGAGATTTGATGACATTCCAACCATCCATAAGAATGTGAAAGCAGAACTCAAACTCACAGTTGAAGACTTCCAGCATTGCTTCTGAAAGTGGCAGGAACGTTGGGACAAATGGCAGGAACATTGGGAGTGATTACTTTGAAGGGGACAGCTCATAAAAATGTTGTTTGTATATTATTCTTTAAAATAAAGGCTAAGTCTTAGAACTTTTTGATCACCTCTTGTATATTCACAGCGTCTCATATATTTTGCATCCCACACTTCAGAATGGTGGCAGGGGTGCTTTATTAAAGCTTATTGAATGAGCTTTAGTTAAAGCATCTATGCCACCATTTTGAAGCGTGGGTTCTCTGAATACATGAGACACCAACACTGCTGGAGCATGCTAATTAGCATGCTGCAGCAGACTCGATTAATCAAGTCTGCTCTGATCTGCGGTAATTACAGCACATTGAAACAGACTTCCCACACATCTACAAGTGCTATTGGTCACTGTTTGTACAGCCATAAAGAGAAAGAGATGAAATTATTGGGTAGGGTACTAAAAAACCTCAGTGTTTCCTCAATGAGGACTAAAGAGCCCAACCTGCTTCTGAAATATATTTTTGCTATGAAGACTGAGCAGTAATTTGGTACCTTTTTTTTTGCCACAGTTGGTGAAAGACCTTATGATTTATGCAGCATTTATCATGCCCCAGCTTCAGTGTAACTAACATATTTACTTGAATATAAGACAAGGGTTTTTCCCCCGATCAGCATGGGGGGGAAGCTCCTCATCTTACAGTCACATAGAAGGAAATTATATTAAATACATTGTCTCTTGTTAAACTGCTGCCAAAAGCAGCATGTGTTCAGTAATAGCAACCAATCACAAAGCTGATTAAATGTAGCCAACACTGAGCGTGACTATAATATATACAGCCGATATTGGAGAAATATGCTGATGGTAACCTACCGCAAGGAGAGGTTAGTATAATTAATCTGAATAAGATGCATGGTAGTGTCCATTGTGCTTAGTCCCCCTTAGTGTCTAACTTCCTCTTCACTCCCACAGCTGCCCTGTGCCTTTCTTTCTCATTTCCAATGATTCCCCTTTCTTCAGCAGCAAACATCACCAAATGGGGCACCAAATGGTTCACCCCAAATCCCTCTGTCACCCCTGTCCTTAGCCTGTCTCACATGATTAGTATGGCTTTACCCTCCATGAAATGGAAATGGACCAGGTTGTCCTGCACCTTACCTGCACATAAATTTTTGGAGGATCCCAGGACTCATGACAAGAACACCCATTTCCAAATGTGAATGGAGGGGGGCTAATTAGCACATTAATCCTTTGTGGGTATCATCTGGAGTACATATGCATGCTGAGCAATGGGGCCACCATTGCTTAAGTGCTGTTGACTCTACAGGAGCCTAGCCCAATGAGTTATATGGTAAACCATGAACCTTTTGGCTTTGGGCTAATAAGTATAATTTTTGTTCTACATAAATAGATACAGAAGTGATGCTTAAAAATATGTTTGTGGAGTACCTGTGCCAAAATTTGTATCAGTTTAAAACAAATGTGTCAATTCATCCATCAGTGTTTTCAAATTTGCCCCCCACTACCACATGCTCAGGGAGAGCAGGATGCAACAATAGATGGTGGGGCAGAAGTTGAGGTGGCAGAGGACAAGGGGGCCACCTGAATTCCCCAGATTTTCTCTGCTGTAGCGTGTAGGAGGGGGAAAAAATCAAGGCAAACCTCAAATAATTAGATTGTATACCTGCATAATTATAACAAACATAATTTTTTCCATATATAGAATCTAATCATTTTATAATCAGGATTATTTTACATTCGAGTAAATAAAATATTAGTTGGACATATTATTATTTTCTTAAACATCATCCTATGCTACTTCAAGTGCCAATGTTCAGAGGATGCAAAGTGCCACTGTGCTGTAGCTACACAGGTACAGCACTGCCTTGCTGACTATACGTCACATTATTTAGAAGAATATATAATCCAGTATGATTTTTTTTTTTTGTGGGTATGGGGAAGTGAGAAGGGAAGAAACATCTTACAGTGTCCAGTTTGCTGATTTTTTTTTCTGTTGCACTCTGTCTGCTCTTGGGTTGCTTGCATACAACTGTGTAAGACCTTAAGAAGAAAAACTGAATACCAAATTAAGTGTGTGGCACTCCCCTCTGGGCAGTCCCACACATTATTGAAATATAATTCTATAGTCTCTTTCCTTAGTCTTTTTCTACTACCACTGTAAGTAGAGAACACATGTGCAGACCTGGATTTTCTTTGCATTATAAATGGCAAGCTAGTTCATTTTAGAAGTGAAGACTTGGTCTTGAACACAATAAACATGCTGTATGCCAGTGGGCCTCCAGCTGTAGGCAGGTCTGCCACAACTTAGTTCTGCACCCTCCCCAACGGCCTCTTGAAGCCCCTTCCTCTGCCCCATCTGCTGTTCTGCTTCCTGCTCTATCTGCCACTGCTGCTTGTCCACTTTCTGATCTGCTGCGTGCCATACACACAAGCTGCCTGTGCTACTTGGAAAAAGTATAATTACCTTGTAGCATAGGTTCCATTCCATTTCTTCTTTACAACATCTGTATTGATTTTGGCCTTATTAGTGGCTTCACAAAGATTCTTTCTCTTCTTTGTTGAGGCTACTATGACTACCTTTACCCTGAAACTATTCTAACTCTATTCATAAGTGCCAACTTATCCTACCTTGAAATGTACAATAAGGCTTTCAACTCCTCTGTGGAGGGTTCACTTGAGCTAATGTAAGGCTTTCTGGTGATGCTGACAAAAGAACTTGATTGGTAGTTTACATTCGTTGTAATGATAAAGCATCACCTTAGGCACAAAGGCCAAGGTACAATTTGAAATGCAACTAGCAAAGCCCCTTGAAAACATTATTATTTTGAAAAAGGCAATTAAAAGGGATTCCACAGGCATGTGCAAAGAGGAAGACCAAAGTGTAGATAGGTCCCTTGTGGAATGCATAAGTGACAGGTACGCACCCAGAGAAGCTGCTGATGGGCAGTATGTGTGCCCTGTTCACCTGGTTTCAACGTACCTCCCTCTTCTCACCTGCCATGAATGTCTTTTTCTATAAGATGGATGGTTAGTTATGGAGGTGGTACCTGTGGCCATCAGTGGTCTTACTGTGGTCAGCTCTGCACTGGTCTTCTGTGGGGCTCCTCCTTCCCTACACCCCTCCTCTTCCCACTCAGGTGTTGCTTTTGGACCTTGATGATCAGTTTGGTCTCTGCTAGGTTCTTCTTTTTGTAGGCTTCAGTGCTCAGGACAGCGCCTGAATTTTGATTCAAAGGATTATAACAGAAAAGGTAACTGAACTTAAATTATTTGGACTACTTGGCTAGGCAGGGCACTGATGCCTTGGCATTAACTGAGCCCCACTATTGGGGTAAGGGACTTAGTCCAGGGTGCTTTGGGGCACCATTTCTAACTGCCCTTGTCTGAGCCATCTGCACCTGCTGGTGCTACACTGCTTGGATTGGCCTAAGGTGACCCGGTGTGGGCCTCCCCCTCTGGCTCTTTGCTCTCTGGAGTGCTCCTGGCCCACGGTTTTCTCTGCTTGTCACTCAGTGTTGGCCAGCTGGCTTTGTACAGTTCTTCTGGCTGTTCACTTGCCCAGATTCACCACGCTGCCTGCTCCCTTCCCTTCCCTGCCCGCCCTGCACTGCTTTGCATGTGTGTTCTGGTGTGGGCTGTGGTCCAATGACGTTGAGGTTCTCTCCAATGGCTGGGAAACACATGGGCTCTGTTTTCTTCAGCTTGTCCTTGATCCCTGCTCCTCTGGGCTTTGGGTCAATCAGAAGGCTTTTTCTGACTGGAGTGACACTAGCCGGTCAGATTGCAACACGGACACATGAGCCCAGGCTGATCTGAAACAGCTGGGCATACATCCCCTGAATTTGGGCCATATGCTTTTTCTTTTTCCTGGGCTCAGGCTGTCTACCAGCCATCTGGTAAGTCAGTGGCTCAGATGGGACCCTGTCACATACCTACATCTCTTGTTTGATTTGCTCTTGTCTTGCAGACTTGTCCTGAGCCCTGTGCCATTACTTCAGGGTATGGGATACACAAAGTCTCTTGGCACCTCCTCCTCTTCATGCCTGTGTGACAGGAAGTCAGCCACTACATTCTTCCCAGGACAGTGGTGCACTGTAAAATGGAATGGCTATAATGCAAGAGCCCACCGCATAATATGTGTACTGTTGGTCTTGGCTGACTGCAGCCACATCAGCATGGTGTGGTAAGTCACCAATGCGAATGAGTACTCTAATAGGCAATAGTGGAGTAACTCCACCACCTATTGTATGGCTAAGAACTTTCACTCAGTGGTGGAATACTTGTGTTTGTGGTCAAGTAACTTAAGACTACCGTAGTCTATGGGCTGTTCCTTGTGCTCCTTTTCCTGGGTTAGTACTGCCCCTATTGCTGTTCCCAACACGATTTTCTGTAAGATAAAAGGCTTGTTAAAATCAGGTGTATACAATACTGAGCTGAGGCACAAAGCCTGCTTGACTTTTTTCAAGGCTCTTTGTGCTCTGGGCAACCATTAGACTTTGGCTGACTGGCTTTGGTTAAGTCCCTGAGAGGTGCTGCTAACACTGAAAAGTGAGGGATGAACTTGAAGTAGTAGTTTGTGAATCTGTTTCTTTGTGTTTGGTTTCTCATATGAACTTAATGCCCTTACTTCATCAGCTAGAGGGCATATCTGCCCCTGGCCCCCCTGGAAACTCAGATCCTGTCTCTTCATAGATTGTAAGGCTGGAAGGGACCTCAGAAGATCATCATGTCCAACCCTCTGCACCAAGCAGGAAAGACAACTGGGGTCCGGTGACCCCAGCAAGGTGCCTGTCCAGTATCCTCTTGAAGATTTCCAGGGTAGGTGATTGCACCATCTCTGGAGGGAGCTTATTCCACAGTCTGGACACCCTGACTGTGAAGAAGTTTTTCCTAATGTTGAGCCTGAAACAGTCTTCCAGGAGTTTGTGACCATTACTCCTAGTTTTTCTCAAGAGTGCCCTGGTGAACAGTTGTTCACTGAGACCTTGATGTACGCCTCTGATGTAGCGGTAAGCTGCTACAAAGTCCCCCCTCAGTCTTCCCTTTTTCAGGCTGAAGAGTCCCAGATCCCTTGGCCTTTCCCCATACAGCTTGCTGTGCAAGTCTCTGATCATATGGGCGGCTCTTGTTTGGACTCTCTCAAGCTTTACCACGTCCTTGTTAAAGTGCAGCGCCCAGAACTGGACACAGTACTCCAGCTGTGGTCTCACCAATGCTGAGTAAAGCAGGAGAATCATTTCTTTAGTCTTGCTGGAGATGCATCAACTGATGCATGCCAAGGTATTGTTGGCCCTATTGGCTACAACGTCACACTGCCAGCTCATGTTCATACTGTGGCCAGTTTTTTACCCCCAGGTCCCTTTCATTCGTTGTGCCAGCATACATTTCCCTGGGTTTACTGTCAGCTCCATTTTATACAACTCCTGGGAGGACTCTTTATAACACCTCTACATGCTGTTCCCAAGTTTCTGAGATGATTTATGTTGTCATTGTATGCCAACATGCACTCCTGGTGCAGTGCCACTGTGATCCATCAGGCACTGAAAGGTGCCTGCCACATCACGTAAGCCAAACGGAATGTGGTAGAACTCAAACACGCCCCATGGCATGCTGAAGACTGTCTTTTCTTGGTCCTCAACAGCCATGGGGAATCTGCCAGTACCCCTTTATTATATTCAAGGTGTCTCCACTTAGGCTGGCCAGTCTTTTTTAAGCATTTCTTTGATGCCTGGCATCAGGAATGCATCAAACTTTGCCACTGCATTAAGTTTCTGGAAATCTATGTAAAGATGTAAGGCCCTGTCCTTCTTCAGTACTATCATGAGCAGACTTTGCCACTGCCTTGATTTTTGTGTTTGATCCTCTTTTTTAGCATCTCTATTTTTTGTTTCATGGCCCCACATAGGTGTTACAGGATCCATCTCTACATTTCACAGATCAAGCACCCCTCAGGTGTAATTAGTCCATGTGTCACACCTTTGGCTCTCCCAGGTTTGTCGCAGAATACCTCTCGGTACTCAGTAACCAGTTCTCAGAGCTGGTGTGTCAGCTCCCCAGTCAGTTGACCCCAGAAGGCTGGCTTCTCCTGTGACTCAACCTCTTCTGGAGGGGGCCCTAATTCCAACTTCTCAGGGTAGGGTGCCACTAAGTATCCATTACACTCCTACCATTTCTAAAGCAGATTGATGTTGTAAATTTGCTTTTTATGTCAGTTACTAGGGCTTAACATTTCATAGTCCACTGGACCTACACGGCACACTACTTCACATGGCCCCTGCCACTTGGCTAGCAACGGGTGGTTCTGGTCCAGCCCCTCCCAGTTGCTGCTGCTCTCATCTTTCTCTTATGATGTTAAGCAATCCTTGTGGCTGGTAACCATACACTAACTCGAATGGTGACCAGCCTGTGGAGGCCTGGGGTGCCTTCCTGATGGTAAACATTAATGGTGTCAGCAGCTGGCCCCGCCTTCTTGGATCCCCTTGTATATACCTTGTCAACATAGATTTCAGTGTGTGGTTAAAATGCTTGACCATACCATCTGCTTGTGAGTGGTACATTGAGGTCCTCAGATATTTCATTCTTTTCACCACCGGAGCCATGAAAAAAATACATTGGTTGGTGAGGATTTCCTTGGGTATCCCCACCCTGATTACCCACTTGAGCCAGTCCTGCTGTGATTTTTGATGCCATGACCAATCGGAGTGGTATGGCCTCAGGGACTCTAGTTGCATAGTCCATAATCACTAATGTATATTGATACCTCATACTGTTTTTCAGGAATGGATATGCTATGTTGAGGGTGATTCTCTTAAAGAGTTTCTCTATAATGGGCATTGCCACCATGGGGGCCACTGGTGGTCTTTCAGCCTCTGATACCTGGCAAACCAGCCACATCTTGTAGTAGTGGCTAACTTTATACAAGCTGGACCAGAAGAAGCACTTTGAGATGGACTTTGGTCTCACTTCACCCGAAATGTCTGGCCATTGGCTTATTGTGTGTTCGGTTAATTGGGGCATCCTAGATCATTAAGGGACCAGAAGTTGTGCCACCTCTACCTTCTGACCTTTCCCTTTACCAATCCTATATAAGAGATCTTCCCTCGCATCAAAATGTGGCATTTGACTTGCTAGCTCTGGCCATAGCAGCTTCCCATTACAATGCACCAGGCCCTCCCTGAAGGCATGCTAAAATGCTGGATCATTCACTTTCTCCACCCAGAACTGCCCCAAGTCAGTCACATCCTCTAGGGCCAGGGGTCCATCAGGTTTCTGGTGGAGGTAGTTGTCATGGTCTACCTGGCAAATCCATCTGTTCATCTAACTCCCTTCCTTTCCACCAATTCTTCTAGGACATCCTGCAAAACTTCAGGGAAGTATGACTGGTCTTGGCCAAGAATCACTGGACAAGGGATGTCCTTGGATTTTCTAACCGACAACTTGTGTGTCTTTCTTAGGACTGTCACAGGCAGTTGGTGCTGTTCAATAAGTGTTTGGTCTGTGCTTGCAGACTAATGTAATCTTTGTGGTTGGAGTTCCTGCCTGAGCCAGTAGGGCAGTTGTGTGCACCACAGTCTCTGTGCATCATCTCATACGGTGGTGATTGTGCACCCCTTGGCTACCACCACCATCATGTAGGTGTCTACAATGGACCTGGGGTGTGGTTGTTTAGTACAGGCATGCCTGAAATGACAGTCCTTTTTTTTACCTCACTCTTGCCAGGACTTGGTTCCAGCTCTTTGAGGGAGAACTCACGTCCCATATCATGGCTAGGGAGCCCCACAGGGCAACGCCATGCTTGATACCCAGCTACCCCACACCAGAACCACCTGTCACCCCTTCGGCCTTGGCCCTGTGCCCTGCTTACTGCCTTTCCCTATTTTTACCTGCAGGGTTTGTGTTCATCTGCCCCTCATTATGTAGCCCCTCCTCCACTTCTGCGTAGGTCTCAGTGACCTAGATGGCCTGTCTAGGGAGCACGGCTGCTGCCGCCACACCCACCCCTGGGTCTTCGAAGTCCCAGATAAATTGTTCAAGGACTAGTATTTCAAATAGTTCCTGAGACTGCCTCTCTTCTAGTTTAAGTCACTTGGCTTCATTATCTTTTAGGAGCTGGGCTAACAGACAGGGCCATCGGTACTCCTTGCTTTTCTTAGCCTCGAAGTGCTTCAGGTAATGTTCATGAGACACCTCCAAGTGGTAAAAGTGTGGTGGCTTTGACCCTCTGATAGTTGAAGTTGTCCCTATGAGAAGATGTCCGATAAACTATTTGGGCCTAGCTAGTTAGGAAGGACCCTAACCAGGTACCCAGTAGTTCACATCCCAGTCCTCCACTGTGGCCATGTGCTCGAATGACTTTAGATATGGCTCTGGATCATCATCCTTAACCATCTTGGCATGTGAACCTCCTCATGGCCTTTGTACTTGGCTGCTTGGGCCTTTGCTAGCGATTCTATGAGATGCTTTTGTCTCAAGAACAGGGCAGCATGGGCCTCCATCTCGCAGGATTTGGCCTTGGTAAGTTCTTGTAGTAGTTGCAAGATCATACATTGTGTCTGTTGCCATCCTTCACTTATCCTGCTGTGTCATTCATTGTGATTTGGCCTGTGATCTGCTTATCCCTTGGTTATGGGTTTCCAAGCCAATGCACCAGTTGTGATGGGTATGTGCCTGGGAAAGCTGCCAATGGGTGGTGTGTGTGCCCTCTTAACCTGGTTGCAATGCAACTCCCTCTTCTCTCCTGCCACGACTTGTTGTTTCTATAAGATGGATGGTTAGCGATGGGGGTAGTACCTATGGTTACTCAATAGTCTTAGTGAGGTTGGGTCTGTGTCAGTCTTCTGTGGGGCTCTCCACTACACCCCATCCCTATCTGCTCGGGTGTTGCTGTTGGACCTTGATGGTAAGTCTTATCTGCACTTTGTTCTACTTGTAGGTGCTACGTGTAGTTTGAGCCTGCTCAGGATGGTGCCTGAGCCTTCAGTTCAAAGAATTATTACAGAAAAGGTAACTGAACTTAAATTGCTCAGGCTAGTTGGCTGGGCAGGGCACTAATGCCTTGGTGTTAGCTAAGCCCCCCTACTGAGGTAAGGGACTTAGTTCTGAGTGCTTTGGGGCACCATTTTCCAGTTTCCCTTGTCTGGGCTCTGCATCTGCTGGCAGGCTGCTCCTTGTTTGCAGCCTCCCCTCATCTGCATCCCTTGCAGGGTGTTACACTGCTTGGACTGACCTGAGGTGACCCAGCATGGGCCCCACACTCTGGTTCCCTGCTCTCTGGGGCACTCCTGGAGTTCAGGTTTCCCTGCTGGTCACACAGTGTTGGCTAGCTGTCTTTGTACAGCTCTTCTGGCTGTTCACCTGCTCAGCTTTGCTGTACCACCTGCTCCCTTCCCTGCCTGACCTGCGCTGCTTCACGCGCATGTTCTGGTGTGGGCTGTGGTTTGGCAATGTTTGTGGCAGCAAGGTCTTCCTTCAAGAGTGGGGGAAACTCGTGGGCTCTCCCCTTGATGTGTTCCCTCTTTTTTTCTTCAACCCGTCCTTTAGCCCTACTCCCCTGGGCTCCAGGCCAATCGGTGCTTCTTCCACCCAGCATGATGCTGGCCCATCAGATTGCAGCCTGGCCATGTGGACCTGGGCTGGCCCAGAACAGCCGGGCACACGTTCTCTGAAGCAGTCGCATGCTTTTTCTTTTCCATCAGCTCACACTCGCCACCAGCCATCCTGTAAGTTGGTGGCTCGGGCAGGGCCCAGTCATAATAAAACAGTCAAGTTATGGATGGTGTAGGAAGGCTGAGGTATATAATGCCTTTTTTTTTTTTTACTTCAGTCTTCATGCATAAAGTCAGTTGATGGATGCAGAGTATATTTGGCAGCAAAGATGAGAAAGGAGGCAAACAGAGTAGTGAAAGAACATTATTAGTGATTACTTTGAGAAGTTTCATGCTTTCAAGTCAGCAGGGATGGATGGGATGCATCTAAAGGAGGTGTTGATAACCTTTGTAGGCTGGAGCTTGCAACCCAGCCCCCTGCCATGGGCTGCAAATCTCCACAACCCAGGCAGCTGTAACCACCTGCACTTAGCCTCACTGTGTTGCCCTGTGGGGTCGGGCCAATTCTCAGGATCTCAATATTGTGCTGTTAGACAGGAGGATATGACACAATTGCACATATACAAACACACAAATCAATTAGGTGCATACACACACACACACACACACACTACCAGCTCAGGCACATACACATCCAAACCAGCCTAGGCACATGCATACCCATCACCAATTCAAGCACGTACACTATACCCCCAAAAGTTAGACAAAAATCAATTGTCCATACCCACACACTCAGTACACATACACAGATCACTAATTCATATATCATACACACAATGACATATACATACATACATACACACACAGACTCACCAGTTCACACGCATACAACCCACCTATACATAGGTAAGTTCCTAACTTTGATGGCACGGTATGTATGTGTATGCTTGGGGTACCTGGGGGAAGGTTCAGGTGAGAGAGAGTTAAAGTGTAGGGAGTGAATGTTGCCAGAACTGAGATTAGAACCAGTGGACTACAGAGAAGCTGATTGAGGAACTGAGGCTTGGGGTTACTTGAGGTAGATTGGGGCTGGAAACTGAGGCAGACAGTTGAGATATTGGGGTGGAGGGCAGATAAGTGGTGGCAAGGAAGAGACGAGGCAGAAACCTGGGAGCTTGGGACTGGAAACAGGCTTAGAGACTGGGGGTGCAGATAAGTGATGGCAAGGAGAAAACAGTCAGGAAACAGACAAACCCAACTCAGGGTTTCAAAGTAACAGGTTTATTAAACAGACCGCACACTACACAGCCCCATGAAGTTATTGGTGTACACACACACACACACACACACACACACACACACACACCCACACACACACACACACACAGCAAGAGAATGAGACTAGGTGGAAGGGCTGGAGTCCAGGTAGGGCAGAGAAGTAGAGTCCAAGTCCTTGGTTGAAGAGGGGGTGATAGCTA
>NW_017728943.1:63566598-63645809 GCF_001723895.1 Crocodylus porosus
CAGGGCTTCTGGGTGGATAGGTGGTGTGGCACGGTGCTGGTCCAGATGGAGAGGGCGTCCCAAAGAGTCAGTCTTCACTACCCCTTTTATGGGGCAGACTACCTCTGATCTCCTATGGGAAAGGCTTGTCCAGGCAAGGTCAGTCCAGTTCCAGAGGGCTCCACGTGTTCTTAGTGAGCATGTGCAGCCTTGGCACAATGGTGGGTTGCCTCATCTTTTGTTTTTTGAATGCTGAGGGTGGTTCCAATGGCTGGGTCCTTGGTCCATGTATTGGTGTTGATAGTTTGGTCATTCAAAGGGAGATGTTTGTAGACCTACTGCCATTGTCTCTCAAGCACCCTCATCCACCCCATTCATTCAGGAACCAAGTTACATAGGAGGGGTAGGTGTGCGTCATGGGTTACACAACCAGGCCTGGGGACAGGATGGAGACTTGACAAACAAAATGGAAACTTGAAATGACTTATGCTAACTTACCTGAATCATATACTACCAGTAAAACAGTAATATAGAACAGTAAAAATCAATATAAACGTAATAATTATACAATATAAAGGAGAACAAACAAAACAAATGCAAATTGCTACCAAAATAAAATGCCGAAGCTTATCCTATGTCTTAGCTCATTTATATTTATCTATACAGAATAGAGAGGGAAAGAAAAAGTCAGAAATGGTTGGGAAATGCATTTAAAAGAAAAAAAACTGGGGGTTTTGCTACAACTGCAGATGCCCAGCCCCTCTGCAGCAAAGGTGAACTAAATCATCTTTATGGGCTGGATTTGACCTGTTGGCCTGTGCTAATCTACTGAAGGAGATTTGGAGGTCACCTGAACCCCTGGATGCCTGGAAAAGAACAAATATAGTGTCCATTGTTAAGAAACTGAAGGAGGATCTGGGGAATTCCAGACCCATCAGTCTGACCTCCATATCTGGAAAGATTATTGTGCAGATCATCAAAGAACCTATTTCAAAACACGTGGAGGAGAACAAGGTGAAGAGGAACAATCTATATGGATTCACCAAGAGCAAATCTTACCTTCCTAACTTGAATTTCCTCTTTGATAAGGTGGGAGGCTCTGTGGATGGCAGAAGAAAGCAGTGGATGTTATGTACCTGATTTTAGCAAGGTTTTTGACACCATCTCCTCAATATCCTCATTAGTAACCTAAGGAAATAGACTAGATGACAGCACTAAGGTGGATACATAACTAGTTGGTTTATCATGCTCAATAAGTTGTCATCAATGGCTCAATGTCTAGTTGGGAGAAGGTGTCAAATGGGGTTCATCAGGATTCTGTCCTGGGCCTGATATTGTTTAACATCTTCAGTAATGATTTGGATAATGGGATTATGTGTGTGCTTGGCAAACTGTGGATGACACCAAATTAGGTGGAGCTCCAGATGCTTGGGAAGGTAGGGCTAGGATCCAGAATGATTTAGATAAACTGAGTAAAGGTCTGGAATCAATCAAGTGAAATGCAACAAGTCCAAATGCAAAGCTCTGAAAAAACAGGCGGTAGCTTTAAAGCTACTCAGTACTGTTTTGCTGGTCTTCCATAAGCATTTCTTCGGTGCCCGCCTTTGAGGCGCGCTGGGCCCTGGAGGGCGCGCTGTGCCGGGTGGAGGACGGCCGTCTCAAATACGCGCTCTGATGTCATGACCGGTCTGGGCGACCGGGCTGGCTCGGGGTTGAACTGCGACTTCCAGCTCTGCCGCGTCCTGGGCCCTCGCCAGGCTGCCTTTTTGCTCTCTTTTGGGTGGAAGTTGAAGGCTTAAGGACGTGTATGAGGGGATGGAGCAGGGTCTGAATTGGTTAGGACTGTGTGGCCGGCACGCCGACCGCGTAGCATGTGAGACACGACGTGAAATGCAGCGAAGGTGTCTGTCACGGTATGATGTGTGGGTGGTTTGGTTGGCCCGGGGGTTTTTCTTTTGGCCCGGGATTTGGGGTGCATGGGACGCACTTTTGCGGACGGGCTGTGGCTCGGATCTCTTTGTAATACTTGGGTGGGCATGAATTCCCTTGCCCAATTTGGGTTCTGGATCCGAGGACAAAGAGACTTGTCCGATCTCGTTTTTGGGTTGGTAGTAAGTTGTTGGTGCTTTCGCTTACAAGCGGCCACCATTGTTGTACCCCTGAACCCCTGAATAAAGTATTTAAAAAGTCAAAGTCCATAAGCATTTCTTTCTTTCTTTCTTTCTCTCTTTTTTTTTTTTACAGAAAGATCATGGTTTGCTTGTATGTACATTTGGGTGTTCAACTAGTTAAATGAATGCACTGGCAATTGATGTGCAAAATCAGCAGCCTTCAATACTCTCATCTCCTTGTACCACTTTCCTTAAATTAAGTAGAAAGATTAAAGCCTAGTGAGAATTTGCACTCAATATTCTGTAATGAAGTGGTGTCTTCTGAGAGCTGTAAATTCTTTGAAGGAAGACATGAAGAGGATCCATGTGAAACATGATGTAAATGCTCCTAATATTGTTGCTGGCAAGAGAAATATATGATTTACAGGAAGCAAAGGCTCCCCTGTCCAGATCAGACTAACAATTTCTGAGCATTGGGTTTACTTGTTCTGTTGCTGGAGGCAAATAAAGAAAAATCTGTATTCATTCTTTGATTCCACCCCCCACCAAAGAAGAAAATTTTCACTTTAGAGGTTATCTGTTTTTTTCTTTCAACAGTGGTAATTCTCAGTGTATATTGCTGCCATTGACTTCAAAAAGTGCTGGGGATTTGGTTCACTTGTAGTACAATTAATAATCTTTGCGTGGTTCAGTGTGTCTGACCCTTAATGATCAATTAAGTTCCTCAACACTTCTGAGGACATAAACAAGAAAAATAATTCTCAGTCTCTTTGACTAGTCTGCATCACTGGAATTTGAGGTAAGGGCAGTGATGGAAACACTGAAGTGTTTGAATGCTAAGCAGCTTGATATTTGCATTCCATTTTTTATTTGGGTTCTTTCCTGAATTCTTGTAATAACAGCAAAAATATCTGGATTTTATTTCCAACATGTTATGACTCCTATAAACTGCCCTTCCATCTTTTTTTCCCTCAGACTGTTAATTATTATTAAGCACTTCTCTTCCTTGGTGTTTGGCTGTTGGCACTTTCTTCAGCAACAGACCTTCAGAAGAATAAATGTTGCCAGCTTTGGCCCATTTTCAAGGGTTCAGGCCAAGCTGCAGCAGTGTAGCTAAATCCAAAGGCTGCAAAGTCTGTTTCTGAGTGACCGCAAAGTGAACCTTTGCAGATGTTCCAACTAACTTGGTCAACAAAGTAAAGGAAGCAATCAGTATGTACAGCCAAACCAGTAATGAGATCAAATTAAACAGAGCACAAGGCCTGAAAGAAGACTTTATAAAAATAAGTCCTTCAAATAGATGATCCAAATATCTGAAAAACAGCTTTATCTTATAATGTTGGTAGTGATTGATATAAGCAAATATACTCGGATTAGATGCCGTTTCCTATAATAAATATAATTTTGGTTAAGATACTTGGATAAGTTGTAAAAACAAAGCAGCTTTGTCAGTGAAGAGAAAACAGGACAGTGTCAAGCAGCATTCTGTGATGGTGAAGGAAGGAGATAAGAGCTCTCCTTCCCTTTTGCTTTCCCAAGGATATAAATACCAACTAATTGATGCCTTTCCAGTCCACAAGAGATCTGGTTTAGTCCAGTCCCAAACATGTGCCACAAGCAGGGGGCATGCAGGTTCCAAAACCAAGGGTACGGGGTCATCAACCTGAGTCATGGAGGGAGTCCTGTATAGTTTCAACTGAGCTGCTGCTGGCACAGTCACCGCATGTATTGTGCTTGCCCTGACTATTGCTTTTAAAGCAGCATCAGCCAGGAACAGTTCTGGAGTTCCTTTTGTGGCAATACTGCCACAGCACTGACTCCATGGAGGTGGGGGCCAATTCTGGTGCCTCTCCTAACCTGGTACCCAGGATAGGTGCCTTACCCACGCCTAGGTACACTACTGCAGCAACCTGCATTTAAGTGTCATTCTCATACTAAAATTGTGTGAAAACTCAGAGGTCAGTGAATTGGCTAGAACGAGTAGGTTATATCCAGAGACCTGTTGCCAAAGCATCTAAAATATAAAGACAGCCTTGGACAGAGCTGTCTGTATTTAATTAGAGGTGAAATAGGGGAGACACGGTTGCTGTCGTCTAATATTCTATATAACATTTGGAAAACCCCTATATGTGTTTTAATCTGTTGTACACCTGGAATTGATACTAATAGTCTATCTCACAAGGAGGTACTAGGCTCTGTGTGTAAGGGGCCTCAAGATGCAAAAAGGAAAGCTGTTTAGATTTGCAAAATTTCAGTTGATATTTCCTTCCCTTTTGTTTCCTATCTGGTGTCCCTTTCTTGTGAGTTGAAACAATTTGTCTGCTGAGGGACTACACAAAAAATATCATACTCAGTTGCAGCCACTGCAGTTATTTTTCTTGCCCTCAGTATATTCCAAGAATTTGGATGGAAATGTTCTCCTGTTCCCTATCTCTGTTGTGCCTATGGCTGGCTTACTTCAGCAACGAGAAAGATTATACAAATTCTTATTTGGTCTACAGGATGCTGGAGAGACTTGTACAAATCCAAGAGCACAGCTTTCATTGTTTTTCCTTCAATGCACTTGTACATATTGTTCCCAGTTCAACTTCTCACTTTGCTGTTTGCCTTCTAAATGATGCTATTTGAGGTACATCAAAATAATCTTTTCACACAGATTTTTGCTCAATATAAACTAACTATAAAAGCAAACAAGGTTTCAAACAAGTAGCTATACTGATATTGGTCACTGCCATCCTTCTTCATTTATATCTTTTAACTCACTGAAGAAGCGTTAGTGACTTAATCTTTCATGTTATCACCACAATTCATTGATAAGCCGAGAGTGTGCATGCTGTTTTTCAGACTACCAGATCAGGGTTCTCTTTCAACACCAATAAAGTGCAGCCAGCCAGTGCTGGACTGAAAGACAGCAGCTGTCTAGCAAGTTATGGCAACACACTGCAATACAGTAGGATAGGAAGTCGAAAATAATGCCATAACATACTGAAACTAGAGAGTGAGTATAAATGATTAAAATATGCGACTACTTCTAATAGTAGGCTTTCGTCATTACACAATGTAAGAGAAGTTCATAGGCAAAATTTTTAGAACTGGTAGTACAAACAAAATTAGAACACACTCGGCTAACTACAAGAGCATTCTGTGAATGGTCTGGAGGGCACAGCCTAACCATCGCATTTATGATAATATACTATCAACTACAACAATGCTAGTTAGCATTGTTACATGCCTCCAGCAGCAGCAACAGTGCTAGCAAGCCAAACAGTTTTGTGCACTGTGGCAGGTACATGCCCAGCTGACAGGTACATGCCCAGAAAAGCTGCTGATAGGCAGCGTGCATGCCCTGTTCACCAGTTTGTGATGCAACTCCCTCCTCTCAACTGCCACAACCTGTTTCTGTGGAGTAAATGGTTAATTATGGGGAGATGCTACCTATGGTTGCTAGTTGGTCTTAGTGCGGTCGAGTCTGTGTTGATCTTCTGTGGGGCTCCTCCTCCCCTTCACTTTACCACTTTCTGCTCAAATGTTGCTGTTGGACCTTGATGGTAAGTCTGGTCTCTGCTTGGTGGTCCTTCTTGTAGGTGTTGTGTGGTTCAAGGTTGCTCAGGATGGTGCCTGTGCCTTTGCTTCAAAGGATTCCAATAGAAAAAGATAACTAAACTGAAGTTGCTCAGGCTAGTTGGCTGGGCAGGACACTGATGCCTCAGCATTAGCTGAGTACCCCTACTACAGTAGTGAACTTAGTCCAGGTTGCCTCGGGTTACCACTTCCAACTGTCCTTGTCTAAGCTCTCTGTACCTGCCGGCAGGCTGCATCATGTTTGCAGGCTCCCCTTGCCTGCATCCCTTGCAGGGTGCTGCATTGTTTGGGTTGGCCTGAGGTGACTCAGCATGGGCCCCATGCCCTGGATCACTGTTCTCCAAGCTCCAGGCCCATAGTTCTCCCTGACAGTCAGACAGCATTGGTCACCTGTCTTTGCACAGCTCTTCTGGCTGCTCTCCCACCCAGTTTTGCAGCGCTGCCTGCTCCTTTCCCCGCCTAACCTGTACTGCTCTACCTGAGGGTTCTGGCATGGGCTGTGGTTTGGCAGTGTCTGTAGTGCTGAGGTCCTTTCCAGTGGTGAGGGAAATGCGTGGGCTCTCCCCTTGAGTCCCAGTGCATCTTCCCTCTTCTTTCTTCTGTCTGTCTTTTAACCTTGATTCCGAGCCATTAACACACTTCCTCCAGCCAGCATGGTGCCGGCTAGTTGGATTGCAGCTTGACCACCTGGGTCCTGGCTTACTTGGAACAGCTGGGCACATGTTCCCTCAAGTGGGGCCATGCGCCTTTCCTTCTCCCCAGGCTCACACCAACCAGCAGTCTTCTGGTAAATTGGGGGCTCAGGCAAGGCCCTGTCACATGCATGGCACCTACTCTGCTTGTAAGGAACCTTGATATTTCAAACTTTGCTAGTGGAGACTGGACTTTTACATATCATTGTGTCACCCATTCTCAGCAACTTTTCTAGGAGCCAAGTTATGAAATCCATGTTAAATATATTCATGATCTACCATAATGAATGGGGATGAGACAATTGATATGTGAGCAACAGCCTTGATTCCATTCAGCAGGTGAACTATAGCTACCAAGCAGCTTAGAATTGCATAAGAAGCATATCCTGTGAGACCAGACTTCCCCTGTTTGAATTAATTAAATAGTCACTTTAATAGTAAATTATAGAAATAATGGATCAAGGGAAATCCCTCCAAGGGATTATCCTTCAATGAGGATTAGGAGCTAAAAATGCTTTATGAACTCTTCCTCTTTATCCTGATCATTGGGAAAACTTGTTAGAGCAGAAGTACCATGAAAAGAATGGATGTAACTGGGGTAAGTTACTGTTAAACAGCCTATAAGGAAATTGGTTGGGATTTAATGAGAGCAGTCCAAAATTCAAGTTGGAAAGCTCATGTTGGTTGACATAGTGACCCTTTTATTACTTTCACAGAAAAAATAGTTTTCTAAGTTTTAAATGTAGATAAGATTGGGCCTTTAATGAGAGAGACACTTCCCAATGTTTGGAAAAATGACTGACACTTCTGGTTTAGAAAGGTTTTGGGGGTAAATCTGATATCTTTTATTTACTCAAATTTGATATCAGATTTGCTCAAAGAACCTTGTCTGCCTATGTCCTTAGACCAACACAGCTACAACCAACACCCCGACTTCTAGTTTAACATATTGGTTTAAGAAAATGTGGAGTTTCTGAATTTTATCTGAAGCAATTATTTGGACAGTCACTTCTCAGATTGATAGATGAGGTTTGCAGGCTTCACCATGACATTTATTTTCCTTTTGAAGGGTTTATGGCCTTGATAGACATTAAGAAATACTCAGGAGCAATGAAAAAGTCACTTTAAAATCTACCCATAGGCTTTTTAACTGTGTTAATTTTTGTATTAAATTTAAAAATGACTGATCCCCGTAAAGACTATAGTATTCTGACCTATATTCCTGTGGCTCTGAAAAGGAGATTCATTGCCACTAAGAACCGCTTAACTGTTGAAATATTTGTTTCCAAGTCATGGAGCTCTTTGCATATCTGCTGTTAAGGTACTACTGTATTCTGTATCACAATGGTGTTGTGAGCAAGCTTTTAAAAATGTGATAGTTGATAAAATTCTAAATCCAAAGTATAATCTGAGACAAAAGATGGATAGATTATGGTTAATGAATTTCATGTACAAATACAAAAGCAAAGATGGATACCACTTCAGGCAAGTGTTACAAGTGTTCAAAGACCAAACCCTTCAGTGGTGTAAATGAGCAGATTTCTTCTGGTTTCAGTGGAGCAATGGTACTTTTACACAGGTGGAGATGATGCAAATGTAAGGTGTGGTTGAAGTACTTTACCATGTAATCACTGTAGCCTAATTATAAGTATGCAAAGAAAAGCCTTGTTGCAGTGAGCTCCTGTTATGGAAATAGTTAAAATATGTCTCCAGGAAAAGATTTTCCTTGTATTTTTAGGAAAAAATATGACGACTTACTGGTCACAACTTATGTTTGTGAAGAAAATGAATACGTGCATTTTTATAAGAAGTTTCTGAATAGAAAGGTGGGTTCTAGGAATGGGAAACTGTGTGAATTGGAATACTAGAGATTTGGGTGAAGTGCTGCAAAGACAGAAGCCAAATTGGAAAGGTTTTGGTATATAATTATAGTGAGAGAATTCCTGATCGCCCATCTTGCTGCACTAGCGAATGCCCATGGGATACTATGAAAGTTTCAATATAAAAATGAAGCCAGTGTGTGCATGTTGTCATCTTTATATAGTGCTATCAGGCTTAAATTTCCATTATGCTGGGTTCATCTACACAAGAGTCTAAATGCACACTAGAGTAATTTGACTGCACACTAGCATGTCATGGTGGAAGCCCTGTTATTGCACTAATGCATACTAGAATTAATCTACTGTGCATTAGTGTCATTTAAAAGGCTGCACAGGAGCACCAGTTACTGTGCATTTAGTTAGTACCTATTATTACAGGTACTAAACTTAATGCGCAGAAACCACAGGTCATTAATGCACATGTAGACATGGCAACTGACCCTTAAAGCAATACCAGATTAGCTTGGGGATGTCTTTTTGAAGGTTGGTAAAGTGATCCTTGGAACCAAAGTTATCCTAATACTGGTTTCCTTTTGCTGCCTAAAAGTGTGATGTTTTATAATCCGCCTAAAGATCTGCACTGTGGTGAATCAGATCCTAGATGGTTTCTCTAGATACTGAGTAATCAGTTGGGGGATCTCAAATGTTTTTGCACCTCTATGAAAATAGGTTCCAGGTTTTTCCCCGGACCTCATAAAACTCAAATTCAAGTGTGAATAGACACTTCCTCTAAACTTTAGCTGCAAGATTTTTCCTGCAGTCTTCATGCTTCCTTTCACATCAATTCCTATGCTCCCATTTTATTCTCTTCACAGGGAGCTTTAGGTCAGCTAAACCCTGCTTAACCAGCTGAAGTTAAAGTTAAAACTTTTTTCTTATTTAAATGTTTCTGTATTATCCATTGAGATGTGCAGCAGTTGTGATACAAGCATGTTTTGTTTGCTTGGACAAGAGGTAGAATGCTGTTTGCTTGCAATCCAAGGAAGATGATGTACAACACTTTGGGCATGTCTACATGGGATGGTACATCGCTATGGTGACTCACTACCATGCTGTACCGACCACATGCATCTACACGTGACCAGCAGCTACTTCACTGTAGTGGTGTGCTCACTCATTATAGTGCACTGCTACGGTGAAGGACTAGCTAAAAATAACCATGTGCCCAGCGTACAGTACAATACAGGCTGCTACTGTGCCATGCTTTAGTACTTTTTTGGAATCCATAAAGAAGTGCTAAAGCACAGCACAGTAGGACCATCACCATATGGGCATGTATAGAAGGACTGTTTGACAGTTTTACTTTTGTTCATAAGTTCCACAGTAAAAGGGAGAAGCTCTCAGACAAAGCGTATAGGTGTACGCTCTGTTGATTTTAACTGCTGCATCTGTAGGGGGGGGAAGCTTTCTAAGCACTCAGAAGTTCAAAGCAAGAATGAACAACTAGCCCAATGCACTTTTCAGAAGTCTTAATGTCCAGTGGAGCAATAAGTGGACAGGGCAGGACAGTAATGTTTAGTCTATTGGAAATCTCATTCAGCACTATCCCTGACTGCTGTCTCAGTATGCTATCTCTAAAATGGATGGAGCACTTGGCAAACATTGCATAAAAGGCCCTACATCTATGCTTGTTGTTTCCCTAATCAAAACCTTACTTTTACAGAACTATTAAGGGAAATCTTACTGTCTGTAATTAAATGAGCTGATGGTTATTTTTTTGTAGGAGTTAAGAGTTTCAGTTTCCAGGTAAAGCTCTGAAGCCTGCAGGAAGCCGGGTGCTCTTAAAGATGTCAACAAAGGACATCATACTAGTGGTAACAGTTGTGTGCCCAGGGACCCAAACACACAATTAATCACATGCTGTGTGAAAAAAAAACTACCTTTTATTAGTTTAAAGATACTATCTAATAGTTTCATTGCATGTCTCCCAGTTCTAGTATTTTTAGAAATTATAAAAAATCCTTATTTCATTTCTTTGAACCATTTAATATTCTATAAACCTCTATCACATATCACCCCTCTCTTTTCTAAGTTGAAAATTCCTAACTTTTTCAGCATTTCCTTATATAGAAGCCCCTCTACACCTCTTATCCTTGTTGCCTTTCTCTGTTTGTTTTCCAGTTCTTCTAGATCATTTTTTGTGGGGGGGAAAGGTGGCAGGCAAGGGCATGACTGAACTGCATGCAATATTCAAGGTGCGAATGAACCATTTATCACTTGGTACATTTTATTTTTTTTTGCTTATTTGCTCAATTTTGCCAGATCTTTCTGTAGTTCTTCACCTTTTGGTCTTTCACACCCTGGACAATTTTGTGCCGTCTGCAAGTGTGGCCATCTCATTATTCACCTTCTTTTTAGATCATTTATGAATATATCAAACAGCAGTGGTTCCAGTTGTAGCTTTGGGAGACTCATAGACTGTTTATTTCTTTCCATTTTGAAAACTGATTTGTTTTTTATCCTTCAGCATATTTCTGTTCCACAAGTGGATCTTCCCTCTAATTTCCATGATAGCTACTTTCTTTATGAGCCTTTGATACAGGACTTAGGAAAAGGTTTTTGGAAGTTCAGATATGATGCATCAACAGAGCATGTGCTTGTTAACATCTTCAGAGAACTCTAATAAGTGGGTAAGCCATTAACTCCCTTTAGGAAAGTCGCACTGATTTCTGTCTAGGAAGTCCTATTCATCCATGTGCTGAACTGTTTTGTAATTACTACTTCTAATATGCCAGAGAAAGAAGTTAGATCTGCTGGCCTGTAGTTCCCTGAGCCCCATCTAGAGCTCTTTTTAAAAAACTAGTGTTACAATAAAAATCCTCCATTTGTTTGGGACTGAGGACTTTTTAGTGATAGATTGCATACTACAGTAAGTAGTTCTTCGATTTTAGATCTGAGCACCTTCAGGGCTCTATGATGAATGCCATCTGGTCCTGACGATTTGTTACTGTTAAGTTTCCTCTAAAATTTCACCTACTGACACCTCCATTTGGGTCATTTCTACTGATCTGTCTCTTGGAAGGAATGGATCTGACGAGGGAATTGCTCTAACGTCTTCCGTAGAAAAGTCTGATGCAAAAAGCTGATTTAATTTCCTTAATGTTCAATGGCCCAACTGACTCTTTAGCAGGCTTTCTGTCCTTTGCTGTCCTAAAAAGCTTAGCAACATTTATGCTGTTGCTTCACCTGCAGATGTAACTGTAATGGTATCTGTAGGGTGTCTTAAGAGAAAAGTTGTCAGTTCTCTAAAAATAAAGCATTACAGAAATGTCAGATATTATCATCTAGTCTTCTAAAGCTTTGCTTTTCTGACAGAATTTCAGGAATTAAGTTACCTACAGGAAAGTAAGCCAGGATTGCAGGCCCTCTCCAAATCTTTTATTAGTTTCTCATCCGTTTCATGAAATGATATCGTTGCAAACACATTTGAGTGGTTGGCTCAGGCATGTGAGACATATTCTACCCTGGTGGACTCCTAGAATTGTTTTTTATCGGCTGCTAAAATAAGGTTGGAATATAGTGTAGGGACATTTCCCAAGGAATTTATAATTTCTTGAATCTGAAAAAAAATGTGACCAATTTTCTGCAGATAACACCTGTAAATGTACTCCTAGAAGTACAATTCTCTCCAATGTGTTTAATAAAGAAGATAAAAACCTATTTATTAATAGCTTTTTCCCCTATCTGTACTATAGAAAATGGGGCTCATCTTTCTTTCTCTCTGTAAAAGACTATCAGAAAGAACTCACAAGTTTCTTAATAAATGATGAAAGAATGCAATTCTAAAGCCCAACAAAATATATGTCCAAATATTTAAAGCAGCTCTGGATGAAGATTCCTGAGCAGCCCACAAAATGTGAAGCAATTTGCAGAGGCAGTAAAAAGATGTGGGAGGGAGAAATAAATCCTTCTTGGGAGGAAATGAGTAGACTTTCCCTTGGGCACAGAGGGGTATAAATAAGAGCTAGTGTAGAGTTGGAGATTTCAAGGCAAAGAAAATTGTTCTGCTGAAGTATTATGAGGAGCCCAGCATGAAAGTTTCCTCAGACTGGAGTCTGGTTACAGGAAAAAATTCCATCAGAAAATGCATCCCAGCTTTTCATCAATGAAACCCTAATATACACACATCGGGCACAATTCACATTAAAAAAGATGCTTTTTATTTTAAAATATAGTTTCCTACATCTCCAGTGTTGCCTTTTCCACAAATTTTTGCCACTGCACCTCACAGGGCATCTTCTCCTTTGTGTTTGTTAGGCTTTTCATCCTATCTTTTGCATCATCATCTTTTCTCTCTAAATTACCTACTCTCTCTTTCCCTTTGAATAAACCTTAAAAAATCCACTCAGGTATGTGGCTTCCTTTAAATTGGCTATAGTTTTGCTCTCTGCAGAGACTGTTTTGGGAATAAATAGATTGAAGAGCTAGGCAATATCGGAGGCTAAGTGATACAAATGTGAAGGAATAAAATGCCAAACTACCAAAACATCAAACTTCCCCAGTGATGCATTCAGTACCTGTAGCTCACTGTGGGTGTACTACTTTACTGCTTAGCTCTGAGATACTGGGCACATCTACACGTATGCTTTAATGTGCAATAGCCTATTTTACTGCTCATTAAAGTGGCACATAAAAATGTACTAATACAATAATGCACATTGGAATAGGCTACTGCATGGTAAGAAGACAACTAGAAACGTTTGTTGCTCGGCATCCCAGTTTGAGTTTGGAAATGTCCTCTGGGAAGTTGTTTTGCTTTTATCCTACTGTTTTTCTACCCATGCCAGAAAGAAAATGGTACGTGAACACAAATGCTTTGTTTTAAGACCACCAGAAACTGGAAGTGGAAAAGACCTCATAGGTACAGCCTGGTTTAAATTGCAGGCCCAGTTCATGGTGCAGTGGCTCCTTTAATTCTGAAATCCCTGCTGTGCCCTCCTCTGCCACTGACTGGCAGAAGGGCCTTGTTGGCCCCACCACTCACCATTTGCTCCTAATGGCCGGGAGGTGGAAACTGCCATTTTAAATATGCTTGCTGCTGACCAGATGGGAGGCAAAAGCCATGGCTTAAAACTGCAGTTTTTGCCTCCCAACCATGAGGAGCAAATGGTGAGTGACAGGGCTGACAGGGCCCTTCTGCCAATCAGCTATTACACTACCTAATAAATCTCACCATGGGCATAGGCGTAAGTTTGCAGGACCTGACCTATAATCGCGGGGCTTACTTTAAGCCACATGGTTGTAGATCAGGTTCCTGCTTCTGCACACACTCACTGGTGCTGGAAATGTGATATAAGTAGTCTGGGGAGAGAGGGCACTCGTGGGTTCACAGGAGGGTTCTGGGTAGGATCAGAGGGGCTGGGGGGAGGGGATTGTCTCTTTGTGGGTAGGGAAGTTGGAGGGCTAAAAATAGCTCTGTCAGGTGGAAGGCAGGGTAGGAGGCTGTCAGCAAGCAGCTGGGCTTTCCCAGGTCTGGGGCTGTGCTCTGAAACTGTATATGCATTTGGTTAGATCAGGCATGGATTAGCTTGGTTTACGCAGTGCACCTCCTTAGGTGAACAAAGTTAGAGTGGGCTGGTCATTCTTCTCATGATCTGAACTCCCTGACTGTACATACAGTTTGGCACTTAGATCAACCTAATCCTAGTTAGATTGATCTAAGTGTAACATCTGCACATACCTTGCATCATCAAGCTTTCCCTGACAGACGGACAGTCCATTCATTCCTTATTTAGAACTCTTTCTGAACTTCTTAAAACAAGTCCTCACCCTTGGTGTTCACAGCCTTTAGGCTCCTGTAGATGACTTTATTCTCCTTTAGTCATTATTCAGCCAGCCTCCACCTTATATTTTTAAAAGATACATACAAGTCCCTCCTCCATTCTAATGTGGGTTGTTGCTCTTTTTTGAGCTGCCACAAAATAGTATCATTTATCTATGAAGATGTCCATACCTAAATGTTGGTCCAATTAGTAAATAATAAATATGCTGTGATGGGATACAGTAATAATCTACTGCTTTTAGAATTGCTAGGTATCTTCTATGAGGAACCAGTCACCATCAAATTTCTGGAATTCTAGTATCAAAGGTATGGCACCAGAAATTTGCAGGATTGGACTTCAAGTGAAATACTTTCAGTATGATCCAGTCATAAGTACATTACAGATCTCTTCAATTAAAGGCATCATTTCAGAAAGTTCCTTTGTCTATGATATTAACCTAGAGTTCAGTAACTTTAGCTCAGATTGTTCTTCAGTATACTTTTCACTGCCTACTGATTGTCAGTCAGGCTAATATCTACTATAGTTACCAAAAACACCTCTTCTATTCTAACTGAAGCTCTTCAAAAGATACAAAATAGCTTTCCACATCCCAATTTATAATCACTTAAACTGATATTTAATTGTCATGCAGGGTACATTGCTAACTCCCACTTAGCCTTCTGTCTGAGAGTACAACACCAAGCATCAACACTACGCTGTGGAAACAAGCAAGCAAAGATGACTCTGCTTTTGAACTGGCTAGTGCAAGTAAAAATGCAGACTCCATCTGAATCCATTGTAATTTGTGAGTTTTAAACTATGAAATCTCAAGCCTCAAGCTATTTATTTCCATTGAATGTTAAACCCTACAAAATGCCCTGTATTGCCCAGATTTGCAGAAAGGATATGGTTCCCACAGCACAGTTCACAAACCTGGGTTAGAGAGAGGATTTCCATATTCAATACCTGGGGAAAGTTAGGAACCTCACAATGGGATTCTCAAAAGCCACCATGCTGAGCAGTGCACTCGAACGAGGCAATGGTGAATGCTGAGGATAGGGGTACATCAGAAATCCACCCCAGCCATGGTGCCTTACCTTGTAGAACTTTTTGTTTCCAATTCACAACCCTGAACCTTCTTCAAAATGTCTGGAAGCAGATTAAAAAAAAAAAAAAAAAAGATTTAAGCTGGGGTTGAGGTGGTGGTTAGGTGTGTATGTCCCAAGTTGCAATCTTGCTCAGCTACTGTGTAAACTTCTTAAGTGTCACAGTTTTTGCCCTTAAAGTTCCCTAAGTAAGTGGTGCCAATATCAATGTCTATGTTTACATATCTACTCCCTTCTCATCCATGAGGATGCTGAACAACAATGCATAACTGCACAGTTGTGGTCCTCACAAAAAAGGGACACACAAAACAATGCTGCTTCTTATGAACAGAGACCTGGAACATGAACTGCCACCGAATTATAGAAAATGAGGGTTGGAAGGGACCTCAGGAGGTCATCTAGTCCAGCATTTCTCAACCCATTGGTCATGACCCAAAAGTGGGTCACAAGAGTATATGAAAGAATCATGAACAATCATGGATTTTCTCCTTTAAAGGAGAAAACTGGGAAACTGTGGGTTTTCCCTTTCAGACTGGCAGAGTTCCAGCCTGCAAGTGGCTGCTGGGGGCTGGGGAGAGTGGGAGGAGGGCAGTCATGCAGGGGGCACCATGTGCATGTGTGGACCTGCATGTGGTAGCGAGGCAGCATGAAGATCGGTTCTCCACAGGTAAGTCTATGGGGTGGGGGTGAGGGCATAGATGACACGTTGGGGATGGGGGAACGCAGGCAACTCATTGGTAGGGCATGGGGGGTACCCCCAGATTTGTGCACCCACAGTGAGCACAGAGATGCAACCTGGCCAGGTCAGCACAGGCAGGAGCTGGCTCCACAGCCTAGTAGGCTGGAGCCAGTGCAGGAGGGCAGAGTGGAGTAACGAGACTTGTTGCTGCCACTGGGACCCCTGCACCAGCCACATCACCAGCAGCACAAGCAGTAATGGATTGAGCGGGTACCATGCTGCCTGAACCTCCTCCCACTGCCAGCTGCTCCCCTCACACCATGGCTCTATCCTGCTTCCATGGCCCAGCCACCATTGCAGCTCCCCTCAGGCCATGGCTCTACCCCAGAGGACATGTGGAGTAGCAGGCAGTGTGGGTGATCTGAGGGGAGTGGCAGTGACAGCTGGGCCATGGTGGCAGGGTAGACCAATTACCTGAGGGGAGTGGTTGGTGGCAGGAAGAGGTGAGGGCAGTATGCCTCCCCCTCACACTGCTGATGGTGCAGTTGGCATGGGGGTCCTTGTGGTAGAAACAATGAGCTTCACTGCACTGCTCTGCCCTCCTGTGTCAGCTCCCTCCTGCTGGGTGAAGGAGATGGTTCCTGCCTGTGCCAGTCCACCTAGGCTGCAACCCACTGTGGGCACACAAATCTGGGGGGCACATGTCCCCCTGTGGCCCACAACCCCCTGCCCCACACACCATAGATATAGACCACCTGCCTGAGAACCATAGATATAGACCACCTGCCTGCTCAAAGCAGGACTGTCACCAACTACATCACCCTAGCCAGGCTTTGTCTAGTTGGGTCTAAAAAACCTTCAAGGATGCAGAGAAAATTCTTCCTGATATCTAACCCAGACTTTCCTTGCTGTAACTTGAAACCATTGTTCCTTGTTCTGGCATCTGCCACCACTGAGAACAGTTTAGCTCCAACCTCTTTGGAAACACCCTTCAGCTGAAGGTTACTATTGAACCCCCTCTGTCTTCTCTTCTCCAGAACTAAGTAAGCCCAGTTCCCTCAGCCTCTCCTCTTAAGTCATGTGCCCCTATTTTTGTTGCCTTCTGCTGGATTCTCTTCAATTTGTCCACATCCTTTCTGTAGTGAGGGGCCTAAAACTGGACACAGTACTTCAGATGTGGCCTCATCAGCGTCAAACAGGAGGAATTACTTCCCTTGATTTGCTGGCACCACTCCTACCAATGCAGCCCAGTATGCCATTAGCCTTCTTGGCAACAAGGGCACACTGTTGGCTCATATTCAATTTATTGTCCACTGTAACCCCCAGGTCCTTTTTTGCAGAGCTGTTGCTTATCCAGTCGGTGCCCAGCCTGAACTGATGCTTGGGTTTGTTCCATGCTAAGTGCAGGACTTTTTACTAGTCCTTACTGAAACTCATGAGAATTCTTTTGGCCCAATCTTTCAATTTGTTAAGGCCTCTTTGAATCCTAGTCCTACCCACCAGCATATCTACTACTCCTCCTAGCTTGGTGTCCTTAGCAAATTTGTTAAGGGTGCATGCCATCTCATCTTCCAGGTCATTGATGAAGATATTGAACAAAACTAGCCCCAGGACTGACCGCTGAGGCACTCTACTTGATACCAGCTGCTAACTAGACATCAAGCCATTAATTGCTACTCTTTGAGCCCCAGGATCCAGCTAGTTTTCTGGGTCTGTTCAACCAACCCATACTTCCTTAGCTTGCTTGCAAGAATGCTGTGGGAGAGTGTACCAAAAGCCTTGCTAAAGTCAAGGTATACCACATCCATTGCTCTCCCTGCATTCACAGAGCCAGTGTCACCACAAAAGCTCAAGTTTTGCACTTCTCACCCAAAGTATTCCTTCCTAAATTCTCTGCTCTAGTTTGTACTGTGTTTAGTACAAGGGGAACCTAATCACCCATTGGCAGCCTTCTGGTGGTGTTAACATAGATCAAAGTGAGAGAGAGAGACAACATGTAGCCACTCAAACTCTGCTAATCACTTAAGGCCTGAACATCCCATCCACTAACAAAAATGAAGGGGAGACAAATGAAGAGCAGATAGATGGACTTTGGGGAATTCTTTCCCATACATGTTTCAGCAGAAGACTACCGGGAATTCCAGCAGCCACTGGATCGCGAAGGACAGCACTCGATGGCGCTGCCAAGGAGAAGGACCTTGAACAGGTCAGTGTTGGCAGCTTTGTACAAGAAAACCTAATGACTACTGTCTTTTTAATTTTGTTCTTAAGTGCTTTCACTAAGAATCCAGGAGTTTTACATAGGCAAAGTCACTGATCCTATCCTATGGTGTCTCTCTCTCACTAAAACTGACTTGTCCAAAGCCAAATTGAAAGTCTATGAAGCAGAGATCTTACCCATGTATCAGAGGTCCTAGTCTCATGTCCTAATCACAGGACTACCCTTTCATTTTTCCACCGCCAAACAGAATTAGGGAACTGAAATAATGCATGGTTCAGTAATAGAGGCATTTGCAGACGCAAGGGATTTATTATTGGAAGCCTGTTTTGAGTTTATGACATCCTCAAGAAGGCTTCAATTTGTCATCTTGACTAATTCAATCATTATTTGAAATTTATTTGTGTGACCATAGTACAGGAAACTCATTGTTCACAAACTAGTTGCCATAGTTATTGCTTAAACTATTCGTTATATCCATCATATGATAGGTCACATTATTATTAATCTGTATTGCATAATGTAACTGAGTGCTCTAGTCCGCATTTGTCCACTAGGCTGTGCAAAGCTTTGGTCCCTGATTCAATTCGGTAGAGATTCAGCCCAATTCGTTGGCTGAATCTCCAAATCGAATCAGAGGACCCTTTAATCTCTCTGAATCGATTAAGAGAGATTTGGCTATTTGGACATAGACACAGCTTTAAATGTTTTTTCTCATGATTGCTGCAGTGCTGGAGCAGATGAAGCATCCCACAGAAGCACGGGGAGCTCCCAAGCGCACTTGGCAGCAAACCTGGAAGAGGACCAGAAGCACTTTTGGTCCACTTTCTGGTCCACCGGGGAGCATGCAGCATCCCGCCCCCCCCCACACACCCCAGCATCCTCCTGGCTCAGCAATGGTCCCTCCTGGGTCTGGAGGGTGAGGCACTCGGGGTCCCCCTGTGGCCAATCGCTGAGCTGGGAGCAGAGTGCAGGGGCACCCCCTGCATGCCCCCTGGCATACCCAGAAGTACTTCTGGTCCACTTCTGGGTTCACTGCTGAGCATGCTGGAGAGTCCTCGGTGCTCCTGTGGGACGCTCCAGGCACTTCAGCGCTGCAGCGATCATGAGCCATGCCTGCTACCTCAAGGTATGTAGGAAAAAACTTTTAAAGCTGTACCTGTGTCTGAATCACTGATTTGCCGAATCGGCATCAAATCTTCAGATTCGGATTTGGCTGAATCGAATCAGGGCCAGTGATCCAAATCAACAGATCAAATCGCTGTTCCTGATTTGGACCAAATCCGAATTGAATAGGGCCCATTTCGCACAGCCCTATTGCTAGGTGACCTTTCCTAAATCTTTTCATGCCTTTGTTTGCCATCCTATAAGTTGGGGCTACAGAACTTTGAGAACTATTGATGAAAAGCAGTAAATAAGAGTTAGGTGCTGTGATTATGGCTATCACTAGTGATGAGGCATCCCAAACATAGACCCCTGTTAGTCTGATGCTGCATGAACAGTGAACAAAGGATGATGTTTGCTGATTGCTCCCTAACTGGAGAGTTCATTCAAGATGTCTACCAAACAATTTCAGCATGAATCCACATTCATTACCAGTCTTAATTTTTCTGCTAGTGAAAATTCACTTGTGCCGGGTGAGTGCAAACTGAGGGGATCACCAGCAACACAGAAGTAATTTTCTAGCTCTTGTCTGAGTTGACATTCCTGGTGCTTAGCAGTGGCCACCTGGATTTGCTCAGTGTGCATGCGGGTACACACCATACTTCAAGGAATGGCTTGTGAAGCTTATGGAACTTCAAAGTTTGCTGCTGAGCTTTGAAGTTTCTCTACTGACCCACTTTCAGAGCAGCAGGGCTTTCAGAGCCAAGATCTTCTCTTGCTTTTCTGCTACAGAAAATGGCAGAAACAGCAGAAACGTGTTGCAACAAATGTTTCTTGCAAAAATGCCTTATGCAGTCTAAACCAATCTGCATGCTAAGTATTTCATCAAGTACTTTTTGGAATCTGGAAATGTGCATATAAACATACATAAATATTAGCGCTCAATGCAAAACACACTATGGCTGCTGCTGTTTGTGGAAGCAAGGTTAGGTTATTTTTAAATTGTATAGAAAACAGTGGCATAAATTGTTACTCTGCATTGATGTACAACATTGCTTTTGCAAATGACAGACTATTTAATAATAGATATTTTTTGCTCACCTCATCAAGGTCATGTCTTCTACTTCTCATGTGCATTTGTAATAAAACATCCAATGCCCTTAAAATAAAGCAAAAAGGAACATCAAAACAAAAATACCCTCCAAACCACACAATCCCCTAAAAAACAATACACTTTCAAATGACAACTACTAATTTTGAAATATAGTCAAGATGCATCCTAACTCTTCATTTCTGCTGTAGGTCCCCTACTCCTATCAAAGCTATCATTACATTAAAAAAAGTCTGAAATATTTTGAACACTAACATCCTTCACTCCAAAGTGTACACATTAATTGGTGTGAGGCTGCCTGCAATAAATTAAAATCCAAAAATAGCAGTTTCTGCCTTTATGATTTTAATTCAGTGTTGACTTTTATCTTTTACACTGTCTTTATGGCAAATATAAATGTCTATGCTCCCCATTATCATATGATGGTAGTGGTTTTCTGTGCTTTTCTGTGGCAGTTGAATCTGTATCTCTATAAGTTTATTTGGAACTATCCTATTAAGTCCTACCCACAAATTTTAACAGTGTGAATCTAGTCAGGGGGCAGATGGACTCCAGCCAGGTCCTCTTGCTTAGTTAAAGATGAATACCATATATTAGACAGCAGAGTCCTGAGGAATCTGCGAAGGGAGGGTCTTTCCCTTAAACTCTATTGAAAGTCATGATTAGTTAACTACTGATGGGTGAACATTTACAGTCGAATCCTTCTTAATTTGAGGATATGCTTATGTATAATATGTTCCCTACAACAGACATACTTTCAGAATGGTCTGCCTCCATATTTTCCCTTTTGGCTGTGACCATAGGTAAGTAAAAGACAGACTAATGGAAACCGACATACAAGAAATACAAACTTAACTGGATAAGGAAATTAAACCTTCAAGTTCTGCAATCATATTTCAGATCTTGCTCTAGCCCAGTGACTGGAAACCAGACAGTCATGAAAAATATGTATCTGCAATGATCTGGCAGTCTCAGCAGAATCCTTCAAGCATTATACTGCATGTCTGAGCTGGAGAGGGCACTTAAGGTTTTTATCTTTACAGATATTGGACTAGATGAATAGAGGCTCTAAAATATGCATTCATTATATTAATCCTGCAACAGATAAACTGAGGCTACCACTTGTTCTTTTTATAGACTGTCGCTAAAACCCATTTAGCAATTCAACTCTGGGATTTAAAACAGAAACTATTATTGATCTGAAGTTTGGATCTCTAAAGAAATTAAATTCTGCTGTTAGAGATTCTCCAGCACAATATTTGGACACTGCTCAAGGCTTTTTATCATCCTTATTTCATTGGTACTGTCTATCACTGTAGTGGTTGAATACTGTCCACATAAAGCCATCCACCCTGCCAGAGTGCAGCATGGACATCCTGCATCAAACTATAGTGCGTTAAGAGCATAATCAGACAAACGTGGCTTTGAGTTGCAAGGTGGAGAGAGGGGAAGAAAGGCTGTGCAGTGATGTCTGCTTTTACAGGCATTAGGTGAAGGAGTCACAAAGTTTATACAGGAATAGCTACCAATTCTTGCTGCGATTCTATTTTACAGGGTGTTATGTGTACTCCTCTCATTCCTCTCAAGGGTTAGTGTAGCTTCATTTGCTGGTGCAAACCAGAGGATCTGTGGCCTCTTTCCATGACATTTTGAGAGCTGAGGTCTCTTCTTGAAACCAAGAACTCCAAGGCCTTCAATGCCAGGAATGCTGAGACTGGGACTCTCCCAGAGCCCAACACCAGGGCAGTCCAATTAACTTTTGTATTCCTGAATCAGGGCTGTCAGGCAAATGTAGGCATAAACCTAGATAACTATGTATGGTGGGTGGGAACACTCCTTAGGTTAGCAAAGAGAGTTGGTGCCAACTGGATTGTGAAACCACAGCAGAGCAGATGAATTTAGTTTTGACCCTGTGACCGATACTCAAACCAAGGGAACCACACAGGTACTAAACCTTTCTGTTCATTTAGTGGCAGCTGGAGAGATTTCTTTTGGTTATTCAATTCTTACTTAGATTTATCAATATATTTCTTGGCATAATGATTTTATTACAGCTTCCTTAACTAACAAGAGTTTTATTACTTTTAAGAACAACTAAAGAGTAGGGATTATAGGAAGTGATCCCTCTGTGACAGCAAAGAACTAGACACAATGGCCCAGAAGACCCCTTCTAGGCCTATGATCCTATGAATTCTCCTGGGAAATGAAAAATGGGCTGTGGGCAACAGTATGTTTAAACAAGAGTTGAAATTATACTGCTTATACTTATCGCTGATGAGGAAGAAATAAAACCATGCTGAAAAAAATCTGCAGATAATTTCATAACTGAGAGGACACCTATACCAATGTTGATTTTTATCTCGTCTGTGTTGGCTGCGGGCAAACAGAGCATTATTATTTAGTGGGGCTCCCAAAACATTCACTATTAGAAATATCATTATAAAGAATGTGTGCATGTGGGATGAAAGGTACCATTTCAGTAGCCAACTTGAAGACTCCACACAGATGCAGGTAGGTACCTGAGTGGGCTCGGTGTATTAGTTTTTGATCTTCATTAATTATTTAGCAAGCAGAACAATGCAATTGCTCTACTGTAATTTTAAACAAAAAAGCATCATTACAGAGTTACTATCTTATTCTACCTTTCGTTTTTTGAGAGTAAAAGCTCCCTTTTTAAGATGTATTTTGATGAGGAAGACTCAAGGTAGTTCTGTGTCATTTTTAACCCTAAGAATCTAATCAAAACCAGACTTAAAATCCAGGACACTTATAGCAATAATGTATATTTGTCATTTCATGTAGACACTTCATCCTAAGAATATCTATTTATTTCTACCCTACATTATTGGGGAATAGAAAATATTTTCAGTGAACCTCCTATTTTATTTCTAAGCTTTGTGTTTTATTGGGAATTCTTTCAAAATGTAAAAGTCACAGAACACTTTGAAAGGACAAGTTGAGACTGTTTCAAAATTAGCATTAAAGCCATTAGGCTCACCTAGGCTCACCACTCTCTGTATATTCAGCCACAATTTGGTTTTTCAGATCAATAAGTAGTAACTTTGAAGTACTTACTCCTTGTGATAACAACTTCTAATCAAAATATCATCTGTAACTTCTTGAAGGAACTGAAGGTATTGCAACTCTTCTTCTCTATACAAAAACATGGCATAAACCATCATCACAATATCCAGGCACCACAAGACTTTTTGATTATCCCATACAGAAAATGAACAAACTTACAGTGCAAACTGGTATAACTTTTTTTAATTAAAGATGAATTGATGAATGATGAATTGATGTAGGCAAAGAAAAATTGTATGGGTCAATTATGGAGTTTCTGTAGGAAAGGTCCCAGGAGGGTTTAATCAAGGTTTGCTAACAAGATGCTGAACATGTATCCTTCTCTACCCTGCTGGTTAGTTGTGATCAGAATTCTGTCAATTAACCCAACACTTCCTAGAAATGTTTAACCAGGAGAAGAGTCCACTGTAGGGACAAGCCCTAAGGACATGGTAACACTGCTCCATTATAAGGTAAGACAGTGTCATATTGACCTTGCAACCTACCAAACTATAAGCAGTGAACTGCCTCAGTGACGTGTGGCACCCAACACCAGAGAAGCAAAGCCTACTGGCTTATATGCAGTGCCACAGTGAGGTGGCTATGCTACTTCTGTTTCAGGAGGTGGTATGCACAGTGTGAGAATGGCACGTCTTAGGCCACAAACAGGTGTTATGTTTCTACCAGGAGAGTTGCCTTTCTCCCAGTAGAAATTGCCAGTTTACAGGTGTTCATTCAGTTTCTCCGATAGGAAACAGGCCCCATCGAGGAGAAAGATCTTCCAGGTTAACAACTTGAATGAACACCTCACCTGTAGGCTTGACTCCTCTGTTATCAAGCAGAAGCTTCACCAGTTCCTTCCCCAGACTCTGGTGGGCGGGGCATTTCCTTACAGATTGACTCCTCCTAATCATGGAGGAGTTAATATGTTGCTGCCCCCGGAGTCTTCCTGAGACTAGGGAACCCTGGTCTAGGGAATGGGTGGGGAGCATTGCCCCACTGCTCTCCTTCTCCCAAAGACCAGGAGGGGAGGAGCAGCAGCTATTCCAGTGCTTCCCCAGTTCAGAGGGACCCTAGTCTAGGGAAGGCACAGGAAGCCTTTCCCCTCTGCTCCTTTCTTCTCAGGGCTTGGGAAGAGTGAAGCAGCTGCTGCTCCCTGAGTCTTCCCCAAACCTGGATCACCCTGGTCTGGGGCAGGTGCAGGGAGCAGGGGAAAAGGGGAAGCTACAAGCTGGAACTGCCTGTACTGCTCCCTCTTTTGGAAAGATTTCTAGTGGCAGAAATTTCCCAGAATTTTCTAGTGCTAGAAATGAACACCTGTTCATACCTGTGCCTAATGCTGTAACTGAGGCACAGACATGCCCTAAAAGTCTTTGTTAATGAAAACTGAAAGGTATTCCACTAAATCAAGTTCTCTGCTAATTTAAAGTATGGATACTGGATACTATATCCTCCTTTTCAGGGGATATGGAAAGGAAAACAGCTTTTTGATTATGTCCTTGCTGTTATTCTGCCAGTCTCCAGATATTGTTGTTTACAGGAGCTGGGTAGAATGTGGGCAGACTGCTCTGAAACGTGGGTCTTTCTTTCAAGTTACTCAACCAGAACTCTTTCAGAAGAGCAGCTCCTGCCAGCAGTTTTCTTGCTCAGTGTCTTAATTTAGCTTATCTTGGTGCTCTTCCTGGGCCACTACCAGTGTTCTCTTATTTGAGTCCAACACCACTGATTTTGATGTTCAAAAGAGAGACTCTATTATGTTTGCCACTCTTGCTTAAGGTCTGATTTTTCCAGAAATCCTGAGGATTAAAATATCAAAGAAATTTCCCAGAAAGTTTTTATTTGGCTAGTAATTCACAGGGATCAGGCTAATTCAAATAAAGATCAATTTCAGTAACAACTATAATTTTGGGTCTTGCCTCGTTTAGGTACACTTTTAAAGAGGCCTGATTTTCCAAAAGAGCATCTGAGAATCCACCTCACTTAGAACAGCTACTGCTGGAAAGCCAAATATTACCAATCACTGTTGAAGTTCTTAGCCTTTGATGTATCATTTAAAAATACTGCTAGCAATAGGAAGGAGTTATAATTATTATGATATATTTCTTATTAGCTTGAGAAAGTTATGAGATGGTTATTATGATGTGATTTCTTGCAATTGCAGAGGACTGGGCTTGATGGCCAAGAGATCTTTTCTAGTCCCCTGTTCCTGTAATCCCTCATATGGGTAGCAAAATGGCTGTGTCATCAATATTCCTACTTCAGCTCTATGCACTTTGCCAGTTTCTTTGTGCTTAACCAACCCTGATTCAATTTTGTGTCAGCTTCTTATTGGGTGTGTCTACATGTCACTATGACAATGTTGTTACTGCGCTTTGATTTAGTACTTCCTTTTGGAAACACTACCTCATGGTGTAGTAACAGCACATACTGCACCATATGCATGGTACACATTTTTAGCAGCTACTTTGCCATAGTCGTGTGCTATACCAGGGTCACATGCAGTCGCCTGCAGAAGCTACATTGCTGTTGTGTGTTGCTATAGTAAAGTAACATCACGCACCCACTTGGACATGTAATAAGAAATAATTTTAAAGGGAGAACACATTATTCACTCACTTTTCCTGAAGCTGTGAGCTTGGAGAATGTGGTATTTGAGGTTTGATAAACCGCAATTCATGGTCCTACCATGTTCAAATAAAAAGGAAAAAGGTCTTTTAATGCTTCTTTATTAACATTTTATAATGCCAATGAAAACCCTATAGGGAATATTATCTGATTTTATAACATGTCAAGATTACAGTAATTCTAATGCTTTTATAAAGCAGCCTACTGGAAGCAACAGGCCAGTTCATATACAATAGACGTCTAAGTGAGTATGAAGTCCATGAGTACAAATGATCTGTATAAGCAGCATTGTACAGAGAAAATGTATTATTTAAGCTAAGTAGTGGGATGCAGGGCATAGGGCTACAGTGGACTCAGACTAGCTCTGGAGGAGCTGCCTCCGCAGCCCAGTGTGAAGGATCCAGCACAGGAGGGAGCACAGCACCACTGTGGCCACCAAGCTGAGGCATCCCCTGCCCACCTGGCAGCAGCGGGGGGGGGTATAACTTTGCACGGCTGCTGCCGTGTCTCACCATGGCAATGTGGCACTCCCCCTAGCACCGGGTCCCACCTGATGGGCCACAGAGGTAGCTCCTTTCTGGAGCTGGTCCAGCCCCACTGTGGGGCCAGAAATCTTGGGGGGAGAGGCACATGCCCCCGCCTTGCCATGTGGTTTGTGCCACCCAACCCTTCCTCCTGCATCACCAGTGCCCCTTCCAGGCCCCCCACCATGTCACCTGCACTCCCCCACCTTCCCCACACACCCACTCCATTCCTCTGACACTGACGGGTTGGGGGCAGAGGGCAGCAGGTTGGGAATAAGGGGCACCAGGAGGGCTGTGGGGGGCTGTGGGTCAGGAATAAGGAAAGGCCCAGGAGGTTGCAGGTTGGGAGTGAGAGGTACTGGCAGGGCTGTGGGGCTGTGGGTTGGGTGTGAGGGGCATTGGCCTATCAGGGCTGCTCAGTGCCACAAAGTGAGGGGGGACAGCTGCAGCTGGCCCCATGTCCTGGTGAGTGAAGTGGGCAGGGAGAGGTCTAATTTTCCATGATAAATAACCTAAAATCAAAAGGCAACATTTACACATAGTTCAAATTTGTTTTATTATAATGATTGAGGTACTGGTAGGTTTCCAAATTGCTTTAGAATTGTAAATGTATCAATAAAATATTGTGTTCAACTGATACCTACCTACCTACCTATCTCTCTCTCTCTCTCTCTCTCTATATATATATATATAGAGAGAGAGAGAGAGAGATAAATAAAATCACAGAAAAGTGTGGATATTGGGTTATCTTAATCAGAGAAATTTTAATTTTGAAACACCAAAAACCAGGATCTCTGTATCAATCTCTAAAATGGCACTGGACATAGAAAGAGGACAGCTTTTGTATATAAATATTGGTGCCATATATGTATTTTTTTACTTCCATATTAGACTGGATACAACAACCTTAAGCAGTTGCCATGTAGAGTAATCTGGATGTGATCTCAGATGTCCCTCTTCTAAGGAACTGAAAGATGAAAAGGAAAATTAATAGAATTGGCTAGATGTATGTATTTGCAAGCGAACTGCTAAAGTTACACAGACTCTTCTTATTAATCTGCAAACATGTGATAAACACCTCTTAACAGCCAGTGTTTTACCTGTAAAATTTGCTTGGCTTTTGACTGTATGCTGCAGCTGATTTAAGGGGTTGTCTTCCCCGGCAATGGCTCATCTTTTTGTGGGGAGGATTATAGTACCTGTACTTTGAAAGAGAAGACTGACTTGATGTCTTTAAAATTTGAGGGGTAAAAGGTTGCTTTTTTTCTGTGAACCAGTCTGAATGTTTGTCAAGGAGATCACCACTGTATGTTTTCTTATAAGAATCTTGAAACGTCATCTTCCTGTTGCTACCCATCACATGCAAGTGAGACGGCCTATATGGTGAAGATAACTTCCACCAAATTGGTCTAACAGCAGGAGTCTGAGACGATGCTTGCTGAACAATTTCATGTATGGTCTCTCTCGCAGCCAAAACTGGTGATGGAATCCTTGAGTATGATTTCTGGTAAGGTATGTAAGAGAGAGGTTCTCTTTTTGTAATGGCGCATCCTTTCTCAACAAATGCCAAGTGCAGGTAGCTCTTATCTGACAGTGGCAACTGCAAAGTAGAGAACAAAATAGTAGTCAAACAATGAACCAAAGCTGTTTCAACTCAGTGTGAGGCTTAAGATTTCCAACACAAAGCCTGATGTCCCATCAGTAGCTCTGAAAGTGATATCACTGATTCCTAGAGCTCAGAGGTTTGCAATTTGAGCAAAATCTCTGTGACGCACTTCCAGAGCTTGCAGTGTTCCTTGCCAGTACCTTGCCTGTTCTCCTTGCCTTTTAAAGAAGCCTAGATCTCTATTATGATGGTCTGGCAGCAGGAGGGAAAAGACCTCCTTTCTTTGGTTCCTGTGTATTCCCATTTATGGTGCTTTCTTGTAGACACAGCTCACAAACCTTCAACCAAAGCTGCACCAACTAGGACAGTATCATTCACTCCTTTTTGCATATATGTGTATGTAGATACTAGCACTCCTGGGGCCCAAATTAAAATCAAAAGCCAAATGTTCTCCAATAACTCAAGACATGGGGGATGAAATCCACAGACTCAATGGGGGTTTTGCCATTTATTTTAGTGACATCAGGATTTGGTCCACTGTATTTGCACAAGTGAAGCAGATTCTACAGTGTTACTCTAGGAGCCATCTGCTAATTGACACTTGATAAACATACAGAAAAATGAAGCCAGTTTTTTGAGTCTCTTATTTTTACCCAGAAAAAGTCTTTCTGAAATAAAGGGAAATATGAGGCATTAAAGGCTGCAGGATTGTGTCTCAATCAATACAGTAAAGAAACCTTTTACACTTGGTTCCTTTGAAATCTTCTTACAAAACAGGTTGCTCCTAAAAGAAATACCAGTAAGTACATGGTTAAATTATTTCAAGTGGGTGATTTTATAGAAAGTGTTAAATGCAAGGTATTGCTTTTTGTTTTCAAATATTAATATTAGACTTGATCAGCTCCAAGGACCGATGCAGTTCTTGGTTAGAAATTATCATCCAAGTTAAAACTGATGAGACGCCTTAGCTCAAAGGAGCAAAGTGTGTGTGTGCACACACATGCATACTGCTAGCAGGGAGGCTATGTAAGGATAACAACAGTGTAGGTGGGAGTTCTAGCTAGCATAAAGCACGACTAAGTTTTCATATTGCAGTTTATGGCAAACCTACAAGCCTAGTAGTTCACTCAGAACATGCATGTAGGTTAATTTTAGAGTGAGAGCAACAAATAGGTTTTGTTCAGAGGAGAAAAAACCCACAAAAGCAAAATTTAAATAAAATATTATCCCTATTTAATAAAACAGTAGTAAACAAAATACAGTTGTTTGGTTGAAACTTGAAACAGTTGTAGTTTGAATTAATAAAATTGCCTTTACTGCTGCATTAGAGGCATATACCATCATGTGAGACTAAAACCACTTAATTGCAAGTTTGTTAGCATTTTGTGTGATTTGCTGCTTTCTTAATGCAAGCGTAGTCAGATCCCAGGATAATAACTGGCCAAGAATATTGCTTACCTTCTGCTGATCTGCAGAAATGCTCCTGGCATTAAATGATGGAGTGGAAAGGATTCGCATGATTTCCCTCTTATATCTTTCAACTGCTTTTACTAGTCTGTCTTTCCTCTGCTGATCTCTGTCTGTAAATGTGGGAATGCAAATACATGGTTAGTCAATGCGTGGTTACATGGTTAGCCAATGTGACAGAATATTACTTATTTAGACAAAACTTATTTCTACAGAACATGTTACTCTTGATACACAGGTACATCCATGGATGCGATTTCCCCCACTTTTGGTGGGTGACACCTGCACATTTGCTCCATCACCCCCCTGAAACACATTTCTAGACTTAGGTGAGATTCAGCTCAGGACTTTGAATAAGACATTTATGCTGGAGAGATTTTACCACCAGAGGATAAGAAAAACATGGTTTTATTTTTTAATCCCCTTCACCCAAATCCAAAGGCTAATGATTAGATTACTAACTAATAATAAGACCAACTCCTAGGAGACCACTACAATGATATAAAGCTGCTATGCTTAAACTCTAGCTCTACTATTGTTTAATACTCTTGTGTGGATGTAAGACAGGCTAATACTACATTTTACCTTAGGGAGGTAAAAATACATGGAAAAATAGTGTAAAGTGTGCTTAAAGGTTAATTTACACCACACTGCTTCTCCATACAAAGTTCCAGGAATGATACTACATATGAGTTTGAAGAGGTTGGAAAGCACAGTAAGCTACCTTGCAGTAAATACATTCTTAGGGTCCTGGTCAGAGCCAACCTGAGCAGGGTGTGGGGCCCGGGGCAAATCATCCTATGTGGGGCCCCATTTCTGCCCTGATCCCATGCACCCTGCATGTGAAGAAAATGCCATCACCATCGGCGGTGGGGTGGGGGAAGGAGGTAGTGAGCAGCTGGACACAAAGCCGGTGGCGGTGGCTTGGAGTCACCATGGCCTCTCCACCCAGTTCCACGAGGCCCCCCAAAATGTGGGGCCCAGGGCGGTTGCCCCAATTGCCCCCCCTATCCCCACCAGGGATGACCCTGGTCTTGGTAGATGTTACATTTATGATACTATTAACCTGTGACTCATATGATAAATATTAACTGTGCCACATATTCAGGCAATTAGTTGCCTGATATGTGGAACATCTTTATGGCAGGTTTCCATTATGACTTAGACTGAATATGTGGCAGCGTAAAGCCTCACTATGCAGCCTGACATTGGCTGCCTGCTGGGGCTTTAAACTCACCAGCCAGCATGGAAATATCCCCAATCCTCAGAAGTCCATATCCCAGCTGGGAGGTACTGGCAGCTGCGGATGGGGGATCTCCCCTGTGGCAGAATGTCACCTCTGTCTCTCCCCAAAAACTGCTATGTGACAATTTGGTTAACATGGTCACTGCAGATGGCACACATCCCATCTCTTTAGGTGACAGTGAGTTGTAACCTGAGTTGGATACATTCTTGAGGGAGGGGGGAAACCTGCTTCCTCTGCCCATGTGACTGCCCACCTGGGTGGAGGGCTTAAACTCCCTATTGTTCTAAGCAATGCTAACTGGGAGGGGGCGAGGGACCCTGCCAGTCTACCCGGCAACCAGTGATGCATTTCAAATTGGTTGGCTGGCAGCCAACAGATGCTGGCCTCCATTAGACCTGATAAATGAGGTCATAAGATCTATATAAGTTAAGGACTGCCCAGGAGGAGAGGCAGTTGCCATGGTGAAAACTAAGAGAGAGAAGCTGGACCATCTGAAACTTGCTCTCTCTCTTGAAACTCATGATCAATGACCTGCCTGTCTCCAGAGGGACTCTCCATGTGCTTCTGGATGATGCTCATGAGTAAACTACTTGAGATCTAACTAGATATATAGCTTGCAGTAACTCAGATGCGTGATCAAAGGCTACACATCCACCCTGTTTGCTCTATGGGATTTCTCTGATATTGCTCTACACTGTACCCTATTCCAAACCTACTCCTTGTAACCAATAAAGTTCTCCTTTGGACCTAGCATGGGAGACTTATTGGGGCTAGATTATGCCTTGGGGTCCCCTTGGTTTGGCTGACTAAAGGAGACCACTATTTGTGCTTCTGACTGAGGGAAGCATCCCAAGTTCTTGAAGTGGATCGAGTATTCTCAAGGGCTACTAGGCTTGTGTTTCCCAGGGGGCACAGAGCTAGGATCAGTCCAGACCCTGGGTGGTGGCTACGTTACCCCCAGGGTAGGAAGTGGGTTGGCCAGACGTGAGGCACCCCCAGGGAGGTACCTGGAGCCTGGAAGGTGGTTGGACACAGTGACATGGGTGCCTCAGTGTAGGAGCACCCCCTACTGGCCTGCCACATCCCCCACCCCCAGTTGCTGGCACCCTTTTACACATGCACCCTGTGGCATGAGAAGATGCAGATAGGGGAGCTCCACCTATCAGCTTTAGGTGGTGACATACAGAGAAACTTCTGTTGCAAAACTAAAGCGTGTCTGTGAGAGACTTTTTTTGGTAATGTTGAACAAGTCTCCACATGTCCAGGGAACCACTACTAGATTTGCATCCTTTGCTCCAAGTGCAAGGTACATTTTTTTTTACTTTTCTATTCCAAAATACCAGACAGCAGTGTGTACCTATAGTTTATGAAATCAAAACCCATACACTACACACAGAACTATCCACTGAAGAACGGGGAAGAGAAAAAAGCACATTATTTAGTACAGAACTGGGAGACAGTAGGATCCTAGAGTGAGGAAGGAGTTACATGAAACCTACACAGAAAATTATTTACATGTGCTCTGCATTGCTGTTCACTTCAATAGGAGCCAAAGATCCTGCTGAAGATAACAGGAACAGAGTTAGGTGAATCACAAGCAATTCTGATCCACTCTTATCGTATTTACCTGAATCCAATTTTACTTTGAATGAAAAACAGTCTGCCAATAATTAGATTATACCTTGGATTCTAAGGAAAATTATACGTTTGTTTCAATTTTTCATACATAGAATCTAATTACTGGAAGTTCTTAGATTTGTCTTCCCTCTCCCCCTTCCTCCCTGCAACTACTGTGGAAGGAAAAGCAGAGGCAGCGGGGCAAATGGAAGGGAAAGCAGAGGTGGGGGGGGGGGCTGGTAGCTTGATCTTCACCCCTTGTCCTCCCTCTGCCACTTGTCCCCCCTGCCACCACTTACCCTTTGATGGCTCTGGCTCTGGTCCCTGGTCAGGTTGGGCCTGAGTTGGAGCTGCAGCAGCAGTCCTACCATTTCATGGTCCCTCCCATGCCTCTTCACTTGTGCACCCTTTGCCGCTGCCCTGCATGGTCTCCCCAACACTTCCCTGCCACAAAAGCTACCTCAAGCCACCCTGGGTAGGCAGCACCGGCAGTGGCAGCAGCTCTGGCCTCAGTCCTGGTACGCAAATCCAAGACAAGGTTTTTTCCCCCTTTATGTTAAATGGAGGTGCAGGGGGTGGGAACCTCATCTTGAATATGTTAAATATGTTTCTTGTCATTCAGGTTTTGAAAATTATGTATAGATTTAGTAATTAATCACAAACGGTCTGATCCAACTCTGCTTGAACGGAAGGCTTTCCACTGATTGAAATGGGGAGTGATTGGGATTCAATCTTATCCCGATATATCAAGAGGGCTCTTCAGAAGCTCAAAGCAAAGAGTTGTAGTAGTAACTGAAAGAGCCATGTGAATGTGCTCACCACCTTCAACCTGAGTTTTATAGTCCTTAAAGGACCAGCAGTGATAAGGGTTTTGTACATCTCGTTACTTTTTGATGCAATCAAATATATATCCATGCCATATCAAGTTTAGTACCACACAATAGCTGCCTGCTCTACTATTCTTTGGTTATTTCAGCTGAAAGGGGAACATGAGGAAAATACTCACCCCCCCTTAGGTTAAATCTCAGTTTCTTAACTCCAAGCATAACTTCCAGCATCAGGAAAAATGTTTTCTCCTCCATTAAATATTTGTATGTCTTGTATTATTTATAAATATTTGAGACAATATTTCCCTTACTGTGAGGCTGGCCTTTCCCATGTGCGTGCATGCATACGCATAAATGTGTGCATAAACACACACACTCATCCCTTTCATACCCCAATAGGAATTTCTTAAGCATAAAGGATCTCCCAGTATTGCAGACCTCTGTCCTTGCATGTAGTATAAGGTTAAGATGAAAATATATGTAGTGGGAGCAGGATGTTGTTTTTCAGAGGTTTTGGTCTGGTTATAAATAAATTCACTAGAGAAAATATTCATTTTCCCAGTCAAACAGCCCCAGCATTTTCACTTGTTTCTTAGCATTAGGTACTGTACGTTCATAAGCACTGTGCATTAACATCTGGTATCTATGCGCATCAGTGGGGAGTTGTGACTGCCAGCATTATGGCTTTTAAAGAAGCTTAATGGATTTATGTGATTTGTCCATAGCCCCGTTTTTACTGTTAGTGTGAGACTTAATAAAAGTAGGCAGGCTATTTCCCTGTTACCAGGATAATGGTGTTTTGGAAGTACACTGTGCAAAGTTTGCTATCAGTTTATTAAAATAAAAGTTAAAATGCTACAACAAACTACTCAGTATCTTATATTGCTAGATAAAAATGCCATAATCTGTTGAATGCTTTTCTCCTTTTTCCTTGAATTTATCTACAGCAACTATCTGCTTTTCTGCTATTCCTTCAAATGCAACTTTCTACCTTTTATCTAGTAACTTTTCTACCAAAATCCTAGTTGAGGATGAAGTCCTGATCATATTCAAGTTAATAGCAAAATTCCCATTGACTTCACTGAAGCCAAGATTTCACCCCAACATGTATTTTAGCATTGTTTGTAGCTTTCCAAATACATTACTGATAATATTTAACAAGACCAGTTTTTTATCATGCTGTTGTAATACAAGCAGCAACAACTCCTACAGGCTTCACACAACAGTGTAGCCTAGCTACTCAAGGCACTATACAAACACATGGAAGCATATAACAGATAACATACAGAAATGGAGACATAGAAAGAAGATGATTATTCTAAAGTCTTATGGCAGGTCAACAGCAGAGTCTAGAAAGGACCCAGGTTTCCCTATGATCAGTAGTTATTTATCACAAAGCTAAGTTGCCTCCCCATTCTGACTATATTATGGCAGCTCCTGCCGTCCTAATTTGGAATTGGGGATTAATTGCACTGGTGCTGAACAGATAGAGATAAAAGGTCAAAAAATGAATGTCTGAAGGATAGCTACTGAACAAGTGCTTTGTTACTAACTCCAGTGTGATTTATTATCCTGCTTCCCATTAATCTAAATAGGAATTAACATTATCAGTATGTTGTTGTTAATAGGATGAAGCTATGACCTTGTCCATGCAAATCTGGAACCAGATCACTCACCCTTGGGAAAATATATGCTAGTTTTAGCTATTGTCGACAATTATTACTTTTTTCATTTTGTCAAAACACTTGTATAAAATGTTTCTGTGTAAGTTATATAAAAGTATCCAGGATAACAGCTGTATCCTGGAGTCCTCTGTAAGGATGTTTCCATGAACTGTTTTTCAAGAACACTCAGACAAAGCTCAGTCATTTGCTAAGTTATGCCTCCTCCTGCAGCGGTTGCCATTAATTGTACAGATTTATGGCAAAGTGCTATTTGAGTTCATCTTGATATTTAGCTAGAGATGAAGTGAGTACAATTAAAGGGACATAATTAATTGGAAATCAAGGACTTCTCATAACAAAATAAGTTTTGGTACTACTACTACCACTATTCAGTCCCTCAACTAATTTTTGTTTGTTTACACTTTGCCTTTTCCTGTCCTTTTAAAAATGCTTTTTCTCTGTGTTGTCATGTGAAAGGCTCATACACAAAACAAGTAGAAACTAACTTTCTCTACACTGTGGAAACAGTGAGGTTGATGAGACATAAAGTACAGCAAGTGCAAACCAAACTGAGCAAAAGGCTTTTAAACCAAATCTCTTTCTGTTTCATTTGTCTTAGGCTCTCCTTGTAACCATAACTGGCAGCAGCCAAATGAGCTAATGCCTGGGTGTGACAGACAGTAGTAGTGACCTGAGACCAGAGCCTGAGGGGCAGAAACCAGGGCCAAGAGTCCAGATCCTGATAGGGCAAGACAGGGGCTGAAGCCCAGAAGCCAGGTCTGGCACAGTGGACCTGAGCTAAAGGGCTCAGCTAGATGAAAGGGGTACAAGCTGGGAAAGCTGAGGCCTCAGCAAGGGTGTGGAGGGCCGAAGAGGCCTGGTGTTGTCTTAGGGCAAAGCACCTATGAGACAGATTGAACGGTAACATCTGCAAGTCATGGGCATATTTATAGGGGAGGTTGAGCGCCACAAACTGCCCTTAAGGAAACAGGTTCCCTGGGGGCCTGGATGGGCCAGGAGGGCCCACCTAGTGTTTGAGGGCAGGATGGGGATTAGCAACGTTCAGGAGGAGCCCCTGACTACTAATAGACAAGGGCTCCCTCTGGGACCTTTGGTAGCTTTCTCTTTGGTAACTTTCTCTCTTTTCCCAATAAAATGATACCAGCAAGGCACGGCAAACAAGAGGGGAAAAGGGGGATGGTACCCAGAGAACCAGGCCAGGCCATGAGCTGCGAGGCCACCAGTGGGGATCATGGTGTAGAATGAAAATGACAGTTCACTGATAATGCAGTAAGTTGCAGCATTTGTAAACCAGTTATAATACAGCCAAATGTAAAGCCATACATCTAGGAACAAAGAATGCACATACCATATTAACAAACTGATGGCTATCTTGGGAAGCAGTGACTAAAAAAGACTCGGGGTTCAGGGCAGACTATCAGCTAAACATGAATTTCCAAAGTGTGATTGGCCAAATGGATTAATGTGATCCTCTGAAGTGTCACCAAAGGTATGCCGAGTAGAAGTGAGGTTATTTAACCTTATTATTTGGTACTAGTGTTATCACTACTTAAATAGTATGTCCAGTTTGAGTATGCACAGTTAGAGAAGGATGCTGATAATCTGACAGAAGTTTCAGAAAGGAACTATCATACTAGGAAATATGAGATTTTGTATATTTCTGATTGGGCTCAGCTAGCTAAGGTTAGCAAAGAGAAGGTTTACTTAGTTACTTTACTACCTGTTTTGATATAGGCAACAGAAATGTGGTAATGGAAAGCTTTTCACTCCACCAGGCAAAGATCCAATGAATGGAAGTTGATAATGGACAGATTTAAACTAGTAATAAAGAATTAGCCACTGAAACAATTTACTAAGAACCATGGTATATATTGTAAAATGAAAATTGGATTTTTTTCAAAATGTGTGTCTAGTTCAACCAGAAATTAATTCATGGAAGCCCTATGGTCTGTGTTATACAGAAGTAGAGTTACTTTATTTCCAGTTTTAAAAAAAAGGACACTTGCCAGGGGGGTGGGGAAAATATAATTGTGGTAGGGGGGGCAGTGATATGCCTATGCCCTACCTCTGGCCCTTGCTCCTAAGCCACAGTCCCCCCAGCACTGCTGCTGCTGCCCCACCTCTCTCCTGACCCATAGTACCTCAGATCATGCTGGTGCTCCTCACTCCCAATCTGCAGCCCCCATATCCCTCCTCACTCCTGACCCACAGCTAATGCTTTTTACTCCTGACCCACAGCTTCCTGGCACTGCCTGTGCCCCATGGTCTTAACTTACAGACCCCGCCCACCCTGGTGCCCCTCACTCCCAAACCACAGCCCTCCCCCACCCAGCCCTGCCGGTGCCACTCACTTCCAACCCAGTGCTCCCAACTCTCTGCTCACCCCAGCCCTGCAGCATTTCCTGGCTGCCCTGCCCTGCCCCTATGAACACAAACACACCAACCCCCAGACAGTCCTCAAGCCCTGGCCCTCCAACCTCCACCCCCACAAGACTTACCTACATCCAGCTGCCAGGGCTACTTCCAGCACCCGGTCTTGCTGCATGCCAGCCACATGCGTGTGCATGCATAGACACATGTTGTGCCCCCTGCCTCCAACCGCCCTCCCCCCACTCTCCCCAGCCCCAAGCAGCCCCTTGGTAGGCTAAGACGGGAAGTGCTGGGAAAAACTTGAATGCTAAGCAGAGCAAAATCTGGGACATTTGTTGATATTTAAAAAAAACACCCAAATGGAGATGGGAGGACCCAAAAAGAGGCCATGTCCGTGAAAACAGGAGGTCAGACGAGATGAATACAATGGTCCATTACTGCTTCATAATACACAAATTCATTAAGTGTAATTCAGGAGGCATGGCATGCACTAACATTTGATTCATCTTAAATTTCATTTTTTATCTCCCAGACGAAAACACTCAGAATCTTATCAGTTGTTATTCATTGATCTTATCGGGGCTTTATATATTAAATACCACCTTTGTGTTTGGGACTGACTGAGCAACACAGAGAAAGCCATAGTCTGTGGCTTTTGGTATTCACAACAAAGAGCCAAATTTGGGGGGGTTCTGCATTTGTGGTAATTTTGCTTGAATAAGGATTATAAAATGTGTTTGTTAAGCATGAACTAGATTGATCAATGTTGCATTTTGCAGAGGAGAGCTGGGCTCTGTTGGTGGAGAAAATTATACTTTTTGTTATTTTGGCTGCTATGGAAAGCCTGATCTGGGCACTTTAATCATCAGGGTGTGCATGACATTTTAAGTTCTGTGCTGCAGTTGAGCATTCATTTATGCTAGGTTTCATTATTTGCATTTGTCAATATTTAAATATCATACTACTATAACTACCACTTTAAAAAAGAAACAAAGCACTACAAAGGGCCAGCTTAGTCAAGAATCATGCCTAGAATTTTTGCTAAGCAACACAGCACAGTGCATCTTACCATATTGTTTTTAAGTCCATGCCAAATTCTGCTCATTTTAGCAATGTGGGTACTCCCATCACCACTGACAAGAAGCCCCCATGGGTAAGGCAAGAAGGCTTTAGCTCTCTGCAATAAACCATTCAATTCTGGAATACTGATCTCTCAGAAATCCTTGCCTACAAGCCATGCATCTGCTGTGACTGACTATCTCACTAATGAAATAATAGGCAACCATGAAGCTGGCAGCTGGAAGCAGGATTCCCTCGCAGATGTTATCAGACAAATAAGGAACATAGTCTTTTATACAGTTCCCCTAGTATTAATGGGTTATATTTGAAGGTAACTTTACTCAGCAATTGTTTGTTTTTTCTTGATGCTTTACTCAATATAAGCAACTGTAACAGGGAACCTGAGACCTGTTATTAGGAAGCACGGCAGCTCCTTTAAGAACAGAACTTTCAGGGTACAGCTGGCCAGCAGAGCCAGGGTTAAAAGCTGAGCCTGGTCAGATGATTGGGGCATCAGGTGACCAGAAGAGAGCTCAGGACAGAGATATATAAACTCTGGTCTGAGCTGGACAGGGGGTGGCTGGCTGAGGGTGGACTCAGGGGGGTGCCCTGAGAAGAATTACGCCACAATCGAGAAAGAGTGCCTGACAATCACATGGGCCATAGAACCATTCAGACATTATTTGTTAGGGTGAAATTCATGCTAATTACCGATTGCGCACCACTGCGATTGCTACAGAACATGAAAACCGATAATCTGAGCCTAATGGGGTGGACCCTCAGTCTTCAACCGTATTGTTTTGTGGTGGAGCATCGCCCAGGGACCAAGAATGCCAATGCTGACTTCTTCTCATGGCAATATGAGACAGAGGATGGCGTGCAGGAGATGGATAAACCCCAGACAAAAGAGAAGAGAGGGGGGTGTGTAACAGGAAACCTAAGCCCTGTTACTAGAAAGCATGGCGGCTCCTTTAAGAACAGAACTTTCAGGGCATAGCAGGCCAACAGAGCCAAGGTTAAAAGCTGAGCCTGGCTGGCTGGTGACTGGAAGAGAGCTCAGGCCAGAGCTATATAAACCCTGGTCTGAGCTGGCCAGGGGGAAGCTGTCTGAGAGGGTGGACTCTTGAGAACTCCCAGGGAAGCTGCAGAAGCTCTTCAAGGGAGAGCAACAGATGGTGGGACACAGAGAAGAGGCAGAACCATGGAACTAAGCAGACAGATTGCCTTCTTTACCTTTATTTTGTTATAGCTTAGGGGCTTACTGTTTATGCTTCATTTGTATACTGGTGGTTTGTGGTTGAGGCTGTAGGGGAGGTGGAGGCCTCATTTAGTGTCCATGGGGTGCAGCTGCAGAGTGGCTAGAGAGCCCAGCACCAGCATACCAGGGCCAGGGGTCCAGTTAGGGGCTGGGGCCTTAAAGCCGGGCCTGACACAGTAGGTCTGGGCTAAAGGGCCTAGCCATATAAAAAGGGGATGAGGCTGAGTAGTCCAAAGCCCCAACAGAGAGTCTAGGGAAACTGTATAGGGCTATGAGCCCAGAGCATACTAAGGTGCTAAAGCATCAAAGTCTGGTCCTATCTAGTGGGTCTAGGCTGGTGAGCCTAGCTAGGGAGAAAGGGGAAGAAGTCGAGTAGGCTGAAGCCCCAGTAGAGATATACAGATAATACCTGCGAGGCATGAGTCACATGAAGGGGGGGTTGGAGTGTGCAATTAGCCTTTAAGGCAAAAGCCCCTCCTCACCTTGTTGAGTGAAAGTGTAGATCTTGCCTGGGATGCCCCAGGGCAGCCTCCTTTTCAAGAACCAAGGAACATCAAGTCATGGCAGGTGAGTGAAGGAGTATCTGTTCCCAGAGGAAAACAGATATCCAGGGACTTTGGGGTGCTTTCATAGGCTTTAAAATGCTGCTGAAGATGCTGCCCTGTTGCTGTTAATGAATCTGGAACACCAGGTTTTAGTTTTTCATATGTGCAGTCTTGCAAACTATTAGAAAAGTATACAGTCTCTTTCACTTAAGGTAGACATTTTCCCCTGCCACTTGAAACAGAAAGGGGAACGTCATTCTGAGTGTTAGCTTCCTTCCCAACCCCCAAGTACAGATCAAGTACCATCCTAAAATTCTTATTACTTTGGTAAAAATTATGGATAAATAGAATAATCATAAATTGTGAAATTTCACCAAAATCAGTTTAAAAAATCTGGCTTTATAGGATGGGAAATGGAAGCGTTATTTTCATCTGCAGAACAGGTATAACACATGTATTAATAACTATGGGAGGGATAAGGATAGATATTGAATATTAGGGGTTATGCTACAGGTCTGCTCTCTAGCTTTCTGGCAAAACAATTCTTGCCATAATTTGCATGCAAAATTTTAACTTAACAGCAGAAACAAAACTGAAAGAATACTCTTGCAGTGATTCTGCTCACAAATATCTGCTAATACTTCTGGTCCACTCACACATGGAAAGCAGCTTGAGAATAAATCTTTACATTTATTTTATACATTGTTCCTCACTGTACGTTTTTTGACTAATGCTAGTCCATGTGCAGTGCACTTGGGGCTGCTTTTGAGTTGATGGTCCTCTATGGTTTGACCTAACACATAATAATTAACAATGTAAAATCCTAGTGAAAAGAAGGCAATGTTTGACCTGCTGACTATGGCAGAAGGCCACCTCTGTTTTTCCCCCAAAACTCTGCTCTGTGACAATTTGGTTAAGATGGGCCCTGCAGAGGGCACACCTTACCCTATCTCTTTAGGTAACCTGAGCGGGATGCATTCCTGAGGGAGAGGGAAAACCTGCTTCCTCTGCCTACATGACTAGCATCACAGACCTGGGTAAGGGGCTTGGACTCCCTGGGGAGCTAGGAACTGCCAGTCTGCCCAGAAACTAGCGATGCATTTCAAATTGGTTGGCTGACAGCCAACAGGTGCTGGCCTCCATTGGACCAGGTAAATGAGGTCATAAAGGCTATATAAGTTAAGGACTGCCTAGGAGGAAGAAGCAGCAGCCATGAGGAAGACTGAGAGAGAGAGGAGCTGGACCATCTGAAACCTACTCTCTCTCTCAAAACTCATGATCAAGAAACTGCCTGCCTCTAGAGGGAATCTCCACCTGCCTCTGGATCATACTCATGAGAAAGCTACCTGAGATCTAACTAGATATATAGCGTGCAGTAACTCACATGCATGACCAAAGGCTACCCAGCCATGCCAGTTTGCCCTGTGGGATTTCTCTGATATTGCTCTACCCTGTACCCTATTGCAGCCCTACCCCTTGTAAACAATAAAGTTCTCCTTTGTACCTAGCGCTGGAGACTTATTTGGTGTGGGTCTAGATTATGCCTTGGGGTCCCCTTGGTTCGGCTAAAGGAGACCACTACTTGTGCTTCTGACTGAGAGAAGCACCAAGTGCCTGAAGTGAGTCAAATACCCTTGAGGGCTACTGGGCCTGTGTTTCCCAGGGTGCACAGAGCCAGAATAAAGCCCAGCCCTGGGTAGTGGCAGTTTTTACCCCAGGCTAGCAGGTGTGCTCCAGGAAGGGGATTGGCCAGACGTGAGGCGCCCCCAGGGACGCACTCGGAGCCTGGAAGGTGGTCAGGCGCAGTGAGGTGGGTGGCTCAACACAGGAGCACCCCCTACTGGCCTGCCACACTGACACTTGTGAAAACTAAAGGTAGACAGTGTGTACAAGTAGGTAGGAAGCTAGTATAACCTCCTTATAATTTATTCTCAGTCTATTTTCCCAGGGTATAGAAAACCTACTGCCTGGGTGTATCTATATTTTTAAACGTGTTACCATTTATTTGACCCTTGCACTCCTACATTTCCTATTAACCTGGGACTTACATCATAGATGGAAGGAAAAGAACTGAATCACCATAATGTGTTTAGAGACAACTCTTCCTTCATTAGCCCAAACTGAGGAAACCAGTGTAATTATGGGAACCTTCCACTCTGGCTTACAGAGCATGTGGAAGAGCTGTTATAACATGAGTCAACAGCAAACTCTTGATCTGAGGTGTGGAAAGAAATTCTGCATCAGCCTAGGTCTTGGGCCTGTTCTTTAAAGTGGGTAGTGACTGAAGAATCTTAACCTGATGAGCAACACAATGCACAGACAGAAGTGATGATTTTTACCCTATTGTGCCCTTGAAAGCACTCTACACCCATGACCAAATACCAGTGCATGGCTGCAGAGTACTTTAAAAGGGCCCAATTCTGTGATTGGGACCCCCTTCAGTGACTTGTGTCTGTGCACGCCAGAAGCAAGGCCGGGCTGACACAGCTCAGTCCTGCTCCTGGAGCTGTCTTCAGAATGGGAGGGGAGTGGGGAAGGGAGAGGAGGGAGTTTGGTCTGGGGTTTTTTCTGCTGGCACTGGAGGGTGGTGTGGGTGCACTGGAGCCCCCCCGAGGTATCGGGACTCCAATCCACCCACCCCAGCCTCCAGTGCTAGCTGGGGAACTCCCAGAATGAGCTCCCTCTGCTCTCTTTCCCCTATCGCTTTCTGAAAACAGCACCAGGGCTGGGAAGGGGGAGGGGTGTTGCTAGGGGAGAGCAGCTGTAGGCTTGAAGCCACTCTGAACAGCAGTTCAGTCTCCCAACACTCGGGACCCAGAAGTGAACATCTGTTGGGTCCAGAGGATTGTTGTAACCCATGGCACTTCCTGTGAAGTGCCATGAGTTACAATGGGAGCTGCTCTTCTGTCTGTGCCTACCATGCCTTCTTACTAGCTGCTGATCATGCCTTCGGGCCAAGCAATCTATCTTTAAAGTAACCCAATACCTTACTACGGAAATATCCCAAAGCTGTCAAAACAAAACAGAAAGGTAGGAGTTGATGCTGGGAGAAGATTTCAGTTCCAGGCTCTGTGCCTCTGCATAATAACTACAGCACAGATAGCTGCAACCTAAGCTTTCCCCCACTCTAGTGATCTCTAGAGAGAGGATAGCAAGAGCAGCCAGCACAACCCTTTGACCTCTGGTGAAACTACCAAGAAGGGTGTAATTTACAGCGCTTGTGATACTAATGCTTTTGTGGAGGAGCAGCTCTTCAGTGTGACCCAAGATTAATTTCTTAGATCCACTAGCTCTTCACACATTGTTCATTAAACATTTGTCCAATCTTAAATATATTCACTCAGTACTAGAAACCTGGAGGCAAAAAGTTTCCATTACTAGTTCACCAAGTCATCCAGCCCTGCCACTCTGTCCATTCTAAAATATATGTGTGCCTCTCCACCAACAATTACTTCCTATTCCAGTTGAACGGTACCAATAGTTCCTGCTTTCAGCAGATACAATTACTCACAGATCTTCTCTCAAGTTTGCTTAGTTTCAAAACATGAATAAATGACCCCCAGATAAAATTTGGATGTACTGTTGTTTGATTAAAATAAGTTAATGATGCATTTGCATGATGTTTATAGCATATATGGAAGTAAAATTAAGGTACAAGTTTGCCTGAAGATCTGACAAGAGTGAGTGGATGCTGGATATTCTTACCAAGCATGTTGTTCAGTATCTATTTAATTTGATTTTATAAAAAATTGATCACCTGAAAATAGAAGGAGAGGAATAAAAACAACCCCAATCTATTAGTATGCAACTGATATACTGTAAGGGATGCAAATCTAAGAGCTGCAGCACAGGAAACTTCTTTCAGTCTTGTTAGAGCATAGATTTTCTGAAGTATAATATTTAGCTTTGACACTGCTACAGGAAGTCAAAAGCAGCAAGACTCAATATGTAATGCTTGTGGCAGAATTTTTGCTCTCCATATGCTAAAAAGGCAGCAGCACAATATTATTCCATAATAAAGATTAATTAAATAGATACATTTACATATCTTCCTTTCAAGGATTACTATATTTTCTCTTTGTGTGAGATGAAGGATCGGTCCATGATTAAAGCAATGGAGTAGAACTTAGGTCACATGGAGATGTTCTCAGGATCTGATCTACAGTCACACAGCTTGCTTTAAGTGGTGTGATTGTAAATTGGATGCCAGCTATACAGATGTTCACCAGTGCCAAGAGCCCCATATAAGTAAGTCAGGGAGAGGAGAGGGGAATGATGGATCAGGGGGTTTGGTGGGGTGTGTCTGCGGGGGCTAACAGGTCCTCGGGGGGTATTGGTGGGATTGGGAATGTCGTGGAGTCTGCGGGGGGGGGACAGGATTGGTTACATCGGGGGGCTGGTGAGTGCATGACGGGATTGGTGGAATTGAAGGAGATTAGTGGGTCCTCTGGGGGGGGAGCTGGCAGGATGGGGGGTGTTGCTGAGTCCACATTGTGTATGGGGGGGAGGGATTGGTGGATTGGCTGGGAGGTTTGTCAGTCCGGGAGGGCTAAAGATAGCCCTGTCAGAGTTGCAGGGGAGGGAAGGAAATTCACAGCACTGAGGCTAAGGCAGGTGGCTGGGCTTTCCTAGCCCCAGGGCTGTGCTGTAAACATGTACACATGTTCCTAGGACCTAATCTACAATCAGATGGCTTACTTTAAACGGCATGATCATAGATCAGATTCCACATGTACACAGGTTCGCTGATACCAGAAGTTGCACTGGGAATGCAATCTAAGTAAGTCAGAAGTGGCAGGGAGGGACAGGCAGAGTTGTCTGTTCAGGATTGAACCATACACACATTTGGGTTAGACTGGGTTAGACCAATTTATATAGTTCACTTCTTAGGGGACTTCTATAAGGTTAGATCAGGCTGGCCATTTTTTGCCTGATCTAATCTTCTTGAACATCTGTACAGATCGGCACTTAGATCAACCTAACCCTAGTTAGGTCAATCTAAGTGTACAATTCACACGAATGAACTAAATTAAATTGGGCAGCCATTTTTTGCCTGATCTAATCTCCTGAATTTGTGTACAGTTTAGCATTTGCATTGATGAAACTCTAGTTATATCAATCTAGGTGTGACACCTGTATATACCCTTACAAAACATAAAATAATTTCCCAACACTACTATGGGCCTTAGTATGACCTTAGGTAAGATAATGCTCTTCTGCCTCAGTTCCCTGTCTGTTAAAAGGGATAATAATGCTTCCCCTATGCTGCCCTTTATCTGGCTTGTTTTGTAAAGTTGTAAGTACTTAAAAGACTTTATCTTATTATGTAAAGGTACAGCACCTAGCATATGGTAGTCTTGATCTAAGATGAGTTTATACGCAGACTGTGAATTTGAAGGAGAGTAGCTTATTAATGTATCAGACTGACTGATCTGACATTAGTACCTGACTCCTACAAAACATTATGTATGGACAGTTGGTTGTATTCTCATCCCTTTCAGTAGAGTGGTGCTCATATATAACTCTTTGTTAGGACTTCCAGACCTGAATGACTATAAACTGTACCTGCACTCTAAATTTATAGAACATTAATAATACAAACTGATGTGTATATACATCAACAAGTTAATTTTCATAAAGTCCTCAATCCACCTAACATCATTATCCTAGATAAATGATGACTAATATTCCTCAATGAGACAGGGAAAAGTCAATTTATGCAATTGATTAATACAGATTATCCATTCAAGCTGTAATTATCCTGAGAGAAGATACTGCAATTTCATATTTATTTGAAATAATATTTCCTTCTAACTCTTTGGGGCTGTATATTTTCTACAGGTGTGTTATGATGTCCCAGTAGTTGCATACTTGAGTTTCTTTATTGGTTAAAAATGCAAATGAAATAACTCTTTTTAATGTTAATACAAGGACCCAGACAGAGCAAAAGCAATGCAGGCCACAAAAAGTAAGATTGTAGCATGCTATTAATTAAGCACTGAACTACTCTTCTAAGAAGAAAGAAAAATAATGGTCAGCACCAAGAAATTGATCATTTTTTCATGCAAAATACAGGCGGTAGTGAGGAAACAGAATGTGGTATTGACCATGGACCTACTCCCTGATGACAGCTTCCAGGCCATGTGGAAGAGAGTCTTCCACAAGGACCTGCAAAAAGAACACAGAGACATGAACTGGCAAGCAGACCACTGTGCTCTGCAGGTGTGGGTACAGCATCACAGAGAGGGGCAGAAAAAGTAACCATACTTCTCAAGGGAAACCTGTTCATGGAAAGCAGAGGCAACTGATCCTCCTATGGTCAAAGGGGTGTAGAAGAAAGTGTTTATACATCTCAAGATGGTGACAGGGGTCCAAACCCTGACCAGAGAAGCGGTGCTCTTTGGGCACCTGTCCAAACAGAAGGGAACCCTGATGCCCTGCTTTGACCAATTCATTTTCTACTTTAGAAATGCTTTATGGAAGTTCAGGAACCTGCTCATATATGGGCACACAAGCCTCTCAATAGAGGCCTGTGTCAGAATGGGACTGAGAAGGATGCAAGGGTACTATAAGTAAGTAGTGGAAGACATTGGGGAGGACATGGTAGGGATAATTTGGAGGATGATGGACTGGCACAGACTGTTTAGGGGTGGGACCTCTGAAGACAGCGACAATGATGATGATCATGGCAGTGGAGATGATGAAGAGAGAAAAGCAACAACAACAGTGATGACTGAAAGGACTGGGAAAGAAATAGATGGGTACGGGAAGGGTCTACGGGGGGAGAGGAAGGGGTGCACGCAAGGTTTAGAGGAAAGGTTGCATGCTTTTGTGTTGGGCAAGGGTGATGGTGATGGACACACAAGCACATGGACACAAGGAAGTGTGGTACAGATATTGTGATAGGAATGTGTATGAATAAATCACAATGATATGATTTGGACTGTCAGGTGAACCACAGCAGCCACAGGACAAGATATATGCAAAAAAATAATAATAATAATCTTGGCTACACAATTTATAGTGATGGGAAATTGTTCTCAGGCTCTCTCTCCAGCTTGTACCTTTGGCCTTTTGGCTAGAGGCAAGCAAGACTAGGGGGCATCTGAACTCCAAGGTATCCGGGCTTGGGGCTTGCATATAGGATGTGTGCCATGGATTTGTGAGTATCTGAAACCCCAAGATGAAGAGTCTGGGAGATAGGATAGTTGCTGGTGGTAGCGCTACGTAGGCTTCAGTGATTGAGTTGTGATCATTCAGTAGATTTTGGAGATGATTTGGCCCAAAACACAAAATTAAAAAAAAAATTCTACTACCTATGAACAGTTGCCAAAGTGCTGCTTAAAACTGTTTATGGAGCACCTATGTTAAAACTTGCAGGAGTTTCAAAAAGGGTAACATGCATCAATTCTGGATGAACTAAGTGTGTGTGCGCCAATTGACACAGCCTTGTTTAATTCCAAGGTTACTGTTTTCAGATGTGCTCCTTATTTCCATGTGCACAGGGAGAGCAGAGACAGATAGTAAGGAGAGGTGGAAGGAGTTAGCAGGTGTAAAAGTTGGAGGGAGAGCAGAGAGCAAAGGGGCTAGCTGCTCCCCCTCCCCCCCCCCAGATTTATTATCCCTGCAAGGCAAATGTCCAATGATTAGATTCTATACCTGGAAAACTATAAAAAATGTATACATTTTCCATATATAGAATCTAATTAATGGGGGGGTGCCTTTTAATCAGAGTCATCTTTTAGTTGAGTAAATATGATATAGTTTGCCCATAATTCCACTTATTTGATTTGTTACTTTATGTGAAGTGTGTCAATGTTTATGTTCTTTATTCTATACCTCTTTAATCACATATACTGTTTGTATTAGGAGAAGGATATAGGAACTATGCAACATACATTAAGATTAGTAGGTCATTCTGCCAGTATGAATTTTAGTTTGGCAACTAAAACTTTGCTCAACAAAAAGGAAAAAGGGAAACTGTTCTGATCCAGTAATTCTATTTGATGAAGGTTGGATTCTTCCCAAAAGTTCTCCTTTACCTTGGTTTCCCTCCTGGAAATTCTGTCATGAGTTTCCTGCTCAGTGTAGAACTGTCCTACAGCAAGGCTTTATCAGACTGACTGACCATCTAGTGGTCCTGTCAGTCTGATAGCTGGAAACAGACCTGGTATCACAAAGCCTTCTGATTAGGTGTAGAAATAATGGTTTTCTCTGGACCAGAACACACCATTGTGTCGCTGGTAGGTGTTGTAGGGCTTTGGCCTCTTCTTGATGGGTGTCTTGCTCCTGAGCAACATCGGGGTGAGACTTGGGCTCGGATGCCACCTAGATGGTATGGGTGCTGCTCCTACTCACCTGCCACATCTTTGATGTTCCTTGTTGGGGAGGCAGTTCCCTTCAGGTGGCCCCGAAAAGCGAAGAGGTCTCAACCCCGGTCTTTTCTTCGTGGGGCTCCAAACCTCCCCTTTATCCCACCCTTACCACATCCATGGCCTGGACAAATGCTGCACTCTGCAGGTCTTCCTCTGGATGATATCTCCTTTCATCCAGATTACCTGCCCTGGGATGGGTCGGGGCTTCTTGACCAGAACAATCTTCCTCTCACAGCCAGTTCCTCAGCGTCAGGCCAACTTGGGTACATAAACGTGCCCTGCTTTCAGGCTGAGTAGGACTTCACTTAAATCTAGCAGAAAGCATCTGGCGTCCACCGACGGCCCCCTGGGATACCATCTCCCAGTGCCCGCTTGTTACTCAAAACAAAGGAGAAAGGATGAAGGGGAGTTTCTTGTCCCTTCCTTCCTAGTGATTATGGGGGTGGGAAGCTGCCCTGTGCCCCTCCCCAATCCTTCTTCCCAACACGACTGCCTCCAGATCCCTGCTGACCTGGGGTCACTGTCTTGCTCCTCCCAAGCGGAGGAGCGCACAGTTTCCACATCAGGCTGCTTTTTTCTCCCCGCCAAGCTGCTTGTGAGAGCTGGTAGCTCCCTGCCGCCTTCCCCAGCCGCCATACCTGTATTCCCTGGTGGGGCTGCGGCGTTGCTCCTGGGCATCTCTCATCTCCCCAGGCTTGGGTTTCTTCCACGCCGCCCTGCCAGAGCCCTCCGGTCACTGCCCCACTCCGCTTGCCTGCTCTCCAGCCCAGTGACCCTCTCTTCGGCTCCTTGTGTCTCCTGGCTGGTGTCTCCCTTTTTCCCCGCTGGCCACTCAGCTGCTCTTCCAGCTGCTATTTGAGCAGCCCGCATCTCACTGAGGCTCCACTCCCATCCCTCGCCAATCTGCAGCTTCAGGGAGCTCCGGAATTGTGGAGCCCATGTCTGTGTTCCCTCCCAGCTGCTGCTTGTTTGGGCCTCTGCGGTGAGTATTGAGGCATGTGGGGCAGGGTTCTGGGACCCACTAGAGGGGCTTTTACTGCCCCTTTCACACATTGGAAGACAGCCAACCATGGATGCCCACCAACTGTCAAAGGATAACTAGTTTGGTGTGTTAGGTTTGTGATGAGAATAAAGATAGGTCTATGAAGTACTGTTTAGTGCCCTGCATAGTAACTCAATATATCTAGCTCAGGTATGGAAAGCAGTACATTTGTGTAAGTGCAACAGACAAACCAGGCTAATATTCTTTGCTATTCACTCCAATTAATTCATTCAAAAGAGCACCACACTAATGCAACTTCACTGTTTCCAATGCCTGAACTAGCTTGTGTACAGCTGGCTGGGGTAGCTCTGGATGGAATAGTATTTTACCATGTAGAAAGAATTCTGGGCCTCAATAAGCTCAGCAGTTAATATGCACAACCACAGGTTGACCAAGTTCTCGATGGAATGATTTGGGCTGTACATTTTTTGTGCATGTTCATTTTCGTGTATGTATGTATTGAATATATAGATAGATCTATAGATAGATAGACACATATCTATCTATCGATACATATAGAGATATAGCTATATATACACATACTGGGTTTTCATGTTTCTTTCATTTTTTGGTAAGTATTAATAGATCTCTCATGACCTATATGCAAGTTTCTACTATTTTCTTCCAGCTTACCTACAGGACTGATCATGAGTCTGGGCTTCCAGGTTTTGCAACTCCAAGGCAGTCGAAACAAGACTGGCCAGAGATTGGTTCCTACCTTTGCAGCAAGAAGTCTGGGAGTCCTAACCCTGGCATTAACTCTCAGGGTCTTGGATCCACAGAAGGGAGCATAAAAGCTCTGCACAGCTCTGCTCCTGAGCTGGGAACCTCAGTTTCCACACTTTAAGCATCAAGCTCAGTCATGATTGCAAGGGTTTCTAGCCTATCAGTTCCTCAGTGAGTCTTTTAAGAATCTGTGGGACCTCCCTGAACTAATGGGGATCAAGGAGCCATAGACACCAGAAGCCTCAGATCTTGGACTTCTGGGCTTACTTTTGCTTTTAAAAATGTAAATGAGACATTTTGATTTTGAAAGAAAATGGTTTGAGATTTTTGCCTTTCCTGGAAAATTTCAATCATTCTTTTTTTGTTATGGTTTCAGTATGGAATAGTTTTCTTCCCCTCCACCCACCCCCAAACGATCATTAAAATTTCTTTTGGAAGAAAAATGTTGCCAACTCTGCTGTGAGAATCATACCGTTCTTCGGGTTGTTCATCAACTGGTTCATGACATGTTCTTGAAAAGTGTGTCTGGGCTATGGACAAATGTACCTTTAACTTTTAAAAGGGGCAGGGGAGCTGCCACATGGCAGTGCACATTAGTTATAGTGATACCAGTTAGTTAAGCTGCTGTAACTTTAACCCTGAATGAAACAGGGTGGTAGTGCTTTTGCTACACTTTGATTACTTCAGAAGCATGCAGACTTAACACATACATTGTAACAGGTTTTATTGGTTAGAATCAATTTTCACAAATGGGTATTTTCAGGGATTTTTACTTGCCTGATGCTTGAAACATCTCTGCTTCATTTTCATTTTTTATGATTGAATCATATATGTACTGCACTACATCTTCCACACTGGTAAACTTTGATAGGCTTCCAGTAAATGCTTTTACTCTTAAGCCAAGAGGTTGATAGATGTGTTTTCAAATGCTTGAGGAGAATTTAGAGCTGGGCACTGGCTTACCCAGGTTAATGAGAGAGAAAGAAGCTAATCAGTACGACAAAAACTTATACCCAATCACTGTTTTGTTGGTCACTCTTCTTCTTTTCTGTGATGCCTGCCATCTGACTCAGGAAGAGATTTGAAAGGTAGCTTTTACTAGGCTGAGTAATGAGGTATCCTTATTGCTTGACCTGAGCTGATCACTGCTGAGTAGATCATACAAGAAGAAGATACATTATTAACTCTGCTCTTGCCTTGAAACTGGCCCAATATACCTTCAGCTGTACCATGTTTTCTTACTTACCCATGCCCATTAATGAGTTATCATTCATACTTAGATATATTTCTTATGACCTGGTATGTCTATCTATGCTGTCCGCGGGCCCGCCCGCAATGGCGCGAGTTTGGGCGCCCGCGGATCACTGTGGGGCTTGCCCTCCTGTTACAGGGGTGGATCCCGCTTCTGGTATGCTCTCGCCAAGTCTGCCTGCCACGACTTTGCTGTTATTAGGTTCAGTGAATACCCTGGCACGCACACGTCCAAAAGCAGTACCTCCTGTCCAGTCCGGTCTGGGGTCCATGAGGGCTCCTGCCTCCCCTACACCCTCGCCCAGGCCTCCGTTATGAGTCGAAAGGGGTGCCCCCTCTCCTCAGCTGAGGTGGGCTAGTCCCTCGAAAGAAAACTGTCCCGTTAGCGACATGCGAGCTGCTCCGCCAGCTCCCTGCCAGGGCTGGCTCAGGTCTCTTGTTGAGTCCCGTCCGCCTCCTGCCGGAGCCCTGTGTTCCCCGATTGGGGTTCCCTCTGTGTGGCCAGAGCACGCCACTCCTGCCTGGGCTCTGTTTTTTTGCCCAGCACCACATGGGCCAGCCCGCCTCCGCCGCTTCCGGCTACGGGCCGCGCTGCTTGGGGCTGGGATGGGGAGCTCCCCCACCCCAGCCTTCACCATCTGGTCCATGGCCGACAGGGCCCTCCGTCCCTCGTGTCCTGCCCCTGCGGGGCCCTACCCGGCTCCAGAAGACCCTCACCGGGTGCCGATCTGCCATCTTCCGTCGCACCGCTTCCCCACCGGGAAGCTCCTCCTCCTCCTCCCGCTCTTCCGGTCCCCCGAAGCTCTGCGCCGGCACCGCTTTTGAGCCACCCGGCTCCTCGCTGCACCTGGGGAAGTTAACTAAGGCGCGGGCCGCCAAGCCCTGCGTTAGGTTCGCCTCCCGGGCTCTCGTCCCTGCTGCGGCCGCGCCACCACTCTTGTGCCCCGTGCTGCCGGCCCTGGCTGGGCGTGCTCCGACCGGCCTGGTCAGCCCTGGGGCTCTCTGAGGTCGGGGCTCTTCCACACCACCCCCCCTTAAGACGCCGTTAGGCGCTCTTCCTATTTCTTCCTTTCTGTCTGTAGGTTCCCGACCTTCGCCTTCCGTGTCCCCTCCACATCAGGATAGGAAGTCCACCACCGTATTCGCTTTGCCCGGCCTATAGGCCACTGAGAACTGATACGGTTGAAGGGCTAGAGCCCACCGCATAATACACGCATTGTCTGTCTTAGTGGTGTGTAGCCACCTCAGGGGCGCGTGGTCTGTCACTAGTTTGAACTCGTGGCCTAGAAGGTAATAGTGGAAGTACTCAACACCCCACTTTATCGCCAAGCACTCCCGCTCTATAGTGGAGTACCTGGTCTCCGGGTCATTTAGCTTCCTGCTGGCGTAGGCCACTGGTCACTCCACCCCATCCACCTCTTGCGAGAGAACTGCGCCCAGCGCAGTTGCCGACGTGTCTGTCTGCAAAGTGAATGGGAAAGCGAAATTGGGGGTATGAAGGACTACGTCCTGCCACAGGGCTTGTCTTACCTCCACAAAGGCTTTTCGTCGCTGGTGGGTCCATTCAACTGCCCCCGTTCGCTGGCCTTTAATGGCTTCGACCAGCGGTGCCGCGATCTCCGCGAAATGGGGTATGAAGCGGCGATAATAGCTTGCTAATCCCAGAAACGCTCTCATTTGCTTCTTCGTGGCCAGTTCCTTATATTCCCGGATGGCTGCCACCTTATCCATCAAAGACCATACCCGACCGTGTCCGACTAGAAACCCGAGGTACTTGGTCTCACGTTTACCCAAAGTGCATTTTTTTGGGTTGGCCATCAGGCCCACTTGCCGCAGCTCTAGGAGGACTGCCCTTAGGGCCTGCATGTGTTGCTCCCAAGTATCGGTATATATGATGATATCATCTATATAGGCAGCGGCATACTTCTGGTGAGGCGCTAGGACCCACTCCATGAGCCTCTGGAAAGTAGCGGCTGCTCCGTTGAGCCCAAAGGGCATACGTTTGAATTCAAAAAGGCCCCATGGTGTCCCGAAGGCCGTTTTGCGCTGATCTTCTCTCCGCAGTGGGATTTGCCAATACCCCTTCGATAAGTCGAGTGTCAAGATATACTTGGCCTGGCCGATGCCTTCTACGAGTTCGCTGATGTGCGGCATTGGGAACGCATCGAACTGGATTATCTCGTTCAGCCTCCGGAAGTCGATACGCAGCCGTAGGCTACCTTCTGGCTTCTCCACTGGCACGACTGGACTGCGCCAGGGGCTCCGCGAGTGGGTTATAATTCCTTGCTCGAGCATCGCCTTGACTTTTCTCGATCAGCGGGCGCTTATGGTAGGGGATGCGTTGCCACCTCTCTCTCACTATCTGCCCCTCCTTGGTAACAATCTGGTGTTCCACACCGCGTGCCCTTCCGGGGTGCTCGGTGAAGACGTCTTGGAACTTGTGCACTAGCCCCTTCATTAGATGCCGCTGGGTCGGAGTGAGATGTACCCCGATCGATACCTCGCCTGGCTCCACCCCTGGTGCAATCAGGAGCCCCTCTGGTCCACTACACTCCTTTAAGAGGTTCACATGAAAGATCTGGCGTTCCCTTTTAGCCCCGGGGTGCAAGATCTCATAGTCCACTGGCTCTACCTTCCTGGTAAATGTGAAAGGGCAAGGCACTGTGTGGCAAACTTGCTCGTGGCATCAGGCAGCATCAGCAGGACCTTTTGCCCCACTCTTAACTCTCAGGGTTGCGCCTTCCTGTCATAGAGCTCCTTTTGGCGCGCTTGGGCCTTCTCTAAATTAGTCTGAGCAATTTCCTGGGCTGCTTGCAGACGGTCCCGGATTTCCCGCACATATTCCCTCATTCTGTCCCCATGTTCCGGAGCTGCCTCCCACTCCTCCTGCTGGACATCTAGCAGGCTACGGGGCTGGTGCCCAAATGTTAGCTCAAAAGGAGAGAGGCCGAGGGAGGCCTGGGGCGCGTCCCTTACCGCAAATAGCAGGGGTGGGATCATAAGGCTCCACTTGTGAGGTTCTGCCTGTGTGCACCTCCTCAGCATCCCCTTTAAGGTTCCATTGAACCGCTCCACCGTTGGTTTGCGGGTGGTAGACCGTCGTCCGGAGGTGCTTAATGTGCAGTACCTTACAGAAGGCCTTAAGGACCCCCAGGGGGTGTTTATGTGCCAGCCACAGGAGCTGGTCCCGGAAGGCCCACGGGATTATCAATTGCAGGGTTTCTTCCCCCTCTCACCTTCCCCGCTTCACCCTATACAGCAGCCCGTTCCTTATCTCAATCCGCAGGGTGCCCTGGGGTCCGTCCATGGGGCTTACCTGAGGGGTGTCTTCCCGCGGACCCAGTTCCCAGAAAGCGGTCAGCTCCGGATCCCCCTCCTGTTCCCTCTGGAACGGCTCGGACCGGATCAGCTCACCCAGTGGCAATGCCGGGGTTCCTGGGTCTTCTTCCCCTGCCAGGCTGCTGCCGTCGCTCCGGCCCTCTCTTCTGTCTGCCAGGATGGTAAAGATCTCCGGCCAATCGCGGCCCAGGATCCTAGGGAAAAGGATGCCTTCCTTTAGTCCCACGGGAATCCAGCATTGGACCTCGCCTACCCGGACTGTCAGCATCTGCCATTTGATAAAGCTTTTTTCCTTGTGCAGGCATACCAGGTGGATGCCTTCACACCGGGGCGTCTGTTCCCACTTGATCAGAGAGGGTCTGACCAAGGACTGGGTACACCCGGTGTTCACCACTGCCTGGATGGGGACTCCCTCTACCCACGTCTGGACCTGCGGCACCGGTTGGATAAGTGCGGGGTGGTGTCTGCCCACGCCGCAGTCCATGGCCTCAGTCTCCGGCACCCCTTCGGGTGCCAGATGGTGTTCCTGCTGGTAGTCGTGCCTGAAGGGATCCCCTCTCAAGTCTCTGCGGGCAATTCCTCGCAAAATGCCCCCTTTCCCTGCAGGTGAAGCAGGCGGGGCCTTGCCCGCCCCTTTTCTTCACTGCCTTACTATCTGCCGCCCGCCTAGTGGTCGGCTCCAATGTCTTTGTGTCGCCTATCCGGCGCCGCTCCCCTCAAGCGGTGTAGAATTGCTCAGCCCACTGAAGGGCCTCTCGGGATGAGGTGGGGCAGTGGCGCTGTACCCATTTTTGGGTCTCCTCCTCCAGGTCATTAATGAATTGTTCCATTAGGACCAGATCGAATATCTGCTCCTTGGAGGTGCTCTCTGGTCTGAGCCACTTGCCCAATAAGTCTGCCAGAGTCTGCCATAGTATACCGGGGGTTCTTACCTCTGCTGGCTTCTTAGCGCGGAAGGCCTGCCACTGCCTCTCCGGCATAATGTCCAATCTACGTAGAATCTCCCCCTTTACTTTGTTGTAGTCAGTCGCGTCACTCCTTGGCATGGCCCGGTAGGCCACCTGGACCTGCCCAATCAGCAGGATGCCAAGCTGACCAGCCCATTTTGTTTTGTCTAGTCCTGCCGCTATAGCGGCTCTCTCAAATATTTCGAGGAACACCTCCGGGTCGTCCTCTGGTGTCATCTTGGGCATGTGCCATTCTACGCTGCCCCGAGTCGCCCCCATTTGGTTCTGTACCCAATGATCCTGCCAGGTGATATGCCTCACAGCCTGTTGCTGCTGCTGTTGCAACAGCTGCACCATCACGCTGAGTAGCTGTTGCATTGGGTCGCCGTGGTGTCCAGCCGCCTGCTGATCCATCATGGGAGCGCTGAGTGTCTGACAGGCCATTGCCGATTCCCGGCCAATGCACCACAATGTCCGTGGGCCTGCCCGCAATGGTGCGAGTTTGGGCGCCCGCGGATCGCTGTGGGGCTTGCCCTCCTGTTACAGGGGTGGATCCCGCTTCTGGTATCCTCTTGCCAAGTCCGCCTGCCATGACTTTGCTGTTATTAGGTTCAGTGAATACCCTGGCGCGCGCATGTCCAAAAGCGGTACCTCCTGTCCAGTCTGGTCCGGGGTCCGTGAGGGCTCCTGCCTCCCCTACACCCTCGCCCAGGCCTCCGTTATGAGTCGAAAGGGGTGCCCCCCTCTCCTCAGCTGAGGTGGGCTAGTCCCTCGAAAGAAAATTGTCCCGTTAGCGACACGCGAGCCGCTCCGCCAGCTCCCCGCCTGGGCTGGCTCAGGTCTCTTGTTGAGTCCCGTCCGCCTCCTGCCGGAGCCCTGTGTTCCCCGATTGGGGTTCCCTCTGTGCGGCCAGAGCATGCCGCTCCTGCCTGGGCTCTGTTTTTTTGCCCAGCACCACATGGGCCAGCCCGCCTCCGCCGCTTCCGGCTACGGGCCGCGCTGCTTGGGGCTGGGATGGGGAGCTCCCCCACCCCAGCCTTCACCATCTGGTCCACGGCCAACAGGGCCCTCCGTCCCTCGTGTCCTGCCCCTGCGGGGCCCCACCCGGCTCCAGAAGACCCTCGCCGGGTGCCAATCTGCCATCTTCCGTCGCGCCGCTTCCCCACCAGGAAGCTCCTCCTCCTCCTCCCGCTCTTCCGGTCCCCCGAAGCTCTGCACCGGCGCCGCTTTTGAGCCGCCCAGCTCCTCGCCGCACCTGGAAGTTAATTAAGGCGCGGGCCGCCAAGCCCTGCGTTGGGTTTGCCTCCCGGACTCTCATCCCTGCTGCGGCCGCGCCACCACTCTCGCACCCCACATTCCTGCGCTGCCGGCCCTGGCTGGGTGTGCTCCGACCGGCCTGGTCAGCCCTGGGGCTCTCTGATGTCGGGGCTCTTCCACACATGCATCTAGCATAAAATCATTCTATTCAGAATACAGCTTTAAAGAACTAAGGCACTAAGTACCAATAAATCCCTTTTCAGATTTCCCTGACCAAAGAATACAATAAACCATATTCTAGAGAATTAGATTCTTGCTTCCCAACATCAAGATGAAAATGCCAGCTGCACCAGCAAGGGCATTCCCGAGCCCAACAACCCTACAGTGAAGGGTCTCTTGAACAATATGTTGTTCAACCTTTACAAGTTTGTCAAGCAGAAAACTTTGGGTCTATATCTGCTCATTCATATCTCTTATAAACGGTTTCTATTATCATGTACTGGAAATTACCGTGTGCCCCTAGCTTTTTCCTGCATCGTTAACTTGTATCAAAGTCCCTGCTGTACATAACCATCTTGCTTTTGCTGGCACTTGCCTCAGATGGTATAATCTTATAAACAGTCTGAGAAGCTGTTACAAGCCTGTGCTGAAAATATAGAAAGGTCTGATATACTGGAAGATGTATTATGAACATTCTGTTTTGGATGCCACTATGTTGATATTTTAAAATGGGGACAAACAGAAACACAGGCAGTATTGCACTGTTTTGACACTACAACATTTCATCGGTGGCAGATTCACTTAAAATGGAGCCCTTATTTGGAAACTCTACTACACAGTTATTCATACATCAAACTCAAACTACGTCTAACACCTGAAAGCTTCTGGAATAAAGTCCTATAATCTGGTTTTAGTACTTGTCCTTCTCTGCCTATATATTCTTTAATTTAATAAGTGAATGTACAAACATCTTATAAGATAGGGCATTTTCAGATTCTCAAATAATCATGTACAAGATAATTATCTATAGTATATTCATTTTTATAAGAAACAAAAGACTGGTATACAGTATTTGTTCCATCTTTTCAGACTATGGATTTAAATTAATCTCTCTGGCTGTTTAAATTTGTCTTTTTAATAGGCTTGTATACATATGTGACTTACTGTTGAATAACCTGAATTTCCTTCTTGCAGGTCATCTATGAAGCAGGTGATATCCAATACAAATCATGCATTTGCAAAGCAAAGAGGCACTTACAGGATACATAGATTTAGAAGATGGTAAGCAATTATGGAAAGTGAGTAGTGTTCTAGCAGGTTGTATATTTATTGAAACACTCTTCTATTATGATAGTTTTCAATGATTTAAAAGGATGTCATGCGTATTTAGTGTAATATCATAAACAGGAAAAAAAGACGTCTCATTTTTTTTAAATGGAAAGAAGAAAACATATTAATCTTCTCCAGGGCAGAGATTTACCTGTGTCCTCCTATCACACTAACAGTCTTGCAAAACATCCCTCATTTATTCTCCACCTTTCCAAATGTTAATGCTGAGTAGCAAGAATGCTGTATGCCCCTGGAGGCTGGGGGGGCATGGAAACCATCTGTGTGTGGTGTCAGTAGCAGAGGCAGGCCAAGCAAGAAGCTCCTGCAGGCAGCCATGGCCATGTCGGCGGTGGGGGGGTAGGGTGGTGACCACCTGCAGACAGCACCAGCGATGCCCAGCGACAATCGGGGACCACCCGCAGATGGTGCTGGTGGTGTTGGCAGTGGGGGGGGGGAGGTGGCAAGCGGCAACTGCCTGCAGGTACTGCCAGCAGCGTCGAGGGCACTTTTTGCAGGGGATGCACTGCCAAGCTCAGGGGGTGTATGTGCACCTGCATGCACCCCCTACGCATTGCCAATGCTGAATAGAGGCCTATTTTGGGAGCCATTAAATCACTTTCTAAAGCAAGAATGATTTGCACATCAACCCCTTAGCTATGCCAGTGCCTCCATTGTGTTAGTGCTCAATAGGGGAGAAGAAGGGTGTCTGTTAGCAGCACCCTTACAGAAGCAGTCTTGGGAGCAGGAACCAGAACCCAAGTCTTTACCTCTCCTTGAATGCCTGTGCTACTAGCAGTGTTGTAGTGGGGGGGGAAGAGGGGGTCGAGGGGCCAGTGTAGTGCCTGCCCTGGGCACTGACCCAGCATGTGGTCTGCTAGCTAATACACAGAAACCTTCTCAGCAAGGCAGAGGGGAGGAGGGAATTCCTGCTTAGCAGGGAGTGCTGAAAAGGAGTGGGGGGCAGCCTGCAGTCTCTGGAGCTCCAGCCAGGAAGCGGAGGGGAGGGGCAAAGCCCTGCTGTGGAGCAGAGAGCCCCACCCAGCCCAGAGAGCATGCTGGGATGCTGGGGGTGTCTGGTTTATCTTAAACCAGGAAGGAATCTGGGACAGACATTGCATAAACCGGTTTGAGCCAAATCAGTCAAGTCTGATCCTACATCCAATCAGGTTTATCTCAAACTGGTTTCAGCCATTTTCACACAGATTTATGTGCACTGAACATCTGTTCTGCTACAGGTTTAAACCAGTTTCTGATCACTTACACTGGTTTGTGTGGAATGACTGTCCTTAGTCCTGATGCCAGTCCTGGATTCCATTTTGGGAGCAGTAGTCTGAACTGTAGTTGCCTAAATCCTTCCTTGGTCCCTTTGTCACCTCCCCCCTATAAAGGAAGATAAAAGACTAGGGAAAGTCAGGGCCACTTAAAGATTTTCTTTTCTTAAAAAGAATGTCTCTTGGGAGAGTAGTTCAGCTGCCCTGAATCAATAGTTGAGCCATGCAAATGAAGATGTAGCCCTAGAACAAGCCTGGGAATACTGGTGCCTTTTTTTCTCCCCATGCCCTCCCAGTAGCATTTTCTAAGTTCTCCTTTCCACAGGACTTTCACTTCCTGTGTTGAGTGAACACCTAAAGCACACAGCAAGGGCTGTACTGAAAATTAATTAGCTGGTGCAAGATTCTGGCTGCCCCTTACACAATTGTGTTGTGCTGTGAGAATACACAAGGAGCTCTCCTACATGCCCTTGGACAGTCCATATGATTGTCAGATAGAATTGCAGCCCCTGGGCTCAGGGGAACACAAGGACTGACTTCTTCTTACTCCTGGGGGTTCACAGTACCTCAGGATTAATAGTGTTCCAGGTAGGGGATGTTCTTTTTCTTGCTTGTTTATCACTGGAGCTGTGCTGGCACTGTGGGGAGAGTAAACTGCTCCTCTGATTCTAAAAGGACTTTCCCAGCTAAGATTTCTGATCTAATTGCCCTGCAGCACAGTAGGAGTCTCACTGATCCCCTATTTCACTGTTCCAAGTGCACATCCCTGTAAAGGCATGCTACTATATCTCTCCCCCATTGCCTTTTCTCTCTCCTTTACTCCCATTCATTTTCCCTACATTTAGCTGCTCTCCCACCATCTTTGTGCAAGCTCTGACCGAGGTGTTTCTGATGCTGGGGCCAGGCAGGTACCAGGTATTGGGCTTACAGGAACAGACCCCACTAGTGAAAGGGGTGTTCCCCCAACTAATCTAAGAATCTCACTTTGGGTCCTCCAGGGCTTCAGCTTACAGTCTTAGCCTGTTTATACTTAAAGTCGCCTGAACATTGCAAGATCTGGGCCTCTGGATGTCAGTTTCCCACCAGCAAAACTGAGATAATATCCTTATTTTCTAGCCTTCTGCTTTGTCTGTATTGACTAGAACAGGACTGTCCAGCTAGCAGCCCAAGAAGCCAGCATGTGACCCCACTGACTGCCTCTCCTACTGCTGCACGGTCAGTGGGGAAGGGGAGTGAAGCTTTAGGCACTGCCTATGCAGGCCATGTGATAGGGAGCAGTGGTTCATGTGCTGCCACTGGCAGAGGAGACTATGTGCTGTCAGCAGAACTCAGGGGGGATCTTGGGGAGGGGTGTAGAGGCACCCCAACCACCACAACAAAGTTGGACTAGACTGGACTAGAAGCCGGCCCTGGACTAGAAGATTTTCACAGCAGAGATGGTTTCTTACTTACATGTATGTTCAGTGTGTTGCACATTGCTCTCAGTTGAGAAGTTTAAATATATAGTAATACCCAGCAGTGTAACTAAAGGGAGCCCAGCTGGGCAGCAGTCTGGGCACTGCCTTTTTTGGTGGGGTGCAAAAGCAACTGTTGCTGCAGCAGCAGCTGATTGCACAGTTGTAATTGGTACACTGGGTGCCAGCCCTGCCTGGGGCATCGTGTAGCTGCCGTAGGCTATGCTGCCACACCTCTGGTAATACCAGCCATACAGAACAATATAAAACTGTAAAATAAACCCTCTGCAAGTAGTTAAATACGTTCCGTCCTCTTGACCTTTCTAAACAATGAAAAAGGCAAGGAATTTTTTGGGGGTGCTATCTTCTTTTTGACCAACTGCATGGTTGGAATAAAATCAGACAAGCTTTCAAATGCAAGGCATTCTTCATCAGGGCTCAGCAAGGAAGCAGGCACAGTGAATGCTAAGAGAATAGAGCTGTGAAATTGGAGGGGGGAAGGAAAATCCCAGGGGCAGCAGACAAACAATTAGCAGAAGAAAATAGGATGATTCCTGAAAGATCAAAACCTATGAAGGAGGGGGTGGGGTGGTCGTTAACATTTGTTGTGTGTAGAAAGAAATTCAGAAATCAGGTAGATTACAGAAAATCTTCTCTCCCCGAGAGTACCATTTTCTCCCAAACACTAACACTTACGCTTGCAACTCTGTTTCTGTATTATTTTGTTCCATTAGTTCAGAACTGTTTTTGTAAAGTGGTTAATGGGAGAAACAAGCATCCCAAACAAGGAAGAGAATTTCAGTTTTCAGTTCTGACCCCTCACTGGCTCTCTTGTGCTTCTGCATTCAAGAGCACATTCTGAACCTTGTAAGTATATGTTTAGATTGTAAGAAGTGCATCACTACAGTATGTGCACTATCCTACAGGCTTGTATATTTGTACTTCTCTTCTTTCAAGTTTGTTATATCCTTCTCACTGTCATGCCCAAATTTAGGTACCTAAGAGCATTGTTGAAAAATGATTCTTTTCTCTTTTTGGGGCAATTTTTACCTTGATTTTACAGTACGGTAACTGTCTATACAAAGGACATGTATATTTCTAATCCATACAACCAACAAATGCAGAAGGAATGGAATGCTTTCCAAGGTTTGTGAATATAAGTCCTGTTTCCATTCGCCAGGTGATAGGTTGTCTCCAGGGGTGGTGTGTGAATCTTGTGCTACCTACTTGCCACCAGGCTTTTTTGGGGGGGGGAGGGGGGAAGTGGAACAAGATCTGCCTGTATTCCCCATTCCATTGATACTCCATGTTCAGCCAACAGATGGCGACAGGATGCAGACCAACACTCCCCTGTTTCAGAAAACAACAAAAAAACCCCACCCAATCAATAAATCATCAAAACCTGCTCTAGCTTTTAATTTGCCTGATGCCCAGATTTTCATTTCTGCCTTTCCTGTTCCATGAATTATTTGCCTTATGATTAGTACTAATTACCAAGGAATATACAAGGTTAGTGATTAGTACTCCATGTATGTGAACTAAAATTTCAGGGTTTAGACAGGAAAATCAAGCAAAAAAAAATATATGTCAAACAAAATAACTGGAGTACAAACAAGGCAAAATCCCAGGGCCTGAGATTCAGCACATATCAGTACAAGCATGTAGCACACCATTGATACAGTTATGTTATCATCTTGACCACACTTGGAATGATGCCAACTTTAGTTGTGCAAGTGGCTTTTCAAAACACCATCAGCATCACAAAACAAAATAAGATTATCCAAGATAAATATTTCCAAACCAAACATATTTTGAAAGCAGAATAAAAATTATACTCACATTTAATGCTAGTATGCAAACTTTTTGGTGCAGATGAATCAACAGCAGCTAGATTAACAGAAAAATAAGCATGTTTAACTGAGATCTCAACATTTCCCTTGAATAATCTGACTAAACTTGATAGGGATGATCCTGTTGAGCAACTGAATTCACTAGGAACTTTGGATGGTTAATACCAAGGCTTATATTATTAAAGACATTTTATTTTACAAGTCCTGAAAGTCTGCTGTTTTGGGTTTTTTTAAAGTGACCTACACAGTTCTTCCTCCTCCTTTCCTGAGGGAAACTCAGACTTGGGTCTGAATTTTGTGGACCATGGGTGGATCTAAGATTTTGAGAAGGGATTGCAGATGGTGTGGCACATCATCATATATAACACAACACATTTTTCTCCAATTAAAGAGAAATTACAAGTTTGACTAATATATTAAGGGGCTAGCACTGTATTATTTTTAAGATCAAAGCAAAAACAAATGTAAACTATTGGAATGTGCACTGAAAAATACAACTAGGCAAAAATAATAAAAAAGATATTGTATCATTAGTTCTGTACTTATTATAGTTATCTACATCTCTTATTTAGCTTCATAAAACATAATCTAGACTTCTTGAGCATCTTGACAGTGGCTCCAATACTTTACTGGCAGTCATTTCTACACCTGAATTAATATTACCATACCCAAGTTAAATTTTTTTGGCTAGAGCTAAAAATAATCTGCAGGGATATGAAATGGAAGAGAGACATTACCAGGGATGACTAACAGACAGCAAAATTGCAGAAGGCAGGATAGTTTGCATAGCGGAACATCAAGACAATTAAAAAGGACAGAAGGTTGTTCACACCTGTGGAGTGGAGAGAGATTAATAGGAATCAGGGAGATGATAAATGAGCCAGGAAGTGAATTGATTCTCTCAGCACTGCCTGAATAGAAATGCTGCTTCCCCTCCCAGGCAGGTGGTTTTAAAGTTTGGGTAGAACAGTAATCAAAGGGGGATGTAATTGCACTGCTGCACCTCCCCCTCCTCCAATCCATCCCTGGTTTGGACCTATCGCTAGTCAAATTATAATAACATAAGACGTAAAAAAAATAGATAATGGCTTTTACCACATTCCCTACTATGTTGCAAATCAGGAAAGCTGAAGTTTGAGCTAGTCCAGATGCTTGGTATTCGCACACATTGCTATTCAGAGGCAACTCTTGTGCAAGCGCTTCCAGTCAGTAGCCAGGGGAGATGTGACAAGTTAAGGTGTGAGGAGGTGTGTTACTTCATTAGGAATCATACATTTTGCAATCATCAGGGTTTTTAATTTTTAATTTTCAAACTCTAAATTAGAAGAGTTTCAATTCCTAATCTAAATCTTATTAGACTTCTGCTTTACGTCGCTCTCAGTTCTATTCTCATGAGATGAATGTTACATCATAAGGATGCAACCAGAAGTGCTGTATAATTCAGCCCACCTAGAGCAATAAAAGATTTGCTGAAATCTAGGGAAAAATAACTGCTGACAGCCCAAGCAGGAGACAGCCACTTATAAGTAATGGAAAATTCCAATTTCATTTAAAGGCCAGAAGCTCCATTTTCATGAGCAGGAATCATGGGTTTCCCTGATTAAATAAATAAATAAAAATCACAAATTCTCTGTTTAACACCCCCCTGCAAATTCTCTGATAAACCCCCAAAATCTGTGATTAAACTGAAAGGTCCTCCACAGCTCCCCTGACTCTCCTGGTGCCCCTCAATCCCCCTCAAACTTCCCCTGCCCTGCGCAGCCTCCCCCTCAGCCCTGCTGGTGTTCCTTGCCCCCCACCCACAGTTTCTGCTTCCACAGCCCTGCTGGAGGGGGCTCTCAGCTGCCAGGGCTATGGGGCCACAGACCAGGGTCTGCAACCCCCTGCCCCTGGCAGGATGCAGCAGCTGCTGCAGTGGAGCCCAGATCCCACTGCCCATTGCAGGCTTGGGGAGGGGAGGCTGCTCCCTGCCATGGCACACACTCATGGCGCACACAGGGGGACCCGTGCCCCCTACCTCTGTGCACAGGGTGGGGGCCAGGTGTTGCCCATGTGGGCTCCCACCCTGCTGCCTCCCCCCACCCCTTGGCGCCTTCACAGTCGGGCATGTGTGACCTTATGCTGCAAAAAACAGTGGAGCCATGCAGGAAGCTGCCTGCCACTGTGAGATCTGTGCTGCCCTGGCGAGGCATCCCCTGCCTATGTGACTGCAGCAGAGGCGACAGCATAGGGCTGCATGCAGAGGATGCGGGCAGCATGGAGCTCGCAGAAACAGGCAGCTTCCTGCGTGGTTTCACTGTTCCCTGCAACACCAGGTCACACACGCTGGGCTGCACAGGCCCCAGGAGAGAGCAGCGGGGCTGGGAGCATAAGCCTGAAGCAGGCAGCACACAGCCCCTGCCACACACACAGATATGGGGGGCATGGGTTTGCATGCAGTGGCAGGGAGCACCCTCCCCGCACTCCTGAGCCCTACAGAGGGCTCATCACAAAACTGCAAAATCTGCAGGTTTCTCCGGTAAAATGAGAAATCCGTGTTTGTCTCTGGTAAAATGTAAAATCTGTGGTAAATTTTGTGGGAAATGGAAAACCTGGATCCCTCTTCATGAGACAGAGGAAAGACAGAGGAGAGAGACAGACAGGTGGTTATCACTATATATTATATCAAATTTGATCTTGTGCAAGCATGCCTAAACAATGTTTCAGATATACAGAGCCGTGGACTCCAGATCTCCAACTGGAGTTTGGCCAGGAAGGCCAGGTTTTCAAGGGACAGATGAGCTGACATCACTCAAATCCACACAATATCAGGTCCTAAAAAATGAAGACCCAGTTTTCAGAGGTGCTAAGCACTTGATGCTCTTACTGACCTCAGTGGAAATAATGGATGTTTATTAGCACTTTTGAAAATCAGAATCTGTATGATTATGTAGAGGGGACTGGATGTTAAAGGAAATAATTTGAACATATGCCTTGAGATTTAGTATCACTTTTTACTATGAAAAGAATTATGACATGCTTCATATCATTAAGGAGAATACCTGTGCTCAACATTTATTTTACAAGACTCTTGCAAGATTTATTTCAGGGACAAGCTCCTCAAATTTTCCTGTAGCATAGAGTTCTCACATTCCATGTTCCAATGGTGATTTCTTGTTTAGTGAGCTTGATTTTTGACCCAGTAACATTATTGACCATCCCACCCTGAGCATCTTCAGTAGAAGAGGTCAGCTTGACAGTAGCATATTTTTCTACTTCATCCTACTAAGTGCCAATGAAAAACGTTGTTGTTATTAACCTGGGGCTCAACCGATCCATTATGAGGGTGGTTAATTGGTTTTGTATCATTGGAGATTCTTCAGTCAAAAATAACCTGGCAGTGCCTATTTCTTCTCCAGGTGTGGATGGCCATTGGCAATTGTGAGCTCATCCACCCTTTGGCAGGTTTTAGTTTTAGTCCTGCTGCATCTCTATACACCCTCCTCACCTGGCAGACCAGGTATGGGGAGGTGCTGGTTTAGTTGCCAACAACCTGACCATGAAACAGTTTGAACTGGGCTGCATCATACCAGTGGCAGGGTAAACCTGACCCCATAGATTGTACAAGGATTGCAAAAGCCCGGAAAGGATGGAGGAAAGTTATTGCTATATCAAAGTTGCTTCAACGGTTGGCATGGCCTTGGGACTGACTGACTGGCTGAGACTAAGTGAAGTATATGTTCTAGTATTAAAGGTCATCTCTCTAATGTGACTTCATAGAGTTTAATTATGATGTTTTAATGCTTTTACTCAGAAGTGTATAACTTCAGACTTTGTTGGTAAAATATGTGAAAATATGTGAGTGTTACAAATCTACATCAATCAGCTGAATGCTGCTATGGAAGAGCAGTGTCTTCATTTGAACTACAGAAAATTGAAACCTGTTTGGATAATTAAAACAGAACATCTGAGCGCCTCTTCTACTAGGACTTTCTGTCTGTGAATTTACCTTTTGAGCACAAGCGCATTAGATTAAAAAGAATGACCTAAATACCCTCGAAGCAGTTCTTTCTCTGCGCTGGCCCTTCTCCCCACATGACTAGACAGAGAGCTTTAATTTAAGTAGCAGAGCTTATAGTAAGTGTGAGTTGTGCATAGTGGTCGTTGTTGCCCTTAGGGGGTGTGTTCTAATGAGTGCAAACATAAAAGGGCATGCATTTCCTGAGGCACAAATAACAGCGGCAAATATTTGTGCTGCTGCTGTTTGTCCCAGGGCACACCCCTGCATGCGTGCTCCAATGCACAACAAAATAACCCCAGTGGCGTAGGGGAGACTGGCCCCAGCAGCCTTAGCGTTCTGGGGGCCTCCTGGGGCAGCAGCGGTGCCGAGTCAGCTGCTCAGAGTCTAGCCAGTGGACAACCAGGCTCCATTTCTGTTGGCACAATCTGCTGCTGCGTGCTGTGCATGCTACTTTTTTTAGCAGCGTTGGGGTTTTTTTTGACACCAGGATCTCCCAGTGTCAACCCCCACCCCCCCAGCATTGCTAGTTAATGGGTGGATGTGTGCAGTTTGCAGTACCTCAAATGTGTTTTGGGTGCTGCAAATGGCATGTGCATGCTCATCAGGATACGTCTAGAGAGTCCAGTATATTTATGAGTAACTATTCAATCAGAAAGAAAGGAATTGGTATTTTTCAGTCTTAGGTGCACACTTACTTTGTGACTAAAATGTATTAGTCCCACAATGGCAAAAATTCACCTACATACAAAGCTAAGCAGATGAAGGTGAAACATGCTTGTGTGTTATATTTTTTCAATGTGGTAATGTGAAGTAAAGGACACTTCTCAGCCCCAGGTTACCTTCCCTGGCTGCAGATGAGTAGTGACTTCATAATAGTTACTTGTTGTTTACCAACCTGACTAAGAGAGAAATGGTGGTTTATGGTGATAGAAAAAAATGGAAAGAAAGAATAGCCAAGAAATTTCATAATGTAGTCAAAAGGTATTCATTTGTAACATGGAAGTGCTGATATCACTTTAAAAATTATGTCCCTAGATTTGAATCAAGTTTTTTCACTGCTGGAAAGAGCTGAATTGACAGGCTACTCTATGAAAAATAATAGCAGCTACAACCTGAACTCTGTGAAAACTGTATGTGGTCACCAGTCTTGTGGCATGTTAGCAACACGGTTCTTGGTTAGACAAGGTCATGATGGCAAAGGCCTATATGATTTATAGAAGCCTAAACACAGTTACAGTTCACTCCATTATTGTGGGGTAGCAGTTTCCATTACAGTATCTTTCACCGTTTCCTGAAGCATCTGACATTTTCCAGTGACTCAAATAGATAGGATGTCCTGGAACAAGGTGCTGAGATGGCAAATCCTATGTCCCAAATTCTCCTTCCCACAATTTATAGCTGGAAAAAGGAAGTATTTATAAATGCTGCTGCTCAGTCACAACCTTGAGTCTAGACACTAAAGTAATCTCCCCCAGCCCATTCAGTTTCACCTCTGTAATTTTCCAGATCTCTGAAAGGAGTCACCTCAACATCACCTTCATAATGGATGCTGCCTATTGAACCACTGGGCTAACTCCAATTTTATCTTCCTTAAGTAACCATCAAAAACATCCAAATATAAGGAAACCATTACTGAAATAAGATAGGGAAGTTACTTGGCATTCCCTTTTTTAATATAGATTTGTCACTGTGTTTGGGGACATCCATCAATGCTCTCAGCTGGCTGCTCCTGAGAAAGATCACAGATCCAGTCAAGTCTTCAATAAATCCCACCTCTTAGAACATGCTGTGCACAGATTTGTTAGTTACTATGTAGAGTTTTAAAGAAATGGAAAAGTCTAGGCATCATCTAAGCATACAGTCCAACTGGGGGCTTATTGTGCCAAAGATCAGAACTCTTTGTAGAAGAGCAGGCAGATTAGTCTGGTGTCTAAGCAATGTAGCGTACACTCTAACTTGTAACCAGAAATGTTATTTTGGAATTACCATTGTGTATTCCTCTGCAAAATATTTTGATAGACACAAAATCAGTGACAAGCTTTTGGAACTGACAAGCAATACGACCACAGGACTTCAATGTGTAGTTCCCCCTCTGGGATGTACAGGTGTCCCTTGCATCAGAGGTGGCCATCACAAAATTGGAAATTTGATTTGAGGCCATGATCCGGCCCCTTCTGAAACCTGTGGAACTCAAGAAGCCAATAGATCTTGGGGAAGCATAGAATGGAGCCACATCACTAGTTCCTTGTTTACTGTGGCCTTGTTAAAGCTCCCTGGACTCAGGACCATGGAGTGAGTAGCAGGAAGAAGTTCTGAATATTCATCTTTTTGGGACAGGGCATCTGCCTTACTGGTCTTGGTGCCAGGGTGGTATGTGGCAGTAAAATTCAACTGGGTAAAGAATAGACACCACTTGATCTGGCTGTGGTTGAAATTCCAGGTGGCTGAGCCCCTTCTAAATGGCACCACCATTATTTAAAAGCTGACTTGATGGTTAGAAGCTCCCAGTCCATATTATAATTGTGCTTGGCAGAGGACAGTTTCCTGGAAAAGTAGTGCATGGCTAAAGAAGTCCCTGCATCCCCAATCGTTGGTCAGTACAGCCCCAAAGGCAAAGATGAGGCATCATTTTCCACCAGGAAAGGCTGGGCAGGGTCAGGCTGAGTTGAAGGCTTTATTAAGCCTCTTGAAGGCAGCCTGGGCCTCCAGGGTCCATGTGAAGCATGCCCCTTTCTTAAGGAGGGCAGTGAGAAGGACTACATGCTTGGAAACCCCCTTGATGAACCACCTCTAGAAACTGGCAAAACCAAGGAAGCACTGCACTCCATGGGCAACTTTTGGTGGTTGCCAATCTAAGACAGTAGTTACTTTTTTCAGGTCCATAGACAACCCTTCAGGCTTCATCACATAGACCAAGAACTTGATATCTGTCTTATCAAATTCACATTTCTCCAACTTAGAACTTAGAATCTTTCTAACTACAAAGGCAGTCAAATACTGCTATCTTGGGAGTCATCAAATCTCTTTCATTGGAGGCTTTTAAAAACAGGTGTCAGCAATCCTGTCTCAGTGCAGAGCGGTAGATTAGATGATCTCCTGTGATCCTTTCTAGCCCTACACATTTATGATTCTCATGCAATATATTTATTTCTTGGGAATTTAATATGTATGACAGGCACTATACTGATAACTCACAGGAAGGAAACTAGCCAAAGGAGGGTGGAGTGCAGTACACAAAAGTTTGTGCTGGTGCTGCTTTGCTGTACCTGTTCTATCAAGTGAGCACCTGTTTCCAGTGGTGTCAGGCGGGCATCTTGCAAAGACATGAAATTTCATTTAAAAAATGAAGTTAAATAGGAAGAGATGTAAAACATCATTACATGCTTCTCAAAACTATTTCTATGTTCTAATTAAGTCTTGCCTATATTGCGCTTGGGTTTAAAATTCTTCTGACATTAGTTGCTTTAGTGTGAAGAAAAAAAAAAAACAAGCCAGCCAAGAACTATTGTAACCAACAGGTTCTTAGGTATGATTTTATCTATTAGCTTGATGGATATAGTCAATACTATAGATTTCATATACCTTTGGCAGACAGCAATTTCTTGTAATGAGTAGCCATGTGATCTTGAATGATGTACTGACTTGACAGATTGCAGGAGGATCCAGGGGAAAAAGCTGTGAGAATAAAATCTTATTTCAGTCAACAAGCTAAGAATATCTTAGACAATAATAGCTTTAAAATGTTTAAACATTTGGTCTGCTCTATTTGTGATGGAAAAACATTTACTTTATTTTTTCACATAGGAAACATAGCAAGAAAGAGTTATAAATTATTGCAGTTTGGTGTGTTTTTGAATACTTGAAAATTATGGTTTGCAATGCATAATGTATGAGTACTGCATTTGTATTCCTATTAAATCACCACTTATGTATGCATTAATCTTTGCCATTATAGTTCTCTGGAGAATATGGGTTTGTTATTTAATCTTCACTACAATATGAAACTCTGCAATTTAAAAGATTTAATACTAGAAACTGAAACATAGGATTGGAAAGAAATGTGTATACATGTCTTTAACTAACTCCCACACCAATACTGAGCTAACTTCTACCCTCAGTTACATACAAAACACCCTGGCATAGTAAACGTGGTTGAATAGATGCAAATATAGGCAGATTTGACCCAGTGACTGAGGCTGGAATGGAGAGTGGAAATATATGCCCCACTATTTGATGATAACAGTCGTTGGACCCTCTAACCTGCAGCATATCTAAAATATTCAGACTGAACTATTCTGATGGTCTAGTATACCATCATTTCTTTGACTTCTGATCCATGTCCAAAATGTTTTGATGTTTCCCTTGTGATGTTCAAAACTTTTTACTATGTTATCCCTTGACCCTCATATTTCTTCAAATGCCAAGTCCCAACACCTCTTCTCCATACCTGGACTATTTTCTGTCCCTGCTCCACTACTTGGAGAATTTAGTTCTATTCCACCATTCTCCATGATTGCAGCTCCATTTCTTTCTGACTCTGAGATTCCTCTCCTCCAAACTTACCTTATAATTAGAGATGAGATGAAGTAAAAACCAAGATTAAACCTCATTCTTAATTTTTAGTAAGTACATTCAGAATCCAAAGGAGATTGAAACTTAAATGTTACAGTTGGCCCTTCTCGTTCAAATGGGCCAAACCAAAACCTCTGATCCATACAATCCTAAACAGGAGGGGGTGTCAGTATCTATATCCCAATCTGATTTTTTTGGCTTGATTATGTTTCTCCTTAAATACTCTACTTCAACTTGCAATAAAGTGAGTTTCTCTTGGCCTTAAATGTTTAGTGAAAGCTGAGTGCAAAGGACCTAAGCTTGCACTTATTATTGGACCATAATGGGAGCACAACTGGTAACAAGCACTACACCTGGTTGGCAGAATTGGATTTTTAATATTTTTCTGCTTCAAAGTTAGGTAGAATTTTTCCTTACTCTGACAAAAGTTGCTTTTGATGAATTACTGTTGGTTTGTGGCAAACTGCCAAAAGAGATGGAGAAACAAATGAGAGCATGCTTATATGTATTATGTAGGACTAATGTTGAGGTTAGTATGGATCCCAATTGCATTAGGCCTTGATTGTGCACCAAGAACCCTGCAGGTGGCTCTTTAGGTTCCATGCGGGACAGGGGTAGGTATTCTTAATAAAAAACAACATCAGATAATTTTTACTATGATATTTTAATGTTAGTGCAGTTAGCTGCTCACTCCATACAGACTGAATGATATATATTTCAGTGGCAGAGGAAGCTTTAATGAATTTTGTCTATAAAAGTAAATGATCTCTTCATTCTGTTTTAACCATGTATTTTTTCCATCCCAGATTTGCCCTCCAGACATGACAGGTTCTGTAGGATAGTCTTCAGCAGGTGATATCAAACATATTACGGGATGTGGGGAATCAAATCTGCCCTTGGCTGATACATCTACTGGTGCTGAAAAGTCCTTAAATCAGGATAATTAGCCCAACCTTTTCAGATTTGGCTTGTGGCTGGGCAATGATTAGATGTTTTATTCTCTATAGCCCCAGGCTACAGTTTTAGTTAATGATTTAGTTTCAAACTTTTGATGGAAGTCTGAAAGAGATGTATACAGAATTAAAAGTCTGGAATTTCTTAGTTCTAACCTTGTTTTTGTTTCTTTCTTTTTTCCTTTGTAACCTTCTCTATTTCTAGTTTGCCATCTATCACTCCTCTATCAGATGAGGAAAATGCTGCTTACAATACTACCTCTGTCATGGGGGTATGGTTAGGCTTTATTAATTTTTGTATAGCACTCTGAGTATATAAACCGGTATAAAAGAAAAAGAATCAGGAGATGGATGTGCCACCATTTTTCCTTTTGTTGCTTACATGTGTTTTAGAACTTGTTAGTGCAACTGATGGTTTAAAGGCCAGTGACAAAGTGTAATGGGGCCCTGACCCCTACCCCATCACGGAAGATGAGTGAGCCAGGGAGCAACCAGTTGTATGTTTATTTCTTATCACTATGGTGCGACTCAGACCCAAGCTAGGGGTGAATTTTAGCTTGGCAGCATCTAGCTTATATCTGTGCTTAAGTTTACACTGGAGGACTGAGAAAGTGGCTGTGAGGGGAGGCTTGGAGGCTGCAGGGAATGCCTGGAGACTTGCTGCCACTGTTGCTGGAAGACTAGACTGCAAACTGGCGATCAGAGCCTATAACTAACACTGTATGAGTAGGCCTAGAAAGACCCTGTAAAGGCAGAGGGCAAGAGAGAGCCCAAAACCCCACAGACTGTATGAGTGGGCCAAGTCCAATACAGTGAGACTGGAGTCAAGGGGCCCAGAGCCTGGGAGGGTGAGACCTGGGCTGGAGACCAGGAGCCAAGGTCCAGGGCAGTGAACCTGGGTTGAGGGACCCAATCAGAGTAAGAAAGCCAAGGATGCAAGGCTGCAGTCTGAACAAAAATTTAAGGCCTGAGGAGCTAAGTGCATGTTGAGGGCCAGGGACTCCAAAACTATGCCAAGTGACACCTGTGAGGCTTCTACATGACTATAGGGGAAGATGGAGGTCACAATTCTAGCGCTTAAGGCAATTAGAGCAGTAGGGCTCAAGCCCCAGCGATGAAGAGACTACGTAACGAGGATAGGAAGAGCACTCTGAGCTCATTGGTTCCTGTGGGCAGCCTCCCCACTTGACTTTAACATTGAGGCATGACAGGCAAGACAGCAGGGTGGGAACCTGCGAGGCTGGAGTGGGCAAGTAAGGTAGGAAGGCAACCACTAGAGAGCAATATGGCTACCCTTGGAGCCTGCCCTGCAAGGGATTTAGCAAGAAAGTTCTGCTGCCTTCAGTGGGATATTTATGTGCAGCAGCAAACCCAACGACAGCCAGCTTTAGAAACAGGGCTCTCGAACCTGTCCTGACAAAATACAGCGATGTACTTGGAACATATAAGCACAAGCCAAAGGTTTATTAAGAGGCCTTTACATTATTAAAAGGTGATTACATTATTGAGGGGCAAAGCAGTACATACTATATGGCTCATAGACATTGACATAAATATCTAATACAAGACTGCTATAAAATACCTTAGGATTTTGAGTGTAAAAGTACAGGCAATGCTATATTTATTCATAATAAATACCACTTTACAGATTAGTAGGAATGTCACAATGTGATAGGAGACAAAGACGTGTAAATCTAGATTTTTACTCAGTTTGGTGAAAAATTATGACTACATGTGGTCTAATTTTGGTCAATGAAAGCACTCATGAATAAATACAATAGCAAGAATAAGAGGTTTAATATCAGAGCCATAAAATTTCATAGTTCTTGCAGGCATTTTATAGTTGCAAAAACTCTAAAAGCAAAAGCTTACAGAAGTTTTGCCAGTTAAGCCCTATCATCACACTGGCAAAAGTTATACTATAATCAGAATAAAATATAAGTAAATATAAGACCACATTCCTAGCTAGTATAAACTGTAGTAGCTCCATTGACTTCAATCAGTGGATATGTAATGATTTGAAATTAGCAGATGATCTGAACTGTTGTCACTAAAGAAAGAAAATAACATTCTGAGTAATGCCATAATCTCTCCCTGATGTGCTGATTTTAATACATGTAGAGAAAAAGGAGCATGACAAAAACAGTGTGATAATATCAATAATACCAGGAGATTAAAACTAGCTCAAATTCACTTATGGGAACATCCTTCTGGAAATGAATTACAGCCGGAACCTGAAAGGCTGAAGATGTACAATATGGTAAAACTATAATTGTTTAATTTCTTATAGAAACTGACACTTTCTTGGATCAGCAAAATCAATTTTCATGTATAGCAAGTTAAATTGCAGATGTTGCCACATAATAAATAAAAAAAAGGATCACGGAAGTCTCTACTGACGATTTCTCAATGATCTAAAGGAAATCAGCTGGCCTTTCTGTGTCCCAGTTGCCCATTCTAAAATTAGCATACGGATGCTTCTTTATCTTACAGTGGGATTGTGAGGATAATTCAAGTTGGTGACATAGTTAGATACTATAGTAAACATGGGCCACAAGTGTGACCACTAGACAGGTATGTGAAAGAGAGACAACAGCTTAGTTTAGCTAATTTGTTGGTGTGTCCAATTTGAATCAGGGGTGTACTTGGTATCCAGTTGGTCTAATAAAAGGTATCATTTTGGAACCAGGAGTTCTAGTTTTTTGTATATCTAACTTGAATCAGGATTTTTTGTTTTAAGTCTTCAAATATTTAAGTTGCTGGGGAAAAAAATAGAGAAGCTGTGGTAACCCCTACTAAAATTTATGCTGAGGTCTGCATATAACCTGGCTTCAACAGGAGATTTAAACAGTTGTGTATCCTTATATAGTCCTTTTGCTCATTTAAAAAAAAAAAAAAGTTGACCCTAATTCTGGGTTAACTACTGGGGGGCCTATGAAGAGTTTTTATATGTACAAAATATTCATAACATTGCTTTGTCTGAGCCCTTGAAAAATTCAAGACTTAGAATTTTTCTACATTTGATATAGATAGATAGACACACACACACACAGGAAATCCGGAGAATGATTAATGTTTTCTTTGGGTTTCTTTGGGCTAAAGAAGTATGCTTTTTTCACTAAAAAGAATATATTTTTTCCTGTATCAAAAAAGATCCAGAAAATGCTGATACGAATGAGATACAAAGAACAAAAATAATATCGTCATCCTTGGCTTCTGTTTTCTTTCTTTTTTTTTTTTTTGTTGCAATGGCTCACAGGTCGCTTACTGTAGTTGAATTGATTTAGTTGTGTCACGACTAATCTATCTAGCCTCTATTAATTGTGCTGCAGTACACTGTTCTGCACATCATGTCTGAAGATTAATCTACAATTATAAATCTGGAAGCTGCACTACTGGTTTCTGATGCACACTGACAGTGATAAAACATGCATTTTTATATGGCTAAAAACTCAATATGTGGCTTTGAAAAGCACATGAGAGGTGATTTGGATCCTCACTAGGCTGTTGACTCAAAACACTTTATTTTTGTCCTTTTTTCTGTTAAAATTCTTCTGATCTGCTTGCATAAGACAGTAGTAAGTCATTTTTTTTGGTTATGCATTCTTATAAGGGTAGTGTAATTGAACTGTAATTACATTGCAATTGACTGTACATAGCAGCATACTTTAATAGCTGCAACTACCACTATTTTCTGAAACCAGAAAGTTCAAAATATGACTGCAATTAGTGAACAAAAAATTATCTCTAGTGACAATATAAACTTCATCAGCATATACCTTATCCACTCAAAACTGTAAAATGCATAGAAATAAGAAGCTAAGGAGAAAGGCACCTGTATTCATTCCCACCTTCATTCTGCCTATCATATTGTTGCTAATGCACCATGGCTCTTTCCTAAAGCTTTCACTACCACTGTTAATTTGATATCAAATACCAACTAATGACCACTGTAGTGGTGGTGTCATTTGTGACTGTCTGTCTTTCGAGAACTGGACTGAGACCAGTGGCATAACTAAGAGCATCTTTACATGTGCTCTGGGGTGGGGGAACACTTTAATTAGAGCAGCTCTTAGGAGCTGCTGTAATTAAAGTGCCATCAGCATCTCGTGTATTCAGTGTCTTGTGCTTCAAAATGGCCACAGGGGTGCTTTTAACTAAAGCTCGTTCAGCAAGCTTGAGTTGAAGTGCCCCTGCTGCTGTTTTGAAGTGCGAGGATGCTGAATACTTATGATGCCAAGGTAGTTGGAGCATGTTAATTAGCACACTCTAGAAAATTTGATGAATTGAGTCTGCTCCAATGTGTTCTTCAACATGTATACGTGCGGAAGGAGCCTTCAGCTTGTTGAAGGGGGAGGGGAACAGCTGCTGCTGCAGCCACACAATCACACTGGTCGTTTCGTGGCAACCTGAAGTCACTGCTGCCCCTGTGTGTGACAGCCATACTAGGCACTCAGCCACATAGTTACACCTCTGACTGAGACTAACAGACAGTGCCAACTTTCAGGTATTACCAGACAAGGCTGCGTTACCAGCAATGACCCACATCATCACCCACTGCCTATAAGTACACAAAGGGTGTGCATCAGGATCTGGGAAAATGCCTGTTCACCAGAGTACCCCAAGGGATGACACGGTCCAACGGTCATAAACTCCTCCAAGACCATTTTAGGCTGAACATAAGGAAAAACTTATTTACTGTCGAAGTGCCCAAGGCCTGGAATAGACTCCCTCCAGAGGTGGTGCAAGCATCTGCTCTGGAATCTTTTAAGAAACTTTTGGACATTTATCTTGCTGGGATCCTTTGACCCCAGCTGACTTCCTGCTCCTGGGGCAGGGGGCTGGACTCAATGATCTTCTGAGGTCCCTTCCAGCCCTAATATCTATGAAATCAGAGGCAATGGGCTTCATATTCCATTACTGCTCCCTCGATTAATCTAGTAACATTTTAATTCCTTGTTTTGAAAGTACCTTGGGACTGGCTGCTCTAGGTAGAAGTGTTCATCCAAAAAGGAGCATTCAAAGACAACTAAAACTTGGGCGGTTTTAGAACTTCTTTCCATTAGAAAGATCTGCTATTTTAGCTGCACTGCTGTAATGAAACTAGCAAAACATCTCTCTTTCACCTACATGTATATGGGGTTAAAAATGATTACCTTACTATAGCATAGTTTGGTCTGGAACTGGAATAAGCCATATTAGTTTGAGACAAGTTTGTACCTGTGTAATGGCATCCACGCAAAGGCTTTTACTAATACAACAAGTTCAATAATAAAAAAAAAAATCATACACCTAACTGAAACAGTTTTCCCATCAAAATTTTTAAGTGTATAGCAAGCCTCACTGATTGAACAGAATGTAATCTTAGACCTCAAAAAGGCATTTGTTTCTAGCAGTGGAAATTCCTGAAAAAATTGCAGAAATCTAACCAGGAAAGGGAGCAGTGTAGGCATTCAGCCTATACCCACCTCCTCTCCCCTGCTCTTTGTGCCTTCCCCAGACCTGTCTGTAAGGGCACTGGAGCAGCAGTGCAAACCACTATCGCATCTCCACACTGCAGCCCTGGTCTGGGGAGTGGGTGGGGCAAGGAGCACATCCAACATCAGTCCAGGAGGGAAATGGAGCCAAGCATCTTACCTGCTCCTGAAATGGGGAATGGTCAGGGGAATGGGTAAGGTGCTCTGACCCACTGCTTCACTACCCTCCTGGACCAGACCAGGAAGGGAGCACACAAGCATTCCTTCTTGTGATACGGTTTCTCTTGCAAGGGAGGTCTTCCAGGTTAACACCTGGAATATCTTTCTCCTAGAAGAAGCGTATTTCCCATTGGAATAGTTGAGTGAATGCCCGTAGTTTCTACCACAGGAGTGGCAACTCTCCCAATAGAAACATAATACCTGTACGTGGCCTCAGTCTTTTGGTAAGTACAATAACTAAGCAACTGAAGTATTTGCATTGTAAGCAGCATTTCTTTCTCTTTTTTTTTATGAAACTAATGCAACTGACTTTAGCTGATTTTTGTCACCTGTCCCATACATTCCTAGCTCTTCTGTATAACCATAGTAGTATTACCAGCCTGGGCTATTTTTAGCTGAACAATAAACAAGCTCTTTTGAAGATCTTCAATAATTACAAGCCAAACATCAACTGCAAAACAAAGCAGAGGAAAACTGACAATATTAGTAAAATAAAGAAAACTGACGCAGCCCTTGGACACTGTACTAACTGAAGGTTATCCCTGAGGCCTGATTTTAAACTTGCAATGGAAATCTTGAAGGAGGTAAAAGTATCAAAAAAGAAATTAACTGTAGGCCAAGCAAAGGTAGAAAAACACACAATCCCTGTTTATTTAATGCTTCTGGCAGTAGAGGTACTATAAAAGCTTCCTTAAATGCTTATAGGCCCTGATACTGATTGGATCCTGCAGATGCTACCTAAATACAAATGCAAAACAGTAGTAGCTTAATGGGGTTGTTAGACAAGGTACTGAAGAGACCTGCATCCAGATCCTTAATTCCTGCTCATTACCTGAGGGGATACTTTCCTTCCTTCCTAGGCCACAGTGAAAGCTGTTGCTTCTACTTAAAATAAAAATATAATGCTGAAGGCTGCTCTCCAAAGGATGTGAACTACTGTAACACTTCTACCATACAGAAAGCTTCGTTTCCCCATTTTCATAGTTTCATAGTTTCTAGGGTCGGAAGGGACCTGAGCAGATCATCTAGTCCG
>NW_017728943.1:63645951-63667489 GCF_001723895.1 Crocodylus porosus
CCCCTCAGCCTTCTCTTGTGGAGGCTGAACAGGTTCAGGTCCCGTAGCCTCTCCTCATAGGGCTTGCCCTGTTGTCCCCTGATCATATGAGTGGCAGCTACCCTCTAAAACAGATACTGCAGCTACCCTCTTTCCTGAGGCACGGACTAAAAGAGAGGAAGCCGCCAAACAGGTATCATTGCTGCTTTACAAAATGCTATAATTGTTCTAAGTTTTCACTAGCTCAGTTTAATCCAACATAAATGTTTTTCGTATAACAGGGTAACAGCTCACAAATAACATCATAAACATAATCTTCAAGACCATGAAATGCCTCACAAACCTCTCTGTGACCAAAAAAGGGAGAACTAAGTGTCACAGGGCACCTCAGTGCTCTGCACCTATAAAGAGGTACAGGTGCTGGTTACCGGGACAACCGCAGTTGGTCAGCAGACTGGTAGGGGGCAGGGCCTGACCTATATATATAATCCAGGCTGAGGCCAGGGGGGCAGTTCTCTGCTAGCAGCCAAGGGAGAAGTATCTCAGCTGGAGCAAGTAGAGAAGAGAAGCCTGATGGCCTGAGCAGCTTCTGTTTGAGCATACTGGGTGGAGAATGCGCTGGTAGGGATTTGAATGATGGTTAGCCAGATGGCTTAGAGTTTATGTTATAGCCCAGGGGCTTGAGTTTTCTGTTTGTAGTTTTATGAGACCAGAGGACTAGGTGAGGCTATTAGGGGTTGGAGGAGGCCTCATAGGGGCTCCACAGTAGTGTGGGGACCCCGGTGCCAGAAAGGGCACAACATTCAGGGGTGCATTGACCCCAGCCCTGAGAAGGGGTGCAGAGGATTGGGGGCCAGGTAAGGCCCAGGCCGCCTGAGCCTCACAGGAAATTTAAGACCCGAGGCGGGGATTTGGGGGCCAGGCATGGCTACGGCCACCTGAGCCCCAACTGCGAGAAGTCCAAGAGTGGGCAGTGCGTGACAAGCCAGGGAGCACCAGTGAGGGCGCAAGGCTGCGTGACAAGCCAGGGAGCACCAGTGAGGGCGCAAGGCTGCGTGACAAGCCAGGGAGCGCCAGTGAGGGCGCAGGCTGCGTGACAAGCCAGGGAGGGCGCAGAAAGGAAATTGACCAAACAACGTCTGGGACATCTGTGAGGCTTGGGGCGTGGTACGGGGTGGTTGGAGCCACGCATAGCCCATAAGGCTGGGGTGCACCAAGTCAGACAATACAGAACAGGGGCAAGGATAAACCAGAGCACCATGTCCAAGGGGACAAAAAGGCAGCCTTCCTTATAAAATACCTAACATCAGAGACATGGCGTGCGAGAACAAGGGTGCTTTATCTTGAACTTGGCACAGTAGGGGACGTTAGGAGAAATCACGGCCGCTCCTAGTGTCACGGCGTGGGGTTCTAAGTCCCATCAGAAAACATTTTCACATGGTTTCTTTAACATGAGACTGAGGCCATTTCTGATTATGGTAGGATAGATGTGACTATGTGCCAGATGCAATCCATACACTTTGGAGGCTGATCCCTGCTCAGAAGAGCAAATATGAAATGTATGCAGGATGGGAAGAGCCATCATTAAGCAGCTAGCATACTGAGACCACTAGTTACTGTGTTGGCCAATCCTGTCTCATTGTCTCTTATGGGCCCCCATTTGTTTGGCCATATTAACTTGCTGTCGCTTATCTTATATTTAGATTTTAAATTCTTCATGGCAGGTAACTTCATTCTATTCCGTGTTTGCTCAGTGTACGGCACAATGGAGCCCAAGTCCATGACTACAGTACTAAGTGCTAACTACAATACAAATAATAAATAATAACGATCCACCAGCAGAGTATTCAGAATGATGACTGGCACACACAAGTTACAGCCTTTTACCTTAGCGGGGCTGATTTTATGGAGTAATTATTTCAAGTTGCTTTGCTAGTTAGCGATTATTCTTCGGGGTGTTTAGCCACAGTCCTGAAGAGAGAGTACTGGTGAGCCCTTGCCCTCTGTGTGTGACTATCTTTGCTTGCTTAGCATTAGGGAAATGTGAGGGAGGATAGTTTTAATTGAACATGTTGTATCAGTAAAAGCCTTTGCATGGATGCCATTACACAGGTTCAAACTTGTCTCAAACTAATATGGCTTATTCCAATTCCAGACCAAACTATGCTATAGTATAGTATAGTATAGTATAGTTAAATCATTTTTAACCCCATATACATGTAGGTGGAAGAGAGATGTTTTGCTAGTTTCATTACAGCAGTGCAGTTAAAATAGCAGATCTTTCTAATGGAAAGAAATTCTAAAACTACCCAAGTTTTAGTTGTCTTTGAATGCTCCTTTTTGGATGGACACTTCTACCCAGAGCAGCCAGTCCCAAGGTACTTCCAAAACAAGGAATTAAAATGTTACTAGATTAATCGAGGGAGCAGTAATGGAACATGAAGCCCTTTGCCTCTGATTTCATAAACATTAGGGCTGGAAGGGACCTCAGAAGATCATTGAGTCCAGCTCCCTGCCCCAGGAGCAGGAAGTCAGCTGGGGTCAAAGGATCCCAGCAAGATAAATGTCCAAATGTTTCTTAAAACATTCCAGAGCAGATGCTTGCACCACCTCTGGAGGGAGTCTATTCCAGGCCTTGGGCACTTCGACAGTAAATAAGTTTTTCCTTATGTTCAGCCTAAAATGGTCTTGGAGCATTTTATGACCGTTATGACAGTAAAGTGCAGCTGGCTTGTGAACAGGAGATGAGATTAAACTAAGGAGACTTATTAGTCTGTAAGTAAGGACTGTTCCTCTGCTGAACTGGGGAAAGGGTATGGGGTAGGGAAAATATCCGCTTTTAACAACAAAGCGGATATCATAAAAAATGCATTTAATATATGTCTCATTAATATTTAGGTTGTTGGCTCAATGGCAGAATGTGACATTCATTTATGTTTTTACAGACGGACTTTTCCTACCATCTCTGACTTTCCCTGTGCAAGATGAAGTTTCTCTTCTACCTGGGAGAAATTTTACAATCTTTGAATTCTCCTTTGCCTGAAGAAGGGTGTGTGGGCCCAAAAGCTTGCAAATAATGTTTTTTGCAATTATTTAGTTGGTCTAACAAAAGATATCACTTCTGTCCCCAGATTTTTGTCTGCCTTTGGCTTTAGACCAATATGGCTACAACCAGTATCTCTGACATTTTCATTTTTCTTTTCAATACTTACGACTACTTTTGATGCACATGTGTCCTCTGAAAGGGCCCATCATGGAATACTTAGGGACCATGGCTAGCTGTGATCCTTGAAAAGAAGGAAATTATAATGAATAGCTGTTTATAAATCAGGAAATATTAAGAAAAATTAAAAGCATCAAAGTATTTCAGAGCCAGGAGATGCTCTGGGAGGAACACTCCCTTGTAATCAGTAATTCAAATAATGCTGATATGAGCATTAAGGGACTTGGACTCCTGAAAGCACTCCCAGCTCAGACATTTTGTGTCTGTTTTCCTTATAAAACAGTTCAGTAATCTTTACTCTCTTGTACAGGGGTATAGAAAGGCTTAATTATTTAATATTATAATGTCTTTCAGAACCCAAATGGAAAACAATTATAATGGAAAATCATTTATTATATTAAGAAGCTTCCTGCCTTGCAAAGACTCCATAAGATTCCAGCTATTAAGCTCTAGAGAACCAAGAAAGCTAGATTCAGCACTGGAATGATCCCAAACACATGGTATACAACTAAAAGCAACCTGCAGTAACTTATGTTCCTTCTCCATCCTCTTTGTGTCACTCCCACAAAGGGGTTCAGGAACAATATCTGGTTTAAGAACCACTGGACATCATGACTCTTATAGGTATCCTGCTGTCCCACAAGTGGCAAAGAACCAGGAAGGAAAAGATAGAGTTGGGCACATCCTTGCATGAAGGGAAGAATCTGATCTTTCCTTAAGATAAGGAGAAATTTCCAAAGGCATAAAGGGGAGTTATATGCCCACCTCCTATGGACTTTAAATATGGAGTGTCTTTGAAGTGCCTCTTACTTATTCCCTGCTATGATACCATTACTGTTTGGCATGAAAATTTTGATTGTCACTATTGAAAGAAATTTCTGCTATAGCAGCATCTGTATGAGAATTGCCTGTGTGGAACAGAAATGTATAATACTAACATTTATATAATGTGACATACTATATTTTTATGCAAGAAGTACTTGGAAGTACAACGAAGCATAAAAACCATCATGATGCTCATGTAATATGATTCATGTTGAGGGTGAAGTGTAAACAATATAATAATGTATGTGTATATATGAAATTAAAAAAAATATGGCACAGACACCTAAAGCAAAACACTGAAATTAGCTCTTCACCACTGTAATACAGAGGTAACTATAAGCATAGAACTGAAAGGAGTATCTGAATTCTGCTGATGTCATGAAGGAGTATTATAATGTTTCACCTATTGTGACAGTTGAAATATTTCAAAAAAGGCATGAGGTAACTTTTTGAAGGAGCAAAATGATTTATAAGCCTAAATCTCATTTGTCAGAAATGACTTAGGTGCATAGAAGCCCACATCTCACAGAAAATCAGTCAGCTTTACTCTCTTAAGTGTACAATAGTTGGATTTTCCAAATCATGCAGGTACCTAACTCTCTGACACCTGAATTAATGGTGCCTAAATAACATAAAAATCTGACCTTAAGTCTCTTGAAAATGAGATGCAACAGCTTGAGACATGTACAGTAAAATTTTCAAAAGTATGCCAGTACCATTTTCAAAAGAAACCTGATTTACCTGGGAAAGTTATGCCATTGAAATTTATTTTAATTGGCTTTTAAACTGGTACAAACAACACCGTGGATAATCTTATTTCACTATAAGAGAGCTTAATCTAAACTATACTCAGCCATCCTAAGACTGAAGTAAATATAGTCATACAGTCATTTGCACCAGCTTAACTATCACTCTTTAAATGTATACCTTAGGTATATTTATTATGTGACCACTTGGGGATCTAAGGCTTATTGTGCTTAGGCTTCAAGTGCTTGGCAACATACTGCTGACATATCAATATGTTGAACCAGTTTAACTTAAGTCATTTAGTAAGAATTGATATTTGAAATTTTTTTTTTTTTTGAGCTGCAATGAGATCCTTTCCCTGGCAGGGGTAAGTTACCAGCATCCCAGAGTGGAGGGAATACCATCACTGATGGCAAAATTAACAAAACTCTTCTTTGACTTGAAGGCATAATTTTAGCTTACGGCTTCTAGGGACCTCCAAGACTTCCCTTTAACATTTAACAGAGGACTTTGCCTGATTTCCGAGGGTGGTGCTCAGGGCATTCTGAAATTCAGGCCCCTTCTGGTGTAACATATTTGAACACTAAGGGCCCCACTACACATGCAGGTAAAGGTGCAATGGGATCTAATGCATGATCCATGCAAGTGTGCCTCCTGCTGTACCACACATACGTGGCAGGAAGCACAACTGAGGGATCATGCATTTGATCTCATTGCACTTTTTATGGCCAGTGCTGGGGAAGCCTAGGATCATGATCCTGGGTGCCACCTGAACTGGCTCCCATGGCTGCAAGCCCCACAGCTAATGGGACTCAGTTGGGCTTGCAGTAACCCTGCAGTGAACCCCACAGCTGACATTGCTAAGGGGCTCACAGCACTGACGGTGAGTAAAATACTGTCCCCACCTAGCCTTGTGATGTGCAGGGCTTGCAGCAGCAGGAGCATTCTTCCTACTGCCCCCACAGCAAAAGATACTGCCACCACTGCAAGCCTTATGAGCTGCAGAGCTTGCAGTGGGTGGTACACCACTTTGGCCAGGAGCCCCTCAGTTGATGGGTGGGCTTCTAGTCACAGGGGAGTACCTTGCCAAATGGTCAATTAATGGCGATTAAAACAAGCAATGAAGTTCTTCCACATTTTTTGTGGAAGAACTTCATAGCTTACTGCTTGTTATATCATGCCATTAATTGGCTGAATGTGTAGCTGGGTCACAACTTAAGGCGTGATTACCTGGTTTTTAAGGCTAGGGACAGAAAGTATACGTAAACCAGTATAAGTGATTGGAAAGCAGTTCAAATCTGTAACACAACAGAAGTTCAGTGCCCATAAACCACTTTCAAAATGGCCAAAACCAATTTAAGATAAAACTGGATGGATATCAGACTTAATTGATTTAGGTTAAATCGGTTTATTGAAATTGTGTCCCAGATTCCCTTCAGATCCGAGTTAACTCACAGTCCCCCAACATCCCAGGATGCTTTGCACTTCCCCAGCAAACCCCTCCTTACAGAGTGGGCGGGCTAGCCTTGGCCCAAGCTTCTTGCTCCAGCTAAGCAAGAAGGCATGTTCTAGTAGCCCCCAGCTGCTGGCTTTGGCCACTGCAGGCATGTAGCTGCATTTCCAGAATCAAAAGTGAGTGACTGTTCACTTGCTTATCAGTTAAATCTACACAGCTTAGATTAACCTGTCAGGATTGATCTGATTCAGCTTCAGGCTTTTTTGACTGTCTGTACTTAGCTTAAGTGTAATGTGTAGAAGAGGCCTAACAAACGGAAGTATTCAAATCACTCATCACCTTTAAAAAAATCTTGGTCAGTCCTCATAAGCATAAAGGGATGCAGTAAAAAGACGACACCAATTTCCAGTGCTCCTGAATAATGGAGGCTGTGAAGGTTATGAGTAATACTCTGTAGGTGCATCTACACACAATATTTACTACAGAGTAGACTAATTAGTGGCATGGTAAAGGTTGCATGTCTACATGTGTATCCCTATTAGGTTGGAGTAAACATTAGAGCTGTGCAAAGCTTCACTTGCTGATTGGATTCAGTGGAGATTTGGTGGCCGAACCTCCTAATCTGAATTGAATCAGAAGACCCTTTAATTTCTTTGAATCGAATCGGAACCCTCCAAATCGATTTGAAGATTCAATGATTCGGACATAGACACAGCTTTAAATGTTTTTTCTACATACCTCACGGTACCAGGGTGGCTTGTGAATGCTGAGATGGTAGGGTGGATGGAGCGTCCCACAGGAGCACAGGGGAGGTCCCCAGTGCGCTCGGTGGTGGACCCGGAAATGGACCAGAAGCACTTCCTGGTCTCCTGCAGAGGACCTTCTCTCTGTCCCCCAGCTTGGTAACTGGTGCCTCCTGGGTCTGGGGGGGCACCCAGGGTCCACCTGTGGCCGATCACCGAGCTGGGGGGACGGGTCCCCTGTGTGCTCGGCAGTGGACCTGGAAGTGGACCCAGAAAGTTTTCTGGTCCACTTCCAGGTCTGCCACCCAGCATGCGGGGGGAGGCCCCCACAGTCCTGTGGGATGCTCCATCTGCCTCACCACTGCAACATTCATGTGCCACACCTGGTACCTTGAGGTATGTAGAAAAAACATTTAAAGCTGTGTCTATGGCTGAATCGCTGATTTTTCCAAATCAGCATCAAATCTTCAGATTTGGATTCAGCCAAATTGAATCAGGACAGTGATCTGAATCAATGAATAGAATCACTGTCCCCTATTCCGGCTGAATCCAAATCCAAATCGAACACAGCCCATTCCACACACCCCTAGTCAACACTAATTCTGCAGCAGAATAATAGTTACAAATACAAGTACTATCCTTCTGTGGAGCGTTCTACTCTGCAGCACTGCATGCGCAGATCGATGGGGCATGAGGGTACTTTAGTGCGGGGGCTGCCTGTCGGTTAGCCCCACACTGGAGTATCCTCACACCCAGCAGCCCCTTCACAGCACATTGAACCAGGAGGGAACAGCCCCAGACAGGCAGGCTGACCCCTGGGGCCCCCTGCCAGCAGGGGCAGCTGCATCCTGGTTCAATATGCTGTGGTCACAGGTACACACTCAGAGCACCCAGGAGCAATAATCTCCAGAACAATATGCCCCAGAGTTATTGCATGTGTAGATATGCCCTATTTGGACCAAATCTTGCTATCTCCTCTGAGTTCTAACATAAGCTAAACTCTCACTGAAACTAAAGTGAGTTAAGCCTGACTAGATGCTTTCGGATTCTGTGGGGAGAACTTGATAATTGTCTTTAAATATAAAGTGGATTGTTGCAGAGGATGCCGATCAACTCTTCTCTCTGCCCAGAGGAGAGAGGACAAGAAGCAACAAGCTTAAATTGTAACAAGGAAAATTTAGATGGGATATTAGGAAGAATTTTGTAACTAAATATGTGGTTAAATACTGGAACAGATTTCTTAGGGAGATGATGGAATCTATGTCATTAGACATTTTTAAAAGCAAATTGGACAAACATTTGTCTATAACCATTTAGATAGGGATAACTGTGCCTTAAGCAGAGGAGTGGACTAAAGGACCTCCTAAAGTCCCTTCCAGCCTTTTGTTTTATGTAATCCCATCTAATTAATGCCCTTTAATTAAGAAATAAAGGTATTTCTTTAGTTTAGAAGAACTTGCTATATAACCATAGCAGGATGTGTACAAAAGGAAGTTCTCTCAGTTCCAAGATGACAGACCATAGTATTTAAAGAAAATTAAAAATAATTATTTTTCAATCACTTTTGTTAATTGTTACATTTGAAGGCATTCCGATCATTAGATTATCCTTTAGTACACTGTATTAACATGTAAAGAAGATTTTTCTCTGTTCCATCATTTAACATGTACCCTGCACTGCATGTTTACAGAATTTAAAATATTATTATTAATCATATTCATCATCTTTTTATTCCTTCTGGGGAAGCATCAGTAAATTATCTCTGGGGAAATCAGAGTTTTCAGAATTCTATCATTTTTGTGAAAGAGCTGTAGATGAAAGGACAGAGTTAAGGTCATTATATGTAAGGAAGACTATTATTTGCATGCAAATTTGTTAGAACAGGAGGCGTTATGATTATTTATTTTGGTCTCATTTTATCTTGAAGTACTTGTGTGGTGATTACTTAACCAAGACTTGAACCTGAAAAAGAAAAAAGAAAAAAAAAATGGCAAATTGTCCTGAATGAAAAAAAACTAAGTAAAGATGTCCAACGGTGTCACAGTTTGACCCAAGAAATTTAACTAATTTAAAGACAGGCATTTACAAGTGTACATGCAATGCATACTATAAAATCTGTGCAAGTACTGTGACTGTATACACAGCCTTCATATTTGCAAATAGTGTGGTATCTTATTTGTCATTTGCACATGTAATTATAACAATTGGTCATGCAAATATGCTTTTGTTGTTGTTGCTGTTGTTACTATTTGAAAAACAGTAACTTCTAGAGTCCTCGCTTAAACCATTTCCCTATAGACCCTACTCTAGATAAACACAAAGTTGGAGACTGTCTATATCCCAAAGAACTCACAATCTAAATAGATAACCCAGATAAAAGGGTTGGCGAAGAAAATGTTAGAATCATTACATGGCTTAGTAGAGTTGGGGGACAATACAGAACCCCATGCATAGTGGCTACATAGGTATACAGTTGTTGCATATTGATGCAGTTGAATCATACAATTAATCACGAATCCCATGTTAGCCTGGGCTCGAAAAACTGGGAAACTTCCAGGCAATGCTATGGTAAGGAGAGGCAGGACCCCACATGTGGTAACTGCATTAGTACAGTTGTAGGATTTGAAGGCATTCTTAGGCAATGACTTCAGCATGCACTGTATAATTCTCATTTTAGCAACAAAGTTGTAATCCCCATAATTACTCCATATCTCCATAATAGTTAGTATCCACATTTTAGCCATGAAGAAATGACCCAGAAAGCGATTAAGTAATTTATTTCTGGTCTCACAGAAAATTGGTGGCAGAGAAATAAACCTAGCTTTCCTGAGTTCATGATCTTAACTCCATACATTCTGCATACATATCTAAATCTTGAAGCTATAATATATTAGGACATTAGGTTTGCTTTCTCCCTAGAAAGAGTGGTTTCATTCACAATCAGCACTTATAAACAGTAGCTTGAAGCTCGGACCATAAGGTTTTGCTATATGTCATTAGAGTGGTATAGAAGTAAGAGAGGGAAAAATGTTTCCAGGAAACATTTTTATGTTCAATTTCAGCTCCTGTAAATTTCTTGCTTCCCAAGTGAAGGAAAGGATCCAATGCAATAGCAGTCTTGGACTCTCCAGATATGCTCAAGTTCATTTAAAAAATGTTCAGTTGATCACCTGCTTCCATACATTCTTCCACAAACAACACCTTGACACCCAGTGACTACCAAGTCACTGAAACAATTGAAATTGCATGACACAGAAATCAGCACAACTGCATTTCTTGATTCAACAGTGTTCTTAAACACATGCTTCGTAGGCACAGGAAGAGATTGAAAATTATTCTAATACCATTTCTAAAATAATTTAATGGCTGGAGTCACCAGAAGGCACTGCTATACTAAGGGACAGCTACATTTCAGAGTACATACAGTGTCGAGATACTTGAGACAGATTTAGTACCAGAAGCAGTCTAGCCATGGCAGCAATTTATCCTGCTTCTCAGGAACTGGGCTTTGCTGGATTTACCTAAATGCCTTTTGTGACAATCTCTGCATAAAGACTAGTGCATGTGGACAAACAAATTACATTAAAAATAAGTCCCTGGCATTGATTTCCCAGGAAACTAACCTATATTACTAGAGCAGGGGTTTTCAACCTTTTTTAACTAGTGTATCCTTTCTGGTGGTGGCAGCCGGACACATGGGGGGTAGTGGGTAGCGCTGCCCCTGCCTGCTGCCCCCACGCCACTCTTCCATGGCTGGTCACACGTAAGGCTCTGTAGGCTGCTGATGGGCCTGCAGAGCTGCACGTATGACCAGCCATGGGAAAGCAGCGTGTGGTGGTGGCACAAGGTGGTGGGCAGTTACAGTAATGGCTGCTGCATGCAAGCCCCCTACATCCAGCCGGCTGGGCAGCACCTGTGCAGCCTGCAGAGGGGTGCCACTGCCTTCACCCCCCTTCCTCAGGCTACCTTTGCCCCCTGCAGCTCTGCTTCTGGGAGGCAGCAGCACAGGGTGGTGGGTTGCAGCAGCAGCTGCTGTGTGCGAACCCCCCTTCCCCATGTCTGTTCGCAGAGTGGGGCCTCCTTGCCATTGGTTGCTGGCCAAGGGTGGCAGTCAATCAGGAAAGTGAACTGGGGTGTGAGGTGGGGAGGCACCACGGTGTGCCATGTGGGGCCAGCGGTGCCCAGAGCACCCCTCCCCTGGGTAAGAGGCAATGTGTAGGAACATGCCAGAAGAAACTGGGGTGTGCTCTGTCCCTGCCTGCCTTACATGTACCCACAAAGACCTTTCCAAGTACCCACAGAGGTACGCATACTCCTAGTTAACAACCCCGGTACTAGAGGAATGACCATTATGATTTCCAAATCCAGTAGGGTGTCATTTTTATTTAATGGTGTTTCTTGCCTGCGTCATTTATGTTCACTTTCTTTAAATTTTCTGCAGTTTTATATCACCTGCACAGACCTATTACACCTAGGGAAAAACCTTCCAGCAGCTGTTTGCTTCTACGGCCACTTTTTTACAGTCTAATTGAAAAGTTCAATAAATAAATGTGTAGCAAATTTACACTTGATTAGTTACTGTGCAGTTATGCATGTGTAGACACAACTACATGTAGCTCTGCTACTAGGGGACTGGCCTGAGGCTAGCCTCAGGGCCCCAAGCTGGGAGCCTCTCCTGCCCTAGGGCTGGGCTACCTCTATGGCAGACCCTCCCTCAGGCCTTTAAAAGCCTGCTGGCACTGAGAGCCCTAGGGCACACCAACAGGGAGCTTGAGGCCACTTCAGACCCTTGTGTCTCCCTAGGCAGGCTGCAGGGCAGCTGTCCTAGCCTGCCTGCACCCCAGCGCGGCTGCCAGAGCCCCGCCATCCAGGCCTGTAGGCTGCTGCAGGCTCCAGGTAGGCCTGCCAGCCCACAGAGGCAGGCAGCAACAGGATGCTGGAACCAGTTTCACCTGCCTGCAGCCCACCCTCAGCATGGACGTGCTTTGGGGCACTACCTCTGCCCCATATTGGCACTTCGCTGGTGCTCTGGGGCACACTGGACCCCTGTGCCAAGTATTGCAGGCAGCTGTCCAGGTCCAGTGGCACAGGGATAGCTGTGCAGGGGCCCAGACACCCCAAATCAATGATGGCATCCTTGTCCACGGCCATGAACACACCCATGCCAACACCCAGGACTCCAACTGGTCCACAGAGGAGACTGGTGACCTCTTGGCACTGTGGGGCAAGGCAAAGATACAGCACCAGTTCAAGTGGGCTGGCACTCCAACACCCATGTCTGTGAGGGGCTGTCAGCCTGGATTTGGGGAGTGCGGGCAGGACTGGTTGTTGCGGCAGTGCCATGTAAAGATCAAGGACTTGCGGGCACAGTGGGTTTCCATTGGTTGGAGAATGCCCAGAAGTCCATACCCTTTATGCAGGAAATGACAGACATACCTGTGTTCCAGAACCCAGGCTGCAGCCATGCTGTCTATAGCAGCACAGGTGCCTTGCCCAAGCACCTGCCCTGGCCTGCCAGCTCTGGTGACATGTCACCAAGGGAGGACCCCTCAGGTGTCCAGCAGCTCCCCAGCTGCACCCTGCAACAGCAACTTAGGAAGTCCAGGCCAAAGCCTGCCGCAGAAGCGCCGCAGCCCCAAACAGCTATGTCACTGCCACACCCCGCCAGCAGAGGACACTGCCCAGAGCTGCACACTGTCACCAACAGCTGCGACTATGTGGAGCTGGCAGCCATGCGATCCCTGGCCTTAAAAGAGGACCCTCCTCACCCCTACCCCTGCCCTCCTCCTTCCCCCCTCTGTACTTCCCTGGCCTTGGCTTTCCCCCCCACACAGCATGCAAGGAGGTGGGAGACAGTGCCAAACTTTACTGAGCAACCCATGCCCCTGTACCTACACGGGCATAAGCCTCTCATGCTGAGGAATGTGTCAATGCCAGCAGCAATTTCCTTTTCAGCAGCAGAGAGCAGGGATATGTAGTGTAGCCATCCAGGCAGCAGCAGAGGTTGCAGGGCAGCCTGGGCTCGCCCCCCATGCTGTCATAGCTCAGGGTCCTGTACCAGGTACACCTAAGGCACTACGGCCAGCAGCAGCAGCAAGGCATAGCGGGTCAGGCATCCCTTGGTCCATGCAAACAGGTCCTTGTACATGGCCCAGGGCATGTGCAGCAAGGGCATGCTTGGGGTGCAGCAGCAGCGTGGGGGGGGCTAGCCCCGGGGCACCTCCCTGGAGAGGCCCCTTGTGGGCAGGGTGGGATGCAGGCAGTTTCTCATTCCAGTTGTCCAGGAGCCCTATGCCCCCTGAGCCCAGGCGCTGTAGGCTGGGTGGCAGTGCAGCAGAGCAGTTGGCATTCAGGAGGTAGGGAGAGCAGGGTCTAAAGCCATAGCAGCAGGTGCTGCCAGGAGCCTCGCTTGTCCCATTGTGGGAGAGGCAGACTGCCTGTGGCCAGCAGCCTGCCGGTCCAAGAGGAACAAGTGGGGAAGTGGGGCTTGGCCAGTGGCTGCCTGAGCCCAGGCCTGCCAGGCCAACTTACCATGGTCCCTAGCCACCTGTGCATGCCTGACTCCCCAGTCTGGGGCTGGGCAGCACACGGCCCTGGGTACAGAGCACCTTATCTCAGAAATGTTGCAAACTCTGACAAACATCTTCTGTCTTATGGCTTTTCAGGGGCTGCTGCTACACGTGGGGGAGAGGCCTCCCTTGGCAGCTGTGATGAGGCCTCAGGGCCACCAGCACCTACAGCCAGGGCCTTGTGGATGGGCCAGTTCCACCAAAGGAGGACCCTGAACAGGACCCTCCTCCTGGACCACTTGGTCATGGCATTGGAGGACCAGCTGGGGGACACTCAGGCCTGGCAGGTGGAGGATGTAGTTGGGAGAAGGTACGGGACCAAGTGGACAAGAAGTTCTGGGCAGCTCCTGGCCCTGAAGTATGAGCAGGTGGAGGCACTGAAGAAACAACACCATCCTGGCCCAGATAGTGCAGGCCACTGATGGTGACTGCTGGGTGCTGGACACTGTTCTGACACTGGTGGACACCTTCATGCCACCCGCTGCCCAGCCCCTGACCCTAACCTTGCCTGCTCCCTGGCAGCCACCCACTGCATAACAATAGTAATAATGAGCAGATATAACAAGACACAGATAATGGCATGCACAGAAAGGATGAGGCAGAATCTCCCTTAATCTTTAGAATTAAATACAATATTAAGACAATCTAAAAGAATGAACCAAAAGCAGAAGGCTGTGGTAGTTACTGCTGTGAGAAGGGACTGTTCTATAAGAACAAAAGGCCTGATTCTGCAAATTGGGAGAAATGCCAGCAGTTTCCATAGATTTCAGTGAGCATTTAGAGTATTTGTCCCTAGCAGGAACTGGCCTGCAGTGTGGAAGAGCTAATGCAAAAAAAAAAAATTAAAAAAAAGTCTTTATAAAGGTTCTGCCATCAGCCTTGCCTTTGGTCATATTAGTCATTAGTGACAGACGGTTATGCTGCCTTCTACCATGTATGCCTACTTGTAATGTAATCCTTACTGAATTAGTAAAGCATACCATAGTGTGGCTACAAATTAGCCACATAAGGTTCCTAATGCTGAGAATGTGGGGTGTTCAGTGTAACTTTGAAAGGAAAGTAGGTTTGAGCAGATGTGTGTTCTTAATCTTTCTCAGAGATTTTCTATTCGTTGCACAAGTGTGGATGCAGGGTGGTGGATCTTATTTCTCAGGAGAAAGAGAGCTATATCATTTCAGACAACTATTACCATTATTGGGACCTACCTAAATTGTGGTGGAAGTTCATAGCACAGTAGCACCTTTACTATCACTCTTTTCACCACATGCCCCACCCCCCAATTCTGAATGGCTGAGAGGCAATTAATGCCATGGTTTTTGCCTCTCAGGCACTCAGTGGCACAGCGAAAACAGCAAGATTAAAGGCGCACAAACTTCTGCCATGATTTAGATAGGTTCCTAGATTCAGGGGATTGCAGTGTCTCCCCACCAACTCCTTTTCAGACCATGTGCTGTGAGCAGGAACCTGGGTCTTTAGAAAAAAAGTGCTCAAATCAGTAAGAATTCCCTCCTCCCTTCCCCTCTGTGTTCAGTGACACATTCACTCTCCCACTTGCTACTGATGTTGTCCCCACTGTTACCAGGGGAGGCAGGAGCCCTAGATCTACTCCTGCCTCACTTCAGCCAGACTGGAAAAAGGTCTCCATCCTAAAATGGAAAGATTTTTTTCAGGCATTTGGAATTTTATTTTAACCATATCTCCCTCTGTCTGGGTCATACCAATACCCAGCTGGTTGCATTTCATGGTACTTAATGACTAGGTCTCTTAAATGGCACTGTTCACCAGCTTGGACTCAATTCATCCCTACTTTAAACAACAGTCAGAGTTCAACAAGCATCTCCCAAGACAGTCTCTCAGAAATTGGGAACTGGAGCATAGCCAAGCTCTCTGACTAGCACAATCCCTTGTTTAACAGTGTACTAGTCAGTTGTTGAGCAAAAGTAGATTTTCTTTCACTGGGTGGTCTCCCTTATACCTGTAGCTACAAAGAAAAGGTGAAAAAGCAGGACTGGAGAGATGAATAAAGGACAGAATACAAGAGTTATTTATTCTTTTTGATACCAAGGAGTGTTATGCCTAGAAACCGTCCCTGCGAACTCAGAAAAACAAGAACAAAAGACAAATACAACATGGTGCACATGAAAATAAGGGCAAATTTACCTTTACAGGACAGGCTCTTGTTCTTGGTTCCTTTACATTAACAAGACCTGAAAAAGTAGCAGCTGGCAAGTTTAGCTTGCAGTGTACTGAGAAAAGCATCTTTCTTTTTAAAAGATCTAATCAGTTCCATCTTTTCTGGCATTTTTCATCAGTACTTTGTGTAAGGCACTATCAGTTAGAGTTTATAGTAAGGGCTGTACTGAGTAGGAGAGGTTTGAAGGCTTTTTGACTGAGCCTAATTAGAGGGGTGGGAATGCCTCTTAGGTATAAAAGCTAAAATGCCAGCAACCACTGGGAGCTAGTTAAAAAGGCAGGAAATCAGGAGTTTCTGAGTGAATCTGGTTTGGTTATGAGTATGTATTTTGGGTAGCAGTGGTTTTTCTTTTTTAATCCTCCTGCAAGGTCTTTTTCTAAGGATGGCAACTATAGTATCCCTGCAAGAGCTTCCAAGCAAGACAGAGAGATGAGGATGACAGGACATGTAAAATGTAGGATGTACGCTATCTTTGAATAAGAACCTACTGACAACTCTACACATCTGAAGTATTGCCTGATGATACATCCAAATGAGAATCCTCATATACTTATCAAGAACGATGATTCCATGAGCAGATCTTTCGAAGATGCAGGGGAACTTCATGGGCGTGTCCAGAAGAGTGTGCACGTGCAGTATGTGGCACCACAGACCTGTCTGCAGTGCCACATGTGCAGGCATTCTCTGCACTGCTGATCTGCAGTGCAGGGAGGTTTTCTGATACTGGGAGATGCCAGTGTAAAAAAAACCCACACTAGAAAAAAGCAGGGCAGCACACATGGCAGTATCATGCACCACCTGGAACTAGCTGCCAGCCAGGCTCTGTGCTGCCAGATCACCACCTCTGCAGCCCTGGGAGGCCACTGGGACCCCAGGTAAGGCTGCTGGGGACAGCTCAGGTGATGGCCCCAGCCTCTCCTACCCAGGTCAGGGCAACTTGCCACATACCAGAGCACAAGTGTAGGAGCGTTCCCTGTGGACAAGTAGCCCAACGGTGTACTTGTGCTATTTGTCCCTGGGAAAACGTGTGCACACTCATCTGGACATGCCCTGTAAGGGCTAACTCTTGCAACTGAGGCAATTAGTTTAGATGGTTGACTAGATTTGAGAGCTAAGATGGTAGGAATGATGTGGAATTATATTAAGACAAAAGTATCAGTACGATTGGAACGTCCATCCCTAGCAAAGAAAAGAATTGGTGGGACAGGACTACAGACCTGTGTAAATGTACAGGAACCTCAAGCAGGTCATTAAGCATAAGCAGAAGATCAATAAGGAATGTAAAATGAGACTGTAAGACGCCTCAGTAAGGAGGAATATCTTTCTCTGGTCAAAAAAATGCTGAAACAAAAAAAGAAGGGCCAAGCGCTTTGTTGACTTTGACTTTGGAAACAGCTTTTTTGGTTATATAAATAAAAAGAAACTCAAAATGGAAGAAGCGGATGGGGGGTGGGGAATCAAGTTTAACCTAGATAGCCCCAAGAACTGAACTAATACTTTATCTCACTCTTCAATGAGAATGAATAGGTAACTGAAAATATTGGTTGTGCACTATATAGAAATGAAAATACAAATTTACCTATCATCATACCTGAGATGGAAGCAAAATTTAGACTACTTATCGTCACAAAATCTGCGTGTCTGGATAATTTCCTTCACTGAATACTGAAGGAATTGCTACATGAAACAGAAGTTATTTTAGCACAGACCTTCCTTGAATCTGTTACCGACCTGTTACCTTAACTTCAACAGCAGTAAGATCCTAAAACAGATGGTGAAGGAAAAATACTGAAAGATATGGAAGGAAAAAGAAAATAGAACAAAACATAATACGTATTTATCAGAAATTATTGTGTTGAATGAATTTAATAGTGTTCTATGATCAGATAACAGGCTTCTTGATACCATGTCTCTTGGGAAATTATTGATCCAACTGAAGGGGATGGGGATCAATGCTACAATTATGAAATGGATGAGGAGTTGGAAGACTACTAGATGTTATGTTGAAAGCAGCACTATCTGACTGGGGCTAGAAATATATATATTGTTCTCTTCACAAATGTAACTTCTTCTTGTTATAATTATTATTTTCCTCTGAGGCATTGGGAAGTTTTTGTCTGAGGTCCAATGATGATCCTCCCTGGCTAAAGCATCCTTGTAACAAGATGTTCTGCCCCATTATGGGGGAACAGTCAGCCTTGTTAAGAAAGCCTAGCTGTGGAGCTTTTACACAAGAAGTGTCCCACGGGGAGCTTTAAATGCTCTCAGAGAAGTGAGCAGGAGCTTACTGCAAGAAGGGGCTAGGCTGCTGTGCTGGGGCTAGAATAAAAGGAGCTGTGTAAGAGTCTAGGACAGGGCAGAGGGATTTTATTGTGTTTGTTTATATATTTAAAAGGCTGAATTTTGCTTTAGGCTTGCTAAGGAGCTCCTCGTGGAACAGATACCCCTGAAAAGACAGCAAGCTAAGCAACCCACTTACAGTCTTACTCTTCCACTTAGTCATGCTAATCACAAAATTTGGGGACAGGAAGAATATTTTCCTATAGTTTAGACTCATTATTTCCTTACATCATTTTCAAGCATCTAAAATGGTAATAAAAGCTCCACAATTACATTGGCCTTTTCTGTCCCAATTAAGTAGCTGAGATTCACTTAAGTAGTGATTAGTATTTATTTCTGCCCTCTATGAAAGAATAAAGTTCTAACAGACCTTTTCCTGTAGTACATGGCCTGTGGTTCAGCCAAAACATGTGATCTCTTAGGTATTATCTAACAGGGAGACATTGGTACACACTAGGGTATCAGTATATCCTCCATATGATGGCAGGACAGGTGAGCTGATTCCAGCAAGAGCAACCAAACTGCCTCTCAAACACGTAGTCATGATGTGGAAGCCCGGTAGGCTTTGGCAGGAAGCACAGTCAAGCACCTATTTCCATAAAGACAAAGACACTTTTCTTTCTTTTTAAGGCAAAGCAATTTGCAGATAAAACTCTTCAGACTGTGGTCATTAACAAAGAATACAGCCATCTCCTGGGCAAGTAAAAGCAAGGGGTAAGCAGGTCTATATACACTTGAAGCTGGGAACCCACTGTCTACATGTTATGAAGTTGGGTATTATTAGACTTCTCAGTGTTAACATCAGTATTTGACTGTTATCTGAGAGTTTTCTCATGATATTCATGCAATGTTTCAGTGGATACATCTACACAAGATGTTTACTGTGGAGTTGCCTAATTAGCTCTACAGTAAAATCTCAGCATCTACACATGCATCCCTATTAGGTCGCAGAAAACTAATTAACTCTGTCATAGGTTAGCACTTGTAAACACAAGTACTAACTATCCTACGGCTGTGACACATGTGTAGACGCTAACAGGGCTAACACGAGGGTGCTTCAGTGCACAGCTGCCTGCTGACTAGCCCTGCACTGGAGCACCCTTGTACTCCAGTCAGCTCCTCTGCAGCATGTTGAGCTGGATCAGAGCAGCCCCAGGTTGGCAGGCTGACTCCCCAGATCCCCTGCCAGCCAGGGCTGCATCAACCTGGCTCAACATGCTATAGTCCTGGGCACACATGTAAACACGGCGTTCAGGGGCAACAAACTCCAGCATGACATGAGCCAGAATTAACTGAATCCATTCATATCATGTGTACACGTGCCTAGTGACTCTTGGTTAGTAGCTTATTTATTCCTGAATGGCTGCACTTTTTTTTATCTGTGACAAGATGTGATGTATTACACTATAAACAAATGCTCTATAAGACTATTAAACTGAAAAATCTAAACAAATAGATCTATTCTTATGATTCTATTTATTAATAATTATTCTAGGATTCCTATGTTTCCAAGTTTAAACCCTTAGGATCATAAATCACAGTTGATATGTCAAATACTAGGTCAAACGTGACTGTCTTGAACATAACATCCTCTCCAGATGCTACAATTTGCATTTGAAACCTGCTGGTTTACAATAACTAATAATATGTTTTAACAGCTGACAAAGGTAATATGGGCTACATACAGACATTCGTTTCTCCAAGGAGAATTGCTGACCTACCAAAAGAAACAAGTGTTCACACTTTTTCTCCCACAGCAAAAATGGCTGCTCCAGGAGAAAAATAAACCCAGAACAACGAGGGTTAAATTGCTCCAGAGAGTTTCTCCTGAGAGAGCGAATGTGAGCTCATCTAAATGTGCTACTAGAATGCAGCAATAAACTTCAGTGCATATCATGCTGGAGTTTATTGTTCCCAGGCACACCATTTGAACACAGGCCCAGGACTGCAGCATGTTGAGCTGGATCGGAGCAGCCCCGGTTGGCAGCAGGCCCGAGGGCTAAGCTTGCCAGCCTGGGGCATGAGGGTGCTCTAGTGTGGGGTTAGCCAGTAGACAATCCCTGTACTGAAGTACCCTCATGTCCCAGCCAGCAGTATCAGCATCTGCATATGTGGTGCTGCAGAGTAAAAAAACTCCACAGCAGGGTAGTACTTGTATTTATAAGCACTACCCTACTGTGGAGTTACTTAGTTTCCTGCAACCTAATAAAGCCACACATGTAGACACAAGATGTTTACTGCAGAGCTGATTTAGATGTGCCCTGTCTGTACACGTTTCCTTCAGAAAGAAGCCACAGTATAGTCCTCCAAGATACCAGGGTGCCAGGTGTTACTTAAAAGGAAATTGCAAGAGTGATCTAGCTCAGGGAAAGCTAACTGTTAAGGACTAGTTACCTTCTAGCTGAGTTGTAGCCAAAAGTAAGCAGTACTAGGCACAAGGGACAGACAGCAAGGCTGCTCAGGGGCTAAGAGCTACAAACAGCAACTAAGCAACTGCAAAGTCAGGCAGGAAGGTCCTTAGTGTCAGAATGAACACACCTGTGATGGCTACTACATCACCTGACCAGAAGGGGGCAGGACAGACATTGACCAGGAGTTCACCAGGGAATTGGGTGATGCCGCATAATCGCAGTGCATGGTTGTCATGGGAGACTTTAACTACCCAGACATCTCGTGGGAAGAATGCTCAGTCAAATCCGAGCGGTTGCAAAGCTCTCTCTCATGTGTGGACAACCTCTATCTGACACAGGAAGTCTACAGACCAACAAGAGATAAAGAGCTGCTCGACCTCATACTGGCAATCGGGGATGACCTAATTAGCAACCTAACAATCGAAGGGAAGCTGGGCGACCGTGATCATGAACTGATTGCCTTCACCATCTGCCGTAAAGCTGGCAAGTCAGTCAGTAATACAGAAGTCCTCAACTTCAGGAAACCTGACTTTGACAAGCAAAGGAGGCTTGTCAGAGAGGCCCTAAAAGGCCACAACCCAATGGTGATGGGAGCTCAGAACGAGTGGTTGCTCCTCAAGGGAGCAATCCTGGATGTGCCAGCAAAGACCACCCTGTCTCGAAGGAAAGGCAACAAAAGGGCACAGCAGCCACCTTGGCTCTCCAGGGAACTGGCAGATCTCCTGCGTCTTAAAAAGAAGATCTACAAAGGATGGAGGACTGGAACTGCCACCAAGGAGGAATACTCTGCTCTGGGCCAGACTTGCAGAGAGCAAATCAGGAAAGCCAAAGCTGCGATGGAACTCCAGCTAGCTACAAATATCAAGGAAAATAAAAAGTCGTTTTTTAGGTATTTCATAGATTTCACAGACATTAGGGCTGGAAGGGACCTCGGGAGATCATTGAGTCCAGCCCCCTCCCCAAAGGGCAGGAAGTCAGCTGGGGTCATCGGATCCCAGCAAGATAAACATCCAATTTACTCCTGAAGGTGTTCAATGTAGGTGCTTGAACC
>NW_017728943.1:63677094-63698227 GCF_001723895.1 Crocodylus porosus
TGCCATCGGGGAACGCTGGTTTCTCAGGCCAGGGGGGTCCTGCCCGGGATTTGGGGGGCCCTGCCTTACAGGAGGGGGACTGGTGAGTACCCCACTCTTTCTCTTGTCACTCCCTGGGGGGCTGGGCCAAGTAGGGGCCTGGGCGGGGGCTTGACCCGGCCGGCACCAGGCAGCAGCCTCCTCCCAGGGACCGAGGAGTTAACCCCTTCCCACCACGAGCCCGCTTACCTCCGGCTGTGCTGGGGGTTGGCAGGGTGCTCTGCGGCTGCTGAGGGGGTGTCTGGGGGCTTCGGGGGAGCGGGGACGCGCGTCTCTCACCGCTCCGGAGCCTAACTCGGAGCGGTGCCTAACTTGGAGCGGGTGTGGGGTCCCACAAGGATCTGTCCTAAGGCCTATACTGCTTAACATCTTCACCAATGATGTGGACATTGTTGTCAGAAGCGGACTGGCCAAGTTTGCCGATGACACCAAACTCTGGGGTAAAGTATCCACACCTGAGGCTGGGAGGGCCATCCAGGCGGATCCAGACAGACTCATGAAATGGGCGGATGAGAACCTGATGGTGTTCAACCATGTGGAGAGCCAGAGGAAAAGCAAGGGCAGCACTGGACCCCTGCTAAACCGGATGGGGCAACTGACGCCCAGGAAAAAGCAAACTTGCTAAATGGGTACTTTGCGTCAGTTTTTCACCAGTTCCATGGAGGCCCAGGTGAGGGAGATTTCTTGCACTCCATCGAAGCTGACCTCATGAAGGAACATGTCGACAGGCTGGACACCTTCAAGTCGGCCGGCCCTGATGGGTTACACCCAAGGGTACTCAGGGAGCTGGCAAGCATCATAGCTCAGCCCCTGGCACAGATCTTTGAGAGCTCCTGGCTCTCTGGTGAAGTGCCCAAAGATTGGAAGAGGGCAATGTCATACCTATCTTCAAGAAAGGGAGGAAAGTAGATCTGGCAAACTACAGGCCCATCAGCCTGACCTTTATCCTGGGGAAGGTCTTGCAAAAGATTATCAAGGAGGCCATCCTTAACAGACTAGCTGAAGACAATATCCTGAGGGATACCCAGCATGGGTTTGCTGCGGGTAGGTCTTGCTTGACCAATCTCATTTCCTTTTATGACCAGGTGACTTATCACCTGGACAAGGGAGAAGAGATCGACATTGTATACCTCAACTTTAAAAAAAGCCTTCAATCTGGTATCCCACAATCACCTCTTGGCTAAATTGGCTAACTGTGGCCTTGACATCACCACAATCTGCTGGCTGGGGAACTGGCTTCACGGCAGGACCCAGAGGGTTGTGGTCAACAGGAGCTAATTGTCTTGGCGCACTGTGACCAGTGGGGTCCTACAAGGATCTGTCCTAAGGCCTATACTGCTTGATATCTTCACCAGTGATGTGGACATTGGTGTCAGAAGCGGACTGGCCAAGTTTGCTGATGACACCAAACTCTGGGGTAAAGTATCCACACCTGAGGCTGGGAGGGCCATCCAGGCAGATCCAGACAGACTCATGAAATGGGCGGATGAGAACCTGATAGTGTTCAACACCGAAAAATGCAAAGTTCTCCACCTTGGGAGGAAAAACCTGCACCGTGCTTATAGGCTTGGTAGTGCTACGCTAGTTAGCACTATAGATGAAAGGGACTTGGGGGGGTCATAGTTGGCCACAAGATGAACATGAGCCTTCAGTGTGATGCTGCAGCTAGTAAAGTGAGCAAAACACTGGCTTGCACCTATAGATGCCTCTCAAGCAGATCCTGGGATGTCATTCTCCCGCTGTATTCAGCCTTGGTGAGGCCGCAGTTGGAGTACTGCGTCCAGTTTTGGGCTCCGCAATCCAAAAAGGATGTGGAGAAGCTTGAGAGGGTGCAGAGGAGAGCCACACACATAATCAGAAGTCAGGAAAATAGACCTTACAAGAGGCTGAGAGCAATGGGGCTCTTTAGCCTGGAAAAGTGTAGGCTCAGGGGTGATCTGGTGGCCACCTATAAGTTTATTAGGGGTGCTCATCAGGATCTGGGGGAACGTCTGTTCACCAGAGCCCCCGCAGGGGATGACAAGATCAAACGGTCACAAACTCCACTGTGATCGATTCAGGCTGGACATAAAAAAGAACTTCTTCACTGTCCAAGCCCCCAAGGTTTGGAACAGACTGCCACCTGAGGTGGTTCAAACATCCACTTTGAACACCTTCAAGATACATTTGGATGCTTATCTTGCTGGGATCCTGTGATCCCTGCTGACTTCCTGCCCCTGGGGCAGGGGGCTGGACTTGATGATCCTCTGGGGTCCCTTCCAGCCCAAATGTCTATATAAGCTCAGGACCTGACCCTATGTGGGCAGTCTGGTCCTGGAGGCTACAGAAAAAGGAGCTCCAAAGCAGGAGGAGCTAAGAATGCTCCTAACTGGCACCAGTGCTATTTTGGGGGAGGCAAACAGAATATAGCTGCCATGCAGAGGAATATGACCCAGAATAAAGAGGAAGCCTTATTGTACAGATAGATAGCCACTGTTTATGTTCAGGCCCAGAGTGGTTTAGTTAGTGTTAGGGCCAGGATGCATATTCCTTTGTTATAGTTCATACCAGCTGTTTGGGTGGGACTAAAAGGGGTGGCTTTGCAGATCACAGTGGTGCCAGGAGAGTTCTCCCAGATCATTTGAACATATGTATACTACAATAGTTTCTTCTTTTAGTGGCTACAGCACAGAGATGGTTACAGATGGAGACAAAGACTGCAGCTTTATACTTTGATGCTGCTACCATGGTGTGCTATGCTATTGGCCTGACTGCACAGAAGCTTATACAGTACATTATTGTGCTTTCTGTCTACTGTACTTTGGTGTTTTACAGTTCTCAATACTAATATTTTGTTTTAAATGAATGCTAGTGGTCACCATAACAATGAAGGGCAACAATAGCCAATTCTAAAGAATAAAAGGCCAGTGAAAAGGAACTATACAATCCAGGGATACTGGGAAGCTGGGAATTTTTCCTGAATAGGGAAAAAAATCTGGGCAGCAAAGCAGCTCCACTCTATCCACTATTATATCCCTAGCATCTCTAGCAAGGTACAATGGAAATGCATTAGTTGTAGCTTAGCTGCCAGAGCACCTCCGCTGGAGTCAATGTCAGGCCTGATCAGAAGAACTAGGCAGCTGTACATGTGGTTTAAAGACATCTTTGTGGGCACATCTTGGTTAAATCCAAGAACTGGGTTTTGTAACTTGAAACCCTAGGGGAGGGGAGAGGGTTGGCTGGGGGAAGCAGGGTGTGGGGGCCTGAGGTTGTTGGCAGGGGCTGAGGTTGTTGGAGGGGTAGGTACAAGGAGGGTTAAGTGGGGGGCGGAGGTGGCACTGGTTAAGCTGCTTGCCCCACTACTGCCTCCACACCGCCTGCCCCCTACTGCTCCCTTGATGGCCTGTCCTATAACATGCTTCTCCACTGCCTCCCCCACCACTGCAGCAGGGAAAGCAGTAGTAACGGGACAGGTGGTGGAGACAAGTGTAAGATGACCCTTCAAAAAGCAGACTCCAGACATAACAAATTATAACAAAAGTATGCATTTTCCAGGTCTAGAATTTAATTACGGGGGGAGTCACCTTAAATTCAGGGTCATCTTGTATTCGGGTAAATATGGTATTTATCTGAACAATCTAATATTAACAATCATTCAGCAGCTGTCTTGAAGTATTCCCTTTAGTAACAATAAGAAATACTGCAAATAGTAAGGCCACATTAGCTAGTTATTTAATGCAAAGCTGTAAAGCTTCAAGGGCAACAGATGATATCTAAATTACTAAGAAAAGCATTAAAGTTGCAGTGTGAAAGTGTTTAATTTAAAGATTAAATCAGCCCAGAGAGCAAAGGAACTGAACCACAGGAAGAGCAAGTAACTGAATCACATATATTTGACTTGTCTAATCAGATAGCTTAAGATGGTGATGTTCAACCAGGCTGCTGCAGCACCTTGGGGTGCTTTGAGATCTATTTAAGGGTGCCACAGAGTGCTAAGTAATGGTAGCATTGTTAGTTGTGCATATATGATTCACAAGAGAAACCCAGGGATTTTAAATAGTAATCCACAGCATTAAGAACATTTTGATCTGTTGTGAAGTGACTGCAACAGAAAAACTGCTCTATTATTTTCCCATAGTCAAAAAATGAGTACAAGCAAAGAACTGGTATTTTCTGAGGGGTGCCTTGAGTCTAAAAAAGGTTGAGAACCACTGGCTTAAGGTGAAAAACTGATAGGTTCACCATCTGCTCCTTTGGCACAAAAGCCTTTGTTTTCGGGAAGAAGTCATTCAGCATGCATTATGGAGCCAAAGCAGGTCTGTTATACAGCACAGCCTTGCTGACTGGGATTAATGAATGATGGTCCCACTGTAAACTACTATTCAAATGAACAAAAGTGGAAATGAAGGTGCTTGCAACCTGAGGGCAGGTGTTCAGCACCTTACAGGACTAGGCCCTTAGCAAACAAGGATGGAGTATATCTTAGATATCGAGGCCCTTCTGAAATCATCTAGGCATTTTACCCCTTTAGGCATCTTTAATACCTTGTAAAATATAGCCTTACATGAAAAAACATGATTGAGTAATTCATGAAGTGGCATTGCTTAATTTATCTGAATAGGTACAGTTCAATTTTACAGTAATTACTGCATATTTGAGGAGGGCAATCAAATAATGGAAGATGCAGAGAAGGCTTTTAATGCCTTTTTTCTTTCAGTCTTCATGAATAATGTCTGCTATTAAATGATGAGCACAGTTGGCAGCAAGGGTAGGGAAGAAGATAATCAACCTAGATTGGGAAAGAATGGGTTAGAAATTACTTACAGAAGCTGGATGTTTTTAAGTCCACAGAGTCAGACAAGATTCATCCTAGAGCCTTCAAGGAATTAGAAGGCAAGGTAGATTTCCAGAGACTAACCAAAGTACCATATTTGCCTGAATTTAAGATGACCCCCAATAATTAATTTTAGACAGAAAATGAATGTATAAATTTGACATAATTTCCCACATCTACAATCTAACTATTGAAGGGCCATCTTTAATACATCCCCCTCACTACTGAAGTGGGGAAAGCAGTGGCAGGAGGGCAGGTTAAACAGCTTGCCTCTGTCCCTTACCCCCATCCAACCTTGCCTCCTGCTGCTCTGGGCATCCACTCCCTGCTCCATCAGCCTCATAGCCTCAGGTCCCCTGCCACCTCTCACCCCCACCTGCTCCCCTCAGCCTGTTTATGACAGCTCAGAAGCAATGAAAGGCAATATCTGTTTCTAACCCTAGAGGAGATATTATTAAGGGCCTGGTACAGACATTACACTTTTACCAGTACAAGTGATCAGAAACCAGTTTAAAACCATAACAGAACAGAAGTTCAGCACACACAGACTAGTTTAAAAATGGCAGAATTCAGTCTAAGATTTGGCTCCTTCCCCCACTCCGAAGGGAAAATGTATATTCTGTTCGCTACAAACTATGCCACTTACAGAAAAGTGCAAAACTTAGATCAACTGTGCCTCAGGCTTTTTGAATGTCTGTACTTAGCCAAGGTGATAAGGATCTACTGACACAGATTTATGAAGATCAAATCATGCTTGAACCACCAGATTTCCTTCCACAAAAAAAAAGGTGACAGACTTTGTGAATTGCAAAGAGAGCAGTGGATATGAATCACTTGATTTAGTAAGGCTTTCAACATCGTCTCTCATGACATCTTCATAAGTTAGCAAATGAAACACTGTTTGGATGAAAGTACTGTAAGATGGATACATAACTGGTTGGATCACTGTGTTCAAAGAATAATCATTAGGAATGACCTTGATTAAACTGTAAAAATGGTCCAAAAATTAATCAAACACAAGTCACTAAGGACAAGTGCAAAGTCCTGTATTTAAGAAATGCACAAATACAAATTTGGGAGTGAGTGGCTAGGCTGCAGTACTGCAGAAAAAGCACTGGATTTATAATGGACTGCAAACTAAAAAATAGTCCATGATGTGTTCATCTTGCAAACAAATAAAAAAGCCAGTAGCATATTAGTTTGTATAAAAAAAGTGTGTCACTTGTAATTAAAGGAAGTGATTTTTTCCACTTTAGTCAGCAGTGATGAGGCCTCCCTTGGAGTATTATATCCACTTTTGAGCAACATACTTCAAGAAAAACGTGGAGAAATTGGAACTAGTTCAGAAGAAAGCAACAAAAATTATCAGAGGTCTAAAAAACTTGATTTATGAGAGAAGACTGAAAGAACCAGGATTATTTAGTCCAAAGAAGACTGAGCGGGGATTTGGTAACAGTCTTCAAATATATGAAGGGTGGTTATAAAGATGGTGAAAATTTATTTCTGCGACTGCATGGGCCTAGATGACAGTTAAGTTTAAACTGTAACAGAAGAAATTTAGGCTGGATATTAGGAAGAACTTTCTCATTGAGGACAGTAAAACATTGGAACAGATTGTCTAAAGTGGCTGTAAAATATCCATCAGTGGAATTTTTAAAGAGCAGGTTAACACTTGTTTGGCATGATTTGAACAGGAATGATCCCACCCGAGGAGGGGATTGGTCTAGATGACCTCCTGATGTCCCTTCTAGCTCTATTTTTTTCCATGGTTTTTATGATTTTTTTTATAGTACACTAGTATAAATGATGTAGCACATATCTGCAAAAAATAACCTCTAAATAATAAGAGAGCAAATACCCGTTACATAAGAGCTAAGAACCGGATAAGACCATCAATCTTTTTCTAATAACTATCTAGGTGGCCAGTTAATAATGTGATAATTAGTGAAATTCCACTAAATTAGCAAAGGATACAGCCAAATATAAACTTACCCAAGTGTGCTGGTTCTTATTTTGTTTGTTTTATTTCCTGGTCGCTAGGACAGTGATTAAAACCAATACAGAAAAACCTGGTACAATTACAGTAGATTAGATCTGATGTCCTGAAGATGTCCTATGCTTCAGCAGGAACACAGGCAGAAACAAATGTAAGACTGGATTAGACTAGTATCCTGGAGGCAAGAGCAGCCAGTAGCAGTCGCTTAGGAGATGCCACAAGCAATTCTGTGCTGCAGTTATCAAATGACATCTACAGGTAAAGTTCCTCCCCCACCTCCCACTAATTATGATGGGCTTATGATCTATGAAGGTTTATATTCCCTCCAAGTCTCTTAGGGTGAAATTCTAGTCTAAGTGGTAAATTAATATTGGCTTCAAGGGTGGGAGGAGGGGGAGGAAGAGACGGGGGGGTGGGGTTTGTTTGTTTGTTTGTTGTTTTTTTTAAATCATTCTTATTGTAAATTTAGATGAAATTCTGGCTATCCAGAAATCAGCTAAAGTTTTGCCATTGACTTCTATGGAGCCAGGATGTGACCCTTTATGCCTGCATCTCCCTTCAAAGAATCCGTACAATATTCTTCATGCGGGGGTGGTGAGAGAGAGAAATAGGTGGTTGGGCATAAAGAAGAGCTGTACCTACAAGTTCTATAAACTATGTGATTCCATCGATTGTCTTGGTTTTATGCTGTTTTATATCAGATGAAGTTCCACCCCATTAATTTTATTGGAATAAATGGAAGTATTATTATAAATAATAAATGGTCATCACTTAATAGACTACATTTAAAAGAAAAAAATCTATTTATTTAAAACCTAGATTTGTAACTTGGATTGTTTTTATAGTACTATAATAGTTTAGGCACCACCATAGGCTAATCAGATTAACATCTTCTGGAAGATTACCATTTGGATGACGATGGGTGATTTAGCATAGATAACAAACAATAAGATATCTGACTTCTAATTATAGGCCCAACTTGCATGGTACTAAAAGGTGCTGAAAACTAGAAGCTGACGCATTGAATTTTCCTTCCAAAAAAAACAACTGTATTTTTTCCCTGTAATTGTATTGGGTGTTAGTTGAAATCAATCATTTTTTCCATTTCTTGGTAACCAAATAGGGTTTCCAATTAAAATGCAAAACATTTTCAGCAAAGCCAGCTTTTAAAAATGAAAAATTGGTCAAAAAAGCAATTGTATGTTTTAAAATGTTTTGATAAAAAATATAATTAGTTTTCTTGAAAACCTCAAAAGAGGTGCTGAATATCCCCATGCCTGTTAACATGATAATCTTCTGATAACTGCAATCTCTCAGGTCCAAAACTGTGTGCACATTAAGGTCATGCCACCCCAAGTACTTTCCAACATACCTAGAGCTCTCAGGAAATTGTTTTTGGCTTGAGAACAAATGGCTGCCTTCACCTTGGATGTTCAGCTAGCCAAGTTTTTTTTTTTTTAGCAGGAAACTTACCAGTGTTAAATATACGCATCTTTAGTTGTTGGTGTGTGCGTTTGTTTGGTTTTTGCGGGGGGGGGGGGGTGGATTGTTTTTCTTGTAAAGACAAGTGTATAGTTAGTTAACGCAAGACACTAATAATACATGCAGTGGACCAGAATAATTTAAAATAAGTACAGCAGCATGAGGGCTGGAGAAGTCAGTGTGTGAGTGTTGTGGACAGACAGGCAGGGGCATTACCTTTCAGCAAAATCTTGGCTTAATAAGACTGAGATCACACAGTAGAATGACGAAGCCCTACTGATCTTTGCTGTAAGAGCGCTAGAAGTGAAAAAAAGATGCTTTAATTCGAATCCCCTCTACTATCTATCATCAGGTAGAAGCAACTCTCTGCTGGAGGTCCCTCAGCTGCAGTCAATCAAAGACTAACCTAAAAGACCTTTGACAGTTTAAAAAGATAGGCAGCAGTAGTGAACTCTAAAGGGCTTATTAAATTTAGGCCTGTTGAGGACTACATGAGCTGGGTTCTACTAGATTTTAGCACTAATCTAGCTTTACATCACTGGCACGTTAGGTCCTATATTTCCCCCTTTATATTACCTCACCTTACACATTGATTTTGTTTTCACACTTCTGGCTTCTTTTGATATCTAGATTACAGAATTAGCCCTGAGTAAGGAAGTACTCAATTATGCCCCTGCAGAGGCATGGCAACAGTGGGGAGGAGACCGAATGCCCAACTGGCAAGGCCATCCTTTTGAGGCCTAACAAGCTCAGAAGCACCAGAGAGAAATGGGCTGGCATCAAGGACTTGATCAGAAGAGATACAAGCTTGATGATCTGAGCAGCTAGAGCATTACCAAGTCAAATAGGTGAAGCACCGCTCTACCCTTAGACTGTCCCCTCAGAAACCACTGCTAGTAGCATGCTGGCTGCTTTCCTTACCCCAGGTATCTCCTAGAGAGTTCAGATATTATCTGTCACTTGCACTACACCTTTCCGTATCAGCATGTCCATGATTTGTCCCAAAATTCAGGTCTGGGCTGAGCCTAGTTCTGGCATTTTGGTTGGTTCCCAAGGCCACCAGGGAATCTGACCCTGAATCCAAATGCATCAGGACCTACTTTTCCATGGGTTTGGTCTAATCTTCAGAAATGCTTTCATCACAGAAGTCTATCCCCCCTGGAAACAGAGGCCCCTTTTAAGCAAATGCTTGTTCTTTGGGCTCAGTACATAACCTACTGCTTCGAAGTCCAGCACAGGCACCCTAGGTGGAAATGGACGTTACCCAGCCTCTCGCTTGTCCCACCACGTTTTTTTTATGGCAGCCCAAACACTGAGCAAATAGCTGCTGATCCCTTTCCTTATGTTGCGTGAAAGGACAATCAGCGGTGAGACAAACAGGTGATGCTGTTCTGAGTGGGGAAACATACCTCCATGGTGCTTTCCCTGCTCCATCAGACCCATGTCCTGAGTCTGGCTGGGCAGGGAGGAGTCTTCCCTCAAAGGTGGCTCCACCGCTACTGTGGGGAAATGGGTCTGGCTGTTGGGGGGGAAAAACAGGGTCTGATTAACTCTTTAGTGGGCCCTAGGCAGGTCCAGACCCCCATCTTCACTCCGGTGTGGCTTTCCATGGAAAACAGGGTCAGAGCTGGGGCTAGGAAGTGAGGCTGGCTGAGGGGAGGGCAAGAGAAGGGAGACGGATAGCACTATTTGTGCCAGCTGCCATGGAGGGAAGGCCCCAGGGTCCCCAGCTCAGGGTCCTAGCCACGTGCCTAGGTGTTAATCCAGCCCGGGGTCTGCCTGAGCAGGGAAAGCGGGGCGATGCCATTGCCCCTTGTCCGTCATGTCAAGGGCAAAACAAGGGGTGACCTGTGCGTTTTGGAGGTGGCAGTGCAGCTGCTCTGCTGAAGTGGGAGACTCTGTAGCCGCTGGGCGGGGGGCCGCAAGCCCAAGCCCGCAGGCCAGGAGGAGGCTTGTCCCGGGAGCCCCGGGGCTGGGCCCGAGCTGCCCCTTCCCTCCGCACCCAGCGGGGTAACGGGACTCGGGGACGGAGACCCCGCTCCTGCTCCCTCCCCACCACACGGGCGGGACGGACCTCTTACCCCGCGGAGCTGCTCCGCTCCGGCCGCTGCCGCAGCTCGGCCCGGCCGCCGCGCCGGCTCCTCCCTAGCAACTGGCGCGGCGACCAAACCTGGGCACTGCCGCGCCGCCGCGGTAGGGGCCCGGCCCGGCCCCGCCAGCGCTTCCCACACCCCCGCGGCCGGGAAGCTGGGCCCGGCCTTGCCCCGCCGCCCGCAGCTGTGCGCACCCCTCCGGCCCGGCCTGGGACCGTCTCTCCTCACGCACGGCTTGGGAGGGAGGTTTAAAAGCTTTCTCTACAAACCGCCCCCCCTATATACACATGCTATGAACACATACATCTATCCATATACGCCTTTGTACACCCCACAGCTATGTGTATACACGCATGTCCCTCAGTCTCTCTCTCTCTCTATATATATGTATACATACACATCTCTATCTACACTCACCTCTCTCTATATATATATCTATGTAGACACCCCTCCTCTCTCTATATATATAGACACACACAGCTCTCTCTGTATACACACATACGCCTCTCTCTATATATACACAGATCTCTGTATATATGCACACAAATATACACGCCTCTATCTATGCGCACACACACCCTTCCATCTACATACATACCCTCTATATACACACACACCTTTATCTCTCTCTATATATACACACACCTCCATACACACACACACTATATAATAAGAGCTCGTACCACACACGCACTTATTTATTGCTTGTTCCCTTTTATTTTTAGGGCCAAGGCTCCAACTGCTGGAGCGAAGGTTAGACAAATCGGCGTGGGTATGGCCAGCTTGCAAAGAATCAATCTGCCTTTCAAGAGCCCTTTCACTTAGAGGATGACTCCCAGGGGCTTTCAGAAAATGGGATTAGTAGTAAAAGGAAAAAAAAAAAAAGGCTGAGCCACAAAAAGTGGTGGTTCAGCAGATGAAAAATATAAGGCTTTAGAGGGGCTTTCAAGCTGCTGGCAGACATTGTGTTCCTGACACCCACATGTAAATGTTTCAGGCAATTTTAGACCAAAGGAGAAAAATACACAAAAACAAACCTAAGTGACAATGATTCAATACAAGAGAAGAAGAAAAGTAACCTGCAGCCACACATTTAGAAGCTGCACAATCCCAGACATAGACCTTTTCTAGCTGGCTACTTTTAAAAATAGGATCCAGATTATTTGAAAACACCACTTCTCCAAATAAAATGCACCCCTCAAAGTGAGCTGTTGAGGGCAGGCTGGGAGAGGGAAGGAGATGATTACAGTGCAGCAAAACAAAGAAGAACAGCAGAAAAATATAACAGTCTCTGTTCTCACAATAATGCATTGTTGATGGTGACTTGACCATCAAAAAGTAGAGTTAATGCTAATCAGCTGTTTAACTATCAATATCTGATCTTCACAATTAGTTTAAAAACAGGCTTTGTAGGAGCTCATTAGTGCTAATCATTGCAAGGACCTGAGCTGGCTCCACAGGGTATATTCTCCCCTTGCTCAGTACATTAAATTCCCATTAATGTTAATGGGAGTGGTACACATGTAATGAACCAGCATAAAGATGAAGCCCTAAGGCGTATTCCATCATTAGAGTCCAACATGTGCATCCCACAAAAGTGCTTAAAGTGTAAGTCAAGCTTCTTGAGATTTGAAATGTTCTGCTGATGACTTATTGGATTCTGTGATGTCCTAAGAAGCACACCTATCCACATCCCTGTCTCCTGCCCTCCAGATCATGCAGTTTCACCAGAGAGTAAATACCAGTAAATCCCTGGAATAAATTTGGAAGTGCACAATCCACAGAGGGAGGAGTGATTATAAAAAACAAAGTTTTTTGCAAAGCTGCTCAGGTACCATATTCAGGTAAAGTGGGCAGTGACTGCATGACAGCTCCTCTGAGTTAAACTCGGGACCTTCAGATCTAAATCATATATCTCCACCATGTGACTGAAAGGAATAGCTTTATTTGTTGGTAGTAACAGGTGGTTGCTGGCTGTGATCTAACTGTAACAGAAGAATGCTATCCTGTTCAGTGGTGAATTTACCTCTGGTATTGAGCAGGTTCTAGGGAAGGGTTGTTGGTATAACTCAGGGGTGGGCAAAATGCGGCCTGCAGGCCGGATATGGCCCACTAGGCCATTCTATCCAGCCCACAAGGCCCCTAACATTTTAGAAAATTAATATTTATCTGCCCCTGGCTGCCTGTCATGCAGCCCTTGATGGCTTGCCAAACCTCAGTAAGCGGCCCTCTGCCTGAAATAATTGCCCGCCCCAAGTATAACTTGTTCCCCAAGGAATGCAGAAGTTGTAGAGCACAAGTAAGTGCAGGGAAGAATATTCTGTAGTGAGTTTCAATAGAAGGTTACAATGATGTTCCAGGTCACCATAGCAGAAATTTCCCTTGCTCCCCAGACAGCACACTCCATTTCGGGACTCATCCAAAATGCATTGTTACTGTAAATGATAAATCAAGGGTCACTTAGTGTATGCTGAAACTACAAAGCAGTATTATGTAGCAATACATGATCTAGCTCATGGTATGGAACCAGTATAGATGTATTAGTCTGGTGCTCTGCCCAGGTTAACTACCCCTGTTCCTCAGCAGCAGTAATTAGCTCATGTGAACCACCACAGCAGCATAGCTATAATACTTTGATACCTCTTTATGCCACTGCTTTATGCCATAAAAATGGCAGAAAGTAAGGCAGAGTGGCACCTTCAAGATGAACTGGTTCAGAGAGGCACAAGCTTTTGTAGGCAACAATTCATGCCTCTCTAAAGCAGTTAGTCTCTAAGGTCTCCTTTACATGTGCACAGAGCCTGCTCCAATGCACCGGAGATCCAGCGTGTCGGAGCAGACTCAATTAACTGAATCTGCTGGATCACAGAAACTGATATGCTCTGGCAGCCTTCCACATCACATGTCAGCGTCACCATGTGTCTCCACACTAAAAAAATGGCAGCAGGATGCTTTGAAATAAAACACATTTGATGAGCTTTAGTTCAAAGCGTCCCACCGCCATTTTTTCAGTGCAGTGATGCCAATACACATGGCACTCTGGAGCTTTTAATTAGTGCAGCAGGCTAATCAATGCTCCCAGTGCCATGTCCCACAGCATGTGTAAAAATACCCTAAAGTACCATCCTGCCCTACCTTCAGCCTAATTTCAGATAACACAGCTAACCAACTCTCTCCATTTGTCATAAAGATACATCTTTTGCTACTTAAGTTTTGCAGTAAATATTCCTTGCTTTTTCCAAAAGTAATTTCTGATGATCTTGATGTAGTCTGATGTTCTGATGATCTCATGTTTCTTGATGTCGTTTGAAAACACAATTCTGTAAGCAAAGCTAAGTACTGGTGTTTGGCAACAGGGCTGTACACTTCTGTGATAATTGTGAGTGAAGTTTTCTCTCAGGGCCTAATGTAAAAGAGCTATGGGAAACACTTACTCTTCTTCTATGATCAAGAGGCTGGACCCAATATGATATTTAAAAGAAGGGTTGACCCCTGTTCCTGTGATCATTACAAAAATTTCTCACAGCTCGCTGTTATATGTTTGCACAATGTGTATTATCTCCATTTCTGGTGGCTGGCCAACACAGAAAAATCACAAAACCATACTCTACTATTTTTCCATGTTAAAGGAGCTAGTCTTTCATTGAAGCAGAAAAGGTCTGTGATAAGCTGTAGAGATCTGTGATACGGTTTTATGTTCAAATCCTGCTGATAAGCTATCCTTGAAGTTGTTATAGCTACTCACAGCCAGAAATTATGATTACTGACTTCGGGTTTTGGAATAATCCAGGAAGTATTGCTTGTTACAAATTTTGGGAGACAGTGTTTCCTAATCGAGAGAGCACTGGGATTCAGGAGACACATAGGTCAACTCTGACCCTGGTTTGCTAGGTGATCCTGGGCAAGTTGCTTTACCCCTCTCTGCTTAATTTTTCTCATCCATGCAATGGAGATAACAATCCTTACCTCTTTTATAAAATACAGATAAAAAGTTATGTAGGAACTAGGCATATGACTACCCAGTATCATACAGTGGCAGGCAGAGACACCTGAGCTGATTCTAAAGGCTCAGTCAGGCACAGTGCCATACTAATAACCATTGAGACTAATAGGATGGGAAGGCCAAACCTCTCCCTTGCAATGAAACATGTGACCAGTCCCAGGTGTTTTCAATATTATACTCAGTTACTATACTAGAGCATTCAACTAATTGGATGTGGGAAGAAATGAACTGTTTGAGTCTTTATTGTTTGGGCTCTGTCTAGATCAGTGCTGGTCAACCTTTTTTCCTGGTGGGCCAGATGGGCAGTGCCTAGTCTGCCTGCACATGGGAGCTGACTGGTGGTTCCAATATGGCTGGTGTAGCAGGGTCCCACCTAGCTGCACAGAGCAGAGTGCAGGGGCAACCCAGCCTCAACAGAGGGTAAGGGGTCTTGCCATGCCCTCAACCAACTTTTGTCACTGTTCCTGACTGTAGTGCAGATATACTCCTAATTTAAGCCATCTTCAGTCAATACTGAGTACTGCAGAAAAACATGATGATTGAGAAATGACACTTGCATGAGTCAAGTAGCTGTAGAAAAGCACCTTGTGGTTTAACTGAAACACAGACATCCTTAAACTAAGCCTAGGGGACTTCTGAAAGCAGAGAACACAAGTGAAAAGAGTACTTTTGAATGGAAGAAGAATGCAAAAAATAGTTGGAGTGATGTTGGAGTTGTGGAAATTGTTCTCTGACTTGAGATACATTCATTCATAGGAGACTTGACTGCTTTATAACAGTAGATTCAATAGGAACATCCTCCTAGAAAAGATGCATGAACATACGTTTCTAGGAGGATGTTCCTATGAACATATGGATTTTATGAACGTATGCATGAAATTGTGGAAATCCACAAAATTGTTGTGGAGTTGTGGAAATTGTTCTCTAACTTGAGATACATTCATTCATAGAAGACTTGACTGCTTTATAACAGTAGATTTAATAGGAACATCCTCCTAGAAAAGATGCATGAACAGTGCTAACGATAATTTTGGGGGGTTCCTGGAGCTCTTAACCCTTAGCTTGCCCACACATGAAGACTGAAACTGGTTTTAAGCACTCATTAGGTGGCCACTCCAGGGCAGGATTATCTCTGATCTATGCCACAGATCCTGCCCTTGTTGACCCAGATCAGGTCCCACTGCCCCCAGCACCCTGGATTCCTGCTTGGTGTTACATTGCTAGAAGAGTGCTTGGGAAGGCAGGTTAACTCTTCCCTTCCTGCTTCACTGGGACAAACAGCACAGGTAGCCACAGGTAAGTAATGCCTCAGGAGTAGGGCGGGGGGGAAGCAGGAGGGGAGCTAGGGGAACCCCAGGGGGTGGAGGGAAAGCCTGAAATTAGAAGGGAGATTCTTACCTTTCAGTCTTCTAGGTCCCCACTGGCCTGAACATGTGACTTTCAAACTCACCTAACACCCATCAATACTTGTGCAGTTCACAATGTAATGGGCTTAGTAAAGCAGCTCTATTTCACATCACTAGAGGTTGCCTGGCAAGATTAGAAAATTAGTTGAATCTTTCTAAGTGTATGTATTTTAAAATGGAATATTATCTGGAAATATTGAATGAAGGACTATACTTGCCATTCACATCAATAGAAACTGAAATCTCTATGTTTAAACACAGAATTTAATTTGTTGAATGTAGAACTGAGCATAAGGTTTGTCATGGCATAGCATAATATGCAAGGACATATATGCTTGTTTACTAGGTAACCCCACAAAAGAAGAAAGCTAAAAATAACCAAATATACATATATCCCAGCAGAATTTATATTGGGGAGAAAAAAATTTAAACTTCAGCCTTGGAAAAATTCTGTGCTGAATATTTTCTAGGGACTTTAAGGTGAAATATTCTTATCTTTCTGAATAGCATCACAGTTAAAGAGTCATGTAGGGCCGGTTATACCTTCAATTTCACCTGGCCAGTTGATTTGCAAGCATATAGTTTATTATCCTTGTAAGCATCTCATAGTAAATAGGTAGACAAGGAATGCTGCAGTTCACTCTCTCTCAGTTGTGGTGGTGCTACAAGAATAACAAGTAATGGAAAAAAAAGATTATTTTTGTTACTGAAGTCAGCAGATGCAGTTCTGAATTCACACAGGGAACAGATGTGATAAGTAAGAGGATACCATTTATACACAATCACTTTTCAGAGTAGAAGTGGGCTCTAAAACAAAGTGTAAACCCTAATTCTGCAATCAGGAAAAGGCTGTTTTTAAATGCTGATACTTTCAAAGGTGGTTTTGTTTATAGTCCTTTGAAGTCCTCCCTTTTCTTTCCTCAATCTACTGAAAAGCAGGGAAAACAACATTAACACCAGATCTGGTAAAAATAATACTATTCTGAAGAGCTGCTTTACAAATGCTTCTCTTGACACCCAGGCTTTCAATCAGAGAAGATCTCTGGTCAACCACCCTTATGAACAGGTAAGCATTGAGTCCTTTATTTCCTTTTAATCTAGTGGATGGGTTTTAGCCTTGGGCTTAAGTAGCATATTCTCCTTTTCCCTTTCCTTGTATCTGAAACAGAAAGGACTTAAGCTTTGCTGAGAGAGCAAATTTATTAAGCTAGTATTCAGGAGATTGAATGGCGAACATATGGCCAGCACTTGGAACTGGAAGGGAGCTAAATGCTCTTCAGCCTCTAATAGATTTAGCTGCTTCTACTTGTGCTAGCCAACATATCACAACCTTGCCCATGGCCCACTTTTATTCAAGAAAGAGCTCTTATAATATCACATTGTAGAACTGTGACAAAATGTCAGTGTGAATCAGCAAGTTGGCTTCAAATATGAAACTTCTCTGAAGTGTTCAAAATGTTAGATTTCTTTATTTGAAGGCGGGGGGGGATGTGGGTCTTTTTCTCAAAATGGCTTAAATGCAGCTGTAATTAACTTTTTGTATTGAGAAGAGCTCAGTATTAACAGGCTTGTCTTCCTTTTGAAGCCTAAGAAGAAATAAAAAAGCTTTGAACTTTAAACTTGATTGTAGTTGCATTTCATCTGTGTATGTTGCTGTTCTGCTGTTCATACTAGAACAGCTCAATTGGATCAAAGAAAAAAAGAAACCCCACAAAGAAATAATAATACATCAGATTGGTCCTTCAATCCTTATTCAGTGTGTGCGTCTACATGTGTGTTAAGTTGTCTTTTCAAATGTGTATTTAAATTTAGTAGCTCCAATGTGAGGTACTAAAAAATGCTCATTAGGCTGCCTTAATGGGCAGTAACGAATGCCCATGGTTTTAAGTGATGGTTAATACGCAATAGCCTATTTTACTGTGCATTACTGTATGGGTTTTTTTACACAACACTTAAATGCACAGTAAAATATGTGACTGCACATTAAAGTGCATGTGTAGACACCCAACGAGTAGTCCAGTTGAGTTTACTGGGGATACTCAAATTATGGTTGCAAGACTGGATGCTTAATCAGTTGTTCAAACATTTAGATCTTTAATTTTTTTGTAAAATACAAAGAAAAGCTAGGAGGAAAAAATCAAGTGCTGTGCCTCTTGAAAAGTGCAACAACTAAACAAACATAGTTGAGGAATCTAGCAGCAGCAGGAGACCTGCTAATGCAAATACTTAGTAGAATGACTCATTAAAAACAAACTAAAAGAAAAACATTTTATTAGTTTGCTTTCCCACCCCCCCCAATATCTTAAGAACACAAGGAGAGCAACATTAAGGAACGTCTTCAAGCAAAAGCTTTGAACACGGTACATATACATGCTTAATTTTTGTGTTTGTTTCCCTGTACTTATGGAGAGAGTCATAAGTAGGACAATGAGTCTTACACACAAAACAAGCTCCCAGAAATTCTCTCTCCTTTTTTTTTTTTTTACTAAACTAAGAGGTTTTACTAACCTATAAGAGGTAAAAACAGCCAAGTACTGCTCATCATCAACATGGTATGCAAAGGCTAATGCACCCATGGTAGATAGCATGGAAATGAAATCTTCATTGAGAATAAATACGACTTCATTGTAAAACCTGTTTAGAAGTTGTAAGATATAAGTCTCAGAAGTGCTGAAAACTTAACAGAACTCCAGCAGCATTTAATGGGGGCCATGAGGGCCCAGCATCCTTTGAAACTGGAGATTTAATATATTGAACAAGGATCAACAGTGGTTTCTTTGTAGACAGGAATCCCTGATATTTCTGTATCTCATGTTCTCTTCTCCCTCTGTATGTTTTCAGTAGGTATTATCATAATCATAATAAATATTTATAGTCCTTTCTTTTATTGAATGTCTAGCAGGAATGCCTGTCCATTTGTTTTTCATCTAATATATAAATAACATGATTTGATTCTTGGAATCTTTTTCATATCTAGCAATAGTAAATTGAGAGCAAAATGTTTCCAAAATACATGTTTCCAGCAACTGGGAGGAAGCTTATCTTATTAATATCTTTATCATTAATTTGCAATAATAAACCAGAAATTCAAACCAGCAGGAAGGATAAAAATATAGACACAAGCCTTAAATAGCTTGTTGACAGATAACATTAGGAATAAATTTAACATCAGGCTTGGCTACAGTGACCACCTGCCACTCTGTTTCTCTGTGGTATTGTACTGTTTGTTCCCTATTGTGCCAGCTTGTGTTCTAAGGGCAAATCCCAGTCCGTCCTTTACGGGAAACAGTGTGGAACAACAAGGGAAGACGGGATTCAGGGAGCCTGTTCAGGAGATCTGTACTCTAAGCCCTGTCGGTGTTCTGTATTTTAGCCACAGGGTTGGGCTGGTGAATCCTCTGGCTTCTTGTGTTAACCTTTACAGTTATGCTTAGCTTATGGTAAAACTTCTGTATCCAGCCATTCACCATCATTCTGTGATGGAGAAGAAGCACTGGAGTATTGTAGGCTCTGCTGTAGCAGCTATGGCGCAGCTGCAATGCTAGCCTGCAACCTGGTAGAGTGGGTTATTTCTCCTCAGTTTGAGAATCCCCTTCACTAAATTAAGCTGTAAGGACTTGATAAATGGAGAGAGGTAGGTAGCCATGTTAAGTCTCAAGTCAGACAGAAGGCAAGGAAGAGGTGTACCTTATAATCTAACAGAATTAGAAGTGCAGAATTCTCTGATTCGGTACCGCAGAAGCGCACCTTATGGAATAACCATCTGCCAGATGTGGTGAATGGTAAAGGAGGACTAACCCTTCCAGGCAAGGACCCTGTTACTTGGTGAGCCTGGCTTTCCTATCTTCAGGCTCCATGTACATCCACCCTGCTGAGTAAACAATGACTTATACCATTAATTTTTGCTTTTGTCCTTTATGACAAATGAAAACATATTTTTTTGTTTTGTTTTGCAGGGAGGGAGGGTTTTACCTTTGAAAAACCAAGCTCAAGACTAGTTTGGATCCAAGTCCCTCTTAACCAAGCCATCCAAGCACAGGGGGGAAAAAGGGGAAAAGAATGCAGTCAAATAATTGGCTGTACTTTGGACTCAGTTGTAAACCTGTTCATACCTGCTGAGAACAGCAATACATGTATCAGTAGCTAAGCGGTATTACTAATCCTATAAAACTGGCAATATGTTTAAAAATAATGAATGATGTCTTTTGAAAAGAATGATTTTTAGTAACATTCTGACTACATATAGGTTACATATAGGACTACATTGGGAATGACATTCTTGGATATCCAAAGGCTATTAGTTTCTAATTACCACTGTCTTTATTTACAACGGCACACACCCTCATGTTCCTATATCTTGCTTTACTTTGCTTGCACCAATATGTTGTCTGTAAAATTCCTAGCAGTTACCTTCCAAGTGCTGGGCATGAAGTCTGAAGCACTACCTCTTAGTAATGATGGGGGCAGAGTTATTATCCACAATGCACTTCTCATCTCTGCCTCCTCATTCATGCAGGTAAAACTTTGACTCATTCTTCGGGCACGAGGATAGCCTTTTTTACAGGACGCACAAGCCTGCCTTGTGAGGTGCTGGATGGAGTAAGGAGGAAATAGACGCTTCCAAAATAACTCGGACACTAGCTACAAGCTAAGCTAAGACAGATGGAGCACAGTAAACAATTTTAGTCAATGCCTTTTTTTTTTCTTCTCCTGGCAACTTACTGCAGGAATACCTACTTGAAAAATGAAAGGCACAGCTATTGCTGTCTTAATTCTTTAATTACATTTTCTACTAAAGCTGTTTTTACTACCTTCCCAACCAGACCACAGCTCAATGTGTTATATGCGATCTATGATACTGATTAATGTCAATCTATGGCAGTAGCTGCTGGTGGAGACTCTGGTATAAGGCATAGAGTACCTGAAGGACACTGTAGCCATACAAGATCATGACAGACTTTTTTCAAACAGGTGATCCAGAAGCAAACAACACAGCTTAAAAAAGGTGGATCTGGCAGAAAAACACAGTGTTGTTGTTATTTGTAGGCATTTGTCCACTGACAGGCCTTCTGTAGTGATTTTGATGTAGCGTAGTTTCATAGTTGATAGGGTTGGAAGAGACCTGAGTAGATCATCAAGTCCGACCCCCTGCCATGGCAGGAAAGAGTTCTGGGGTCAAATGACCCCAGCAAGGTGTTCATCTAGCCTTATCTTAAAGACGCCCAGGGTAGGAGCCAGCACCACTTCTCTTGGAAGTTGGTTCCAGATCCTAGCTGCCCTGACTGTGAAGTAGCACTTCCT
>NW_017728943.1:63698827-63717018 GCF_001723895.1 Crocodylus porosus
GTGTCGACACCACAGTCCCCCAGTTTCTTAATGAGAACAGGGTGAGAGACAGTGTCGAAGGCCTTCCGAAAGTCTAGAAAGACTATGTCCACTGCTACCCTTGCATCTAAGGATTTGGTGACCTGGTCGTAGAAGGCCACCAGGTTGTTCTGATAGGACCTGCCTCTAATGAATCCGTGTTGGTTGCCCCCAAGCATAATCTCCCCTGCTGGCCCCTCGTGGACATGTGCCAGAATAATTCTCTCAAAAAGCTTACCCAGGATCGAGGTAAGACTAACTGGCCTATAGTTTCCCGGGTCCTCCTTCCTCCATAAACCTGCTCTCTTACAACAGAAACCACTTTCTGTTCCCAAAGGCACGAATCCATGCTCAGGAGGAGGAACCTTCACTTTGTGCATCACCTGGGGTGAACCTAGTCAGATAATTACAAGCTGAGAATCATTTGCATTCCTGCCTCTCCAGCTGAAAAGCTCCTTTTCAAAAAAATGACAACTGTATGTGAGACAACTTCCTACTTGGCTTCATTGCATCACTGTGGATCTGAAAGCAAACCTGCTGTGGGCATCCTCCCTCACTGGCAGTCAAATTTATGGGGAAGTGCAGTACATTATTTATATACTTTATTATAACAATATACCATTATATATTAATGTATATCATACAACATATTACAGCGTATATACAATCACATACTGTATAATTATCTATAATTAATCAGTATGTGTCAGAGGAGGGCCAGCATGCAGCAGAGGGGGACTAGAGCCACCTGGTGGTGATAAGGAGTACAGGCGAGGGATCGAAGGGTTTGCTAACTACAAAGTCATTCTCACAACTTTTGCATCATGAATTTGAGCAACAGTTGTGGTAACAAACACAGTGCTAAACACTACCACCCCTATCTACGTTCAGAGTTGGATTCTCATTGTGCCATAGCCCCCTCTGCCTCAACCTCTACAGGCAGAGTTTTCTGGAAGTGGGTATAAATATTTAAAGTCCTTGTGTTCAACAGCATATGGCCATATTATAAATTATGTTATAGCCCAGTGTATCCAAGCCTTCAATTACCCACTCCCTCATCCTTCAGGGTGTATAGGCAATCCAGGCCAACCATCGCCCATGTTTAGAAAATAAATGAGGCTAAGGCTATTTAAATTAGTTTGTCAAAGGAAATGTGCACAGACAAAATTAATTTTATAGCCCCTGGTGGCAGTGAAAACTGGTTAGCGAAACTTCTAGCCTTGTTTCCCATATTATGAAGTTCTCTGTCTGATTTCTTAACTGAGGATATATGTACATATATGCATATACACACATATACATATATTATTTATTTAATATATATTCAAGTATAAGGAAAAAATAATCTGGCTTTCTAATTCCACCTGCACAAATGTCTGCTCATGATGTTAGCTATTTTCTAAATGCCATTTTGTTAATGTCCATGCATTTTATTTCACCAGAAATATTCTTTATTGTAACATGGCTAAACAAAAACAGGCTCTACTTTCCTTCATTCAGAAAAGTGTAACTATAAGATGTGAGAAACTATAAAATTAATTTGGCACAGTACTAGGTTTCTTGATTATTAAAGTAGGGAACGTAACTGAAATTCTAACTTAGCATTCTTGTTAAAACCATTATACCCGCTCTTTGCATTCGGTTCATGCTCCAGTGCCACAAGCGAAAGAAGGATTTTCTATTAGAGGAATATGAGATCCTCAGATCTCTGCAGTTCTGACTTAAGGGAATGAATTGCATTGATGATGTGCATCATCAACCCCCCAAGATATAAAAGGAAGATCAGAAGGATGGCAAACCGTGAATGGCTTTGATATTTTTAAATGCTAAAAATAACTGTTGAAAAAACAAGAACTTCTGTAGAAATCTGAACCTACACTATAACAGCTTTTTTAGCAAATGTTCTAGTGTTAGGACAAAATTGAGCTGTGTTTAAAATAAGGAGGTGATTTTTGAAGGTGCTAAACTCAGCACTTGAAGGTTCAAGCTCTCAGTGCTCACATTTTAGCTTGGAAGTTACTGAATGAAACATTTTAAAAGGAAGAGAGGTAACTAGAGCAAGCTAAAATGTGTATGTATTTGTGTTAGTCAGGATTTCATACTATGTAGAAACAACTTACAATGCTGAAAATATCTTAATTTGCTGGCTTCGTGATCCATCTGTATTTTGGTAAGTTTAACTAACTGCTGAGGTAATCTGAGCAGAGGACTGGGAGTCGAGACCTGCTTTTGAGTTCCTGTTTTGACATTTACATTACGACAGAGACAGTGTCAGAGAAGTTAATACTTGAGTGAATGTAGAATCAGGCCACAGATTTCTATATTTTAAACAGGCCCTGATCAAACCAGCCACAATTTTGGTGACTTGAACAAACTCCAGGATAACGTTTACAGAAAGCTTTGAGTGATCTAGGAACTGAAATTACCTTGGGGAAAATGGTAATTAGATTTTGGATAATGTTTTAAAAAATACTTAATTTAGGAGACTAAGTCCAAGCACTGTATTATGTGTACCATTTCTTCCCCCTCTACTTTTGCATCACTTCATCCTTGTATACAAAGGAAATTACTCTCTCATTTAAAGGCTCTTCAATATGCATGTGTAATATCTCTAATCTAAAACTTGGAGGAAGTTTAGATTTAAGAGTGAAACGTGTGGTTTATGCCTGTTTTTAATGAATTTAATCTCAGATAGGCAAGGTTGAGACTGATGGGGAAAGGGGTCAAGGGAAAGGAACAAAGTTCATCTAATTTTAAAAGTGGGTTGCAAGATCATGATTAAAATTTATGGAACCCTTTCCTAATCCTTTCCCTTGCATCTCTACCCTTCCTTCAGTATAGCAAGTGTGGGAACAAGCCATTCTCCAGGCCTCTATTTCAGGTGTCTGACATGCACTCCACTTCAGGGCCAGGAATCTGACTTCTGGCTACCTGGCTTCATAGTTCCTTCTTACTTTCTTCAGCAGAAGAAAACCCTCAACTGCCTGTCCCCCACCCCAGATGCTAAGCAAGCCAAGTGCAGAATGCTTTTCTGCATTACATTGCAATACAAGGCAGGTGGGCTGGAGACTGCCTTCATCAAGCATTAGAGGACATGTAGTCTGTTCTCTTTGTCTTTCCAAAGACTAAGGTCTTCCATAGGCCACTACTTGGGGTTCAGGATCCCTGGGACCGCTGGCCCTAGGATTTGGCCTGTACTGAGTAAATTTTATTGTAAAATGAATCTGCTGCTAAATTGTATTTAAATCAACAAAAAATATGAAGAAGAAATTGCATATATTGCTTAACAACTAAACGCACACAAACGGGCAGAATCCTATTTCACTTTACTTACGTTGTTTGGAAACTGCCACTGGTGTAACTGCCATTTTGGCACTTACATGCCCACATGGTTACTGAGCATGTGTAATAGGCTGCACTCAGGGTCCACACGGGCACATAAGTCCTAAAATTGGGGCACAGAGGGATTTTAGTCTAATAGTCAAGTAGTTAGGGTTCTCATCCAGGTTTTAGGTCCTCCTTACCCAGAGGGGTTTTGAACCCGCTTGTCTCTGATTTAACTACCAGGGAACAGGTTCAGTATTATCTAATTCCCTTTCCAGTCATCCTCCTGAGGATGAGCTATTGCATGTCGCATTTAATTTCACTGGATGAGATGGATGCTGAGCAATGTGGGTATTTGCCCCATTGGGAGCAAGGCTACAATCCAGGTTCCCCACTCTTTCAGAGCAGCATCCATCTCACTCAAGAGAGGGAGAGGGTATCTCCCTCTCTTGGTTGTTCAAGGGCTAGCTGCATGTCTCTGTCCCCAGATGCAGGGCTGGAGAGAGCACTGAATAATTCCTAACTTGTGGCCTGGTATTTAGGAACTGCTCTGGAAAGTCGGAGTGGTGTAGGTTCAAACTTTGCTCTGAGGAGGGGAGGGTAGACTTGGGGTCTCCTACTTCCTTGGGTAGTGTCCTAACCACTTGGCTATTAGGCTAAAAGCATGGGAGAATCCTCCTTTTTCAAGTCCTACTGGTTTATTTGTGGGTTTTGCTGGATACTATTTTGTGACTTGGCCAGCATATGCATATACAGAGCTACGTATCTTCTTGGTCTCTGCATGGCCTACTGCATGTGTTGAAGTAGCTGTGTGAATGCTTATGCATCTAGACTGAACATGGAGTAGGACTGCAAATGTGTATACTTGTCAAAGCGGCAGTTACGGAGCTGGGTGCTATTTGGGCCTATACAGTAAAATAGGATTCTACTCAAGATATATGGGTTCCTTTGAATTTCATTGTATTAGTTTTCCTTCTTCAGTACAAAGATACAATAACATCTCCAACTTAAATACATTACTGCAGGATGCTAATAAACCGAGAATATTGAATATGATAGTCATCCTGACAAAATGGAGCAGCAGAACAAATAACAAAATACATACATCAGTTGATGTGATTATTGTGCCTTGAATTTCTAGAGAAAATAATTATCAGCATAATTTCCTTCTCAGAAATCCTAAGCAACAAGATAAAGAATCACAAACAGATACCTTTGAATCATACCATCTGCAGTAAATTCTGCAACCATTTATTTTAAATGGTGTGTTCAGCATATACAAGCAGAATGCCCTCTCTGTTATAACCAGTGTACTCATGCTAACGATAGGTATGCATACACTGTATATAATATAGTTGTTCTATGGATAGACTTCAATCATCTGACATAATTTCATACGGCTTATTTTTATTTTATGGAGAAAATCCAGACTATTTAATGCAAGCTTACAGTTTTACTTTATAGTAAAAAGGCAAAATCCATAAAGAATTGTTGGTACTGAAAAGCTCATTTCTAGAAATGCTGAATTATAGCTCGCTTACAGGATCTGTTTCTGATTTTTGTGACAAGTTGTAGTAGTGTGGCCAAAATAAATGGAATTGATCTGAGGTAGCAGCATTCTCATGGAGGTTGCAATTGGGTACAGTATTTCTTAAGTTATATCAGCCAAGGTGATTTCCTGATTCCCACCCCCGGCCCCCATACATGCATCCTTATATAGTGATGACAAAATTGCAAGGGTTGAATAAAAAATTCAAATATGCATATATCAGAAGGTCTGTGATCCAGGTTGTATTCTATCTGGTTTGTTGTTTTCAGAGAAAATGTGCATGAGCACTAGAGCAGTGGAAGAGGGGAAAGATGATTAGTAAAGCTGCAGAAACACCATATCTTTGTCTCTGAATACATCTTGAGTCTTCTCAGCAGATGCAAAGCCTGGTAAGAGAGGAGGTGCATTACGACTTCCAAATTCAGTTTATTTGGGCTTTAAAATTTACAAGTCACAATTTTTACCAGAGAAAGGTTAATTACAGCACTTCACGTGTGTATGCACTACAGGCAGTTCTGTGTCTAGTTGCTTTGGAGTCTATATAAAGAGCTTTGATCTTCTTCCTACTGTTAAAATATGTTACATAATTAATATTAACCAACCTGTCTTGTGATGATGAATGTGATAGAGTTAGGTGGGAATTCAGTCCCTCAGGTGTCATCCTGTTGTTTTCACCAAAGCATGGCTGAAGGAGTCCTATATTGTACTCTTCTAATGCCTCTCTGGGTTTATGTACCAAAGGTCCTGCGGGAGAATTTGGCAAAATATATCTAAAAGATGGTGTATAGACTTTTATGAGATTTTATGCACAAGTTAATCCAAACTATCCATGATTTTTAGTGACATTACTCATTTTTCTTCCTTTGTTACCTACATACCAAGTAAAATTAGTTTTTTACAATAAAAATAAAGGAACACTATTTGCATCACTTAAATCATGAAACTATGGCTATAGTATTAATTACCTGAAATACCACATTACTTTAAGTTTCCTGGAAGAATGGTATTTGATAAATCATAGAAATGAAGGCCAGAAGGGACCCAAGAGGCCATCTAATCAATCCCCCTACCCAAAGCTATTACTCCAGTATATGTAAAAGATTGTCTGCATTATTCTTAAAACATGCAATGATGGAGCTTGCACAACCTCCCTAGGTAATCTGTTCCACTGCTTAACTGCTGTTATAGCTGAAGAGCTTTCCTTAGGATACATCCTAAATCACTCCTTGCTGCAGTTTAAACCTATTACTTAAGTTTTCTATCCTAATGGATATAGAGAATAATTTAGATCAAAGAGGAATGTTATATCCTTTTACATATTTGGAGACTATGATCATATTTAAGTTTTCTCTAAAATAAACAAACTCAGTTATTTTAATGTTTTCTAGACCTTGATCATTTTTATCACTCTCTTCTGGACCTTCTCCTTTTGGCCCACATCTTTTGTGCTGATGCACAAAACTGGATGTGGTACTCCAGCTGATACCTTATTAGTTGGGAGTAAAATGGAAAGATTGATTCATATGTTTTAAATAGGACATGCCTATTTATACATCCCTGTATGATGTTTGATTTCATTTGCAGTAGTTTGGCATTGCTGACTTGAGTTCAGTTTCTGTTCCACTAATCCATCCCAGATCCTTTTCTGTGGAATGGCTGTTTAATCAATCATTTCCCTTTTTGAATTTTGTGCAATTAAGTATTCCTGCCTAAGTGTAGTACTTAGCATGTGTTCTTATTAAACTGCATCTTATTCATTTCAGGCTTCTCCAGTTTATCAAGGTCGTTTTGTATTGTAATCCATTCCTTTAGCATGTTTGCACCCCTCCCAGCTTGCTATCATCTTAGTAGTCAGACCAGATGACCTTTGAGGTAATGTCCAACCCTATCATTCTATAATTTAGAAGTTTAATAAGGGCATCCAAGTCTCTAATGAAAATATTGGATCATAGGAGTCCAGGATAGACCTTGTGAAGACCCACTTGATATATCTTTTCCATTTTAATAGTGATCCACTGATAGCTCTTGCTTGGGTACAGTTTTTCTACTAACATGCCTTGCAGTAGTTTCATATGAACCATCCTTTCCTGACATACTTATGACACTGTTGTGTGAAATGGTCAAAAGCTTTACTAGGGTCAAGATATATACTGCTTCTCCTCTATCCTTGTTGCCCTGTTGTGGAAAGAATGACTTGATAACTTATGTGGTTTGTCACAAATTTGGTATGCATCTCATTGAGTTATTGAAGCAAGAAATACTAGTGTTTGGGATAAAGATAGTGGATATGTGTGATCTTGCATCGTAGAAACACTGCTTTCAAATACTTCACTGAAGTCAATGCTATTTCACTAGATTCAGTGGATCTGATTTTCACTTGATGGTGCTTTCACTTTGTTGATTTCATGTGGAATAGGAGGGTAGTCTTTTTAATAATAAATATATGGAATTAAAAATTCTAACGCTTCATGGGTAAATATTCTTAACTCTCCATGCAGTTAGGTGCGAAATTAGCAGAGGGGGAAGACTTAACCAGTATAACAAAGGGCAAAATTTGGTCAGCTGTATGTGCAACTAAAAAACCCCTCTGCTTAAGTGCTTTGTTTTATGTAATGCAGCTGGATGAAATCAGAGATTGTAACAGGACTTGTAAAGAGGTGTTGCTGATTTTAAAGGAAGTTGTAAATAATGATAGGGTTCATATATCAGTTGCCATGAGTAGACTTTTGTGTCCTTAAAGCAAGAGATGTGATGCTTTAGTTTTCCTTAAGATATATAAGTTTTCTTTAAAGCTGGGAAATCTTTGATTTGGCCTTTTAAAATATATATATAAACCAGAGAATCTATTCCCATTCTTCCCAGAGAGAATAGAATAGAGAGAGATCATTTTTGAAGAGGAGATGATTTCTTGGAAAACTTGTTATTGCTAATTCATTATTCTGTAGAATGATCCTCAGGAAGGCTTTTCTGTCTGTGATTAGGAAGCAGAGTCTTTTTTGTTGAAAAGGAGAAAGAAAGGACCTGAAGGAAATTCCTTTCTCCTGAAAGTTCTCTGGCATTTCAGCCCTAGATGCTGCCTTTTTTCTGGTAGTTGTACAGGTGCGGTGGCTGCAGAGGAAAAGAGAATAGGATAATTTAAGCTACTAGTGCTCACTTGGTGAGCTGTCACTCTTGTGAATGCTACATACATCTCATGTAGTAGAGGGACTGTGTGCCAGGCTGGGCAGCATACAAGAGAGCACTCTCCGACTTTGAAGCAACAGTGAGATGTGCTCTCTGCTGGCAGGACAACCTAGAAATACTCTGTTGAAAAACATTTCACTCCTCAAGTAACCAAACTGTGCTAAGATGGGACTTATCCCTAGGTTCCACAATTAGTTCCAGTGGCCTTATTCACATCAGAGTGCAAGTTTATAATAAGCCGTTTTTACTGCCGCTTAATACGTTCATATACCAGAGCTGAATTTGACCCACTATACTAAAGCATAGTGTGTACAGTGCAAAAATACTTCTTGCATTCTTTAGTCTTGTATTAATTTAGTTCACATAGACTAGGAAAGAATTTCCTGAAACAGATCTGGGTTTCTTGTTTCTCCAATACTGCTGAAGGCAGAGAAACTGAATGGTGTTCGTAGTCTCTTATTCCTGAAATCAGGTATAAATCAACTGCTGTGCCTCAGCTAGCAAACTACAGCCTGCTTATCTATGGACTCTTCTTCACTTTGTAAAGCGCGTATTTCTTCCAGCTTGTAAGTGCTGAACACTTGCTATGAATTTAATAACTTCTTATTTTCAAGAATCTGAGTGCCATAGTTAAACTGATTATATAGAGAGGCTGTGTCCAGACAGTTGTGGCTATGTGGTATGTGGTGCTACAGACGCATCTATGGTGCCACATACCACACATTCAGCTGGATATCCAGGGGTCAAAAAATGCCCATTCAAAAAACAGCAGAGTAGCACATAGGGAGCATGATTGCCACTGCTGCAGCCCCAAGAGGCCCCCAGAACCCCAGGTAAGGCTGACCCCAGTGTCCCCAATCATCCCTGGGGTAACCTGCCACATGCCAGAGGGCGCGTGGCACAGGCATTAGTGGGGGGCAGGTAGCAGCAGCACAAGGTGTGGAATCAAGTATCCGCATGTGTGTGGATGAATTCAAAATGGTTTTAAGATGGTTTTAAAATATGATGTCAGCAACTCATCACATGAGGTTGAGAACTCCACCAAGGGCAAACAATACTGAGAACAATTCTGAGAAGGACCTGATATTTAGATCAGCATATTTTTTGAAGAGCACCAATATGTAGAAAGAAAAGACGCATCAGAAATAGAATGCAAATAAGTAGGTATGGCCTTTGAAAACAGTAATTTTTTTTTTAAAGGCACTTTTACACATGTTCCAGGGATGGGGTGGGGGGATGGTACTTCAAAGTGACTCCAAGAACCGCTCTAATTAAAGCGCTGCTGCGTCTCATGCATCAGCATCCCCGCATGTAAAAACGGCAGGAGGTATTCCCCGCCACCATTTTTAAGTGCGGGGATGCTTTTCATTTCTCTTGTGCCGATGTAAATCAGGTGCAATTCTTCTGCCTAAAAGCCAAACAGAAATAGGTCCAGAAGATGAAACTGCTTTTATCTTGTACAAAACCCGCTAGGATCAGAGAAAAATAGGGCTAGAAGGGACCTCAGATAGAATAGCTCAGGGTAGGATCATTTCTGCCTGAACCATCCTTATGTACATCTTAAAAAATAATTTAAACCTGGGGTTTTCTTGAAGTCTTGTGCACATTCTATGCACAATGATGCATGTCATCTATGAAGTAAATGGCATAGCAAAATGTACAGATAACCTCTTTTTGAACCATCCTTTTTGACTTGCTCTGCTTCTTCAGCAACATAGGAAATCACTCATTTATTTCTCAGCAGTTCTAACATCAAGCATTCGTTTTGTACCAACTTTCTATCTATTCCTCTGTAATTTGGAGCACAGAACTAAGCAGTGCATGCTGCCTTATCTTATTGCTCTTGTCTCTGTCTCTGCTTGGTGATATAGACTCTAAGAGCATGAGAAATACCACACAGGTCTGTCTAACTGAGTGTCTCACAGTGGCACAGAGTAGATGTTAAGAGGAAGAGTTTATATGTAGGGCTTATCCATTCTTGATTTCTTCCCTGCCACTTTTCTCTTGCAGCTTTCAGCACAAAGAGAGCAGCAAAAAGGAACAGACATGCACACCCATCCTGTTTTAAAGCTGTCTGTTATCAGTCCTCCGAAAGTGCTGATAGACAGAGCCTAAGTATACTTCTAAAAAAAACTTGCTCTTCATAAACAGATTCTACAGTTCATCAAAAATGATCAGGAAAAGTGGCTAATTTCATAGGACAAATTTCTGCAACATTTATACCTCTACACACCACAGAAGTCATGGGAATAGACAACTTGCCAAATGAAATCAAACTCTCTTCTTACCAAGCTAGGAATCCAACTTCCAGTTGTAGCCAACACCTGATAATTGAGAGGCGTAGCAGGTCTCATGGCCACAAAGGTGGCCATGGCTCTCCCCTAGTGGCCCTGAAGCTCCTGCCCAGCTCAAACTCTAATGCCAGTCTACCTAAATTGCTTTCTTGCCATGCCTTGTTCTTAATATTAAAGGTTGATTAAGGGAGCGTGCCAAAACGCTTTAGGGTAAGCCTTACTTGTAGCAATTCACCACTGGGTCTCAATCCAGCCCTCAGGCCTGGTAGGTCCCTCCTGGCCCAACTAAGCTCCTGTAGAGCACCTGTAGCCTTAAGGGCAAATTGTATGGCTCCTTTTCTTCTGCACCGTGCCCCAAGCCTCGTGGATATTATTGTATCCTTGTTCACTGGTTGGGCTTTGGCCTTCTTGCCTGCTACCCTTTTTTCCTCTCAGCTATGCCTTTTAGCCCAGGCCCATTGTGTTGGACCTGGCTTTGAGGTGCTAGCTCTAGTTTGTCCCTTCCAGTCCCCAGGCCCGTGGCCCTAGTGTAGCTGTACCCCTCCTGGGTGCTGGGCCCCTGTCTGGTTCTGTGGGTCTAATGTAGCATTGTGCCCACTCTGGGCTCAACAATCACTTATGTGACTGTGCCTGTCTTGGGGTCTGGGCTCCTGGTCCATGTGTGGCTTTGCAGCCTTGCATGCTGCCCTTCTCTGGACTCAACAGTAGCTCAAGCCTTCAGCCTGTCCCTGGCAGGGCTCAAGGTAATCATGTGCCCACCCTTTACAGTCCCAACACAAACCACTGATATAAACAGTGACATAAACCATAAGCCCCTGGGCTATAACAGAAACAAAAACAACAGAAGAAGCCCCCTACCCTTTTAAGAGGGCAAACTTTCCTCATCTCTCACCTCCCAGTGTGCATACCCTCGCCTATGCCCTTGGTCCCCTTGGACTCGTGGACCCTCTAGTCCTGCACACAGCCCCTCCTCTGGGCTCTCAGACTAGCTTGGCCCTTCCCTGGGCCCATGGTCCCTCTGGTAGGCACTTCAAACCTTCTAGGAGTTAACATAAAACAAAGGCCACTTGTCTATAACCCAGAATTTCTTGGCCCAGGGAATTTGCCTCTGTTCCCAGGCCTGCAGCATTGTTTAGCTCAATCCAGGTCCCTTCAGGAGCCCTGCAACTAGGGCTCCTCACTTCATGGTTGCTGGGGAGAGACTCCCTGACCACTGCAGGCTCTGAGCTTATAGGCTAAGTACAGACAGTCAAAAAACCAGAGGCTAAATCAATTCAATCCTCACAGGCTTCTCTAAGATGCGTAGATTGAACCAATAATGAAATAAACTCATGTTAACTGAATCAGTTACGTTTGATAATATATTCCTCTAGGTCTATTTTAAATTGGTTTTGGCCATTTTGAAACTGGTTTATGTGCGCTGAACTTTGGCTCTGTTACAGGCTTAAACCAGTTTCTGATCACTTAAACTGGTTTATGTATAATGTCTGTCCCTAGCCATAGAGCTCCAGCCTGAGCCCTCTTCTGGTCAGGTAAGCCCCTCATTAGATCCCCTCTGCCACCTTTGAGCAGCCTCTCAAGCTGCTTGCTCTGTTCAAGGAGCAGGCACATCTCAGTGCCTTGTTACAAGAAGAAAGGAAACAAACACCAGTAATACACTTGGCTAATTGTGTGCTTTGCCATCTCACAGTTATTATGCCTTAAATAAACCACTTTAGAGGATCATCCATGTCTTGATATTCAGCTATCTGTTGACTACTTTTTGCTCAAACACTGCACAGTTTTATTATTCAGCTATATGGTTCTTGGCACAAGAATATTCCTGCATAGGGAAAATAAGTGTTTGAACAAAAGTTACTGGAAATTCCTCCTTTGAGCACAAAGGGATATTTTTTTATTCCCCTGGATCAGCATGTGGAGCCATTGTGGGAGAGCTGTTTGTGGAACAAGGGAAAAATTTTGCCCCCAAATAAGTAAAGACAAATTATTTGAGTCTCAGAATTCAAGAAAGGCTAATTTGCGCCTGCTCTTGCTAGCACTCCTGACAGTACTGTCTGTAGTCATAACCATTACATTCAGTAGTCAACATTTTTAGGGCTGGATCCAAAATCTACATCTAGAGGTTCAAATCATATTATATGGAGCTGAATGGATAATTCACAACAATAATTCAGTTTATTTTACTCTATCTCCTTGTGAAATCTGTCGCACATCAATTTTTAGTATTTCTTAGTTATGATTGTTTAGATGATGAGATATGTCCTCACTCCTGCAGTTGTCCTTGGGCAGAAATGTGTTAAAGGGGCCAAGCATGAGCATGAACCCATGTGCAGTCTGTTGAATTGGTTTATCTGCTTAACTGTGAAACGCAGTTTGGAAATCACAGTGACTTTCTTTTTCTTTTCTTGAGAAGTGAGACTACAATGAATTAAAAAAGAACAAGGCTCCTTTTGTATTCTGGTTTTCCCCTGTATTCTGGCTTCCTTTTGTAACCCTTCGTGATCTCTACTATCTATAATTTAAGTTGGTAAGTCTCCAGCATCTCCTATCCCATCACCAGTGCAATGCTTACTAAAATCTAGCTCTAAATATTGAGTAAATATTACACTCTCTGAGAAACTCTAATAACTTTAATGAAGTTGATTCTCAGTAGCTTTCATCCAGACACCACTTATCCCTTTCGTGAAAATATTTAGACGTTGGCATCATGATATAAAAATAATAAGTTTTAAAAACAATCCATGGTGACACTTAATGGAGTTGTGATGAAATAGGTACAAATTGGCTATATTGTGGGCAGCATAAGATTGATGTTCTTAATTATTCATTTTTGTGCTTTTAAGTACTTGGGGTTTTTTTTGAAGTGTTATGATAGGTAAGTACATTGTTATCACTTAGCAACTTTAATTGGTTTTTGAAAGCAAGTGTTTTGGGAATGGGTGATTAGATTTCAAAAACCACAAGCAGTTTGGATTTTCTGCAAATGCAATGATTTCCAAAGAGAGGTTGGCAAGAAGGTTTCAGGGTTTTTAAGTTGATATACTTTTTTAAACTTGTAAATGATAGGCTAAAAGAAGATGCAAGCTAATTTTATTAATATAACTCCAGGATATTTCTGGTGAATAAGTATATCCAGAACTGAGGCTGGGAGCCCACTGTGCTTGGCACTATACAAACACAGTGAGAAGCAGTCTGGTTTCAACTTAACTTGTTATCTCTTGATGATTTTGTGTTCTTGCTTCTACCCAGTCTGAAATGTTAAATGAGGAGGTGGAAAAAATCTCTATTACCCCCATATTAGGCCCTTTTTAAGCCATTGATTTGGGTCCTGTAGTAGAGTCTGTGTTTACTAGGTGAGTGGGGAGAGGATGGAGGCTCTGTTTTGCTTTATATATGTCTGCAGAATGGTATTGTCCATGGAGGCATAGAGAAATTAGCATTGTCCTTTACATCTAGGACAAACTTCATGAAAACCCTCACCCAAAGTCATTCAAAGGTGCTTATTGGCTATATTTTTGGCACTACAGAAGAGGCAGCTTCAGACACTTGAACTGCTCCATTAACACATTAATCAAGTGCAAAGCTCCCTCCCTTAATCTTTCAGAAAGAACCAATCGGTATTTACCTTCCTTCAAAGAAAGGCAAATGCCATGACCTTGACAACCATGCCTTTTACAGTACAGTTCTCAGTGATACTGATAGTTAAGCAAACTAGTAGGCTCTGACTAATTCCTAGTTCGATACAGTGTGCCTTAGTATTTCCTTGAAAACACTTCTTCTTCTGGTCAAAACATCATAATGGATCTTGCTATAAGGCAAACGTGTTGAAGGAAAAGTAGCAATCAGGGCAAAATATTAAGCTTGTCTTACTACAGCAGTGCTATGCTGAGGACAGTTATATTCATCAGATGAGCTCATTATAGTTTCTTAATGTCTTGTTCCCATAACCAAACAGAGCCATTTAACCTAATGCAATACTAATGTACGTGACAGAGCTGCATTCAAGACATTTGAATGTAGACTGTCAGCTATTTGACCTTTACATTACTGACTAATAATGCAGAAAAGTTCCTGTATTCCTTTAGAATGGTGGTGCTCAATCTTTTGGCTATGTGCAGGCCAGATAGGGCCACAGAGCCCAGCATTGCCCCCTCCTGCCCTCCACATGCCAGGATTGGGTCCCAGTGGCCCAGCACCACCTGCTGCCTTCCTGCATGCTGGGATTGTGTCCCATGGGTCTGGCACAGCCCCTCCTCCAATGTGCCAGGATTGGGCCTTGAAGCCCAGTGTCACCTCTACCTGGCCCTGTGTGTTGGTCCTGGGCACTGGATCCAGTAAGCAAGACCGCAGGCTCCCCCCCAGTTCTGAAGATTTGCTCCCCACAGCCAAATTTCCAGATCTGTAGGTAGCTTTGCAGGCCAGATTAATACAGTGCTGCAGGCCATGTCTGTCTTTTGGACTCCTGCCCTAGAATATGCTGGGCATAAATTTTAACATTATGGTTCCAGTTGTACATGGATGCTTCCATGTACTTTCTAAAACACCAGCAGAAGTTAATTAATTAAACTTTAGGGGCATTTTCACTCCACAAATGATTGCAAGTACAATCTTTAGGTTTCATGTTCATCCTGGGGATTTTTATGTACAATCCCATTGTCCTCATGGCTGAGGACTGAGTCCGTGAAAGTCAAATAACTAAAGGGGCTAAAAAGCTGTAGCTGCATAGTATGCATAATCCATTGTGTTAACAATGTAATAGAAGTAGTGGAATTCAGTTTTTAGCATCTTGCTATAGCTGTATTGACCCTGTCGCTAAAACGACTAAAATTAGCAACTTGGATTTCTTGAAAGCAGATAAAAGTATATTTGGTGATTTGAGGAAGGGTTATTTTTGTACTTTTCAATTGAAAAATGTAAATGCTTTATGCAATGAATAAGTCGCAACCTCCAAAGTCTTTGCTGAGCCTGGCCAAAATCTGAGAAGCTGGATCAGCTAGTGTCCCATTTTTCTTAAGTCTAGGAGCAATTTATTTCCCCACTGTCCTGTAACACAGTCACTGTAGCTGTCACTCACCCTCCAGTGAAGTGCAGGAACTAGAGACTGCTTTTAAGACTGGCACAATTCCTGACCAATTATCTGAAAAAGAATAGTTCTCCATAGCATTACAGGTTATCCTCTTCTCCCCACCTCAATCATTAAAACCCAATGAAACACCTTATGTGTTGTCTACTACCTTTTTTCTAGCAACCAAGCTAACTGCATAGTTTTGTTAAAGTCAGCAAAGTTAATATAATCTTGATATTTTTTTTCTTAACTTGGCTGAACACACTGAAAACAAGAACATGTCTAGGTAAACCTAAACATTTTGTAAAAGAGTTGTTTGAAACTGTTTTTACAATTCGTAAGTGGGTGTGCACATATGTACACTCACTTGCAAAATGGCATTTTGCCCTCCTTTATCTTTTGTTTTTGTTAAATAAGCATGCTAATATTAATCTAAGTATTAAGGAATTATTTTCCTTCATTGCTGTCTGTACCAACGTAGTGACCTTCTATCTGTTCCGATGGTTTGATTCCTAGAGCATGGGGTATCCTCAGTTTGTGAAGAGCTCTTGTAGTAATTATGATGGTGAATATAGCTAAGTAAGGTAGTAGGATAAGTTAATGGAAGATATGGTGTTCCCGTGCCTTGCCTTCCTATGTAGATTCTACTTACTCATTACATTTGATCAGTTTAGATTAATTTATAACCTCTCCTCATTTACTGCATCTAATCCATGGTTTGTTTTATGGGCATGGATGTAGAAGACTTAAGATAATAGAGGTGCAGCAACAATTCTAATTAACATCTTAAGCCCAACAGGTGAGACACTTACTATATTGAATTCAGTGCCCTTAGTGATTCATCAGGCCATGATTTGACCTAATCATGTTGATTTTTTTTAAATGAGAAGGACTGTAAGATATATTTAATCTTGGTGTTGCTATGCCAATCTTTGCTTTATCCATACACAATTATTTTCAGTTTAGTTGTTTATAACAAATATTTGCAACTATTTGTTTATTAATATTGTCATCACTGCCATTCCTTTTCTGGTGGTAAGATCTTGGAGGAGGGGGATCTTCACTTGAGGTTCTGGGTAAATCTTATTTGTTTTATGAACTGGAAACATCTTGAATGACTAGAGGGTAACATTTTGCTGCTTATGTATTTTTAATAAGCTAGTAAGTGGACTGATGAAAGGTGTGAAGGCGACTCAAAGCAAACACCGAGAGGAAGCTCCTTGCAGGAAATCATCCTAAAACCCATTGTTCTCTCTAATAGCAGTACAAGCACTTGCATAATTTACAGTCTGTGACTAGCCAAATGACCACATGGGTCAACTCCCAGTGTCCTTACTGAGCTTTCATTTTAGTAAACTTCTAGTGACTGAAATGAAATTTTGCCTGAGGAAGAGATGAATGAAGACATCAGCACCTGTCGTTTAAACAACAGTGGCAGGTATGCACTTAGAGTTATTAATTTTAAGGGTGAAGAGGATACTGGAGACTAAAGAAGTATAGAACAAAAGCTTCAAGGAGACTTGAGTCATCAAGTCCAGTTTCCATTAAGGCCAACATGATTATTTCTCCTCCCCACCCCATAAACTGACCATGGTTCGTCTTAAAATGAGTTAGGTTTTTCATTATTGCAAGTTGTTCTTGTATGTAGTATATTTTTACACCATTCTACAACAGTCTTTATCTAGCTTCTCTTCAGTCAAGCATTTGTGTTATTGAGTTTGAGCTGGGATTGGAATGTGGTTCTTACTCCCTGCACTTTTTCTGTACAGTTTACTGAAGTAGATGGGGTTCTTCAATTGATGCCAAAATCAAAATATCACATACATGATTGTATTCTTCAAACTACTGTGTGTCTAATGTCCCAAGCATGGTGTAAAGATTCAATGTATTTGTTTGGCAAACCTGTTGATGAAATGCATTTTATGAATGAATTCTACCCATGTAGAACATATATACCCAGTAAAACCTGGTATCAACAGCACCTTAGATGACCATTAAGGGCAGTCTCTCACTCTCTTTCTCATTCTTTTTTTTGGTAAACGACTTCGGCTCCAGTGATTGTTAGCTGTAATTCAACTTGTCTGAAGAAGGCATCTGGTCAAAAAATAAGGGAAAAACAATTGTTTTGAAACACTTATAAGGTCCCCTCCCACTTTGTCTGGGGTTAGAACTGTAACTGTTTGTTTGTAAACTTTCTTTTGCAAAATATTTCATGAAAAACTGTGAAGTTTTGCCATATGGCATAATAAAATAAAAAGTGCAATAAAGTATTCATCTGCCTATTAGGTCTGTGTGGAGCTTTGATAGCTGATTCAATTTGGAGGAGATTCAGCCTGATTTGGCTGCTGAATCTCTGAATCTGAATTTCATAGTTTCTAGGGTTGGAAGGGACCTGAGCAGATTATCAAGTCTGACTCCCCTGCCATGGCAGGAAAGAGTACTGGGGTCAAACGACCCCAGCAAGGTTTTCATCTAGCCTTATCTTAAAGACGCCCAGGGTAGGAGCCAGCACCACTTCTCTCGGAAGTTGGTTCCAGATCCTAGCTGCCCTGACTGTGAAGTAGCACTTCCTGATGTCTAGTCTAAATCTACCCTCTGCCAGCTTGTGACTGTTATTCCTGGTCACTCCTGGCGGTGCTCGGGGGAATAGTGACTCCCCCAATGCCTGCTGATCCCCCCTGACTAGTTTGTAACAGGCCACTAGATTCCCCCCTCAGCCTTCTCTTCTGGAGGCTGAACAGGTTCAGGTCCCATAGCC
>NW_017728943.1:63717268-63732375 GCF_001723895.1 Crocodylus porosus
GGGTGCATTTTAACCCCTCGTCCAAGTCACTGATGAAGATGTTGAACAGTGCGGGCCCGAGGACCGAGCCCTATGGAACCCCACTGCCCACATCCCTCCCGGTCGAAAATGACCCATCCACCACCACTCTCCGGGTGTGGCCCTCCAGCCAGTTGGCAACCCAGTTGACTGTGTACGTGTCAACACCACAGTCCCCCAGTTTCTTAATGAGAACGGGGTGAGAGACAGTGTCGAAGGCCTTCCGAAAGTCCAGGAAGACTATGTCTACTGCTACCCCAAATCTAAGGATTTGGTGAACTGGTCATAGAAGGCCACCAGGTTGTTCTGACAGGACCTGCCTCTAATGAACCCGTGTTTGTTGCCCCTAAGCATAATCTCCCTTGCTGGCCCCTCGTGGATATGTGCTAGAATAATTTTCTCAAAAAGCTTGCCCAGGATTGAGGTAAGACTAACTAACCTATAGTTTCCCAGGTCCTCCTTCCTCCCCTTTTTGGAGATGGGAACCACATTGGCCCTCTTCCAGTCCTCTGGCACCACACCAGAGCACCATGAGTGCTTGTAAAGTCATACCAGGGGTCCTGCAATGACCTCAGCCAATTCCTCTCAGATTCAATTGAATCAGGAGACCCATTAAAAGGTCCAAATTGAATTGGAAGCCTTTGAATCAATTCGGAGAGATTTGGCTATAGACTAAATTGGCAGCAGTCCTTTACCACGGTGGAAACAGCTGCCTCTAGCTGGTAAGTCTGTTGTCGTGGGGGGAGGGAAGGACACAGCCAGAGCCCCAGCCACAGCCCAGAGCACAGCCCTGGTTCTGCCTGTATCACAGAGCACAGTGGAGCGGGAGCTATGGGAGGGCTGCAGCCACCCTAAGATTCCCCATAGCCCCTGCTGCTGGGTCACCCCAACCCAGGTGCATGTGCTGGCCCCCATGCCCTGCTGCTGCTTGCCGAGCCAGAGTGAAGCCACAGCTTGCCCTGAAGGCGTGGGGAGGCTGAAGCAGCTTCCACTGCTGCATGCTGCTTGTCTGAGGCAGTGCAGTGGTACCATACCATGCCTCCCCACCTTGGCTGGGCGAGCAGCAGGAGGGCATAGCTCTCACCCCCAGTGCCTTCTGCCACCCATCCATAGTGCAGCCTGCCCCCCGCTGATCATGGGGCACATGCCCACTTGCATGCCCTCCTGGACCAGCGGCACGTGGCGGCATGCAGTGGTGGGAGCCCCCCTCCCCGAGTCCTACGCTCCCACCACCCTGGCTGGGCAACTTGTCCCAGCCCCAACCCCAATTGCTCCCTTGCTGTGGGGGCATTGATGTACCCCCTTCCCCATGCCCATTCCTTCTGCCCACCAGAACAGACTTATCAGCTGGAGGCAGCTGTGTCCAGCATGGTCGAGGATTGCTGCCTGTTTAGTCTATGGCTGAATCTCTGAATTGCTGCTGAATTTTTTTAATCCAGTTCAGCTGAATCAAATTGAGACAGTGGCTTGCATCACCGAATTGAATCACTGTCCCACTGAATCTGAATCGAATACTTGGGGCTTCACACAGGCCTACTGCCTATTTTGTTTCTTTCTATACTCCTTATAGCTTTCTTTTTTATTTACATCCTTCCATTCTTTGCAAACTTCCTCCAGATCCTTAATTCTGGAAAAGGTTAGAATGGAAAAAGAAACACTGATAAAGCAAGAAAAGCATGTGGGTGGGGGGGAGGGGATATAGTCATGTATGTAAACTCTCAGACATTCATTCTTTTTCACTCGATAAGGAAAAGAGAAAAGGGGTAAAATTGAATATTCAACATAAATATTAGAAAAACAGTTGTTTTTTGTTTGTGGGGTTTTTTTTAAAGTAGTCTTTTGTTTAAAAGAAAAAAAACTTTTTTTGAGGATGGGGAATTCTGAAAGAAAAAAATGTTGAACCACTGTTTTGTTTTGTTTTTTAAACTGTTTTGTGTTGAATTTCCATGTGAAGAAAATCTGATTTGGGATTGAGGATAGTCTCTGGTGGGAGGATGAGGCCTGGGTAGAATTAAATGGAATGCATAAGGCAGGGGAGTAAAATCAAAGCACAAGGAAAATTTTGCTCAACTGCTGAGCTGGACTTGACTTATTCATCTGCAAATGGAATTCTCTGTGTGAAAATTTGGCTGCTTTTGAAGATAGAACTACTGGTGTGGTTGTCTTTTCTCTCTTCCTCTCTCTCTTTCTCTTAGAGATAAATGCCTGCCACTAGGAAAAAGCTACTCCCCCAAAATTCTGATTTTTCTTACCCAGGAGGCAGCTTCCTAACTTTAAGAAGTGCCTGGGTACTTTTCTAGCATATTCAAATAATCTCTATTCAAGACTGCCTCTCTTGCTGAAATTCATATAACTTACCTTTGGTATTCTTCACTTCCATTGCCAATTGTATAAACTCCTTTTTCACTGAGGAAGTAGTTTGTTTGAAGGGTACCAAATGCATGACCTTTTAAACTTCAGCAAGTGGAAAATCAAGTAAAGTAGTCCCTTTTGGCAAGGATGGACTGATTGTTGTCCAAAAAAAACACCTGCAGGACACCATTGATGAATTTCAGAATAAGGCCAGTATTAAAAAAAATTAAGGTTGTAGAATACTTGAACTGAAGTCAAAGTGGTGACCTAAATTTTTCCTTTACCTAATACCAACGTGTCTGCCCATCAGACAAAACCTTTCTTGTTATATTGGATAGATACACCTACTTCATCAGGAATGTTAATAAGTATATCCTAGCATCCTTTCATATATATCCATCCATGGTTTTATGTACTATGGCAATAAAATTAGCTGCTCCCAACATATTCTTCTTCCCATTCTAGAAAAATATGTCTTCTCTGTTGGTAACAAAGCCCATAAACAGATGTATCCAAATGAAGCAGATAATCTGTGCTGGGATGCATCCAGGCGCAGCTCATCCGCTTCATTGAACAAAACAGATGTACCCTACATGCAGGACAACAGGTGACATCTCTGCAGATGGGGTAACTTTGGATTTCTCTGCTTTCAGAGGCACTTCTGGGGAATCCCTGATGTGCCATTGCAAGTTCCCCTATCTTCAGGTGTGCACCCTGAGGAGAGGCTAAGCAGTGCAATGTGCAGCTGGGAAATTCGCTACCGTAGACTCTTGGGGCAGCTGGAGAGCACAGGTAACTCTGAGCTGCCCAGCCAAAAAACAAACACATGTCTGCCTCCAAAGTTGAACAAATGTATACTACTTATTGTTGCTTCCCCAGTTTTGGTCATTTGTGGGCATGGATGTCTGTTTGCTTAGTCTTTGTGTCACTGTTACTACCTCTTTTTCTTAATCCCACTGCAATGGGAGCCCCTTTCTCTGTTGTATAAAATATAAGCTACTGATTTTTCCTTTCAAGGCTCTTCATGGCTTATCTACATTCTACCTATTATCTGTCATTCACTATTGACTTCCATTCAGCTTATTTCAACCTGCATACTTAATCATCTCTGTGCCTTCTTTCATATTCCCCACAAAACTTTAGAGGAGCTTCCTATCAACATTTGCAAAACTTCCATATTTTTCCTTCTTAGCCATCCCTGATCCCTTTGCTCAGTGTTGATGCTTACAAAAAACTTGGACGTGATTAGGCCACTTGTATGCAGTAGTTGTAGCAAAGCACATTGACGAATATTGTCCTATTGTGTTTTATAATCCTTCCTTCCTCTCTTGTATTAAAGCTGGGTGGTATGCTCCTTGAGTCGTATATTTCCTTTTTGTGTCTTGTACAGTGCCTGGCTCAATGAGAGTCACCGTTTTTCAACAGGGTTCCTAGGCTCTATAATAAAAATGGTAAATAATAATAATCAACAAGAAGGGGAGTTTAAGTCTTTGAGGCATTTTTGTCTGGAGAAACTTCCCTACTGATTACTTGACTGCCCAGATTCTGATCTTGGTTATCTTAAAGCTGTAATTCTCAATCAGGGTGCTATAGGCATCTTGAGGTGTCATGAGCCATGGGGTGCCACGCAATGTTAGCACTGCTGAAACTTATCTTGTGAATTGTGTGTAAACCCAGAGGGCTCCTATACACGGGCATGGAGGCTGCTCCGATGTGCTGTAATTCCAGCGCACTGGAGCAGACTTGATTAAATGAGTCTGCTGGAACGTGATAATTACCACGCTCCAGCAGACTCCAGCTCACATGTATCAGTGTCCCCATGCTGAAAAATGGTAGTGAGGTATTCGAGCTTTAGTTCAAACTGCCCTGCTGCCATTTTTTCAGTGGGGACAGGCAGTGGTGCATGTGATGCTCCAGTGCTTTTAATTAGCACGGCTCTCAGAGCTGTGCTAATTAAAGTGCCTTCCCTGTCCCCTGGAATACGTCTATAAATGCCCAGAGATTTCAAATTGGAACGTATAGTGACAAAACTATTTTAACTGGTGTGGTTTTCCTTAGTTCTTTGCAACAGGAGAATTGCCCTTTATTTTTCCATAGTCAAAAAAACGAGCAAAACTAAGAGCTAGCAATGTCCAAGGAGTGCCTTCCATCTAGGCAGGCTGAGAACCACTGCTTTAAAGTAAATATAGAAAAATATCAGAAACTTAAGTTTCTGCACTGCTAGTCCTGTGGGGATCACAAATATCCATCCTAGTGTGCATAACTGGAGTACTACCTGTGTATTCCCTTGCAGACCTTGGCACAAGGGAATTGTCATGTTGAGTCTGACCCATGGGTTAATGCCCTGTCTTCAACAGCCTACCACAAATATTTCAGAACAGGGACCAAGAGAGACCTCCCTCCCCCAGCAGGCAAATATGGAATAATCTACATGTGAAGGCCTCATCTTAAATCCTGACAGATTTACTTGTTAACTGATATGTGGTTCTTACTTGATCTTTTTAGCATGAACTTATTACAGGTCTAGGTATTCTTATTCATATAAATGTCTATTCCATCTTTGAGTATAATTGTACCAACAACACCTATGTGGAGCAAAAGTATTTCCTCTTTTGTCTTGAATATCTTTTTGCTCTCATTGAATACTTATGAAGTTAACAGTGAAGTTTTGCCTATATTCTTCTAGTGCAGCATGGGGTTTCTATTGTACACAACAGACATTTTCCTGCCAATGTACGTACACAAGACTTTTTAAGAAAAATACCATTTGCAGCTAAAATCTGCAATTCAATTCCTGTGCTTTTCTCCCCCTGTTCCTTAAGTAGCAACAATGTCATCTCCTGGTGTAAAAACCTTCTTACATCTGTGTCTAGTGGAGCCAACAGCTAAAAACAAAGACCCGTAGTACGGCTAAAGGGTAAACAGAAATCATTCGTTGAACTCTTGGAGATCTTGACTTGATTTAAATTTGTTTCTCTCAGTAGTATCTGCACTTATCCTGAAAGTTGCTATGATCACTTCCATGAATTTAAGAAAAAACAAAACCCTCCCCAAAAACAAGTCAAGGTGCAATTTTCACCTTAGTGGGCGTGTCTACACACGTGCTTTACTGTAGAGTAGACTGACTAGCTCTGAAGAAAACCATCACCATCTACATGTGTGCCAGTATTTGGGCACCGTAAACTAACTCCACTGTAATATAGTCTCCAGCAATGTTATCTTGTGGTGGAGTACTTAACTGTGCTGAAACACAGGTGTAGATGGTGACCGGGTTGGGGCAGACTCCTGCCTAGCCACATGGGCTCTGTTGGTTCTGTACCCTTGTGTCCCAGCTAATCCCTCCACCATCTGATGCAGCCACTTGGAGGCCAGGGCTGACTTCCGGTGCCCCTGTCAGCCCAGGCCTGTTCCACCCCAGCTCAAATTGTTGCTGTCCTGGGTGCCTGTGTAGATGCTGCGCCCAGGAGCAGTTCACTCCAGCTCAAAGTGCTCTGAAGTTTATTGCTTCACATTAATTACATGTGTAGATGCACCTAGCATGAAGTTTTTAAAATTCTTGAGAAGTGTGTGGCCTCAATGACCATTGTAGACCATCTCACAACTTAGTGTTAGCAACCATGGAAACAAATGAGATACTTAAGCAGGTTTTTCAGAATCTTTAACAGAGCTCTTTGAAAGCAAGTTTCTTTTCTTTGGAATTGGTCTGTTTCTGAGTCTAGTTTGCCAGAATCCGAGTTTAGCACCCTTCAGAGTTTTTTGGTTTACTTCTTTTGTTAAAAATATACCTAGGTTGGCTTTCAGCAGCATTAGTTAGTAGAACCTTATTGCATACTGTAGACAATTGTGCATAACTGGTGCATAGCCTAGTGGCTAAATACACTGTCAGAAGTCTAGAAAATCTATCCCTGTCTCTGCTAATGAATTGCTTGGAACTTTGGGCCAGGTACATTTTGCTGTTTTGTACCTTGGTTTTGTGCATTCCTGTATTTGAAGAAATTAATGCCTACTTCAGTGAAGTGAAGTCAGATTTAGATTAGGTATCATGAAAGAGTGAAGTAACTTCATCTTCTGGTAGTGCAGTAGTTAAATCCTTAATCTAAAAGTGATTTTTTAAAAAGGAGAAAAACGTATTTTCCTCCAGGAAAACTGTTTTATATTCCTGTCTCTTCACTAGACTTCAGGGAGGGAGGGGGATTTAAAATTCCATTCTACTATTTTTTTTTCTGTAAAAGAGCAGAGTGAGGCTAATGATAAGTGATGAGTATTTTGACAATCTGTCCCATATACTGTAATCATTGCTAAGAAAATATGATGGCTATCCCCAGCACATGGTCTGATTCCCCTTCCCCCCATCAATAGTATATTTGTCTTAAAATATGAAGCATATTAGTGATGGGAAGTATGCAAGTATGGAAGTAGGGCTGATTTAGTCTAGCAGTGGAGGAACCTGATGAGGTTAATTATTAATAGGTTTGTGATGGGAGAAGGGACAAGCAAATATTTCCTGTTTCTCTATTGATAGCTGCCTGGCCTCTGTGTGACAAAGATCTGAACCCTGTTAAGCACTGTAAACAGGAAAGACTTTTATTACTCTCTTTGGAGAAGGGTAACAAGTCATTAATTTTTATTTGTTATAAACCTCTTGGTGTTCTTCGTCTCCTACCATCAGCCTACAAAAAGCATTTAAAACTTTTGACAGTGTTTACTTTGGACAATTTTTATGCAGTGTCTTGTCAGCTAACATGGTATTAGCCCATTTTTATGGCAGGTTGACAACTTCTGTCAGGGAGAGGATGCTTCTGGGGCCTATTATAAGACTAAAGGCAGAGGACAGAAAAGGAAACCTTTTGATAATGTTTCTACAATGCAATATTCGGATTTCTAGATCCTTTGCATGTTATGGCACATACTGCATAGATTTTGCTGCCTGGGTTCCCACTCTAAAGCTTTGTAAAAGAGGGTAGGAGTGCAAAGAAACGCATCAACTTTTCTCTTTGTGGTATAGAACAAAAATGTTGGTGTGATCACCGAGTATTAAGGGCTTGCAAAGATTGATAACCTCCATCTAAGCAAATCTTTCCAATGAGTGGAAAACACATGCATAAATGCAGATTACAAATGATACTGGAAAAAACACAGATGAACCTAATTTAAACACAGAAACCAGCAGAAAATAAACCTAAACCAAAACTGTTCCTTAAAGTATGACAAACACGTGGAAGTATTTACTTCTTGCTCCAGTGGTCTTGTTTGGTTTTGATGACTTTGGAGGCTGACTGTTATAAATACATTTTTTAAAGAAGAGTCTAGAGAGCTACTTGGCATGTGTTTGTGTATGTGTAACAGTAAACTGAAATGTTGAGGTCAAAACTAAAATACTGGTGCAACGGGGAGATTTTTCTAGCTTTCCTAACATGAAATATTAAACACCAGATCATGATGGAGCTGTGATGATGCTATAGTTACAATTGTGTTGTTATGAATTTATTAAAGGAGTCACTGTTTTCTTGTATAAAAAGGAGGCTGATGTGCTCTGATATCTAATTTTGGAGAGAGAATCTGCATTTTTCTCAGGTATTTCAAGAAAACATATTAATTAGTCATCAGATCACAGAATCTGATTCTTTTCCTATACTGGGTTTATATTACTGAAGTTCCACTAGTTTCAGAGGAGTTTCTTTAAGTCATGCCAAGTTATCAAACCTGGCTACACCATCCGATTTGTTCAATGTACCAAAATTTAATTGATGTACACGCACCACAGTTGGGGATAGCCATGGGGAAGCTGTGGAAATTCATCCCACAAATGAGATGTGTAACACAGATAGTTGCACATCAGGCCAAGCATATGTTTATCCAATACTGCAATTATCAAAAATTGGCTTAAATAAGGAGAATATATGGCCCAGATGAATAATTTAATGTATCAATAGAGAAGCCAAGAAACCAGTTCAAAAGTAGAGCAGAAAACTATGTTATATGAAATACAGCTCTTTGATAATAATGCCTTTGGATTGCAGGGATTATGAAAAGTTTTTTAGCATCTGCCATGTCTCATATAGAGCCCCAGTAACAACCTTGTTTGTTTATAATCTAAAAGTCATAATATAGTTCCCAGGGAAACAGATTTGCCTTGATTCTTCAGTGGCAAACTTTAGGAATGTTTTGTTTTCCTTAGAGGGAGGAGAAAACAAGATGCCCTTCCACTGAGATTACTTTTTATTTCAGGTAGGTGAGACCATGATAGCACTTTGGTTTTGAACCGAAACATAAAGGAACAACTGCAGCACCAGAGTGGATTTGAAGCCACTGGGCGCGTCCAGATGCAAAAGCCTTTGAAGGCACCCAAAATGCATGCAGTGCATATGAAAAACTTTTTCTGTGCCGCATATTTGCAGCATGGAGCCATAATTAAATCCCAGGATCTAAAACAAATGGAACAAAAAAAAGTGGGGTGGCACACGTGGGTGCAGCATGTGTCACCCAAAACAGGAGTCTGGCTGGCCAGAGCCACGTTTCAGCTGCTGGCTAGGCTCTGGGCACCTGGATCTCCACTGCTGCAGCCCCAGGAGGATGCCAGGTAAGTCTGCTGGGGCCAGCACAGCTACTGGGCCCGGCCTCTCTTACCCCACCTGGGGCAATTTGCTGCATGCCAGAGTGGGCGTACAGGGACATTCACTGGTGACAAGTTTTGTCCTTGGGGAAATGCATGTGCCCGCTGCTCTGGATGTGCCCATTTTGTTTAAAGTACACAGAAAAAGGGCCATTTTCTGTGGTGTTTGTGCTAATTACTAAGAGATAGCACAAGGCCAAGACTTTCTGCAAAACAGATTTACCTACATATATATAGTTTTTTCTATCCTATATTCAATCTCACCCATTGAAAAAACCTGGTTTGCTGTTATTAAAAAATCATAATATTAAAGAAATAGTAATAGGGCCTTTTTCTTCAGCTTGGAAGATTCATTATTTTTCTATCTTTTCTTGGCAATTGAGGACTAGAAAACAAATGTGAAAACTGACTTCTTATATTTACCTGAGTTCAAGATCTGGGGTTACAGGCAAGGCACCACATCTTTCAAACCTCATGAGGAGAAAAATCATGAGAGTAGGCAGTTTCAGAACTGCTGAAACACTTAAATGTTAATCATAGTCCTGCATTCGAACAGCACGTCTCCACAGAGGCTGCATAATAATAGTCAAAAGAATATTATGACACACTTGTTTACCAGCACTGAATTTTGCTCTAAAACATGTGTTTATATGGCTCTGTTTGGGAATGCTTCCTTCTGAAATCCATGGGGATTTGACACTTCCTTTGAATTCAGGAGAGAACAAGGCTAGGTCCAATAGCAGATTTACGTTTGGGAAACAAAGTCTTTAGATGGTTATTGCCACCTCCAGAGTTGTTCACCAATTCCCATAAATGTCATGAAACAACATGGTAGGGAATCCCAAACGGAGGACAAGGATATGCATGGCTATAACCAGGAGTCTTTATTCTTGTTTTTAAGTCTCAAGTGAACTTCCCTCTTACTGATTGCAAAGTTAGTTGCCTTTACTGTGGAGTTGTATTGGAAAAGAGTGCTTAACAATTATTATCACATTTATTATTGTATTAAACCCACATTATTGCATTATACCCTAATATTACAGGCCTAGAAATTTCAAAACAGATTGTATTATTACCAGATCAATCCACTGCCTAAAACGGTACTGCTGCATTTTGTTATGACTTTATTATGGCAAATCTGTTTCCACAAGGTTTAGTCTGACTATCTGACACAGATAAGTTCTGAAGGTTTAGTACACCGCTAGTCTCAGAGTGACTTGCTTTTTAAATTCTAGATTATTATGAATAACTCTAGTCTCTCCTTTTGGAAGGAGCTTTCCCTAAAACAATGTGGGTTAAATCAATGTCTTCTGAACGTCCTCAAAGCAGTGGACAAACAAAATTATTTAAAGGTAAAAAAGCTTGGGCATTTACACAATTTAGACTATCTACAGACATTTAGGGAGCTAAGGGGGTTAGGTTGAGTTAAAATGGCCACCTGAGCGAAGGTAAGTTGGGATGGTAGCAGGTGGGATTGGGGAAGGCAAGCGGGGTCTTGAGTGGGGTTGTCAGGGGTGGGGGCAGGAACTGGGGAATTGGCAGGCCAGGCAGAGTCCACGGGGGGATTAGGAGGCCTAATGGGGTCTATAGGAGAGTTTGGTGGGACCCGGGTCCTCCTGACTGTCAGACAAACAAACCCTGCCCCCTGGTGAACCAACCCCTACTCTGCCATCCTGTCCACTCCAACTTACTTCCTCAGTTTCTGACACAGATAAATGCTGGTAAAGTGGCACGGGGAGCAGCTTGTGAGACGTGGGGTTTGGGGGTGGGGAGGGTTGTTCTCTATCTGGAGCATGTGTGCGTGGGGTAGGCAGAGCCCTAGGGCTGGAGCTAGAGGCTGAGCTTTCCCGTCTCTGGGGCTGCACTGGGAACTATATAGGAGCTTGCGACAATTAGATCGGTCTAAAAATAGCCAACCTCATCTAAATTGAGTGTATTTTAGAGGTTGGGTTAACTTAGATTAGGTTGGCCATTTTTAGACCGATCTAACTCTCCTGAACTTCTGTACATTTGCACTTAGGATGATCCAGCTAACTACTTCAAGGTCCACACCTGGGCAAACTAAATTGCATCAGATGCCCAGTTTTAACTTGATCCAGCTTCCCTGTAACCTCCCCAAATGTTTGTATACAGCCTTAACATTGGAACAAAATTACATTTGTTTAGGACTGGGGAAAAATCAATTAGTTTTCAACAATGGAGTTCAAGAATGGTGCTAGAGGAATCAAAAGTCAGTTTTTTGATTTCTTAGTGTACTCATGAGCTTAAAAATAGATGTCTATACTGTAGCTCACTTACTTATTTAAAGAATGGGAAACACTATATCTTTAAAGGCATGCTGAAGTTGTAGAATATATTTGAGATATTAATATGGTAATGATTACACTGCATATGCATGTTTTGTATGAATGATACGTAATCCGCAGTGACAAAATACATGGGATCAATGATTTCGGTCTTCCATTTGTAGAAAATGGGTCATGGTCTATATGCATCTATTGGCTTACTTGCGATATGATTTTCAATTCATTAGCGGGCTATTTTGTTCAGCAGGAGGGTGTTTGCAAGTATTAAGTTACCTATGATTTATAAGGGCTTGGAAGATGCCAAGTATTGCTGACAACTGACTGATTGACTTTTGTATGCATGCTTGAGTGTTTTGTACAGGATTCCAAGTACAGAATTTACATACAATTAAGAAGGAAATATATTATGTGGAAACTATTTGGTCTGAAGAGTACTTGAAAGGAACCATGAAGGAACTGCTCTATGTAAGAACAAAAGCATGGTGACTTCTGAAAATTACATCACCAAATGAGGAACCCACAAGCAAGACATAACTTCTACTGTAAGTATCACTACTGTAGGCAAAGAGCCAGCATCACATCCTTTAGGTGTTTTTATATTTCATATTATTTGATCAGACTCTGTAGGATAGATTAGAAGATAGGATTACATGAGCTAATTTCTGATGGAGATACCATAATACAATAATGTTCATTTTTTCTACTACATCTAAATTAAATGTCTTTTGTGGGTTTTTTTCAAGTTTCTTTAGAAATAATGATGATGTGCTATGGCTTATATCCATTTTTCTTATTTAATGCATGAATTTATGGATCTGTATCTCATAATTTCTGTTAAATTCACTTGTTGCTGTATAATTTTTGCTGTTAGTAATCTGTCACTGGAGTTCTTTAGGGATCTTATTCTGGTCTCCTGTGCCACAGAGGTGCATTGAATATTTATATTAAATAGTCATGTAGGGTTTACTCCTGAAAGAGGCTGAGTCCTCTGACCCTGAGCTCATAAGTACATGTTTTAATTTAACCGCACTAGGATTATGTAATTCTTCTGAAATTGTATATAAAAACTGGCTGGGTTGTTGTGCAAAAATGCAATTGTTTTCATAGAAATGTACTACCAGATTCAACAAAAAAAAGATTTCTTGATGCTGAAATGCATTTCTGAGACGAACTGAAGACATACTCTCTCCTTACCCCAGAACAGTCAAGTGCCTAACATTTGTGCAGTTCTTATCAGGGCTAGAGATAAGATTTAATTTCACATTTCTGTTCTGGTTTGGTTTAAATCAAGGACTTGAACATTAGTCTTTGCATCCTGAGTGAGTGCCCTAACCACCAGTCTATTGGCTATTTTTTGGGGATAATGTGTCCCTCTGATTTTTTTTTTTTTTTTTTACTCCCTCCCCTTAAATACTTCAATGTAGGAGAGAGAGATTTTCTGCTGTTGCAACAACTTTTGTATGATGGAGAAACTTCTTATGTCCAAGGGTTATCAAGTGTATATGGACTCTAGGAACACTAAGCACATTCTTAAAAGATTTTTGTAGCTTGCTGTGCTTATTGCCTTCAAGGTCAAGCTTTTAGTGCCACTTTATGGAAGTTAATTCTTAAATGTAGGCCTGTTTTACTTTCACTGTATTTCTCTTTTGCATTGTTTTTGTTCACTGCTTGGTCTTTCAGAACTAAAAATTGGATTCATCTTTACTTTGCATGCTGTTTTGCTAAAATGATGCCTTCTGAAAATACTTAGCATTTATTTTTATCATAGTTCCGCCATTCACTAAATTTAATGTAATACTCCTTCAATAATTCTTTTACATAAAATTATTTTCAAGGTAGAAACTTTGACTGTGCACATTTGGCTTGGAATCAATAATAAAATGTCTTGGCCTGGAGTTATTTTCCCTTTTAACCTTTTGGCAATGTGATGTAGGAGTATTATTATTAGCACTCTTCTCTAGTTTAATATTAGATTGTTCACTCCACAGAATTTTAAATTAATTTGCAAGCTACTCCTTCTGTGGCAAAGCTTACGGTTTTGAATCTTTAGGTGATAAATAAAAAACAGTATTTTTAAATATTAGCAACATATCTTGCTTCTCCAGAGATCTCAAAACTTGGCAAACAACAAGGGTGTCGACAGACATTAATTGAATTTCTGTGAAACTCTTTGCACTAGAAAAATAGGTTGTGAATTGGGTTGTACATGTGTTCTGGCTGCAGAGCTACACAGGTGAACTCTCCTGCTAGGGGGCACTGGAGGACTTCTTGGCCTTCCCTAATGGCAGAGGTGCTCTATTGATTGGTATTTTGTGCTCTCCCCTGCCAGGGAAGGGGATAGGTTATTAACTGGCAGCTGCTGAAAAACAGGGAGTCAAACAGAAACCAAAGAACTAGTCTGAACCAGTATTTTGACTTGAACCTGAACCAGAATGGAACTATCCTATCCTACCCTACTAAACCTGAATTGGAATGGGAATAAAAAAGGGGTTACTGGTTAAAACAACATTTAAAGATTTAAATATTTAAAGTTTTTTTTTTTTAAATGTTAAAAACTACTGGCTTATTATGACACACACAAATAGAATAACATAGACATGACGGTACTACCAGAAAGGCCTGCCTTACAGCTCTATAGTAAATCCTCAGTATTTTCTCTGAACTAGCAGTTTCTATCATGGTGGGGTTTTTTGGTTGCTTAGTCTATATTATTAACAGCCGATTGTATTTAATGTATGTGAATAGCTATAAATACTACTGGTTTCTCAATTAGTGGACTCTTATTCTTAATCCCTATGGTCTTTATCCCTGTCCCCTTTTGTTGATAAAATTATTGTAATTTATTACAGTGATTTGATATTTAATCATGGGGAGAAATCAACAAAATCCTGTGAGAAAATTCTTCAGCTGTGACAGTGTCACATGTATATATCCATCTGACAAGTTGGGGAACCAGAGTGCAATGCAGTCATGTTTGGGAACCATGCTTCCAGTCTGGAAAGGCACATTCAAAGACAGCATCCTAAGGAGCATGCTGCACTTTTTAAATTCTGCATTTCCTCTTTTTCTAAACATAGTAAAATGTCCCCAACATTTATGCAGTCCTGATGAACCCGCATCCAAGAAATCAAGCTAGTTTGCACTTTGTGTTAAAAACAAAGGCAATTACAATAAAAAATGGATGCAGCTACCTTTATTGGATGCTAGCTTAGAATAAGTTACTGTAAATGGAAAACCATTTCACTTGATGGAAGATTTGGGATTTCACAAAATTGTAGACGACATTTAAGTTTTTGGGAACAAAATTTACAGTGCATGCTGAAAATATCCAAGACAAAGTTGATGCTCTTGCGGTCACCATTTAGGGAATAGAAAAAACAAATCAAGGGACATACATAGTTGTTATTGCCGGGCAAATTGTTCTTTGAACACTTCCAATGAAAAAGATGAGAGAAGCACTCCTCTGAATATATAAAATCACTGATTCTTAAAGTTCTTAATATACATGGAATCATGCCAAGACAAATACATAATATTATAACAGGTAATGGAGCAAACATGCTGAAAGCAGTTGGCTTAATGTTTGAGACTCAGGAAACTGAGGAAGCAGAACAAGAAATTTTAAAATGAAGAGGAAACAGAATATTTACTGTCTGGGGAAGATTGTAAAAAGAAGATATGACCAAGATCATAATAATTTGGTTCAGATAGTTTCATAGTTTCTAGGGTCAGAAGGGACCTGAGCAGATCATAGAGTCTGACCCCCTGCCATGGCAGGAAAGAATACTGGGGTCAAACGACCCCAGCAAGATGTTCAT
>NW_017728943.1:63732475-63746707 GCF_001723895.1 Crocodylus porosus
GTGGATATGTGCCAGAATAATTCTCTCAAAAAGCTTGCCCAGGATTGAGGTAAGACTAACTAACCTATAGTTTCCCAGGTCCTCCTTCCTCCCCTTTTTGGAGATGGGAACCACATTGGCCCTCTTCCAGTCCTCTGGCAACACACCAGAGCACCACGAGTGTTCGTAAAGCCATGCCAGGGGTCCCACAATGACCTCAGCTAATTCCCTCAGTACTCTTGGGCGGAGATTGTCTGGACCAGCTGATTTGAATACATCCAGTCCCTCCAGATGTTCCCTGACTAGTTCCTCACTAACCCTTGGCCTATGTGCGCCTCCACTGGGGTTTAAGGGGGGCCCAGAGGGGGGGTGGCTGTTCCAGTCCCTGCTCAGGAAAATGGAGGCAAAGAAATCGTTAAATATGTTAGCTGTGTCGTCTGGTGTGACAACCAAATTTCCTAGCGTGTCCTGCAGGGGCCCTACGTTACCCAGAATTTTCTTTTTGCCCCCTATGTATTTAAAAATGGACTTCTTGTTGTCCTTGATCCGGGAAGCTAGTCCCAGTTCCATCTCCGCCTTGGCCTTCCTGATTGCCCCCTTGCATCCCCAAGCAACAGCACTATAATCTTCCCTGGTGATGGCCCCTCCCTTCCCTTGGGTGTGCGCCTCCCTTTTAGCTAGGAGACATTTCCAGATGATGGAAGAAAGTTACACATTACATTTAGGCCTTAATAAGGATACTTCAAATGTGAGTGTCTGCATATTAAAGCTCATTAAATTATGCTAAGTGCCCTCTGTCTCAGAGTTATGCAACTTCAGGCAAGGGTTAATTCTGGGCTATGCTCCTTAATTCATGTTAGGGTAACTTCACTCTGCTCCACAGAGATAAAATGAGCAATTTACAGGGCTCCAGTATCCCAGAATGCACTGTTCCTGACCCCCTCTCAACCAAAGCAGGGACAGGGCAGAATGGGATGCTATTGAAGGCACAACAATTGCAGTGAAGCCTGCTAAAATGACAACAAAAAATCTCCAGTATGAACAACTACCAATGGGTGACTGATGGTGCTTGGTTAAAATGCCAGTTGGAAACATCAAGTCTCACCCTCTGTCACTCAGTCCTTACTGGTTTCCATGAGAAAATAATAAGATAAATCTCTCTCTCTCATGTCTCTACCTTGATCCCAGATATCAAGTCTTCCAGCCAAGGCAACACTTCATTTAACCAATACATGGAGGAAAAATGGAAATGTGTCAGCTGGAAGAAGTTGAGGTCAATTATATTATAGAATCAAAGGCACACATGTCTGAAAGTGAAAGATCAGGTGATGAATTGGACTCTCAAAGCTCATGAAATCTCCAGAGAGAAAAAGAGATCTGAAGGAAAAAAAAAAACTGCCCCAAAAAGAAAAGACCATATCTTGCATCACATGCAGATGATCCACATCTCTGTGAGAAGGAAGTATTAAAATGCTTGGGACATCAAAACACATATCAGTAAAAACCATGCCTGAACTGTATTAACTGACAAAAATTGTAATGGCAGTTTCAGCAACACAAGTGAGTGTTGAAAGAATATTTTCAGGCCTCAGATTTATTCTATCAGCAGACAGGTCCAATATGACAGAGCAGCTATTAGAAGATGTTGATTTAGTTTGCTCAAACAAATTGTTCATGAAAAAGTAATTGTTTTGACAACGCAAAAACCTGCCAAAGTCATGTAAAATTGAAGTAGAGCGCAGTCAAATTAAAAAAAAAAAAATTACTTGTATAAACTTTAAATAAGTATTACAAAGTAAAACGTTTCTTTTTTTAAAAGCCTATTCTTATTCTGAACTCAGTAAATTATCAGCTATTGGTGTAATAATTTTGATTTGAACCAGTTTGTACTGGTAAATGAACCTCTTTTTTTTTGGTGGTTTGAACCAGAACTGAACCTGAGCCAACTGAATACATCTGAACCTGACCTGAACTGAACTCAAATTGAACTACTAATTCACTTTTCTGCTGAAAAGTGGCAGCTGCCACAGGCAGCCTTTTACCCTGTAGGGCTGAGGACTACTCTTGTCATGTTTTGCACTTCTAGCCCTGCAGAAACTGAGGTCACCCCATTTGGTGCAGGGGCAGGGAGCAAAGGCAGTGTGGTTCCACTTGCCCCAGAAGTACCAGGGATGGATTGAGCCGTGGGGAAAGTTCTCTCCCTACACCCTACAGGGACTGGGGTCAGCCTCTGGGTGACCTGGAGGAGTGCACAGGGTGGAGAGCCTTCTTCCATGACTGGAACCATCCCTGGAGAGGTTCTCAGAGAGTTGGTGCTCTCCTTCAGGGAGAGGAGGGGATTGTGGGATACTGGTAGTCCTTGCCACCTAGGAGAAATGTACAGCTGTTCAGGTGAGTGTGGAAGAGGAGTTATGTGACTTTCTTGAAGAAGATCTTGTTCTATTCTGCCAGAAACCCCTTGAATGGCTGCATACTCTCTTTTCATGCTAGGAGAAAGGCTTTTCTTTTGACATATATCATGCCCTTCCATAGCCTGAGATAGAAATTGTCAGTCCCAATATGCCACCCAAATCCACGTGGAATATGACAATTTTTTTTAATAGTTTGCAGCAACACAACAGAACAGTTGGGGACAAAAAATGAGTTTCATAGCATTATGAAACCTGGGAGAATTTAGGGTGTCAATATAATTACCTAAGCTAGAACTCAAGCAGGGCACTGAGACCACTTGTGAATGAAAGTGTAATTCATTGTGCAGAAGGGTGCCAGAACTTGGTTCTCAGAATATTAACTACACAGACTGCTCTGACCTGCAGGCATAATTTGAAATGATAGACCACTATAAAGACAAAAGTGTTGAGTGTCAGTAATTTTCAACCTGATAACGAACCATAATGGAACATAGCTATGGTGTTATATTATACAATCTACATTATACAAAATGTGTGAACATAACTTCAGAAAAGTTGTTGCAGCCAATTGGTTGAAATCTTACCAACTTTAGTTAATAGAGAACCTCCCATGGAAAAATGAAGGAGATAATTATAGGCTCACTCCCTCTTTCAATAGAAAATTCAGATGTGAACTTAGGCTAGCGAGATAGGGGTCTTTCTGTATATAAAGTTTTTATATCAGGACTATGGTGTCAATCATAAGCATATTTAAAGGCTATTTATTCATTCTAATTTCTTCATGCTGTAGATAATACTGTGTCTACACTACAGCCCCAGAAACTGGCACAAGAAGAAAGGGGCAGTTCCCACTTCTATATAGAAAATCATAGGGGTTAGGGTCACAATCCAATGGGCCAAAGAAGGAACAAGTAAAGAAACATCAATTCTGTGGCACTTTCATTCCCTCCTCCCACAACTCTGGAGGTATCCCCAAACAAGTCTTTAGTTCCTAGAGCACTCAACCAGCTGCCTACAGCTGACCCAAGTCTGAGTCCAGTTCCTTCGATCCACAGTCCTGGCTACCCAAGCCAGTGAGAGCTCCAGCTACACTGTACTATGCAGGGCTGATCAGGTTCCATGTGCATGCTGCTTTTCCCTTTTACTACAGCCTCAAGCTTCCTCTTCCTTTTTTTTCTTGCCCCCTAATCCCAGAGGGTTTCAGGGAGTTGTAGTTCAAATTAAGTCAGTGTGCAGCTCTGCAGATTGTCCCCTTGGTTCCTCCTGCAGTTGCATACATTACATTCATATTGCATTATCCACTTGATGGATAACACACACTTTGCCTGTTCTCAGCAGTCCCTTAAATACTGCTTTCAGTTTCTGCAAGTGGTCCTGAAAAGTTTGTTCTATCACAATAATATTATCCAGGTACACCAGGAAGGATGTCCCTTACAACTACACTAACATGATATTCATCAGTCTCTGAAATGTACTAGGAGGGGATAACATTAAACAAATGTGATAATATTAAACTCAAGAAGTCCCTTCTTAGTGTAAAAAGCTGCTTTAGCTCTGTCCTCTGTGTGCACAGTAACATTTTATTCAGTCTACAATAATCCACACAGACCTGCATGCCTCCCCGTTTCTTCTGCACCAACAGCCTGGGGTAGTTCACAGGTTCACAAAGGGCCCAGTGATGCCTCTTTCCTCCGTCTCTTGCAGCTGCTGATCAAATTCCTGCTGGAAATGGATGGAAATGGAAATGTACTCTTCTAGACCACTGGTGGTTAGGCTAAGCATTGCCAATGTTAACTACATTCTTTGTTAAGCTTCTATGCTCTAGATCATGGTCTCCATGGCTGAATACATCTGTATATTCCAATAGGACTTCTTCGTGCCCTTCTGTAAGAGCAGTGCAAGACTTGATTTGTACTCGTGTTTCAACTTCTGTCGATGTGTTAGCAACACATGCAGGAATTTCACCCCTGTGGCTCTTACCCATTGCAGTTCACACTAACAATTCCAATTCATCAGTGAACATAGGTTCAAATAAGCCCTCCTCCCCTTCACAGCACCATCTCTTCAGTTTGCTGGTGATCAACTCCTTTTACTTATAAGAGGTATTGTCAAATTCTTCTCCACTGCTGCTTTGTATGCCCTCACTTGGGCATCTGTAGTATACAAGGGGAAATGCCTCCCCAGAAAGTGCTTATACTGACCTGATGAATTCTTTGGGAAGTTGGTGTCTAACAAGGCATCTTGACAGGCATCTTTTGTTACAATAATTTTACATGGCCGCTGTAGGCCTTGGAAACTGATGGTTGTACTTCACTCTTCCAGAATTGGAAGCACTTCTCCATTGGCTGCCTTGACAACTAGCCTATAGGCTTGAAGGCTTCTTTCTGCCTCTGCTTTAGCTTGCTCTCATACTCAGCTGTGTCCAGTGGGTGCCTGGACAACTGAGTTTAGGAGGACCTGGCAAGGAACTTCTCCTAGCTTTCCCTCCAAGTAGTATCCCAGCCCTGCCAACCTCAATTTCCCTGCCCTGAATGCCACATTCTCTCTGGGCATTCCCTCCAGAAGTGATCATGGCTGCCACTGTGCCAGCATCCACCAACATTCTCCTGATGACACTCCAGCCACTGTGGTCCAGGAGGATCTCCCTTTTCATGTCTACTTTGGGACTGGGTTTCCATACTTTCCTTGAACTCTTCTTAAGCTTCAGTTCATTTCAGTTCTCTCCTAATATTTCCATAACGATTTGCAAGTCATTTTTTGTATGAGTTTGCAACTCTGGGATTGTGATGTATGCTCCTGACTTTTTCCTTCCTGGCATGCACTTGTACCCTTGCCTTGATGCCTTGGATATCTAGGGCTTCAGTTTTCTAACTACTTCCATCTCAGTGGCTAGCTTTACGGCATCATCCAGGCTATGGGGCTTTCCAAACCAAAGCTGGACCCGCTTCTCTCCACTGAAGGCATTGCTGATGAACTGGTCACAAGCTAGAAGATCCTGTATCTCTGGGCTCACTTGTGTGAAGGTCTTCACAGCTAATCCTGTCAGGGCAATGCCAAACTCTTGCACTGGTTCTTCTGAAGTCTCCTTATGATTAAAGAAAGTTGCACGGTCCCAATCAGGACCTGCATTTGGTTTGAAAGCATTCCTGGGGGCCCCTGTCAGGGGTTTTAATCCTGTTTAGCTTTACTGCTGAGCCCAGAGTAGACCTCCTTGTCCCTCCCTGTGAGCAACAGGCTCAGGAATTTTAGCTTAGTATCCTCATTCCACCCATTTAACTCAGCTGCCATTTTAAAATGGTTCATGCCAGTCACCCCATTCTTGTTTCTTCTTAACATAGGGTGCCAGATTGAACATAGGCCTTGAGACACTAGGTGAAGTGTGTGTGTTTTTCCCCTTCTATTGGGGGTACCACCTCCTCTTTGGTACTCATTTTCTCTGATCAAATGCTCATAAAATATATATATACACATCCACTGCGGCAGTTTTCTCTGCACCTCATGACTTATGACCACCAGTCCCCATTTGCCTCACCTGTGGGATAGCCTTGCATTAGAATCCCACCATTACCTCCAATTTGTTCCAACCCTGCAGCCCCAGAAACTGGCACAAGAAGCAAGGGGGAATTCCCATATGAGTTGTAAGCCAATAGGCCAAAAGGTGGGAACAAGTTAAAGGTAAAAAAAAATCAAGACCATGGTAATATACACTCAGTACCTTAACTTCCCACCCACACCTCTGGAGGTGTCCCCAGATAAGCTTTTAGTCTTTAGAACACTCAAACAGCAGCCTGAGTCCAGCTCCTTCAGTCTACAGTCCTGGCTAACTGAGCCAATGAGATCTCCAGGTCCGCTGGTGCTCTCCTTTGTGTAGGGCTGACCAGGATCCATGTGCACACTGTTCTCTTTTCAGAGAGTTGTAGTTCAAATTGTCAGTCTAGCTCTGCAGACTACCCCCTGGTTCCTCCTGCTGTTACAGACATTATGTTCACCTTGTGCAGGACCCCTATAAGCCTGCCCATAATTCAGTTCCCTGCATTTATGCTATCCTCACCTATTACAGGGCAGGGTTGGGAACTGGGCTGTGTTTCAGAACCAACTCCAGGTATACAGCAATGTTACCATTGGGCTTCTGTAGGGGGCTACTGAAGCAACGCAGAGAAAATAACTGTAGCCAGGTTACCATAATTAAATGCTTTGTAGCCTCTTAACCTCTCCTGTCTTCCAAACCCAAAGTAATTCCTTGCACAAAACCTGCATGTTCACTATTTGTGGGAGCATAGGTGCTTTTAATCTATTGTGCATTCCCTTCTATGAGTTGGATTTCTGCAGTACAGCAAGATACCAAACAATTGCAGTGCTACCAACTGCATACTGTCATGCAAGGTGTCATTAATCAAAAAGCAAACAAAACCTTTTATTTGCATCTCCACCCCATTCATATTGAATTAAAATGACTATATTTCAGTTCACAGTACCATCATCTTTTAATAAAATTCTTCTAAATCAATGTCTTTTTATTCTTCTGTATTTTCAATTGTATTTTGGGGGGTTATCATTGTAGCACATGTTTTCATAACTGTAAGGAAGCCAGTTCCAATCAATGCAGTTGTTTGCTATTTTACTGTATTTTTTTTTTTCTGGTGGCTTGTACCTTAGAAGCTGCAATGCATATATTTAACCAGAAGATTTATGATGCTTTGTGAAACATGAATCTTAATCTCTTTAAATGATAATGCTTAATGGTCTTATTAATGCACACAAGTTGTCAGCTATAGATATGTTTCATAGGATTTATATATGTCCTGAAGCAAAGGGTACCAACTGAGCCATCTGAGTGTAGAATGAGATTGTCATTTTTATTTTGACATATGTCCCATGATGGCCTTCAATTAAAAAATGCACATTTACCTCAACAAAAGGATCACCTCAGGAATGAGATGACAAAGTAGATGAGTACAGTAGGAGTATAAACACAGTTCTAAAATAAAAGTGAAGTGTGAGTTAGAAATTCAGTAATAATTTTCCTTCAAATTCAGTTTTATCCATTGCAAATCAAGCATGCAACAACCAGGAAAGTACACTGAACACAGGCGTGCTTTCTAGAAGAAGACTAATGCACTACACAAGGGAGGGAGAGGAAAATTTGTCCAGGTTATTGCCCTACTATCTATGGTCTTTTTGAAAATGTCATATGAACCATAAGGGCTAATCAGAATGGACACGTTTATTTTTTAAGATTGCTCTTAAAAGAACATTATTATGTTGGCTTGTGGTGATATTGCTGCAGTTTGTTCACTTGCAGGGCAGGCACTGTCAATAAAATTGTATTCTAAAATTACGGATGTCTGTCTTAGCTCAGGACTCTGCAGAGGTAGTTAACGTTTTTGTGCCATGCTTGAAGGTTTGTCTGGTCTGTTGTTCCCTCTGGTGCAAATTTAACTGTGGTCAAGTTTGTGGATGATGCTATGCTTGGAAGGGTAGCTAACATGCAGCAAAGATCAAAGTGACCAGGCAAATTGAAGCAATGTGAAAAATATGGCAGAATAGAAATTCATTCCAATAAGAGTAAAATTCTATGTGTTGGGGGGAGAAATAAAACATCTAAGGGGTGTGTGTGTGTGTGTTTAGTGCATTAATGGGAATTTATTTTCTTCTTGTCTCTTTCATGTCGTAATATATTACTATAACTCATACACTATAGTTATTGAGATGTTAGCTTAATGATCACGTAAGGACTAGCCATTTAAATACTTTGCCACCTCACTAATCTGGGCTAGGGAGAGAGAACTTTTTTTTCCAGTGCCCATTTCTTAAAAAGATGGAAACTGGGCCACACTGACAGCTAACTATATGTAACCTTTATTATTGCTGAAACATTTAAGTATGATGTGGTAAACCAAAGAGTCATATGAAGCTGAATTTCTTTTTTTGGCATCCTTCTGCTATATGATTTTTCTCTTCCTTCTAGGTGTTTTGGCTAGCAACAAAGGAAAGATGCTTGTTGAATGTACCCTTATTAGCAAATGATTGTTTGTTGCAATGCTCAGTGCACTAAAAAGAACATAGAAAATAAATATGGTACTGTTTCTAGGAGGAAGATATAGGAGGGTTCTCATTTTATTCATGCCCTGTCTTGTATAGAGATGACAGTAGCAATGATACAGTAGGTAGACATACAGCTGTAGTTTTCTGGGCACTACTCCAACAAGGCTTACATTGCTTTGAGATGGAGAGGGTCAATGATGAGCTAGAGAAGAGGTGTCAGAGGCAGGCAAGACAAAATGGTACTCGGCATGTCAGTGCAAGCTCAACTGAGTTTGTATGTGTAACTTGCTGGAGGGTCTGCCTGTCACATATCAGACTCCTCAGCCACTCAAGAAGCTGTGGTAGTACCCAGTAACCTACCAAGGGCATAATCCCCATGGTCTCTTAACGCGTATGACTGCCAATGAATGAATGAGTGATTCAAACAGGAGTTCTGTTTCTCTTGCTTTCCTCCTTCCTTACCTGTGGACTTGGGGTAGGAAGATGGTGATATTAGATTCCTTTCTCATCAATTTTATTTAAATAAAACAAATTATAGTGATGGATTCACATGGTCAGGGCCAGCCTGTCTTATCCTGCAGAACCTGCAGCCGCAGGGGACCCTGCAGCTAAGAGCCCCCCTGAGGCCATGAACACTCCAAATCAGTGCCAGAGCAAAGGGGGGCAGGTGGTTGCCACTACTCTACATTGCTTCATGTTCGGCCATTCGCCAGCGCCCGCCAGCTTCTTTGGCCACTTGCCATTCTTCCCTCCCTCCTCTCCCCCATCGCCGCTGGCTTCTTCACATCAGGAGGCCCCAAAACTATATCTTGCAGGAGGCCCCCAAAAATTGTGGGCCAACCCTGCACGTGCTTCTTGAACCTGGAAGATGTTTGTTCAATCCCTGAGTCTGCTATAGATGGCTTCAGATAAGTCACTTAATTTCTCTGCCTAGGTACACTATCTGTAAAATGGGGATAATTTATTTAGTGTATGTGGTTTTGGCATGTTATTTTGGCCACCTTAAAGTGATGTCATTGCTGGCGTGACTTGCTTGAAGGTAACCAGGTAGCATAGCAAATGGACGTGAGTCGTCAACTACATGAGACATGGTTTGCACTTTTCCACTAGAGCATTTGTTGTCATTGCAAAGGCCCCGCTGGCATAGGTTTGAAGCACAGTGACACTGTACAGTTCGAAAATGGTTAAGTGCCCAATAATGGCACATCTAGTTAAATCCTGGTTGACTGACTGTAGGGTGAGAGATGATATAGTGATTGACTGAACAATGTTTCCAACTATTTAATTGGTCTAATAAAAAATATCACATCTACGCAAAGAATGTTGTCTGCCTATAGTGATTGATTGGTGTTTGTGCTGACCATTCATCATGCCATCAAGTAAGTAAGGAAAAGTCAAAGGGTTTTGAAAGGGCAGTCTATATTGGACATCTTAGACTGAGCTATTCGTGGGTGGAAGATGTCGCAATGCACTGGCAGGTTATTTCTTGATTTATTTTTTTAAAGCAGTTTTCTGGAGATGTGATTTATAAGTTAAAATCTGGTCAAGGGTGACTCCAAGATCAACTGGGTGGGTTTTAAATTTGAGAAGCTGTTTAAGATGATGGCGAGTTCATGATTAGTGCTGACATTGTGCAGATGGAAAGCACTTGAGAATGTCTTTGAGATTTTTGGTCTGAGGTGCAGTTTTAGACCTTACCTGCTCAGGCCTTGGACTTATGCTTCAAGCCTGTCTCCTTTCTGGTCAGGTGACTCCAACTGGCCCCTGCCACACCTGCAGGTCGTTTCTCATACTGCTTGCTTTCTCTTAAAGTAACTGGTGTGCCATGCACATGGTCACAGATTGGACGCCTGGTTTTACTTTCTTCCTTCACCATGAACTTCCTTTGTGACTTGTGCTGGCACGTGGATGAAGTGGCAGTGGTAGTGAGAAGCAGCGGTAACCAAATTTTTAATTTACTTTAAATCCTATGGGAAAACAGGTTTCACTTAGCACAATTCTGTTTAATGCTTGGTTTTTCCAGAACCAATTAAGAGTGCTAAGCGGGGGGTGCCTGTAGCACACTCCAGCAGATTCAAATAATCGAGTATGCTCTGACATGCGCTAATTAGCATCAGAGCAGACATCCAGCATGTGTATAGGTGCCCTGTGATTCTGATCAATAGCTAGTATGTTGATTGGAATCTTTCCTTTGATTTCACTGGACATTGGGTCAGATCTCTGTCTCAGTTAAATGTAGTATTTTAAAATAATATGCCATTGAATAAGTAAATGATGTACATATATGTCTTGTATTCCACCAGATCTACTGATTGCTGATCTGAAAAAAAATGTTAATCATAAATTTTTGGATGTATGCTGTACATATATTGCAATTTTAAAAACATAAAATATAATATTTTTAGTCTTGGATTCTTTGCAAAAAAAGCAGAATTGGCCTCCAAAGTTATCTGAAGAAAAATGTTGCAGGAAAACAAACTGCTTTCATATGTAACCCCCATTGGAAGCTCACTTTATATTTATTTCTGGATCAGTTAGGGTTTACATTGCTGCTTTTTCCAATAGATAACATCAATAAATAGAATTATAGAATCAAACAGTGCCTGTACATGTTCTGGGAGGCTGCTCCAACATGTAATTACAGCACATCGGAGCAGGCTCAATTAATCAAGTCTGCTGGAGTGTTCGAATTAGCACCCTCCAGCCAGCCTCCGCAACTAGTATATCAGCGTCCCCCAGATGCAAAATGGCGGCAAGGGTGCTTTAACTAAAGCTCACTCAACAAGATTTAGATAAAGTGCCCCTGCTGCCATTTTGAATGGTGGGGACACTGATGCACAAGATGCTCTGGGAGCTTTAAATAGCTCCATTAGCTGGTCTATTAATGAAAGCATCCTTCCCCTACCCCCGGAGCACATGTAAAAATGCTCATAGAGAAGTAGGGCTGAAAGGGACCTCTAGAAGTCATCTAGTCCGGCCCCTTGCCACAGGCAGAATCATCCCTATCCAAACCATCCTATGCAAATCCGTTGTCTAACCTGTTAGCAAAACTGCTCAATCAATCCAGCCATAACTCTCTAATCTGCCACAGGTAAAGCAGGGGGACCACAGCAACCAATGTATTTACTGCAGCAAAGGTTGTTAAAATATGCTTGTGAGATCCCAGGAAGAGGTCACAATTACCACTATGAGGTATGCAAAACCCTACACAGTCCATACCAATCTGACCGTGAAGTAAAATTCCTTCCTGATCCAAACAGGGCAATTGATCTGAGCCTGAGTGAAAGGGCAAGACCCTCTGACTAGGAATCTCCAGGGCTAAGTCCTGGCACATTCCAGGCAAAATCCCCAGCCTGGGCTGCAGCCAATACCCAATATTTCTGAGGAAGAAATAAGTAATGATGAGGATAAAACCTTTGTAAAACAAGGTAATACTTGGAAAACTTACTGATATGGAAAACGGATAATGGTGTACATTAGCACCTTTAGACTAGACAGGGGTATGGAGTGCTGGAAGTAAGGAAGGGCATAAGTTATGTTCCCAATCCTACAGTCTACTCCTGATACTAGCATTGGCCTGAAGCCCTCCTGAAATAAGTGGAATTCTATGCAGGCATGGAAATGTGGCTATCTATCTACAACGTGTTATGGACCAAAGCATATTATACATGTCTGCATACTCTACCCAAACTAAACATTGCTTCCACATCAGTAGAGGATTTTTTGTCTGTGGATGTCCTGATTCTGCAGTCTGTATATTTATGATACGTATATATTACCTACTTTTTAAAAAACTTTCTTTCCCAGTATTTAAGGAGCACAAATCATGCTATCTTACAAATTGTCAGTTGAAAGGCAAATAAGCTGAAGTCATGTTTAGCAAACTGTTTATCTGAGGATGTACGGAGTTGCACCATCATCACTTTGATATAGAATCTCCAGCTTTGTTGCCCTTTATCCAGTGGAGAGACTCCTGCTGTTTTGTTCTGTTTTCATTTTCATCATATTCCAAACCAAAAATGTATCATTGTCTAAAAATGTGGTATTAGGTAATTGAGAGAGGCAAGTGAAAGGTCAAGTCCCTTTCAAACTGGTTAAACCACACAACTGATTACATTCTTTGGTTTCAATTTTAAATTTAAGAGATAAACAACTTATGGTTATCATGTAATTTATAATATAAAGAACATTATCATTAAGGGCGCCTACGATTGCAGTTTTGATGAATAAGACAAAATTCCCATCCACTTCCCTTTAGAAGTGTGCTGAGCATTCTTGGTTGAGGTAATGCTATTTATTTGGATTTTTTCTTTTCTTTTGTTTTTTGTTTTTGCTGCGTTCCATACTTCTTTCATTTCTGTTCACTCCTTCATAAGTCATTTTTAGGATATAAAAATCTTCTCAGTAGGAGATTTGCTTACATAAGGACTGTCTTAGCCGTGTTGTCATTGTACCCTAAAAAAACTCTTTCAGCTTTCACCCTCCATTTTGCACTAGATTTACTTATAAAACCATATGTGTGTTGTATGCATGTCTGTACATACAAGTAGAATGCTAGACAAGGTACCACTTTTTCTCAGGCTAGCAGCTCGAAACTTTTAAAGTATCATTTCATTTGTGTCTCATATCTCAAATGTGACCTCTTCTCCTGGCTGATGAGCATTAGATGGGGCTATCTCCAGCAATAGTGAGAAAGGTCACTGTGGAGCCTGTGTCCAAGACTGTCAGTTATGGATGCTTAAAATTAATTTCCTGAATCATAATATTTATTACCAGAAGGGATAATTATGATAATCCAATCTCATCTCCTGGAGAACCCCAGAGAACATAACATTTCACAAAGTAATACACCAATATTTAGACTCTCAGAGGGGCGCATGTGGGCTTTAAAGTAAAAAATGGAAGCTGAGGGTGTCTGGATATGACAATCAATAAATTGTAGTTTTCTATCTACAGAACAGTTAAAAAACAGACAATGGCAGGGCAAGTTCGGACATGAGGACGACTGCATTGTCAGTCTCCTATAGAAGCCACCTTTTTCAGGTTAGGAAATATTTGAGTCTCCATATCAGTTTAGTCATGGATGTCTCTGCCGAGATTGTTAACAAAAATGCTAGGTCCTTGTGGTAGAATTTTCTGACGTGGCAGCACCCAATAGCTCCCATTGTGCTCTGTGGTTATTTCAGGAGGCTGAGTGCTTCTGAAACTTTGGTCATTGCTGCCTGATGTGGCTGTGATGGTTTTGTTAGTATTGTATGACAGTCTGGGAACTGGACAGAGACTAGCTCATTTCATGAACTCTGCTAACAGAAGTAAAAGCATTTGCTTTCTTCTTACTTGGGAAGAATCATTCTCCTGGCAAAGTGTGTGTGATCATGTTAACTCCAGAAAACTAAAGGTGAAAATCCTGGCTTTGTTGAAGTCAACAGTGAAACTCAATAGAGTCAGAATTTCATCTTGAATATTTAACAAGGCATCTTTTTCTTCTGTGTGCTACATGTGAACTACTTTATGGCTCTACTGCGTAATGATGAGTGAGCGCTCTGGGAAATCTTTCTTTTGGCTACCGAGTTGTTTTGAGAGTCCTGGTTTCTGTCTCGTTCCATGTAATTGCAACTTGATATTAAAAAGAAAACAAAGGGAACTGATAGTTAACCTGTGCATTTCTGCAAGGGTAAAAGAGTTGAAACCTTGTAGATAGGAATTCATGGGATCTATACATATTTGGTGTTCTTAGAAAGAGATTCATTTGAAAACTTGCATCTAAAAAGCCTGTCCTTGACACACTCTTCCCTCC
>NW_017728943.1:63746807-63770320 GCF_001723895.1 Crocodylus porosus
TATAGCAAAAGAAATGTTTTCACGGGAGGGGAAAAATATGTATCCCTAATCTTATAAAGGACATTGTTTTTTCAACTGCTAAATTCTATTTATCCTATTTCCATAAATTCAGCGGTTAAGAAAGATTAGATACTTTATGTCCTGAATCTGCCCTTGGTTTCCAGACCATTTTATAATCAATTGTGATAATTATTCAATAGAAGAAAGTACCACCATAAAAGCTGCAACCCAGTTGGCCAATATATTAAAAAGCAGGGAGGGGAGGAGTGCTAGTAAATCAGAAGTGAAACTCAGAAGTGATGCCTTTGGCCTGTTGATATACAGACACTGATAGCTCCCAGGTACCTTGTAAAACTCAGAAATGGTTATGAGCTCTGCCCTGTGCATAGACAACTATAATATTTTCAGAGTATAAACAAACTTGTGGGCATATGTGTAAATATGGGGCTAAACGCTATGATGGTTTAATAAAGTTCTTTTAATTCTCTTCAGGGCTGAAGTGAAAACTGTGTTGGATCAAAAATATAAAAGCTTCCCTTGACAAAGGAAATACTGTGACAAGAAAAATTAAACATTACTGTATCCAGGAAGCACAGTTACTAGGAAGGGAAAACAAAATGCAGCCTTTAAAAAATGTCCAGGATTTCTAGTAAATCTTAGGATATTCTTTTTCCCGTTTACTGCATTTCCAGCATGGAAACTTTGTTTTGTCACTGGGGAAAACCCATTTTTGCCTCTTTAGGTGCAGAAACTATGCACTTAGCCAACGCCTGCCTTGCAGCTATGGAGGAGGAAGGCACAAGGTCTGCACCCTTGTGTGATGTGGAGTTCTGTTATACAGGACATCTGTGTACTATTTTACACAGTGTGTTGGTTGGGAGAATTTGCTGCTGTGGTTCCTCTGGACCTTCTTTCCCTCCTCCTTCTCCTCGGAAGTTATCAGCTCTTTGGCAGAAGTTATTTTGGAACATTGCTACTCCCGTGAAGCCAGGTCAGAGGTTTCTGTTATTTTGTCCTTGATGGATTTCCCACCATCCAGTTCAATTTCTCAGGATGGATAAGGCTGAAAGGAGTTAGACTAGCTAGTAACTTCTACCATAACAAGGTACATGATTAGTTCTGCTAAAAACCTAAAAGATATCCTGGAATAATTGATTTGCCAACTACTGAGGTACTGGCTTGCTAGGGATGTGTGCTACCCTTATTTAAAACAGTCACACACATTTTAAAACAGATTTATTTTTATGTTTCTGAAATTTCTTAATAACTTGTGAGGCAAGGTTGGTAGGTATTAATACAAAAATTGCTATGTGAACATAGTGTGAACACACAACACTATTTTACTTATCTTATTATTTGGTATTCAGCCTAGTATATTACCTTAGCCATTTGAAGTGCAGTGATTTTTGTACAGATAGAATCATAGAAAATTAGGGTTGGAAGGGCCCTCAGGAGGCCATCTAGTTCAACCCCCTGCTCAAAGCAGGACTATCCCCAACTAGATCATCCCAGCCAAAGTTTTGTTGAGCAAGGCCTTAAAAACAACAAAGGATGGAAATTCCACCACCACTCTTGGTAACCTGTTCCAGTGCTTCACCACCCTCAAGGGGGGAAAGTTTTCTCTAATACTTAGGGAAACCTAAACTTCCCTTGCTGCGACTTGAGACCATTGCTCTTTGTTCCATTATCTGCCACCACTGAGAACAGTTCAGCTCCATCGTCTTTTGAATTCTCCTTCAGGTAGCTGAAAGCTGCTATTAAATCCGCGCTCCATCTTCTCTTGTGCATACTAAATAATCCCAGTTCCCTCAGCCTGTCCTCATAAACCATATGCCCTGACCCCTTAACTATTTTCATTTTCCCTCCACTGTACTCTCTCCAATTTGTCCATATCCTTTCTATAGTGAGGGACCCAAAACTGGACACAGTACTCCAGATGTGGCCTCACCAGTACTGAAGAGAAAGGAATAATTACTTCCCTACATCTGCTGACAGCACTCCTACTAATGCAATATGCTGTTAGCCTTCTTGGCAACAAGGGCACACTGCTAACTCGTATCCAGTTTATTGTCCACTGTAAACCCCAGGTCCTTTTCTGCAGAGCTCCTGCTTAGTCAGTTGGTCCAAAGTCTATAGTTTTGCATGGGATTCTTCCATCTTAAGTGCAGGACTTTGCACTTGTCCTTATTGAACCTCATGACATTTATTTTGGCCCAATCCTCCAATTTGCTTAACTCACTCTGAATCCTAGCCCTACCCTCAAGTGTATCTATTACTCCCCACAGTTTGGTGTCATCTGCAGACTTGCTAAGGGTGCATCCATCCCATCTTTCAGATCATGAATGAAGATATTGAACAAAACCAGCTCCAGGACCAGCCCCTGGGGCACTCCACTTGATACCAGCTGCCAAGCAGATCTCAAGCCACTGATCACTACTCATTGAGCACAATGATCCAGCCAGCACCTTACAGCCAATTCATCCAACCCAATCCTTGCTTCTGAATGGCTATGAGTAATAAATAGCTAATCAGAAAGCAGATTGGCATAGTGGTACTACATACTTGGATTGCAGTCCCATGTCTGCTGTAAATAAGAGTAGGTTCAGAAGTTTGAGGGACAGGGAGAGAGAGCGCACAAGCATGTGAATAGTCCATTGGCCAGGGGCATTCGCCTGAGAAACTCAGCCTTGAGTTATTGGCCAGAATCAGGTAGAACAGGCTTGTGATTGTATTTCTCACATCCCAGGGAAAACAATGTCCTGACTCTGTTAGACATTTTTTTACTGGGGGTGGGGATCTCTGGATTTTCACAAAAAAACTTGGACAGGTCTTGGTTTTGATCTTGTTTGTAATGGAGTAGTAGGGTTTTTGACATCTCAAAGAGTTGTGGAAGAAAACAGTTTCCCATCTGGCTGTACTGGGAACATGAGTACCATCCTTTCAGTCCGGCTCCTGGAAATCTCCTCACTCTGTACTTAGACATTTCAACTTTGTTGTTAAATAAACAAAGCAAGCTGCAATCCCCTCCACTGCCTGAGATCCTCACGTTTCAGCCCTTCAGTCCTACCTCTGTATCTCTGTTCACAAACCTCACATTTGAAACAAGTTGTATTGCCAGTTTGTATTGCCCTCAGAACTGTAGTCTTTGTTGTCATTTTTTTTGGTTAATCCTCCTTTGTTTATATTGAAACCACTCCAGCCTGTCCTCCTTTTAGTTCAGGTGCTAAGCATATATTCCTAAACCAAAAACTATGTTCTCATAGAAAATAACCTTCCTAGCCTACATGGAAAGAAGTACAGATGAAGGGAAGATACATGTAGAGGGGGAAAATTGTTAGAGTGACAAGGGAGGAGAGGAGAAAGAGAGAAGAAAACACCCAAAAAGGCATTCCCACTACTTCTTCAAAACATTTTACCTTCTGGCACTTTGTCAGCCCATTTTGTATAGTTTATTTTCTTCTTTCACTTGGTATTCAAACAGTTAATAACAGTAGTCATTATACTTGTAATTTGAGGGTACTTTTCAACTCAGCAATAACTATATGTTCAGATAATAATTTTCTTCCACCCTTGAGTTTTGCTGTGATCTATTTGGCCGTAAAATTTAGTCAGTCCCAGATACATTCCCTCCTTCCTCAATGGAAATTCAGTCAAGTTATTAATATGTGAAAATTAAACTAATTTTTGTAGGAAGGATAAGTGGACAAACATCCACCTTCATGATAGCACTAAGTATAAACTTGACCAATTTTCATTATCATCCTAGTATTTTTGTAGTTAAAATAGGAAGGGGAAATAAGACAAAAGCAGAAATTAAAAAAAAAATGTAACAAATCTTTTCTCTCAGTTTTTATTTTTGCTATTTCCTGGACCCACAGGCTCTCTAGAGGAAGGATGGCTGTGGTGCATCTGAGTATGGCTCAGCAGTTACCATATTACATGAGAACATAGGGCTACTGGGGCAGACCCAGGCAATGTGCCCTTTCATAAAATGATCAAGCTCCATCTTAAAGCTAATTAAGTTTGTCCCCACTACTCCAGTTGAACAGCTCTAAAGAATCTCACTGCTCTAAAAGTTATGAACTTTCTAATTTTGAGCCTGGCTAGTTTACATCAGCGTGTACTTTTTGCCCGTGTTCTCTTGCAGGTTAAAAAGCCTTCCTTGCAATTTCGGTGTATGCCCCGCTTATGTATTCATAGATGGCAATCGCATTCCTTCCTGCCTTTGTTTTGCTAGACTGTACAAGTGAAGCTATTTCTAGTCTCCTCTTATAGGAAAGATTCTTCCTTCCCTCAATCAAAAGCATGTTACAAGAGATGAAGGCCCTACCAGCTCTTCTGTAGAGCTTGCAAAAACAATGGCTGTCTCCATGGTATTGTGAACCAGGACAGGAACCTTGTTTCTACAAATCCCTTCCCAGTGCTTTTGGGGGTCTTCAAATTGCAGAAATGTCATAGGGAACAAGCTCACTTGGGTTGGAAATGTAGTTTATTTTGTTGGGTTTAGCTCTAGGGCTCAGATTTTTAAAGGCAGGGGGGTTCTAATTTTCAATGTATTTGGAAGAAACATACATGCCTAAATACTTTCTAAAGATCTATACCTATTAGGGCTGTGCAAAGCTTCGGGTGCTGATTTGATTCGGCCCGATCTGGTGGCCAAATCTCCAAATCTGAATTGAAGTGGGAGAACAATAAAAAGGTCCAAATCAATTCAGAAAAGATTTGGAGAGCTTTGGATATTTGGGCAGTCCCCACTCACTGCTGCAGAGAGCTGAACCCAGGCTCTGTGCTTGTAAGTAGGGGGCGGGGTGGGGGAGAGGAAGACCAGAGGAGCGGGGAGGGGACCATGGGAGGATCTCTGCCAAGCCCTGTCCCCTGCCTGCTCCCCCAGCCTCCCGAGCATCTTCATCCCCTGCCTGCTCTCCCAGTCCCATCAATGGCTACCCCACCCAGGCCCAGCTCCTGGCATTTATTAAAAAAACAAACAAAAAAAAAGCTCCACACCCACCAGATCCTAGCAGGTGAGGGGGTGATTCCCGCTGCCCCCTACTGCCCAGCGCTGCATGGGGGCTCTGCCATGTGCCTCCATCCCCTGCCTGCTCTCCCAGTCCCCACACATGGCTGACCTGGCCACACCCAGCTCCCAATTCCTTAATAAATAAATAAATAAAGCCCACACTCTGACTCCTGCAGCAGCTGTTGGGGCTTCTAGGGGCTCATGGCAGAGCCCCCTCCCATGCAGCGTGGACCAGTAGAGGGCAGCAGGATCACCCCTCCCACCTGGCAAGAGCTGGTGAGTATGGGGAATTTTTTTTTTTTTTTAAGAGCTAGGACTCTGGGGCTGGGTGGAGCAGCTGGGGGAGGGGCTGGGAGAGTGGGTGGGGGATGGAGTCTTGTGGCAGAGTCCCTCATGCAGCACGGTGCAGTGGGGGCCAGTAGGGATCACCTTCCCACCTGGCCGCAGCTGGTGAGTGTGGGGCTTTTAAATTTTTTTTTAAAGAGCTGGGATGTTGGGGCTGGGCAGGGCAGTCACTGACGGGGCTGGGAGAGCGGGCAGGGGATGGGGCCTGTTTGATTCAGAGATTCAGCTGAATCTATTTGGGATAGTGATTCAAATCACCAAATTGAATCACAGTCCCCTGAACCAGCTGAATCTGAAGTGAATACTAGGTGTTTCACACAGGCCTAATGCCCATGTACCTACTACTAGGAAAGGCTTTCTGGCCAGAAACCCTGCATAGAAGGAAGCGCTTCCTTGGAGCCCAGAGTAAAATGCGTTAAGTCCCCAAGTAGAGTGGAATGTAAGACAAACCCCTTTTTCTGGCATTTCCTATTGGTGAACTTGGGCAGGTCCCTGCTGGCTGTTAGGTTCTTATACCTTGCATTACAAGGCTTCTGCAGGCAGAACTTCTGTTGGCACAGTACACCTCCCACAGGAATGCTGCCCAATCCTATTCCCACTTTCATGGTATCTGGTAACTCCGCATGGCTCCTGTCAGAGCAGTATATCTGCATTATGACAGCTGTGTTGGCAGAACATGCAGTAAACCTTGGGAGGCACCAGGTACTAAAGGGCAGCTGCCAGTAGAAATTGTGGGTGTGCCTACACTTTTCTTCTAACAGCTGTGGTGTCAGAAACTCTGACACTTGCAGAGCTGGCATTTCTCTGCCAGCAGAAAGAAAAGGATCTGATGCCAGAGGGGAGCTGTGGTTCTTCTGGCAACACTGTGTAACAAAGACCAGGACTTAGCTGTCTCACTCTTGTCATGTATGGTATAGGGGGTTTAGGTACCTAACCTAGGCTTATGTATTCTACTAGCGTAGAAGGCCTGTAAAAGATAGGAGCTGCAATACCAAACATCACAATGGTTAAGTCCTGCAGTGGATTTACTCCAAAGCTCTTAAGGATGAATATGAAGTCACAAAAGTGAATGGGCCAAACACGATCTACTTTGTCAGTAGTGTTATACTAGCATAGAGAATGGTACTAAAGGAGTCACAACTTAGGCTGATAAATATAAAAAATATATAGAAGCGAAGAGAGGCATATTGGAACATAAGTGTAGGAGGGCAAGATAATCAGAATCATCCCTGCTATTGCAGGCAACCACATCAAATCATCTCTTTCATAAACTGATCAAGCTCCATCTGAAAACTAGTTAGGCTTTGTTGGTTTTGGTTCTGTGTGTGTTTTTCTTCCTTTGACCTTACAAACTCTGCAGCATGAAACCATTATGAAGTAGAGGGGCACAAGGTTGCTGATACTATTGCAACTTCTTGTCTGTCCCCAGAAGAGACTGATAATGGGCTTTTGGAACCTTTTGGTTCCACCTCAGAAATTTACACAGGCTTCTCTTATCAGAAGTTGTTCTACTTGCTGAGCGTTCTGATCCTTTTATGAGCTGATGTAGAGAGCAGCATTCCTATTTTATACAGAACTTCTATTATTTATCCCATTTGTACACAACTTCTCTAGAGCTGATATATGAATGTAGTATGATGATACCTATAGGGTGCATTTAGATATGCAATTAATGTGGAGAAAGCTTACTGCATAGTAAAATACTGTGCAGTAAGCTTTCAGCACATCTACATGTGCACCCATTGGGAGCAAATTGCTCCTGATGGGAGCAGTTCAGGGCAGGGATACTTTGGCCCTGCTCTGTTCCTATATGGAAGCCAGGGGAAGCTCTAGGGTCCCCTGGGTGCCAGCCCCAGCCTAACAGGGGACACAGAGTTCAAGCCTGGACTCTGGGGGGCAGGGGGAGCTGTCTCACTCCTGGGGCAGCTATCTCTCACTCCACACTCCTGCTCCAGGCAGCTGCCTGGTGCCCGACCCCTGCTCTGAGATTGGAGTGGGAGCTGGGACATTGTCCCCTGCTCTGACAGTGAGCAGGGGCTGGGAAGCAGGTAGTTTCTGGGGAGGGGGGATAGGGGACAGGGGACGGGGATGGGACGGGACACAGTTATCCCACCTCCTGCTGCCTGGGCTTAGCAGAAGTAATTTGCTTCTGGTCAGCTATGTAACTGTGTGATACTGTGCATTAGGTAATGTGTAGTAAATCTACTATCTGCATTTACAGGTAGTAGAAAACCACTCATAAACCTATTTTAATGCACAGTAGTTGCTGTGCATGGTTACATAGTGATGCTTTACTGCACAGTAGATTAGTCTACAGTGTAGTAAAACATCTTAGGCAGACACACCCATAATGTATAAGTAAGTGTGTGTCCCTGTTGATTGGCTACTAGGGCATATTGCAATATATTAACATTATTTATTTCTATAGAGGAATTTGTGTGTGTGACACTGAAATATAAGACAGGCCTTTTTGCTGTAGGGCATATTATCAAATATTCTACCCACTGGGTTTTATGCTTAGAGTCTTTCCTTGGGCAGTCAATCTGGATGTCTAATTTGGATATTAATCGCTTCATGAAGCATTTGGGCAGTCACTGGCAGGTCAGGCTACTTGCCGGCAATAAGAAATATCACTGCCTGTGAATGGTAGGTATTCCAGTAGTAAGAACAAAAATTTGTGATAAACAGATTTCTCTTTTTAATTTTTCAACAACAATCATCTGGGATCAGGAGAATGAAGAAAATGATAACTGAAGATTAAATAGCTTCAGTTACTCTAAACAGCCAGCAGAAGGAAAGTTTCTTTGGTCTACTGTAATTAAAATGGATCCTTTTTGTTAATCAATATGTTTGAACTGAATTTATGGGAATTTTTTGCAAGTTGCAGCATTGTTGTCATCTTGTATACAAAACAGGTAACTCTGCCTTGTAAGAGGTATTTTCGTCTGACTGAAGTGACTTATATTGTCCAACCACGACTAATGTAGGCATAAATAACCAAAGATATATTGTTTCTGTCATATGTTTTTAGAGGAAATGGTTGATGGATAAAATGCGGAAGCAATCCTTGGAGTGGTATATGGACCTGAACTCCAATTCCAAAGTGTCCTAATCATTATGTGGAGAGTCATTCTCACTCTTGCTCTTGAGTATGCACATATGCTTGAGCTCTCATACTGTCTCTTTGACTCATTTCTTCAGACACTGAATTTGAAGTACTGCTTCAAAGGGAGGGAGTGAAAGTGCTTGTCTCCTAACATCAGAGTGGCCTTTAGCCTAGTGGCTAAGGAACAGTCTGTGGAGCTGGGATATGATGGTTTGAATACCCCTGGGTGAATGAAAGTATTCTGGGTAAGGGCTCTGACCACTGTATAATAAGAGGGCACCTCTTTCTATGTTCTGTCAAAGTGGCAGCTACTATTGTGTGGAGCCTGATCTATTACAGGTGCTCTGAGGCTGGGTCTACATAAGATGCAGACTGCACAGTAGTGTTGCGTGGCACAAAGCATGATGCCATGCTACTATGCAGTAGTAATGAGCTACCACACAGTAGAAATGAGCTGCTGCTCAGTCAGTGTCACCAAAAAGTCATTTGGGGAGGCTACTGTGCAATAACTGTGGTTACTGTACAGTCATTTAGTACTTGTGTATGCAAGTACTAAATGACTGCTCAGTAACAACTGCACAATCAGCCTCTTGTGTAGATATGGCCTGAGAGTGCCAAATAAAAGACCAAGACTTTCAGGGGAGAAAGGTGAAGGAACATCTAGTTTCTGGATCCTGATCAGAGTAGGAACACACAGTTATTGGTTTCAATCAGGGTTGGGTGTGTGACAGGCATGGAGCTGCTCAGCATTGTAAGGACAGAGGTATTTTTGATGTGGACAGCAGAATTTCAAGTACCTGGGGAGGTATAATGTTGAAAACTGAGCTGCCTATGGGGTTTAGGCAGGCAGCCAACTCAGCCGGGGATTTCAACACCACAGTTTGGGAGTTAAGTAGATTTGGGTAGCTTCAGTCCTTTTATGGATCTCTGCCTTAAGCATTTCTGAGAATTTTACAATTTTGGATGATACACATCATTATTCTCCACATTTTTTTTTCATTTGGATAGAGAATTTTTTTATAGCATATTTACTATTAAAGACTTCTATTTATGGTGGAGTGTGTCAGTGATCATAGCTACTCTTGGTGACTTTTGTGAAAAATAATAATCATCCCTCTCCTCCACAGTACAATTGGAAATTACCTGTGAAGCCCAAGCATGCAGTGTAAATGTTCAGCTTGAAACTGAACATTTCTTAGACACTGGTTTTCTTATAGTTTCTTTCATTAAGCTATTCAACCTAGATGAAGTCTTAGGTGAATTTTGAAGTAGTAATCTCCTTTATGGGTAAGTCATTACAAAGAAGAACATGACAGGCTAGAAAAGCAGTCATTTCAGGAACTGATTTCTTGATAGTTGTTATATTAAGTACTACTGGCAATCATGGTAAATATAATGGTATAACAGTATCCTTTACAAAGCTGTTATGGAAGAGGGTCACTGGTTACCAACCACAAGTGATTTGAGAGAAAGAATAGAAAAAATCTAGTATTTACAAGAGTGTAATCTAGCTATTTATAGTAGCCTAACCCATCTTGCAAAATCTTACCTATTCTGTTGGAGGGTGAATCACTTTCTTACACCTAATGTAGTAAGATTAGGACAGATTCTATTTGACCTATTAGGCACCTAGGTAAATTTATTCCACCCTGCTTAAGTCCCCCAAATCCATTAGCACATCTACTTTTGTAACACAATGTCATCTTACCCATAAGATTTAATTACAAAAAAAACAACAACACAGTAATGGGGAGGAGGACCCATCTGCCATATGCATGTTTTTTTTCAGGGGTTTGAACAGGGTAGAAAAAAAAATGCCTAAGTCCATTTAGGCGCCAAAAAGGGGGAATAGAATCTGGCCCAATGTGAATTCTATAGAAACGGGGAATAGTTTGTGTTTGGGGTGTTAAAGTGTTGTGGCGATTGTATTGGCCTTCTAATCAGCGTATAGGTCTAAGTATCATGTTATGTCATTTTATCATTGACATTAGGCCTAAATACTGCTAGTTAGCACTAAGTGTGTTCACATCTCTGTGAAGAGAGAAGCATAGGTAATGCTTTCCCCAGTGATTCCCCATGATTTGAATCAACACCATATGATTCCTGGGTTGGAGGAGCATTTATTATTTATAAAATTCCCTATGATAATTGAAAGATAAACATGTTTTTAAATCTCCACAAAACAAACTGTTGATTAACCTGTGGCATGGAAGTATAATCTACAGCCAGTCTGTACCTACAGAAAATATTGAGATTCACATCCATTTTAAAGTAAAAAAACCAATTATGTACATTTTATCTTATTTTCTGCATAGCTGAGAAGATAGAATTTTAGTCAACACTTCTTGTAATGAACCAAAAATCCTCTGGCCATATAATGCGAATTTCGTTGGACTATGTTAATGTCAGGCCAACTTGTTTCCAAAAGCATTTTATTCCCTGCACAATATATTTGAGCAGCAACAGTATAGTGCTTGTCTTTATTCAATCATGTTACAAAAAATGGGTTTCATTTGCTTAGATTGCTACAAGGCTTGCCATGCCCAGTGCCATAGGGAACTATTCATAAGAGAGGAGTTCACTTCTGCACAGGTGGATCTAGAATTTTAAAAAGAAGGGTGCAGATGGTGTGGCATTTCATCAATAAAACAAAAGATGTATTTTTCTCCAGTTAAGAAAAAACAGATACTTTTACTAATACGTTAGGGGCTAGCACTATATTGTTTTACATTAAAGCAAAAAAACCAAAACTGTTGGGTTTTCTAAAGTTACAAAAACCACAGCAAATGAGGCAAACATTGTCAAAATAGACAAAAGATGGCAACATTAGCCCTGCAGTCATTAGAGTTAAATGTACATCTCTTTTTCAGTTTTATAAAACAAAACTGAGCCTTCTTTAGTGTCTTAACAGTGACTCCAATACTTCTCTGTCAGTTGTTTTTTACACTTGAGTTAATATTACCATGCCACAGTTAAATTTTTCAGCTAGAGCTAAAAATAATCCTCAGAGCTCAGAAATAGAAGAGAAACATTACCAAAAATAGCTAACAGAAAAAAATTGCCGAAGGATAGTTTGAATAATGGAACATCAAGACCATTAAAGAGGATAGAAGGTTGCCCATACCTGTGCAGTAGAGAGAGATTAACAGGAGTCAGGGAGATGATAAATGAGCCACAAAGTCAGTTGACTCTCTCAACACTTTTCTAATAGAAATGCAGCTGCCCCTCTCAGCATCTTGTTGAAAGTTTGGGTGGAGCAGGAATTAAAGGGATCTCAACTGCACCAGTGCACCTTCCCACCCCTACCCCTGCAGTCTGCCCTTGCACACCCTAAAAAAGAGCAAAGGGTGCTTTATCTTGTTTGGTTAGCACTCCATTATGTAAATGTAACAGCCAAAATTCTTAGACATGAGGCATGTGTAGACATAGTGGGGCCCGTAAATTGAAGCGATGGGTTTTAAAAAACAATGCTTCAATTTAGGGCCAGTTAAACCCCACTGACTTACCTGCCTCTCAGGCGGGGAGGGGAGTGCAAGCTGCCAGAAGGTGGAGCAATCCCTAGGCTGTGGGGGTGGCGGCCCCCCCACCAGCAGCACCCACCCACAGGCACCCAGCTTGGATGGTCCCAGGGGGCACTGAAGCCATGGAGGGAAGCACTGGCCCCCGCACAGCTCAGGCAGGCACGCAGGCTCTAGGGGGGAAACAAACAAACAAAAAAGATCAGGCTAGCTGCTTTTCTTTGGTGGAGCCTGACTTTTGTGGTTGCTGCCAGGCTGCCTGTAGGGCTTCCTGCAGAGGCCCTGAGCTGCACGGAGCCCCGGGCTTTGCTCTGTGGCTATAGGGGCAGCAAACTAAAACTCCTCAGAGGCCCCAAGTCATTTAAGATGCATTACGCCGCTGAATTTCCTACAGTGGCTGGAATTAGTGTGCAATACGCTGCAAAGGCGTACAAACACTGAGACCATTAAAGCGGTGCAGAAGCATTTACCCCATTTTAAAGTGCTGTGCACATGTGCCCCTTGATAACCAAAATCAAGCACTTATTGGGTTGTGGGATGACTTGGCGTGCTGAAAAATGATAAGTGATTTCTCTTTAGGAATGTAAATGTAAATTTGGGTGCTTAATGTTAACCAAAAGTTTCAAACCTGGATTCCAAAATATTTTAAGTAACTATCTGCCATATTTTCACCTCATGCTTAGTGCATTGTTTAGGCTTCTATTGGTGATCTGAACATTCTCTGCTTGCCATGAAGAATTGACAAAACAATTGAGAGGAAATAAAACAAGAGGTCTTGTCTTAGAATAATCTATCAAATTAAAATGTGAATTCCCAATGTCCTCCCTTGTAGAAAAAATGTAATGCATCCTACCCAGATGGATTTCCACACTGCAGTGCACTCACACTACCAGAAAAAAGACGCTGTATATTTGAAAGTATTTTTATACATCACAGTGACTTCTCCTATGCCTACTCTTACCTATTATGGTTCTGATTTTTTTGAAACATAGAAGATACATAATGTTCCCCTTTTGCATCTGCTCATCCATTTTTATTATTTCTGATCCCAAGTTCTTTCATGATGCTTTTTAAAATATTGTCTTAATTGCTTTTCCTTCTCTTGTGTTTATCTGGTTTGTTTCGTGTGCTCAAATGTTATTTGTGACTTACCCTGCACCAAAAGACTAACACTATTATAGGTAACTGGCAATGCTCCCTATACTTATTTATTATGTTGTCATTCTAGCAATTTCTAGAATACTATAAAATGTGCATATGGCATTTTACAAATGTAAAAGGATGATTCTGTACCTGCAAGTACTTCCTTATCTACACACAGCTACCTTTATCATCTGTTCCTTTTGTATTAGTTTATAGCTGTTTCTTTGTCTGTACACAGAATAGAAATATGTCTTTATATTGTTAGTCTTCCATGAAAATCTACCAAGGGACAGGTATATGATTTGTAAAAACTGGTAGTAGAACCAGGAGTCAAATTGGGTCTCCTAATTGTTAGTCTCCTCCTCTGAATACAGACTATCTTAAGCTAAAACTAAAGAAGTTAATTATATAAAAAGATGACAACAAATTCTTGAATAAGATGAGAGTACTAGTTGTTTTGTACATAAATAATTCACAATAGTGATGACATGGTAATTTACATTTGTCTGTTCAAGTGAGTGGCAATGAAGTCATAGCCATGTCTTCTGAAACTGTCCAAGGATAATATATTTGTAAAAGAAATGTAAAAAGCAGTGGCAAAACATTTGACAAAAAATCTCATTAGATCCAGTAATATGACACAGGCAGGAAAGGAAACACACTGGGAGATTTGTAAGGGAGTAAAGAAAAATACACATTCACAATATTAATAAAATAGCAAAGACTTTGAGGACTGTAAAACAACTTCTCACTTGTTGCACATGGATAAATATGTTAGAGTTGCAAGATATGGAAAGAATTAGAGCCCAAATAAAACCAACAGCTGACCTATGTGAAAATAGATGGCCATATATTATTTTTTTGTTCTTTGAATTGATGAAGTGAGAGAGAATGGGTTGTCTTGTAACAATTCATTTATCATGTTGTAAATGAGATACATGTGGGTGTAATAATTTGCTGCTATTGTGGTATTACTCACTGATATCTATACCTGACTGTTTGTAGCACAAGATCCTTAATCCTCAGTCAGATATAACAATTAAATAAGAATTGTTGTTTAAACATTGACTGATGGATTGTAAGTCTTTTATAATGCATGTCATAGTTATTAGCTTCACCAGTGACACTCTTTTATCTGGAGGTGACAGTAAATGGTTCGAGAGAAGAGGTATTTGAGAGTGTTCATGGGAACAGGTATTTTAGAGTATTGGGGCATTATTATTCACTAACCAGGTAGCTCGGGAGTGGGGTAATGATACTGGAGCTACTCCAGTTTCTAGTAGGATTGATACTTTCCAGCTAGTAAATGAAGGCTCAGCTTCAATGCAATGGACATGACTAGGGTCTATCCACAATATCTATCCACAGTGTTCTCTTGTTAGCCATGTGTGGATACATCCAGGTATGACAGATTATATACTAAATAGAGCACATCTCACTCTGACTTGCGCTGTGTGTTTGCTGCCTTTATAGGTTTTGAAAGTGGCATATACCTATATTATCAGCATGTAGGAAATAAGCTCTAAGGGTCATTGTCATCATCATTATTATTATTAATTGCATATTTCTAAAGCAGAATATAATGTAAGTAATGGCAAAATATAGTGGCAGAGCATGAACTTAATGTTGTGATACTCATGAAGATCTGACAAAGATATCTTAATGCCTTCCAAGAAACCAGGACGCAACGTCTTAAATGAAAGACCTGTCAAATAAAGTGAGCTATAAAATTACCTTTACCAGTGAGGCTAGTAGAACTTGCTTTTGCTGACCTCCATTATAATGAAACTTCATGTATTGGGAGGTTTTGCCACTGACTTTAATGGGGTATAGGTTTGGACTCATTCTTGAAACCGCAGGTTCCTATTCTGCGTGTTAATGAACTTCCACTTCTTGTAGCTAGGTACTTTCTGAAATTCAGAGGGACAAACTACACACTCGGAACAGAGCCTGAATCCTGTAATAGCCCTAAGGCCCTCATTCATTAGAACATTTAAGCATATGTATAACTTGAAGTATGAGAATAGTTCAATGAAATCAGTGAGACTACTTGGATGCTTAAAAAGACTGAAGTCCAAATGAATTTCTTCCTACAGATGACAGCCACACAACCATTGTAACTACCTGGGCTGTACTTCCACTCAGTGGGAGGCAAGTAGTACATAGCTATAAAGTGGATTTCACTTTATAGAACTGCTGGTTAATAGAACCAGCCACTTATTTGAATCAATATGGGAAAACCAAAACCATGTGTATATTATTACATGTAAAAATTGTTCATATTAGAATCAGATTTTTCAGTTTTTTAAATTATTTTACTGGAGAAGGGGGGGGATTTTGTAGTTTTGTGAGGAGCCCTCTGCAGGCTGGCAGAGTTCCAGCCTGCAAAGGGCTGGGAGGCAGAAGGAGGAGGGTGGTCAGGCAGGGGGCACCATCTGCATGTATAGGAGCTTGGAGACTAGCTCCTGCAGGTAAGTGTGGGGGGTACGGAATTAAAACCTGGTAGGAAAGGAAGGAGGAAGTTGGACAGTAGGACTGTGTGAAACAGTACCATTCCATTTTGACTCGAGTTTTGAGGGTTCCACGGAACAGTGTTTTGTTTTGAATTTCATTTGGATTCGAAACAGCTGTTCTATTTTGTTTTGTTGAAACAGTGAGGCAGTTTCGATGCTTTTTTGACATTTCACCCATTAGCTATAATGGGGAAGCTCAAAACAGCCTCTCTCATCTGCCTGCCAGATGAGTGAGAGAAGCCAGTGCTGCTGCCTGGGACTGGGGAAGAGAACTGAGCTCGATTGCTCAGTTCCCCTCCCCAGCATTAGATCGGGCTGGGGAAACAAACTCAGTCCAGCTGAGCTGAGTTGGGAAGTCAGCCCAGCTGGGCTGCATTTGTTTCCCCAGCCCTGATCCTCAGGCTGGGGTTGGGATCTCAGCCCAGCTGGGCTGACTTCTCATCCCCAGCTCAATCATAGGGCTGGGGAGAAGAACTTAGCAATCGGGCTCAGTTCTTTTCCCCAACCCGATCGCAGCATTTGGGAGGGGAACTGAGCCTGGGCTCAGTTCCCTTCCCCTGCACTGTGATCAGCTTCCCACAGGACAGCGGTGGGAGACAGGGAGAGCCAGGGCTGCGCTCCCAGCTACTGCTGGGAGCGCAGCCCTGGTTCTCCTGTCTCCCACCACCTTGCTGCTGGCTTCAAAACTTGAAATGTTTCAAAACTGTCAAAACGTTTTGACTAGCCTTTTTTTGTTTCAAGGCTGTTTCAAAGCCCTTCATTTCTATTTGATTTTGCTGTTTCAAGCTCAAAATGAGTCGAAACAGCGTCAAATCAAAACAGTCAGTGAAATTTTGCACAACCCTAGTGGGCAGGGCTGGGACCCCAGTGGGGAGTGGGGCTGGGGTTGTGGGTGACTCGTTTGGGGGCAGAGGATGGGAGCCAGGCTCCCTAATGATGCACCCCGTGTGTGCATGGTAGCTCTGAGGGGCACAACCTTGCCTGTGCCCACCCCCCCATGCAGATCTGGGGGATGTAGGTATCCCCCTGCCTCTCTAGGAATGCATGCCACGCTGGGGAGCTGGCCCCACCCCCCTGCCTGAGCCTGCTGGGGGAAGGGGGCTGCAGACCTGGGTTTCCCCCCTGGCAGCTGGGGGCCCCCTCCAGCAGAGCTGGGGGGCAAAGGGACTGTGGGTAGCAGACGAGGGGCACAAGCAGGGCTGGGGATACTGTTGGGGGGGCGGGGAATAAGAGGCATAAACAGGGCCAGGGGGCTGTGGGGGAGGAGTGAGTATCTGTGTTGTTAAAAAAGCAGATCTCCTTTTAATGGAATCAGATGGTTAATAGAAACAAATCACCATTTTCCAAAGTGATTCCAATAAGAAGAATCCACTGTATATGCATACAGCAGGAGGTTTCTAGCCACATAAAATATGTTGCTTTTCCCATGTGTTTGGATGTGGGAAGTTGTATTCCTGTCTGGGTTATCAGCATTTTCCCCTGCACTGGGGAGGATCAGGGAGTAATATTTCCCCATAGTTACATTCTACTGTGATCATCTTTTGGAATGTAGAAATTATCAGTTACCAAAGAACATAAAAAAGATTTATCTGTTTTCAGTTTAGCAAAGCAGGAATGGAAGAAGTTGCCACAAGTGGGTGGTAGGAAGATTAAGGATGGATTTCTAACTCCATTCTCAACACAGTCGCTCTTCACTATGAGTGAACCCCTAACCTTTCAGAGAGCAAGTGCCTTCTGTAATTTAAAGTGGTGGGGAAGGATGTTCCATAGAAAGATGAGGATATTTTGCCAGGCACATTCTCTTTTCCATAATTCTACTTAAAAGTTAAGTATTTTTGAGAAACAACCACCTTCCTACAAGCATGATCTTGTCCTGTCACATATATGTTTAGATCACCCCCAGCTGTTGTGTTTGTGTGTGTATGTATGAATATATTCATCATGCAGCTTGACTCATTTGCCTTGTGTGGTGCCTACCGCTTCATCTCTGCTTTTAACATTCCTAATGTTGTAGCAACTGCAAACCTTGATGAATAATATGGCTGTGGCATCAATGCAATTATAGACAACCCCACACATTTGTAGTCTCACCATATGTGTGCCTCCCTGTAACCAATATATAATAAGCAAGTTCTTTATGTACTGCAATACTTTCTTGTGCTGTACAATTAATAACTTTAGAGTTTGTGAAGGATTTTTCTCTTTAGCTCATCAGCAAAGCATGTGCTTGGAAAGTTGGAGACCTACGTTGTAACCCCATCTATTACTTAATCCTTTCCATGTTGGTTGGTGGTATGTTTTGTCAGTGATGGGCTACATTTGAGTGTGTTTGTTTAGTAAAGTTCAAAACTGCTACAGTCCTGATGCTTCAAACTGTTCAAATATCAACTCCAAATTTGAGGGCAGAATGGTCACACACAACATTCAAACAATATGTGGTGTACATTACAACACAAATAGTGGAGGGCATGACTAAAGCATAAATGCTGGCATTATAGAAGACCTCAAGAAAACATGAATTGCTCTACACAACTGTTTTTGCTCACCACAAACAAAAATGTTGTTATTCTTCCTGGATCAAGATTCCTCATATTAGAAGTGTCACATCTGGTAGTGTTCGAGCTGAGTGAGCAGAAACTTATTCAAAAGCATTGCTATAATCCAATTTAAGTGAGCAATAAACTTCAGTCAAGACTTTTAGCTGTGATTGCCATAGGTGAAAAAATGATATCTGTAACCCCAGTGTACACGGGTATGTACTCTCTTCTCCAATTGAAGGGGATTATTAGCTTGCAGATGTGCCATGCATGAAATTGCAGACTACTCACAGTTTCCCTCTGTCCCAAAAGAGCCAGGCCAGGACAATCTGGAACTTAACCATATACCAATTTATTATTATTTGCATAAGTGGGTAAAAGATAAACATAAATATAAATATATGTACGGATATGTATGTATATAAGTATATATTCAGATATATAACTATAAACCTTATTCTCTATAATGGGTTACCACCACTGGGGTTTTGGATAAGACACAGGTAAACAGGTAAGTAATAGCAAGGGGTCCCAGTGGATCCCCCCAGGCAGGGTTATAGACTGTTAAACTACCAATTCACAAAATATATTTTGTGTACTTCTATAAGGTGCAATCTTAAAAAATGTAAAGCACTTTCTCACAAAATATAAGATTCATTAGCCTTAGATTAAATTTAACTCTTTAAATCGCCAGGGCCGCAGGCTGATCCCGGGGCATTGGCTGCACTCCAGCAACCAAAAGAAGGGGGGAGATTCCCCCAGTGCTTTTGCCCTTGGGGCCCTGGCAGGGATGCCACTTGGGAGGGCATGGCTGGGGTGTTCCCTCCCCTGTGGAAAAGACCCTTTTCCCTGGGCAACTCGTGGCTCCGGAGGGATCCCTTGGGCAGTCAGCATTCCCTTGGTCCTGCTGCTCCTCACTTGTGAGGCCTTCAGGGCTAATGGCTCCCCCTTGGGCTGCTGCCTGCTGGGGGCCCTGGACACCACTGCATGCACCAGGGGGCTCAACCTTCTGTTAGGGGTTGGAGGTCTGGGCTGCCTCATGCAGTGCTGGGGCTCAGCTTGCTCCTGGACCCTCTGCACAGCGTTGTCTGCACGGAGTCGCTGGCACTGTGCCAGCAGCTGTAGATCCAAGCAGCCTCAAGCAGCTCCGAGGGTCTTGGCTTGTTGGGAACCCACTGTGCACCAAGCCCTGGTCACTTACCAAGGCTTGGAGGCCTGAGCCATTTCAAGAGGCTCCCAGGGCCTCAGACCCTCCATGCACAGAAAAAGCCTGGCCACTTGTCAGGAGGATGGGGACCCAAACTGCCCAGTGCAAGTCCCAGGGTCCTGGTCCACACTGTGCATCGCTCGTGCACCGGAAGCCTGGCCTCAAGCCAGGAGTCGGGACCTAAGCCGCCTTAAATGCATCCCAGGGTCTGGGCCCCGGGGGCCGTGCTGTGCACCAGCTGGGGTTGGAGTGTTGGACTGGTGTGGGGAGTCTTTGGGGCTCTTCTGGATACTGGCTCCTTCTGCTGGGCAGCTCTTCTTCTGCCCCGCTCTCTTCTCCATCCCTTGATGGGTCTGCCATGTGTTGGGCATGCTGCTTCTTTTATATCTTTCAGGGGCTCTGGCCCCAGAAGGCAAAAAGACCAATCAGGTTGAAGCAAAGTGCAGGCTTCAACCAGGTCAAGGGCTCTTTGCCTTGCTCCAGGTAGTAGTGGGGCAAGCCCATCCCAGCAGTTACTTGATTGGTGGGTGTGTTCCACCAATCACAGTGAAGATCTTCCAAGCAGAGATCAGCCAGGCTGTTATTGGTAAATCTGCCAGATATCAAACAAGATGTAAACATTTGGTTGCTTCATACTGGTATTCCAGAAGCAGTTTCTCAGCTCTCAGACTCATGGGTACAATACAGTAGTCCCTGGAGTGGAGTTTCTGACTTGAAATGGATTCTATCTATTTTTCAGATCCTATTCATTAGGATCCTATTGATCCAATTCCATTAAAGTTATTGGAAGGGCTAACACTGACTTCAGATTATGGACAATGGATCTGGCCTCTCCTGAGCACTTCATAAAGACTTCTCCATTTAGAAAAAAACAATTCCTATCCTATTTTGATAGCTAAAGAAAGGCATGTAGTACTATTTTCTGTAATATTTCTTGCAGTCTCTGCTCTGCTTGGAAGAAAGTTTTCATTCCCTTTTTTCCCATAGGGTACAGGAAGTGATCCTATGAAACCAGTTTTTCCACATGGAGAGGAACAGACAGTGTTTATACAGGCTTAAAGGCAGCAAACCTTTCAGGCAAAAAGGGAAAAGTTTTATGTATGAAATGTTCCAGGCTCTAAAGGAAGGGAACTAGGTCATGTAAATAAGAGTGACCACCTGACTGTAGAGGCTCTGCTAAAAAAGGACCTGTTCCTTCAACCCCTTGTTAGTTAAGTGGTATAAAAGCCCAATCCTGCAACCTCTTAAGTGGAGAGCTGCTGTGGCAGTAGGTTTTGTTCTCTGTTTCTGTCAGGACAGGGCCCTTAAATCAGTTCCACTGCACCAGATGATATAAAGAGGACATGGAAAGGGATTTTCTGGATTGGGCCCAAGATCTCTTGTTACTGGACAACTGTTTGGACAGGCAACAATGGTGGCAAGTGGTCTGCAAAGATCACAGGGAAGTAGCAGATGGCAGTGGGTTGTATATTTTGGGCCTTGTAGAGACATGAAGATTGGCATGATTGGTACTGCTGAAATCAGAGATGGAAGAAACATAAATAAGACACCCGTATTATAGGCAGACAAGTTTCTTTGGGGTAATGTGATATCTTTTATTAGACCAACTAAATAGCTCAAAAAATTGTGCCCAAAAGCTTGCAGAGAACAAACACCCTTCTTCAAACACCCTTTCCAATACCTGAAGAAGGGTGTTTGTACCTGAAAGCTTGCAAAGAATAATTTTTCCAACTATTCAGTTGGTCTAATAAAAGGTGTCACATTTACCGAACAAACATTGTTTGCCTATATCCTTAGACCAACATGGCTACAACCAACAACCCTGTCTGTATTATGGCACTTTAATATAGAGATGTGTTAAAGTAAGTGCAGTTCTTTAATGCTCACTGCTGGTGCTGCTGATTCAAGCAGGATTATAGCCCATAAACCATGTGAGGAGCTCCAAAGTGGCAGTTTTAAAAATATAGCCTCTGGCTTCAATTGTTTGTGACCGGTGCCCATTTATTATTATTACCCCAGTAATACATTTGCTGAGATTTTTGTGCTGAAGGTGGCAGGTGGTAAAATATCTATTCCTGTGTGCTCACTGGTGCATTTGTATCCTCCAGGTGCACCTGGCTCTTAACTCCGTAAGTGTGAAGTTGACCCCCAGGGTAATGCCACAGCTTATGGGGGCGGGGGGATACTAAAGAGGAGCCTGAGGACAAAATGACAAACAGGATCACAGATCTCTCTCTCTCTCTCTCTCTCACACATGCACACAATCTCTCCCTGTCTTCACACACTCACTCACACACAGATCTGTCTTGCTCTCTCTCTCTCTCACATGCACACCTCTCACCCATTCGCTCTCTCCCTGTCTTTGCACACTCACTGTCACACACAGATCTCTCTCTCTCCCTCTCTCACGCACTCTTATACACCCAAGTGCGTTTCAGTTGCGGCTGGAAGTAAGCATCCGCTTGTGAGGGGCCAGCGCACTCCTTAGCTCTTAGGCCGCCGGGCTTAAACACCAGCCGGCCCTAAGGTGCTGAGGAAGATCTAGGTCTGCCCCCTCCCACGCCCGGCCATTGCTGCCTCCCCCGCCCAGCGCCGAGAGCTGCTCGGCTTGTGCTGCCGCAGGGACATTTCGTGCCCCTCCAAACTTGGCGGAGACTCCGGGGGGAAGATCGCATTTGATGACGAGCGCGAGTGGCCTGGGGGTTGGGAAGTCTCCCCTTCCCAGAGCACCGCCCGCGGCTTCCCAAAATCCCCAGCACTTTGGGATCTACCTGCCTTGCACGTGGCTCTTGCTCGAAACCTGATCCCCCGCCTTCCTCTCCTCCCCTTTTGCTTCGCCCCTCCGCCCTGCCCGGTTTGGTCCCTGCGCCTGGTTTCAGGGCGAGAGGCACAGCAAGGGCGGGGATCCGGGGATTTTCTGAGGGGGGAGAGGCGCACACTCGCTCACACCGTGACATACACGCACACAATATCTCTCCCTGTCTTCACACACACTCACAGATCTCTCTCTCTTGCGCACACTCGCACCGTGACACACGCACGTTTCTCTCTCTCGCACACGATCTCTCCCGGGCTTCACACTCATTCAGACACACAGCTCTCTCTCCAACACGCGCGCGCGCGAAAGAAGCGTGTGCAGAGATGCCCAAGGGAAAAGGGCCGTAATTGAGAGGGAGAGCCAGCCTAAGGGGAAGGACACACACACTGCACCACACGAGGCACCAGTGCACCCCGCCGAGCACCCCGCGGCGCTCGAGACAAAGCGGAGCGCAAGCAGGCAGAGGCAGGACCGCGCGGTGCCCGAGTGCGAGACACGCGGGGAAGGACGGGGCGGCGGGCAGAGGCGGCTGCGCACACGGCCCCGCACACACACCTCTCTCACACACACGCACGCACACACACCGCTCTCCGGCTCACACACACACACACACACACGCACACACACGCGTGCGCGCACACACACAGATTTCTCTCTCACATACAGATCTTTCTCACGCACAGATCTCTCTTACACGCGCACGGATCTCTGACACACCTCTCTCTCTCTGACACACCTCTCTCTCTCTGACACACACATCGCGCGCACATAACGCACACTCGCACGGATCTCCCTCTCTCGCACGCCCGCCCACCCCCCGCCGCAAGAGCCAGGCGCACCAAGGCTGGCGACAGACACACCTCGGCGCTCGCCACACAACAAAGGAGGCTCGCTGCGTGCTCATGGCGACCGAGCGACTTGCACACGCACTGTGATTTCACACTCACACACATCCCCCCAGGCACAGAGCCAGCCACCCCCCTCCTCCCGCCAAGTGCCAGGGCAAGAGCCCCGCGCCTTCCGCGCCGCCGGCCGTGCCTCGCTGCCTCTTTCCCCTCGGAGCCGCCTGCACCCCCCAGCCCTGAAAAAATGCCTGCCCGTGCCGCGAGGAGGGGGCACCGGGTCTGTGAATAAGAAGTGAGTACCCGCACAATGGCGCGCGCGCTGCTGCGGGATCCTGCTCCTGCGGCTGCTCCCCGCGCGCCGCCCTGCCCTGCCCTGCCCTGCCCCTCCCGCCGGCCTGCGCCTTGCCCTTCCCCCGGGAGCGCGGTGGCCGGCCCGGCTCGGCGGAGCCGCCCGACTCCTTGCC